>NC_044032.1:655417774-656019728 GCF_901765095.1 Microcaecilia unicolor
ACATGCAGACTCTACGTCATCCAGACTAAACCTGAACTCTCCCCACCAGACTAGATAACCTCATTGCTACTATTGCTATTTGCACTATCACGTTATTCCTCATGTTGAAATGAACTTTCTATAGTTGATTATCCAACTATGTTATAACTCACCCATATCACTCAGGAACCTCTTTGCAATACCATAATTTATTTATTTATTATATTTGTATCCCGCACTTTCCCACTAAAAGCAGGCTCAATGCGGCTTACATAGTAATAGGTAACACAGAATTTTGTTATGTAAAGTAGGGAATTAAGTATAACATAATAGAAGGATGGATGGGTAGGTAGGTAGAGACAGGTGATAGAGAGAGGAGGGTAAGGTGGGAGATGTAATGTACTCTATTGTACCATGTATGTATGCGCCTTAATATAATACCATTTGTAATCAACCCCAAAATGGCGATCGCTATTACGGCATAATGTAAGCCACATTGAGCCTGCAAATTGGTGGGAAAATGTGGGATACAAATGCTACAAATAAATAAACCTTCTTCTTTCAACTGCTTTTCTTTATCTGGCCTAAGTAAGTTTACATTTTCTTATAGGATTGGCCTCCACTTCCACTGTTTCTTACCACTCCCAGGACACCGCCCAGGCTTTACTACCAAGCGTTATAATAATCCAGTAGGTTACAGTGAAAGCGGGCCAGATGACTCCATGTCATAAAGATCAGGCTGAGCCAGTCCTGGTTCTAACTCGCTGCATCCTCAGAAAAATTGGAACTATAAATGCGGAGATTCAGTGGATGGGCTCTGTCTGCCTCTTCTGACCAGGGGGTTCTCAGGTAAGAGCACAGGCTTTTAGCTTTTGGCAGCCATATGTCTGAGAGCTGTACGGCAGGGCTGCAGCCAGAGACCCAAGTTTGGGTGGGCAGGAGAACCCCACTCCCTACCCAGCATAAACATAGTAAACATAGTAGATGACGGCAGAAAAAGACCTGCACGGTCCATCCATCCAGTCTGCCCAAGAAGATAAATTCATATGTGCTACTTTTTTATTTGTACTGTCCTCTTCAGTGCACAGACCGTATAAGTCTGGCCAGCCCTATCCCCGCCTCCCAACCACCAACCCCGCCTCCCAACCACCAGCTCTGGCACAGACCGTATAAGCCTGCCCAGCACTATCCCTGCCACCCACCACCGGCTCTGGCACAGACCGTATAAGTCTGCCCAGCAATATTCCCGCCTCCCAACCACCAACCCCGCCTCCCAACCACCAGCTCTGGCACAGACCGTATAAGTCTGCCCAGCACTATCCCTGCCACCCACCACCAGCTCTGGCACAGGCCGTATAAGTCTGCCCAGCAATATCCCCGCCTCCCAACCACCAACCCCGCCTCCCAACCACCAGCTCTGGCACAGACCCTATAAGTCTGCCCAGCACTATCCCTGCCACCCACCACCGGCTCTGGCACAGACCGTATAAGTCTGCCCAGCACTATCCCTGCCACCCACCACCGGCTCTGGCACAGACTGTATAAGTCTGCCCAGCACTATCCCCGCCGCCCAACCACCAGCCCCGCCTCCCAACCACCAGCTCTGGCACAGACCGTATAAGTCTCTTTCCCTCCCCTCCCCCTAGGCTATTCGGGGGGGGGGGAAGTGGTCTCTTAACTGCACTCCCCCACCCCTCCCCCACTACCATTTTAGTCCCTTTTTGGTGAAATCAACTGCCTTTAGATATTCAGGAGGAGGAGTCATTTTAGCAGTTTCAAGTAAAATTATAAAACTTATCTCTTTTCAAACTTTTTGGGCAAAGCAGCCTGATTGTTGCGATTCGCTTGGGTAACTTGTAGGGACGGAAGAGTGAAGGACTGGATGTGGGTCTCTGTGTATTTGAGTCTCTCCTATATTTTATGACGTTCTTTTCTGCATTTGGATTTTTCATATTGTAAACCACTCTGGCTTTGTTTTTCCAAACAGAGCGGTGTATCAAATGTCTTAAATGATCAAACATATACCCTGCTGCTCGCACAGCCTTGAGCCTAGGGTTACCATATTTGCAGAGACAAAAAAAAGAAAATGTTGCCCCGCCCTGTTTCATCACTGCACCGCAACCCACCACACAGTAAGATAGACCTGCCAAAACCAGCGTGTCCCCTCTCCTTCTATCCATGTGCTGTATTTCCCCCTTTTCCCTCCCCCTTGTATGTCCCCATCATCACCAGTCTTTTTCCAGCCCCCTCCCTGCACCCACACGCCAGCCACCTTTTTTATAGCCCCTCTCTCCCTCCACAGACACACACACCTCCCCTCCCACCCTGAATCTCAAAGCATTTATGCAGATGGAGTGAGTCTTTTTCAACTGAAGGAGAGATCTGGAACGAGGGGGCATACAATAACGTTAAGAGGGAATAGGCCTAGGAGTAATCTAAGGAAGTAGTATTTCACAGAAAGGGTGGTGGAGGTATGGAATGGCCTCCCAGTGGAGGTTGTGGAGTCAGGGACTGTGTCAGAATTTAGAAAGGCATGGGATAAGCACGTGGGATCGCTTAGGAAAAGGAAGAGTTAGGGGTTATAGAGGATGGGCAGACTGGATGGGCCATATGGCCTTTATCTGCCATCATGGTTTCTATTTTTCTATGCCTTTTTTAAAGAATTTCTTGCTATTTCTGATTAAGATTTTTTTTTTCTTTTAACTTTTTAAAGAGGATGTTGTGATCTTATTCTTATCGTAAACTGCTTCAAATTGAATTGGTGTTAGAGGTATATAAATTGTAACCTGTAACGGGCTGACTGGAATCCGGATATATGGTAACCCTACCTGAGCCTTTGCTCTGACGTCCTGTTCTTTCCCTGTCCTGGGATGAGTTATGTATGTCAGAGGGAAGGCTTGGGGCTGTTGGGACCATTGGGTATGAGTCACTGCTGAAGGATTTAAAAGGTTCCTGGAGGTTGGGAGAATGCAGTTAAGAGAACCCGATTGCCTGGGGGGGGGGGGGGGGAGGGGAGGGAGAGATGCCAGGAGTCTTCAGCTGGCAGGGCTTGGGGATCCCCACCAGCCACATCACAGCTGTTCTGCTGCTGGGTGGCTACACCATTGCTGTACAGTAGTCTGTGTAACACCAGTGCTGGTCCTCGGGACTCGAAGCTCTCTGCACACCGCATGGCCACACCCGAACTGCATGTTATTGCGGACATACTCTGAATATTGGAGGGTTAAATCCCGCTTCCCTTGTACCCAATGTACTGTTCACAATGCCCAGCAGTTATCTTAACTCTCACCTTGATGTTTTTGTTTTTTTTTACTTTAATAACATTTTTTATTACCCAACAGTATATTTGCCAAGAAACAATTACAAACTTCAATTTTCATTTCTCCCCCCACTCTTCCCCTAAACCCTCCTCTCCCTGCCCCGTCCCATCATTACATCTATTACTAACTCATTTGGGTCATATCCCTTAATTGAGTCCAAAGCGGCAAATAGTAAAGGTCACTGAAATACAGTATAGTGCTAAACTAATTTTTAAATAAAAAACCTCTTGAGAATTTTCCTAATAGGTTTTTATTCCCTGCAGCTGGGCATCTCTGGGAAGTAGTTGCTGTTGGCACAGGGGAGTTCAACTACAAAGGCAAAATTCAGAGTGATGGGCGATTACTACATGATTCCCATGCTATTGTGACTGCACGGCGCTCCTTGCTTAGGTAAGTTAGCATAAGATAGTGGTACAAACTCATGCTGACCACCCTTTCATTTTTATACATTTGTTTTTTTAATAGATCTTGGTAAGGGAAACAGATGGTATATTGAGCCATTTAATGTAAACTTGTATAATATTTGATGAGCAAGAACTCATTAATAGTAATTTATCTGTTAGCTTTTACCCACTCCTTTATTATATTGATAAGTTAATATTCTTGGGTGGACAAGATAAGAAAATGGTATAACAAGAATGGGGAGAAAATTTATTCCTTGTTGGTCAATGATGGAACACAAACTGGAGTATTACCGTATTTTTCGGACTATAAGACGCACTTTTTTTCCCCCAAATTTGGGAGGAAAATGGGGGGTACGTCTTATAGTCCGAAGGTAGCGAGGTCCGATTTTGGGATCGCCCTCCCCCCGAGTTCGGGATCGCCCTCCCCTACTCACGTCACGCGATGTTCCCTGGTGGTCTAGTGACGTCGGGGCAGGAAAGAGCCCGAGAATTGCAGTCTCGGCGGCCATTTTGAATCTCGCCGAGACCGTCAGGCAGCATACAGGAGGACGGAGAGCAGCACGATGGGCAGGAAAGAGGGGGCTCTTTCCTGCCCCGACGTCACTAGACCACCAGAGAACATCGCGTGACGTGAGTAGGGGAGGGCGATCCCAAACTCGGACAAGACGCACCGGAGCACTTAGGTTTTAGAGGAGGGAAAAAGGAAAAAAAAATTTTTTCCTATTTCCCTCCTCTAAAACCTAGGTGCGTCTTATGATCCGGTGCGTCTTATAGTCCGAAAAATACGGTACTTTTCAACGTAAGAGGACCACATTTGTAAGCTCACCTGGGAGGATGCAGGTACAGCACCTTACTGCTATTACTACTACTATTTAGCATTTCTATAGCGCTACAAAACGTACAGAGATGTGGATTATGTAACACCTCTGTGTTCCCAAGTCGTATATGAGGGGTTAGTGGATGATATTTTCCGAATTAAATATGGTAAGTGTGGCATTATTAGAACATACCAGTGTCTTTCTTTTTCTTCATTGATTCTCTGTCAGTGTGATTGTGAATGATCAGGATCGGTCTCTGTCTCAGGTTGATCATTTATAAGACTGAACTTATTTTTTATATGGATTTATTAACTGTCTTTATGAAGATATTCACCCAAGGAGGTGTACAGCAGGTACAGTTTAACATAAAACTTACATTTTTGTTAACAGCATAACACTAGTAAAATGAACTAAGTATAAACATAAATACAATTAATGAGGCAAACTTGAAAATTGAAACCTAATAATAGAACTACCATGAAACAAGATCAAAAATATACACATTTACTGAAATTCAAATAACAGAGATATAATACAGTGTCAGCATAATACTGTTCAGAAGGAATGGATCCTCAGGAGCTTAGCCGAAATTGGGTGGCAGAGCCGGTGGTTGGGAGGCGGGGATAGTGCTGTGCAGACTTATACGGTCTGTGCCAGAGCTGGTGGTGGGAGGCGGGGATAGTGCTGGGCAGACTTATACGGTCTGTGCCAGAGCCGGTGGTGGGAGGCGGGGCTGGTGGTTGGGAGGCGGGGATAGTGCTGGATAGACTTATACGGTCTGCGCCAGAGCCGGTGGTGGGAGGCGGGGCTGGTGGTTGGGAGGCGGGGATAGTGCTGGATAGACTTATACGGACTGTGCCAGAGCCAATGGTGGGAGGCGGGCTGGTGGTTGGGAGGCAGGGATAGTGCTGGGCAGACTTATACGGTCTGTGCCAGAGCCGGTGGTGGGAGGTGGGGATAGTGCTGGGCAGACTTATACGGTCTGTGCCAGAGCCGGTGGTGGGAGGCGGGGCTGGTGGTTGGGAGGCGGGGATAGTGCTGGATAGACTTATACGGACTGTGACAGAGCCGGTGGTGGGAGGCGGGGATAGTGCTGGGCAGACTTATACGGTCTGTGCCAGAGCCGGTGGTGGGAGGCGGGGATAGAGCTGGCCAGACTTATACGGTCTGTGCCAGAGCCGGTGGTGGGAGGCGGGGCTGGTGGTTGGGAGGCGGGGATAGTGCTGGACAGACTTATACATTCTGTGCCAGAGCCGATGGTGGGAGGCGGGGCTGGTGGTTGGGAGGCGGGGATAGTGCTTGACAGACTTCTACAGTCTGTGCCAGAACCGGTGGAGGGAGGCAGGGATAGTGCTGGGCAGACTTATACGGTCTGTGCCAGAGCCAATGGTGGGAGGCGGGGCTGGTGGTTGGGAGGCGGGGATAGTGCTGGGCAGACGGTCTGTGCCCTGAAGAGGACAGGTACAAATCAAAGTAGGGTATACACAAAAAGTAGCACATATGAGTTTGTCTTGTTGGGCAGACTGGATGGACCGTGCAGGTCTTTTTCTGCCGTCATCTACTATGTTACTATGTATTGTACCCCAGTACAATCCCAATGTGAGGTGACATCATAGGAGCCTCAGGCAGTAACAGCAGAAATTGGAGGAAAAATGAAATAATTTAAAGCATTTGCAGTGTGCGTCAAAGGAAACCCGAAACCCCCGTCACACCTGTCTGCCACAGAACCTAGCAAGTGACAAAACCAGCTTAACAACAGCATCAGCAACTTTTCCTTTGATCTTTCATTGTTATTGTTGTTATTGTTAGAAACATACTCCATGGCTGTGCAGCTTGATGTGATGTAGAAGCCCGGGACTAATCTCACCAAGTTTCACAATGAATGGTGCAAGGGAACAGAAGAAAAAGCACCTAAGTGCCCCGTTCTTACGGTAAGTGCAAAGGAAAAGAAACCCTGTAGGTGGAGATAAGTCTTTCTGAGCCACTACCTGTTGTCACACGTGGCGAATGTATCCTCCCTCTGAGCCCAAAGTCCCCTTCCCCTCCCTCTCCAAAAAACGAAAGGAACTTTTACCTTCACAAGACTCAAAACTCTTTCTTGCCATGTTCACGAAACTGGAGCGCCCACTGTTTTGCCACCTGGCATAAATTAATGCATCGCATTTTTACCTCATTCTCTCCAACCGCTATGTCTACCTCTTAGGGTTGACAAGAAGTTCCATGTCATAAAAGAAGACAAGCTGGTTTTAATCTTACTTAGTGGGGTCTACAGAAATTTAGTCTTGATTTCCTTAGAGAAATTACTGTTGGAAGTCCATAGACAACTTGGTGTAAAACCAAGACTGATACACCCAGTCCCTTATGACGTGGAGCTTTTAGTAAATCTATTGTATATCTGCTAAACCATCTCTAGGATTGTTTTGCTTGTTATTTTTCAGCTTAGTAAGACCTTTATCTATATTCTTTGTATCAGGATGCCATGCACAAACTCCTACGATAATGGGATGTCTCAACGTCATCTGAAACTTAACATGGCCAAAACCAAGCTTCTCATCTTTCTCCCCAAACCCACCTCTCCTCTCCCCCCTTTCTCTATTTCTGTGGATGGCACTCTCATTCTCCCTGTCTCATCAGCTCGTAACGTTGGGGTCATCTTCGACTCCTCTCTCTCCTTCTCTGCTCACATTCAGCAGATTGCCAAAACCTGTCGTTTCTTTCACTATAACATCAACAAAATCCATCCCTTCCTCTCTGAGCACTCTACCAGAAACCTTATCCACACTCTTATCACCTCTCGCCTTGATTATTGCAACCTGCTTCTCACCGGCCTCCCACTTAGCCATCTCTCTCCTCTTCAATCAGTCCAAAACTCTGCTGCACGACTCATTTTCCGCCAGAGACGCTACACTCACATTAGCCCTCTCCTCAAGTCACTTCACTGGCTCCCTATCCGTTTCCGCATTCAATTCAAACTTCTCTTACTGACTTATAAGTGCCTTCACTCTACCGCTCTCAAGTACCTCTCCACTCGTCTCTCCCTACGCCCCCTCTCGAGTACTCCGTTCTGTGGATAAATCTCTCGTCTGTCCCCTTCACCTCTACTGCTAATTCCAGACTCCGTTCCTTTTATCTCGCCGCACCTCACGCCTGGAATAGACTTCCCGAGCCTGTAATTCTAGCCCCGTCTTTGGCAGTTTTCAAATCCAGGCTAAAAGCCCACCTCTTTAACGCTGCTTTTGACTCCTAACCACTACTCACTTGCCCTGTACCCTTTTATCCCCACCTCTTTAATTCCCTTACCTCTTAGTTGTTCTGTCTGTTTGTCTGTCCTATTTAGATTGTGAGCTCTTTGAGCAGGGACTATCTCTTCGTGTTCAAGTGAACAGCGCTGCGTATGCCTTGTAGTGCTATAGAAGTGATAAGTAGTAGTAGTAATGGGAGCTGGATGCAGCTTGCTTAATGGCTTCTTCTAGCAGCGGTCTTTCACTGATAGCCAAGAATTCCCATAAGAGCAGTAATTACCTTCATCCTTTCCCCGAAAGCCATGTATTCCGGCAATGCTACTACTACTACTACTATTAAACATTTCTATAGCACTACTAGACTTACGCAGTGCTGTACAAATCAACATGAAAAAGACAGTCCCTGCTCAACAGAGCTTACAATCTAAATTGGACAGACGAACAGACAGCTAGGGGTGGGGAAATTGCAGTGGTAGGGGTGATAAGTGAGGGTGTTGAGTAAGAGAGTCATGGTTAGGAGTCGAAAGCAGTAGCAAAGAGGTGGGCTTTAAGCCTAGACTTGAAGCATATGCCATAAATTCAGCTATTGATGCTAAATTGTAAGATGTTATGTGCAGAAAATGAGGTATCAGTTTAAAAAAAAGAGCAACCCTTTGATTGTTGCTTCAAAATGCCTGTCGTTCAAAAGTCCTTCTGCCTCATTGCTTCCTGCTTAATTGTTGTCCTTGGATTTAATATTCTTAGCAGCAGCTTCGTTACAATAGCATCAGGAGAACCACTGCAGAAAAGAAGGCGTTCTCTTCGTTGCTCACAGAGAAGCATAAAGTTAATAAGATTTTTATAAGAGGACAGGTCCGTTCTCAAGAGAACATGGGAGGTTTTAAGAAAGAGATGACACTGCTGCAGTTTTTGAAGACTGGCATTAAAACTAGGAGTTGTTGGGGTTTTTTTTTTTTGTTTAAATTATTATTATTTCTTAATGCACACAAGTTTCAGAAAACACATTAGCCTAAAATGTTTCTAAGCCGGTCTCTGTTCTGTCAGAGCTAGCAAGGTGCAAGTGCGTCATGGAGAAATGAGCCTCAGAGAAGAGAGGATGATTACTCACTGCTTAACAGAAGAGAAACTAGAGGGTTCAACTTTGGGGAACATTCCCTGTCCAACCTGCAGTCAGCATGGGAAGCCAAATTGCCTGGGGACATAGTATTAGACAGTAATGAGAACAGAGAGATACAGGGAAAGACCCTATGTCCTATCATGTCTGTCCATCCATATCAACAATCCAATCTCTATAACCCTTTCTCCTTCTTTAGAGATTCTTTGGCTTGGCCCATGCTTTCTTGAATTCCGATACGGTCCTTGTCTCCACCACCTCCACTGGGAAGCTCTTCCATACGTCCACCACCCATTCTGTAAAGAAACATTTCTTTCGATTGCTCCTGTGACTATCCCCCTTCAGCTTCATCCTAGGATCCCTTGTTCCAAGGATTCCTTTCCATTGAAAGAGACCTGCCTCCTGTGCACTTAGACCATGTAGATTTTTAAATGTCTCTATCATATCTTCCTACTTTTTCTGCTCCCTTGCAGATAGTCCTAGGGCTGGGAAACAAGCTTCACCCAAGCTTGAACGCACCAATGCTTCTGCTTATCAAGGAAAGATATGCATGTGGTGACTGACCGATGACTTTTGAGGAGAAAGACCCCCCATCCATTACATAAGAACATAACATAAGAGTAGCCATACCGGGTCAGACCAATGGTCCATCTAGCCCAGTATCCTGTTTTCCAAACAGTGGCCAAAAAGCCAGGTCACAAGTACCTGGCAGAAACCCAAATCGTGGCAACGCTCCATACTATAAATCCCAGGGCAGGCAGTTGCTTCCCATGTCTGTCTCAATATTAGACTACGGACTTTTCCTCCAGGAATTTGGCCAAACCTGTTTTAAACCCAGATACGCTAACCACTCTTACTACCTCCTCAGTTCCAGAGCTTAACTATTTGTTAAGTGCAAAAATATTTCCTCCTATTCGTTTTAAAAGTATTTCCATGTAACTTCCTCAAGTGTCCCCTAGCCTTTGTACTTTTGGAACAAATAAAAAATTAATTTACTTCTACTCATTGGCAGCGTTCTAGTAACTATTAAAGAATTTTGTTTTCATTTAAAAAAAAGATAAAACATTCCTGTGTCTATGAAGAGTATGACATAATTAGAAATAATATTTTGTGTTGCCTGATCAGGTTATGGATGTTTCTCCTTTGCACGACTGCACAATCTACACAACAGAATGGGCATAGTTTCTATACTTTGGCAGCCTGCTTGGTACCAATTCTGTAACAGCTCCAAAGTGTGCCTAAGCCGTAATAGCAACACACTGAAATTTAATGTGCCCACTTACAACAGGGCAAAGGCTGGTATAAGTTGGCAGCCTACATGTGCCACACAATACAAACAAATCATAAATTGCATGCCTTGTTTGGTGACATGCCTGTGGCCCACCTGTGCTCCACCCACATGTATACCCAACTCGTAGTTACTCACTAAGTGCAGTGGAGAAGTGGCCTAGTGGTTAGAGCACTGGTCTTGTAATCCAGAGGTGGCCGGTTCATATCCCACTGCTGCTCCTTGTGATCTTGGACAAGTCACTTAACCCTCCATTGCCTCAGGTACAAACTTAGATTGTGAGCTCTCCTGGGACAGAGAAATATCCAGAGTACCTGAATATAACTCACCTTGAGCTACTACTGAAAAAGGTGTGAGCAAAATCTAAATAAATAAATATATGGAATGTTGCTACTATTGAAGATTCTGCATGGAATGTTGCCACGTTTTGAGATTCTGGAATGTTGCTACTATTTGAGATTCTAGATGGAATGTTGCTAGTGGAGGAGTGGCCTAGTGGCTAGAGCACTGGTCTTGCAATCCACAGGCAGTCAGTTCAAATCCCACTGCTACTCCTTGTGATCTTGGGCAAGTCACTTAACTCTCCATTGCCTCAGGTACAAACTTAGATCATGAGCCCTCCTGGGACAGAGAAATATCCAGAGTACATGAATGCAACTCACCTTGAGCTACTACTGAAAAAGATGTGAGCAAAATCTAAATAAATAAAGATTCTAGAATTCTAAAGAATAACAAGATTCCATGCAGAATTTCAAAGTGTAACAACATTCCATGTAGAACCCCAAAGAGTAACAAGATTCATTGGGGTGGAGGAGTGGTTAGAGCACTGGTCTTGCAATCCAGAGGTGGCCAGTTTAAATCCCTCTCCTTGGGCAAGTCACTTAACCCTCCATCACCTCAGGTACAAACTTAGATTGTGAGCCCTCCTGGAACAGAGAAATATCCAGAGTAGCTGAATGTAACTCACCTTGAGCTACTACTGAAAAAGGTGTCAGCAAAATCTAAATAAATAACTAAGGACCAGATTCAGCAAATGTAGGTGCTGGGAAGAATCTGCACTAAGTAGCATTCTAGAAAGGGTGTTCTGGGCTGAGGGCCCTCCTCTGTAAAATAGCACTTAATGCAGATTCTTTTGTCCAACTTTGGGCGGCTGCTGAAACCTGGTGTAAATCCTGACATGACCAACCATAACACTGCCCCTGCACATGCCCCTCCCATGGCTATATGCCCCCCCTTTGAGTTATATGCCAGACACTCATGCAGTGCTCTAGAATAGCATAAATCCAAATCAGTGCCAATTAAGGTCAATAATTGACTGTTAGTGGCTCATTAACACTGTTCCCTCTAAGCTGAGCGGGAGTCCTCCAACTGCATTGCCACCAGTAGGGGGCAGTGCTTGAATATTGTGTTTTCAATTGTTAGGAGCAGAGTCCTGCAGAGCTTGTCTAGCCCTCACTATTGATGGTGCAGTGAGGACCGGCATGTTATGTGAGGACTGGCACTGCTGTGAAGTCCCGGTGTTGTGGTGCTGCCCAGCCGCAACGAACAGCCAGGTACTCGATCACTAAGCAGACAACCCTGTGAACCCCAAGACCACTACCACTACAACGCAAGAGGAATCCCCATCCACTTCTGCAGTATACGGAAGTACACAGGAAGAATAACGACAAAATTACTTTTCATAGGTAGAGTAGTAATATGTCAAGGGCCACTAAAACCGGTGATCAACATTCAGAGTTTCTATCTATCTATCTATTTATTTATAACATTTGTATCCCACATTTTCCCACCTATTTGCAGGCTCAATGTGGCTTACATAGTTCCGTAAGTGGCGATTACCAGTTCCGCAGAGGAGAAATACATAGTTGAGGAAGAGGAGATAGAGTGGATTAGGTTACAGGAAGGAAAGTTTGTCTTATGATAAGAACTGAAAGGTATTAGGTTAAACTTCATTCGTGACAGATTAACTTGAACAATTAGGAATATTAAACTATAAATCAGGGTAATTTAGCACAAACAATTAAGACATAAGGAATATATTTACTTATTTATGAATTACATTGAAACCTGGGAGCATTTAAAATCTTTTTTTTCTGTGCTTAGGGGGCTTAGGCTACATTTTCTATGTAGTGGCAGGCAGGCATTCTGACAGAAGAGGACATTTCTGTGGGTAAGTGACATTATTTTATTCTGTGCTTGGTAACTTAAAGATTGGGTTTAAAAGAGGAATTGTAGAATATTGATAAACACAGTTAGAATTTTACAAAAGAAGCAAACTTTATTAGCTAGTCTCCATACCCTTTTCCCCATAGTTTTAAAAACTTGAATTTTCTGCCACAACATTAACAGATAGACTCTAGAAGGCACAACAGGGCCTAGTTTGGTCCTCATTCCCACTCATCCCTAGCTCAACTCTTCATTTATAGTTAATTGTTCTAATTAGGACAACAAGAGGGGAGTTTTCATTAGAGTTTTAATTACATTTAATTAGTTTCTGAGAAGCAATAAATAAATAACAAATTACACCAATCTTAAGGCTCTTTATATTCATCTGACATCCCTAGTACCTTAACAAGTTTTAATTAAAGAACTCTATAATACTAAGATGTAGACAGTAGTCCAGCAGCGAGAAGGGTGCTATCCAGTCTTTTGCATTGATTGTCACATGTATGATTATCTCCCAGTTGGTGAGAGGTCATATGTGTGTGCTCGATGCAAAGAGCTCCTAGTTCTCAGAGAACAAGTCTGTTCTCTTGAGGCTAGAGTGGCAGACTTGGAAGAACTAAGGGAAGCTAACAAACCTGTTCATTTTGCTTAAGAAAAGTGAATGCTGATATACACGGTTATTAGTAAACATAGAAAAATGTAGGCAGAGAAAATCCATTTGGCCTATCCTGTCTGCCCATCCATGCCATCTACTCTCCCTAGCACTCCCTTAGAGATTAAATGTACTTGTCCCAAGCAAGTGAATCAAACAATGTCGTTATTAAGGAGGAGCAAAGGCATGAAAGTGCAAGCGTGTGAAGAAACTTTGCTTACAAGTTAATACTGCAATATCTCCTGACTCAGCTACATTTCAGCTTTTGCCTGTGTCAGGGGAAAACTTTGGTATGAATGAAAACTGAAAAACACAAAGTTTAAAACAATCCTTACCCTAACTTATCAAGCATAGAAAAATAAGCCTGACAGACATTCAAATATTTGAAAGGTATTAATCCACAAACAAACCTCTTTCAGAAACGGGAAGGCGGTAGAGCTAGAGGACATGAATTGAGGCTGAAGGGGGGCCGACTCAGAAATAAGAGAAGGAAGTTTTTTTTTTTCTTCGAAGTGGGAGAGTGGCCTAGTGGTTAGGGTGGTGGACTTTGGTCTTGGGGAACTGAGGAACTGAGTTTGATTCCCGGCACAGGCAGCTCCTTGTGACTCTGGGCAAGTCACTTAACCCTCCATTGCCTGCCGCATTGAGCCTGCCATGAGTGGGAAAGCGCGGGGTACAAATGTAACAAAAAAAAATTTGGAATGCTCTCCCGCAGCAGGTGGTGGAAATGCAAACTGTAATGGAATTCAAAAATGTGTGGGATAAATGCACAGGAATCCTGTTTAGAAGGAATCAACCCAAAGAAGCTTAGCAGAAACTAGGTGGCAAGATTGGTAATTGGGAAGCAAAGCCAGCGCTATGAGGACTTTAAGGTCTGTGCCCTGATCATGGCCTGGATAGATATGAATGGGCTGGACTGGAGCTTTTCAAGGGCTTCGATGACATCTTCAGACGTTTTAGAACAAGGACAGTGCTGGGCCGACCTCTACAGTCTATGCTCGGAAAATGGCATGAACAAATCAAGATCAGGTATGCATATGTTGTATCACCTCATCTCTTTTTGCAGTGAGTTTACTTGGGCAGACTAGATGGACCATACAGGTCTTTATCCGCCATCATCTACTGTGTTGCTATGAACAACATCCCCCAAGGAAGACATAACGAAATTAAATAATAAAGCCAACAAGGCCAAACCTTTCCTATCAATCAAGGCATGGTGTGGAGAAGTAGCCTAATGATTGGTACAGTTGTCTAAGAACCAAGAGGCACTGGGGTTTGAGTCACACTGCAGCAACGTGTGACTTTGGGCAAGTCAGTTAACCCTTGTTGCCCCAAATTAGCACCTCATAAAAATGCAGTATATCAACCCCTACTTAACATTTCTAGAGCGCTACTAGGGTTACGCAGCGCTGTACAGTTTAATAGAAAGGACAGTCCCTGCTTAAAGGAGCTTACAATCTAAAAGACTATGACATGCAGTGCTATACCTTCTCTTTCCCTAATAGACTCACAATCTAAGGTGTTTCTTTATTCGTAGGGTTAAGTGACTTGCTCAGAATCACAAGACACTGCAGTGGGAATTGAACCCAATTCCCCATGATCTCAGATCAGTGCATTACATAAGCATCGCCATGCTGGGACAGACCAAGGGTCCATCGAGCCCAGCACCCTGTCACCGACAGCGGCCAAAAGAACAAGCAATTTGTCCCGCCCATCCTAGAAATACTGTATTATTCCCTCGTCCATTCAATAACATTCTATGGCTTTTTCCTCCAGGAAGCCATCCAAACCTTTTTTGAAGTCCGCTAAGTTAACCGCCTTAACCACCTTTTCCGGCAGCGAATTCCAGAGTTTAACTACGCGTTGAGTGAAGAAAAATTCCCTCCGATTCATTTTAACGATTGCTTAGTTCTTATCAAAACTGGTTAATACCTTTTAAAATATATATATATACAAAACTTAGATTGTGATCCCACTAGGGACAGAGAAAATACCTATTAAATGTAAATTGATTTGATTGTATCAGAAGGAGATGGTATATCAAGTGTTTGACCCTTTACATCCAAATATTGCTGTGCCCTTTAGAATAGTAGGGGTATGAAGCCATCTCCAGAGCTAGGACTTAGAGAGTCAGCTGAACTAATGGGATCCAGTGGCGTAGCCATGGGTGGGCCAGGGCCCACCCTATTTGGACTCTGGCCCACCCAAAATCATGCATTCTTGCTATGGCTTGCAGAGGTCCTCAAACCCCGACAGCTGAAGATTTCCTCCTTCTCAGGCAGCCAGTGTTCTTTCAAACGGCAGCCGCCAGCACTTGCCTCGAGCTGAAACCAACACCAGCCCCTCTTCACATGCGTAGTTTTCACGCATGCACAGCCTGCTGGCCATGGCATCAGCTCAAAGAAAGTGCTGCTGGCTTGTTTGGAAGAGCAGGAGGAAATCTTCAGCTGGCGGGGTTTGTAGATCCCTTCCTGCTCAGGTATTTAATATTGTGGTTTTGCAGGTGGAGGGAGGGATGAAGAGCAGAGTAGAGAGGGGCTAGGGATGGGGGCAGGGCATGAATTCCATGCCCACCCACCTTGGACTCAGGCCCACCCAAAATTGGCTGTCTGGCTATACCCCTGATGGGATCTGCGAGGCAATTTGACTACCTACATAATATTCACATTTATTTATAACGGTGCAGTCAGATGATTCTCAATTCAGCAGCAAGACTATTTTCCAGCATATCTGAGCAAGCACTTTTTCAGGTCTTTATATATTGACCAGTCATTACAAAGAAAGGCAATGCAAAGCAGTTTGCATGAAAATTAAAATTTGAATTACTTATGTGGGAGGCATTCAGACCCTCCTCTGAATACTCTCATTTTATCTAGTGCTGACCTCCTAATTAAGTATATAAGTACATAAGTAATGCCACACTGGAAAAAGACCAAGGGTCCACTGAGCCCAGCATGTTGTCCACGACAGCAGCCAATCCAGGTCAAGGGCACCTGGCGAGCTTCCCAAACGTACAAACAACCAAGCAAACAACCATTCTAGAAATGAGGGAATTAAGTAGACCAATTCAAGACATTCCTGGGAAATCCCGTAACCTCTGCCAGGTTTTGTAATCCTAAGAAATAAAATCTGATGTGTTTTTATTTGGATTTTTCTCCCACTTTTTCAGTAGTAGGTTGAGGTGAATTATATTCAGGAGTACTAGGTATTTCCCTGTCCCTGCAGGGCTCACAATCTAATTTTTGTGTGTGTGTATATATATATATATATATATATATATATATATATCAGGGAGGGGACAACCCTGGAACTCGGAGGCAGGGAGGGAGGGGGGACGACCCTGGAATTCAGAGGGCGGGAGGGAGGGGGGACCCTGGAACTGGGAGGGAGGGGGGGCCCTGGCACACACTCTCATGCTCACACACACACACTCTCTCACAGACACACTCGCACCCAGTCTCACTCTCTCTCTGTCACACACACACACTCGCACATTCACTCTCTCACACACAATCACTCTCACGTACACTCTCTCAAACATACACACTCTGAGGAAAACCTTGCTAGTGCCCGTTTCATTTGTGTCAGAAACGGGCCTTTTTTACTAGTATATATATATATATATTTTAAGGTATTAACCAGTTTTGATAAGAACTAAGCAATCGTAATAGCTGAAGCTCCTAAACCTAGATCTTTCCTCACCACATCTGGAGCACTTTCAAAGGAAACTTTGCAGTGATCTCTGCTGAATGAGCTCAGACAACAAACCTGAAACATATCAAAGGCAAAGGGAAGCAAAACTGACCTGTCCTTTTCCCCGTGTCCTTTGCTGCCATTTCTCCATTCACTCATCAGCACACAGCAGAAGAACACAGTGCAGAGCCAACTGGGGAAGAATTTCAATGTGGCCAGAGCCTTGCAAAAGCTTAGCTCCTTTGGTTGCTCACTCTAAATGTTTAGCATTTGTGTTCTCACCTTTTGCTACAATTAATCATAACCAAAATCCTTTCAGCCTGTATTTTACAGTTAATAAGAAGGTGGTTGGCCAGAATCCTCAGTTTGCCAGATGTGCAAACAGTAATTCTTTCCAGGGGCAGCAACAAGACAGTCAGCTTGATATTATTAAGAATGATTTGATCTGCACAACGTGGTTGGGAGAGAGGCATGATCTAAGAGCTCAAGTACCACCGTTATTAATCATTCGCTTGCCGGGACTTTGCTGGTAGCCATCTCCTCCTTCCTGTTCTGTCTTTTTCCTGCAGCTGGAAATGAACCTATCTGGCCGTTTCTTACTCTTGGGAACAGAAACACAAGGTACATAAGTACATAAGTAATGCCACACTGGGAAAAGACCAAGGGTCCATCGAGCCCAGCATCCTGTCCACGACAGCGGCCAATCCAGGCCAAGGGCACCTGGCGAGCTTCCCAAACGTACAAACATTCTATACATGTTATTCCTGGAATTGTGGATTTTTCCCAAGTCCATTTATTAGCAGTTTATGGACTTGTCCTTTAGGAAACCGTCTAACCCCTTTTTAAACTCTGCTAAGCTAACCGCCTTCACCACATTCTCCGGCAACGAATTCCAGAGTTATGCATTGCGTGAAGAAAACTTTTCTCCGATTTGTTTTAAAGGTAGAGTGATCACATCTCAATGCACAGAATTGGATTTATTTGAAGAATAATCAGTGGTGACCCTGCAAAACACTTGGATTAACAGAAAGGAAAAGCAAAACAGCCAAGGGAAACAGGCAGAACTTTCTTTAAACTAGTCCCATATTTTCTTACGCCTGCTACTCTAGCTTATCTATATGTTCCATCTTTGCTCACACCATATGCTGTCTATTAAAATGTTTTATTGTGTATTGTAGCATACTATGCCATACTTTGTATTGTTGTTTGAATATTTTTACTGCTGTAACTCTGTATTGCTTATGTTTGACTTATTCTTGCTGTACACAGCCTTGAGTGAATTCCTTAAAAAAAAAAGTGATAAATAAATCCTAATAAAGAAAGAAAAGGCCTGCAGGGCAGGCAGTCACATCAAGCTGGCAAAACGGCAGGGCAGGCAGTAGGGAGCAGGCAGGGTGGATAAGTCACCAGACAGTCACACTGAGCAGAAAGTCCTGAAAGGCAGACAGATTGCCAAATATGTAGCCCCCAGGGCCAGATGCACTAAACTTAACGAACCATTAACGAGCCATTAACTAGCAAGTAGTAAACCCTGGCATGCACTAAACGCGGTGTGATTGGCTCAGGGACTTCCAGGTCTCTCAGCTGAGTGAAGCACTGCCAAAAAAGATGTTTTTATTATTGCGGGGGGGGGGGGGGGGGGGGGGGGGGGGGGGGGGGGGGGGGGGGATGACAGCCAGAATGGATGGGTTTTTTTGCATGGGCGTCCTCAACTGCACTGTCCTCTGGATCGAGCTGCATCGGAGGGGGTGAGCAGCATGGCGCCTTCGGGGGGGGGGGGGAGAGAATGATGGCCAAAATGGACATTTTTATTTTCAGGCGGCACAGGGAGGCATATTTGGCATGCGCAGAGCAGCCAGCATAACGCTTGGCTGCTCTGCGCATGCTCGACCGGCCGATTGGCCGACTGTTTAACGATGGAATAGAGAATGCAAGTGAGCTACAACGAGCAGCTCATTTGCATTCCCTTTCCTTAATGCATGCCCGTTCCTTACCGATTCGCTAAGGGAATTGGTAAGAGAAGGGCTCTAACGATTGTTTAGTGCATCTGGCCCCCAGAGTCTGTCACCCCTCACCAACTACACTCATTATGGTTTATTGGTTTTAATACACTGCCTTTTGTAGGTTATGGTATGGCAGTGTACAATACATGTAAAATGGTTTGTGTTAGGGCAACGTGTCCAAATGAACTATTTTTGTGAATCCCATGACAGTAATGAACCTCGCTCCTAAGCCTCTGAGCACATTCAAAAGCGTGGATTAATGAGACAAAGTCAACATGGATTTAGTGAAGGGAAATCTTGCCTCACCAATCTATTACATTTCTTTGAAGGGGTGAACAAACATGGATAAAGGCGATCCAGTTGATATTGTGTATCTGGATTTTCAGAAGGTGTTTTACAAAGTACCTCATGAAAGACTCCAGAAGAAATTAGAGAGTCATGGGATAGGAGGTAGTGTTCTATTGTGGATTAAGAACTGGTTAAAAGATAGAAAACAGAGAGTAGGGTTAAATGGTCAGTATTCTCAATGGAGAAACATAAACATAGTAGATGACGGCAGAAAAAGACCTGCACAGTCCATCCAGTCTGCCCAACAAGATAAACTCATATGTGCTACTTTTACCTTACCTTGATTTGTATCTGTCATTTTCAGGGCACAGACTGTATAAGTCTGCCCAGCACTATCCCTGCCTCCCAACCACCGGCTCTGGGACACACCGTATAAGTCTGCCTAGCAATATCCTCGCCTCCCAACCACCAGCCCCACCTCCCACCACCGGCTCTGCCACCTAGGATTCCTTTATGTTTATCCCACGCATGTTTGAATTCCATTACCACCTCCTGCGGGAGAGCATTCCAAGTATCCACCACTCTCTCCGTAGTTAGTGGGGTTCCCCAGTGGTCTGTGCTGGGACCGCTGCTTTTTAACATATTTATAAATGATCTAGAGATGGGAGTAACTAGTGAGGTAATTAAATTTGTTGATGACACAAAGTTATTCAAAGTCGTTAAATCGCGGGAGGATTGTAAAAATTTACAAGAGGACCTTACGAGACTGGGAAACTGGGAGTCTAAATGGCAGATGACGTTTAATGTGAGCAAGTGCAAACAGATGCAAGTGAGAAAGAGGAACCTGAATTATAGCTATGTAATGCAAGGTTCCATGTTAGGAGTTACCGACCAGGAAAGGGATCTAGGCGTCATCATTGATGATACGTTGAATCCCTCTGCTCAGTGTTCAGTGGCAGCTAGGAAAGCAAATAGACACCAACACCCCAAGGTCTCTCTCCTGAGTCGAGCTTACTAATCTCTCCCCTCCAATCTCGTATCTCTCTTTTGGGTTTCTGCATCCCAAGTGTATCACTCTGCAGAAAGGTGCCTGATTGAGCAGTTCTCTACTAGAGGGCATAAGGGAAAGGTGTCTTTTCTGCCCCTGGAGGGCTCACAATTTTTATTTATTTATTTGTAGCATTTGTACCCCACATTTTCCCACCAATTTGCAGGCTCAATGTGGCTTACATTTGCCGTAATGGCGATTGCCATTTCCGGGTAACAGAGTTACAAATGGTAAAGCGTTAAGGTGCATTCATACATGATGTCATTCATGGAACAGATCATGGTGTGTTTACATACCATGTGCATACATACATGGCGAAGAAGAATACATTATGATATTGCATAAAGGTTCCTGAGTAATAAATTGGATTGTGACATACATTAGGTCATCTACTATAAAGAGATTCTATTCGACAAGAGGTTTAAAGTGGTAGTGCTTAAATATAGGTAGCAAGGAGGGTAATCAATCATGTGATAGGCTTTCGGTTTTGTATAGATCTTGTGTAGTGTTATTATTTAGTGTTTAAGATGGATGATTATGGTATGCCTTCTTGAAAAGATCTGAATTAAAAACAAACAAACAAACAAACAAACAAACAGGAGAAAGAAGTCTATAAAGAAGTGTAGTGGACTTTGAGATAGCAACCTCTGGCTTGCTGGTGGCTGTTTTTACCACTAGGCTACTCCATTACATAGATATGGGTGTGGTCATTTTATAATGTAATCCGTCATTACATGGGGATTATTGAGTGGTGTCAGCTTTTCCCTAGAGTCACTGGGGGAAGAGCATGGGGTGTCCCTGGGTGGGAAGGAAGCCTAGCCCAAGGGGTGTGTTTAGGGTTACCATATTTTGTCCCCCAAAAAGAAGGGCACATGCTCCGCCCCACCACACCCCGCCTCCTTTCATGCCCTCGCTCTGCCCCTGTCACATTTTCCCCTCCCCCCCTGTCACACACCCCTCTCCGTCACCCCCCTCCCCTTACCTTACTACTGCCCTGGTGGTCTAGTAACCTCTTCAGGGCAGGAAACAGCCCCCTCTTTCCTGCCTGAAGTGCTGCCCTGCATGCATCCTTCCATCCTGTTGGTGATCTCGGCGCCGATTCAAAATGGCCGCCGAGAGTTGAAGTCTCGCAAGGTCACTTCAACTCTCGGTGGCCATTTTGAATCGGCGCTGAGATCACCAACAGGAAGGATGCATGCAGGGCAGCGCTCTGGGCAGGAAAGAGGGGGCTCTTTCCTGCCCCAAAGGCGGAAGAGTCACTAGACCACCAGGGCAGTAGTAACTAAGGGGAGGGGAGGCTAGCAATCTGCCCGTTTGTCCAGAAATCCGGACAAACGGGCAGATTGGCAAAACCCGCCCGGTTGCCCGGACATGTCCTCAAAAAGAGGACATGTCCAGGTAAATCCGGACATATGGTAACCCTAGGTGTGTTCTCTATTGCAGAAAGAAAGTGAGGTTGCTATTTGATTGATAGGTGGAGAGGAGTTGTAGATAATAGAAGAGATTTCTACAGCAAGCACATGGTCTTTGGTTGGTTGTAGCCCCATCTGGACCCTTGGAGGAAAGGGGGATCCCAAAGTGGCTAAATAAACTCAGGCTGAATTGAGGAGTGGTTGCTGCCCCATTAAGTGGCAACTGTGAAGGTGCGAGAGCTTGGGGGAGGGGGTAAGGGAAACCCAGCCTGAAAGCAGGAACTAGGACAGGGGAAGCCTGTTCAAGGTCAGGTTGCAGGTCAAGAAGTGCAGCGCTGGAAGAAGGACAGTCTAAAAGGTCTGTGCCCGAGGAGAGCGGATTGTGATCAGGAAACTTTAGGAGCAGCCTCAGCTTATTAGCAGCCCCTGGGAGGGGTAAAGGACAGGCAGTATGTGTTGAACAACGGGATTGAGGTTCTAATACACAATCTTGATTGGACAGGAGTTTACTGTACAAATGATATACATGGTTTGCCTGCCTGTTGCAGAAAGTTCAGGAAAGTTGAGTTTCCATCAAATGAAACTCTGAGAGTGCTGGGCATTTCTTTGAAGCAGGACTACTACTACTACTACTACTATTTAGCATTTCTATAGCGCTACAAGGCATACGCAGCGCTGCACAAACATAGAAGAAAGACAGTCCCTGCTCAAAGAGCTTACAATCTAATAGACAAAAAATAAAAAATAAGCAAATCAAATCAATTAATGTGAACGGGAAGGAAGAGAGGAGGGTTGGTTACAAGTGGTTACGAGTCAAAGGCAATGTTAAAGAGGTGGGCTTTCAGTCTAGATTTAAAGGTGGCCAAGGATGGGGCAAGACATAGGGGCTCAGGAAGTTTATTCCAGGCGTAGGGTGCAGCGAGACAGAAGGCGCGAAGTCTGGAGTTGGCAGTAGTGGAGAAGGGAACAGATAAGAAGGATTTATCCATGGAGCGGAGTGCACGGGAAGGGGTGTAGGGAAGGACGAGTGTGGAGAGATACTGGGGAGCAGCAGAGTGAATACATTTATAGGTTAGTAGAAGAAGTTTGAACAGGATGCGAAAACGGATAGGGAGCCAGTGAAGGGTCTTGAGGAGAGGGGTAGTATGAGTAAAGCGACCCTGGCGGAAGATGAGACGGGCAGCAGAGTTTTGAACCGACTGGAGAGGGGAGAGGTGACTAAGTGGGAGGCCAGCAAGAAGCAGATTGCAGTAGTCTAAACGAGAGGTGACAAGGGTGTGGATGAGGGTTTTGGTAGAGTGCTCGGAAAGAAAGGGGCGGATTTTACGGATGTTGTAAAGAAAGAAACGACAGGTCTTGGCGGTCTGCTGGATATGAGCAGAGAAGGAGAGAGAAGAGTCAAAGATGACCCCAAGGTTTCGAGCTGAGGAGACAGGGAGAATGAGAGAGCCATCAACAGAAATAGAAAACGGGGGGAGCGGGGAGGTGGGTTTGGGGGGGGAAAATGAGAAGCTCGGTTTTGGTCATATTTAATTTCAGGTGGCGTTGAGACATCCAGGCAGCAATGTCAGACAAGCACGCTGAAACTTTGGTTTGGATGCAAGGTGAGATATCAGGGGTAGAAAGGTAGATTTGGGAGTCATCAGCATAGAGATGGTAGGAAAAGCCATGGGATGAGATTAATGAACCAAGGGAAGAAGTGTAGATAGAAAAGAGGAGGGGACCAAGAACAGAACCCTGAGGTACGCCAACAGGCAGAGGGATAGAAGTAGAAGAGGATCCACCAGAGTGAACACTAAAGGTGCGGAGGGAGAGGTAGGAAGAGAACCAGGAAAGGACAGAGCCCTGGAATCCAAGTGAGGACAGGGTATCGAGAACTATGCTGTGATCGACAGTGTCAAAAGCAGCGGAAAGATCAAGAAGAATGAGGATGGAATATTGACCTCTGGATTTAGCCAGTAATAGGTCATTGGAGACTTTAGTAAGCGCAGTTTCGGTTGAGTGGAGAGGGCAAAAACCAGATTGTAATGGGTCAAGAATAGCATGTGAGGAGAGAAAATCAAGGCAGCGGCGGTGAACAGCACGCTCAAGTAATTTGAAGAGAAAAGGAAGGAGGGAGATGGGTCGGTAATTAGAGGGACAAGTAGGGTCAAGTGAAGGCTTCTTAAGGAGAGGTGTGACCACAGCATGTTTAAAGGCAGCAGGGACAGTCGCAGTGGAAAGTGAGAGGTTGAGAATGTGACAGATAAAAGGAATAAGAGTAGGAGAGATGGCATTAAGAAGGTGGGTGGGAATGGGATCAGAGGAACAGGTGGTACATTTTGAGGAAGAAAGGAGAAGTGTAGTTTCCTCAATAGTAACTTCAGGAAAGGAGGAAAGGGAATGAGGGGAAGGAGAGAGAGGGGAACGGACTAGTGGAGGGAGAGCTGGTGAGGTAGAGAAAGCAAGGTTTATCTTTTGAACCTTGTTGTGAAAGAATTCAGCAAGGGTCTGAGGAGATAATGAAGGGGGAGTTGGGGGAGGGGGCACCTTGAGGAGAGAGTTCAATGTGGTGAAGAGAAGTCGAGGATTAGAGCCAAGAGAGTTGGTCAGTTGGATATAATAATCCTGTTTGGCACGTAAAAGAGCAGATTGGAAGGAGGTCAGCATGAACTTAAAGTGTAAGAAATCAGCAAGGGCCCGAGATTTCCGCCAGAGGCGTTCGGCGGAGCGGGTACAGGAACGTAGGTAGCGGATATTAGAAGTCAGCCAAGGTTGGGGTTTTGTACGCCTTACAGGGCGGGTCATCAAAGGTGCAAGAGTGTCTAAGGCAGAGGATAGAGTATTGTTGTAAGAAGAAACAGCCTCGTTGACAGACGTGGATGGTGCCACAGTAGAGAGGAGGTTTGAAACATGCGAGGATAGAGATGAAGGGTCAATATCGTGAAGATTCCTAGATAAATTAGATAGGATAGGACGGGACTGGGAGGGAGGAGATTTAAGTGTGAAAGTTATAAGATGGTGATCAGAGGAGGGATGATCAGAGGCAAGGAAACTAGAAGGTGAACAGTTGGAGGAGAAGATGAGATCAAGACAGTGACCATTTTGATGAGTGGGGGAGGTGGAGCATAGTTGGAGATTAAAGGACGACATTAAAGCGAGTAACTTGGAAATATAAGAGTTGGAAGGATCATTAGCAGGAATATTAAAGTCACCAAGGATGAGAGAGGGGGAGGAAGGATCATGGAAGAAGGCAAGCCAGGCGTCAAAGTCACTGAGAAAGGATGAAAGGGACTTATCAGGGGGACGATAAATGACCGCTATTCGAAGAGGCAGAGGAGAGAAAAGGCGGATAGAGTGGACTTCAAAGGAGGAAAAACAGTGAGATTGAGGTGGAAGAAGGGGTTGAAATCTAGAGGAGGGAGAGAGAAGTAGTCCAACACCGCCCCCACGGCCAGCAGGGCGAGGAGTATGTGAAAATATATAACCACCATGGCACAGGGCTGCGACTGAAGCAGAGTCATCAGGGCAGAGCCAGGTTTCTGTTATGGCGAGGAGAGAGGATGTTTGCTGCCTGCACTAATAAACATCAGGGAAAAAAGACCCACTTAATTTCCCAATCCCTGGCTCTCTATTCCGGACCTTGACCCACTCCTCAGATCGAATTGGAAGGACTATGCTGAATGGCGAGTGTGGAGGGAGCGAGAGTGTAGTGGACAGCGAATAGAGAAACAGACATGTTATTTATCCTTGTGACCTGGGTCAGAGGATGGAACTGAGCTAGTAGCGAAACCCAGGTTACAATAACATATGTGTCCCTCTACTGCCACAAAGCCATCTTGTTTTGCCTGGTTTATAGTTTAGACGTTTCAGTTTGTAAAATAGATGTTCATGCTGGATGTAGCCAGTACTTGGATGTCTATTTCTTATGTATTTTAGAACTGACATGTATGTCAGCAGATCCTGTTCTAAAATATATGCAAACAGCAACCAAAAGGTCAAGGTAAGAAAACCCCCATGTGTATTCCAACAACCAAGTACAGGAAAGTAGGGGTGGGCCAAGAAATCTCATCAGCCGAAGGCAGATTGAAGTAACTTTATTCTGCACCAGACATGTATTAGACCAGATACAGGGCCGTGTTTCAATGGAACTGCCATCTGCTTCAGGGGTCAAGCACTACATACAAAATATATAAATACATAAAAAGAATTAAAATCAAAAGCATGATAAATTATATCTAAATATTGTAAGGTCTCCACCATCGGGAGACTCTTGGAAAAGTCTCTTGCCCCGGGAGACTCTGGAGTCCCTCAGCCCTTTAGCTGAGCTGTGTGCTGTAATCCACTGCTAAAGAGCACACGGCAATCCACAAGGTCAGATCATTATACTTTATTGTAATCCCTTTGTGTCAACTGCTCTCCAAAGGTAGTTCCCACCACAGCATTTCTCAAGAAGCATAGCAGTTCAACAGCATAGCATTCAAAACAAAAAACCCCCCCAAAAGGTCCCAAAAGCTCAGCAGTTCATATAAAGCAGTTATGCAAAGTAATTCTCCAAACACGGTAACTCCAGAAAGGGTTCAAACCCTCCCCAGCAGTTCATGTCAGCAGTTAGGCAAAACAATTCCCCAAACACAGCAGTTCAGAAAGGGCTCAAACTCCCAGCGGTTCATGTATAGCAGTTATGCCCAAAACCACCATTCCTCCTCTCTCCCTTTCAAAAGAAATCAACCTAGGGAGAGTGGCAAGGGTCCCTCTCCAACCAGGCCAGCATTATACCCTGACCACCACCCGCGTGACCCTTCTGTGGTAAACCTGTTCTCTCAGCTCCCCTCGTGGGATAGCCACCTTTTCCCTTTTTCTACCAGGCTCTCCTCCCGAGAAGCATTATACCCTGACCACCACCCGCATGACCCTTCCGTGGTAAACCTGTTCTCTCAGCTCCCCTCGTGGGATAGCCACCTTTTCCCTTTTTCTACCAGGCTCTCCTCCCGAGCAGCATTATACACTGATCACCACCCGCGTGACCCTTCCGTGGTAAACCTGTTCTCTCAGCTCCCCTCGTGGGATAGCCACCTTTTCCCTTCTTCTACCAGGCTCTCCTCCCGAGCAGCATTATACACTGATCACCACCCGCGTGACCCTTCCGTGGTAAACCTGTTCTCTCAGCTCCCCTCGTGGGATAGCCACCTTTTCCCTTCTTCTACCAGGCTCTCCTCCCGAGCAGCCCTCTCCTGTTTCACCTCCTTTCCTTCCAGTTTAGTCAGAGCAGCAATCTCCATCGGCCCCTCTTGCTCTAGCTCCTCCCTCTTTTCTTCCCCTTGCCAGTCCGTAGGTTCCTCCCCACACCCATTGCTCAGCTGCTCTCCATTTGCTTGATTGGGCAGGTTCAGAACTCCTTCCCTCATCCTGCCTCTCTGGGACAGGTTTTTCCAACTCCCTTCTCTTGCCCTTCCCTTGACCTCCTCTGGGGGCTGTTGGGGATTGAAGTCCCTGTTTCTACCATGGGACCTACTCAGGGGCTGCTGGGAATTGTAGACTTTTCCTTTTCTCCAATCCCCCAGGGGAAAAGACTCCTTCCTTTCTCTACCCAGTCTCCCTCCCTCTCGAGCCTCCTTGTTCCTCCATGCGCCTTCATTCTCCCTCTCACCTTCATATTCCTCACAATATGCATACACAAATATTATAAAAAGTAAATAATGATATAAATGGCATATTAACAATCAAAGCATATATAAACTAGAAAAAAGACAAAGACATCATCAAAAACAATATGTTAAAACAATAATAATAATTATTTATTATTTATTGCATTTGTACCCCACATTATCCCACCTATTTGCAGGCTCAATGTGGCTTACAGAGTGTTGTTATGACATAGTCATGACAGGATCTTAGATACAAACAGTGATAAGCAGAGATTGGATGAGGAATTAGAGAAGAAGGTGATAGATAGGGTAGTGTTAAAAGTGTATTTTGGTATCTGGGAGGATTGGTTTGGTGATTTTGTGTCGTTAAGGGTTCTCTTTGTAGGCTTTGTTGAAGAGATGTAAGGTATAATAAGGAATATATAAGGAATAATAAGGTAAGTCATGAATAAATAACAAATCTGACCTTGCGATGAAAATCACAAAGTGTAGGTACAGAAAGTAGAGTAAAATATCTTGTAATAATACCTAGATCAATGACTGATTTTCATCGCAAGGTCGTGTTGGGTCTTATACATATCTGGTGCCAAATAAAGTTACTTCAATCCACCTTCGGCTGATGAGATTTCTTGGTCCACCCCTAAAATATATAAGAAATGGACATTCATATGTGACATACAAATTTGGACGTTCATTTTCCGAGTTGGAAGTCTAATGTGTCTTTATGAAATAGCACTTAAGCAGGTGCCTACTTGCCCTCTTAACGAAATTACCCTCTACACGTCTCTGCCAGGATATTTCATATGCCAAAATGCACTTTTCTTTGCGGTTGCAGGAAAAACATTCAGGGTCTCTGTTCTAGAATGGTGCCAATTATATCTGAATATGGAATGGTCTGTTCCAAGAAAAAAGTCCATTAGAATTGAAGTCTTAATTTTTGGAAAGGAAGCATAAGAACATAAGAATAGCCATACTGGGTCAAACCAATGGTCCATCTACTACTACTACTACTAATAGCATTTGTATAGCGCTACCAGACGCACGCAGCGCTGAACACCTGACATAGAGAGACAGTCCCTGCTCAAAGAGCTTACAATCTAGGTAAAACAGATAGACAAGACATAGAACGAGAAAGGGAATTAATGGGTAAAGAGGAGGAGGGCAAATGAGTAGTGGTTAGGAGCCAAAGTCAGTAGTGAAAAGGTGAGCTTTCAGCATAGATTTAAAAACAGGAAGAGATGGAGATAGACGTATGGGTTTGGGAAGACGGTTCCAGGCATAAGGTGCTGCGAGACAAAAGGAACGAAGTCTGGAGTTAGCGGTAGAGGAGAAGGAGGACGACAAGAGAGATTTGTTTAGAGAGCAGAGTTCACGGGGAGGAAAGTGGGGAGAAACAAGAGAGGAGAGGTCATGAGGGGTCATAGAGTGGATGCATTTAAAGGTCAGTAAGAGGAGTTTGAACTGTATACGGAAGCGGACAGGGAGCCAGTGAAGTGATTTGAGGAGTGGGCTAGTGTGGGCTACTACTACTACTACTATTTAGCATTTCTATAGCACTACAAGGCGTACACAGCGCTGCACAAACATAGAAGAAAGACAGTCCCTGCTCAAAGAGCTTACAATCTAATAGACAAAAAATAAATAAAGTAAGCAAATCAAATCAATTAATGTGTACAGGAAGGAGGAGAGGAGGGTAGGTGGAGGCGAGTGGTTACAAGTGGTTATGAGTCAAAAGCAATGTTAAAGAGGTGGGCTTTCAGTCTAGATTTAAATGTGGCCAAGGATGGGGCAAGATGTAGGGGCTCAGGAAGTTTATTCCAGGTGTAGGGTGCAGCGAGACAGAAGGCGCGAAGTCTGGAGTTGGCAGTAGTGGAGAAGGGAACAGATAAGAAGGATTTATCCATGGAGCGGAGTGCACGGGAAGGGGTGTAGGGAAGGATGAGTGTGGAGAGATACTGGGGAGCAGCAGAGTGAGTACATTTATAGGTTAGTAGAAGAAGTTTGAACAGGATGCGAAAACGGATAGGGAGCCAGTGAAGCGACTTGAGGAGAGGGGTAGTATGAGTAAAGCGACCCTGGTGGAAGACGAGACGGGCAGCAGAGTTTTGAACCGATTGGAGAGAGGAGAGGTGACTAAGTGGGAGGCCAGCAAGAAGCAGATTGCAGTAGTCCAAGCGAGAAGTAACAAGGGTGTGGATAAGGGTTTTGGTGGCGTGTTCAGAAAGGAAGGGGCAAATTTTGCTAATGTTGAAGATAAAGAAGCGACAGGTTTTGGCGATTTGTTGAATATGATCAGAGAAGGAGAGAGAGGAATCGAAGATGACGCCAAGGTTGCGAGCTGAGGAGACAGGGAGGATATGAGAGCCATTAACAGAGATAGAGAAAGGGGGAATGGGGGGGTAGGTTTAGGGGAGAAAATGAGAAGTTCAGTTTTAGCCATGCTTAATTTGAGATGGCGTTGAGACATCCAGGCAGCAATGTCAGACAAGCAGGCAGAGATTTTGTCCTGGATTAAGGTTGAGATTTCATCTAGCCCAGTATCCTGTTTCCAACAGTGGCCAATCCAGGTCACAAGTACATGGCAGAAACCCAAAGAGTAGCAACATTCCAAGCAGAATCCCAAAGAGTAGCAACATTCCATGCGGAATCCCAAAGAGTAGCAACATTCCATGCTACCAATCCCAGGGCAAGCAATGGCTTCCCCCATGTCTATCTCAATAACAGACTATGGACCTTTCCACCAGGAACTTGTCCAAACCTTTTTTAAACCCAGATATGCTAACCGCTGTTACTACATACTCTGAGTTCAGGGAGGAGCCTTGTATTCAGGGCCATGCCAACACGGTAAGCGAGGTAAGCATGGCAGGGGGGCGCCTCCCTCTGGGGGGCGCCGCTGCACCATGCTTACCTCACTCGCCCTCCCACTCCCATTGTTCAACTACTGCCCGCCCTCTTCTCCCCCCCCCCCCCCAACATCCCTTTTCTTGTTTTTTCTTTTTAAATTTACCTCCGTGGCGGTCCAGCAGCGCAGCGTCAGTGAAGGAGGCGGCACTCCCGACGTCTCTAGCCTTCGTCAGGGAAATGACGTCAGAAGAAGGCGGAACACAGCGAAGGGAAGGCTAGAGACGTCGGGAGGCGAGCACCGCCTCCTTCACTGACGCTGCACTGCTGGACCGCCACGGAGGTAAATTTAAAAAGAAAAAACAAGAAAAGGGATGTTGGTGGGAGAGAAGAGGGCAGGCAGTAGTTGAACAATGGGAGCGGGAGGGCAGGGGAGAGACGAGCATGGATGCGAGGTGGGGGGGTCATGGAAGGGAGAGAGGGGAATTGCTGGATAGGGATGAATGGAGGGGGCAGGGGACAGAGGAGCATGGATGGGCATGGATTGGGAGGGCAGGGCTTAGGGAGAGAGGGGAATTGCTGGATAGGGATGAATGGAGGGGGCAGGGGACAGAGGAGCATGGATGGGCATGGAATGGGAGGGCAGGGCTCAGGGAGAGAGGGGAATTGCTGGATAGGGATGAATGGAGGGGGCAGGGGACAGAGGAGCATGGATGGGCATGGATTGGGAGGGCAGGGCTCAGGGAGAGAGGGGAATTGCTGGATAGGGATGAATGGAGGGGACAGATGGGCATGGATGGTTATGGATTGCAGGGCAGGGCTCAGGGAGAGAGGGGAATTGCTGGATAGGGATGAATGGAGGGGGCAGGGGACAGAGGAGCATGGATGGGCATGGATTGGGAGGGCAGGGCTTAGGGAGAGAGGGGAATTGCTGGATAGGGATGAATGGAGGGGGCAGGGGACAGAGGAGCATGGATGGGCATGGAATGGGAGGGCAGGGCTCAGGGAGAGAGGGGAATTGCTGGATAGGGATGAATGGAGGGGGCAGGGGACAGAGGAGCATGGATGGGCATGGATTGGGAGGGCAGGGCTCAGGGAGAGAGGGGAATTGCTGGATAGAGATGAATGGAGGGGACAGATGGGCATGGATGGATATGGATTGCAGGGCAGGCCTCAGGGAGAGAGGGGAATTGCTGGATAGGGATGAATGGAGGGGCCATATGACAGAGGAGCATGGATGGGTATGGATTGGAAGGGCAGGACTCAGGGAGAGGGGAATTGCTGGATAAGGATGAATGGAGGGGACAGATGGGCATGGATGGATATGGATTGCAGGGCAGGCCTCAGGGAGAGAGGGGAATTGCTGGATAGGGATGAATGGAGGGGCCAGGTGACAGAGGAGCATGGATGGGCATGGATTGGAAGGGCAGGACTCAGGGAGAGGGGAGAAATTGCTGGACATAGAGGGGAGGGAAGAAAGATGAAGGAGATGAAATGAGGGAAAAGGAAGAGAGGAGAAAAACTGCACATGGATGAAGAAAATAGGCAGAAGCTGAGGACCAGAAATGAAGAAGAAAGGAGGAAAGGAAAGAAATAAATGGAAAGGAAGCCCTGGAAACGGAGTTAAGAGGACAGGTAGCAGCAGAATTGGACACTGGGCCAGCATGATCAGAAAAAGAAAGTCACCAGACAACAAAGGTAGAAAAAAAATCATTTTATTTTCATTTTAGTGTTTGGAATATGTCCACTTTGAGAATTTACATCTGCTATCTTACTTTGCAATGTATAGCAATTTGTTTCTAAGAATATTTCTGACAATTCCTGTCAGTGTGGCAAGTGGTGAGCGATCATTTTCACGGGGGGGGGGGGGGGGGGGGGGCGCCGCCGCTGCCAACTGATAGTCTGCAGGGGGGCGCCAGAGACCCTAGGCATGGCCCTGCTTGTATTCCTCCCCCAGAGGGGTCTAGAAGTAGGAAAGATGTAGAGCTACAAGATGTTGCCTGTCTGGTCCACAGATATCCACTGGTGCCTGCTGAGAGGCCTGTTCCTGAAAAGACTGAACTGATCAGAGGTTGCTAGTTTGATCCACAGCTGTCCCCTGAGGCATAGAGAAGAAGTGAGATACATCATCACAGAGATCTGATCTTAATCTTCAAAAGAGAAACAGAGTGAAGCTACTGCTAAGACCCAGAGAGAGAGAGAGAGACAGGGTAAGGTCCAAATCTTGGATGTTTCCTATGGGGCATACCGGCATAGCCAGACTCCCATTTGTGGGTGGGCATGAAAACTCCACCCCACCATCACCTGGCATCCCTCCCTCCGCTCACCCCCAGGTGAATGATTGTCTCTCAAATTCACCCCGTGCCTCTCCATGCCTTTTCAACTCTTCAGTGCTTCACCAGCAGCAAGCACTGACTTATACCATGCCCAGTCTCTTTCTCTCTTTCTTTCCCCTCGTTAGCTTGAAGTAGACTCAAGTTCAATGTGGCTTACAAATAAGTGAATAAGACATAATAATGTACAGAATATAAAACAAATTACAATAACTTCAAGAAGCAAATTAATACATGTGCAGCAAGTAATCAGGGATTTGGACTATGTCAAGGACCAACAAATAATTAAGGGTGGATAAGTGAGAGCATAATTAGGCAGGACTAGATGGGAAACGTTCTGTCCAGGCGGACAGAACCCTACAAGAGCCCTACAAGAATACTCCTTCCCTTCACACATGGAATTTCTATCCATAATGATTCCACGCTGCTACCTGTGTCATGTGGAATGTTTATTTTATTTGGCTCAATTCCCTCTTTAACATATAGCGCAACCCCCCTCCAATTTGATGCTCTCTATCATTGTGATACAATTTGTACCCTGTTAACACAGTGTCCCATTGATTGTCCTCTTTCCACCAAGTCTCTGAGATGCCTGTTATATCTACCTCATCATTTAGTGCTATATATATATATATATTTTAGGCTTCTAGCATTTGTATACAGGCACTTCAAATTGTGTTTTTTCCTTGCATCTAAAAGCTGCTTAGAAGTTGACGGGGATAACGTGCATCTTTTATCCTGCTCTCTCTTTAAACACACTTGGCTTTCTTTCAACATTGTTGAAACCTCTCTACTGGGATTCCCTGAATGTCCTGTTTCAATAGTATCGTTCAAGAATACTCCACACCAAAGCATGCGCTACTGATGACTGTTAGCTTCCCCCCCCCCCCCCCCCCCAATTCTAGTTTAAAAGCTGCTCTATCTCCTTTTAAAAAGTTAGCACCAGCAGCCTGGTTCCGCTCTGGTTATGGTAGAGTCCATCCTTTCGGAACAGTCTCCCCCTTTCCCATGTTGACCAGTTCCTAACAAATCTAAATCCCTCATCCCTACACCATCGTCTCAACCACGCATTGAGACTTCGGAGCTCTGTCTACCTCTTGGGTCCTGCGCGTGGAACAGGGAGCATTTCTGAAAATGCTACCGTGGAGGATCTGAACTTCAGCTTTCTACCTAAGAGACTAAATTTGGCTTCCAGAACCTCCCTCCCACATTTTCCTTCGTCATTGGTATCTTTGGGACATGTGAGGTCCGCCGCCTTCGCACCAGGCAGGCAAATGACCAGGCGATCCTCACATCCACCAGCCACTCAGCTATCTACATGCCTAATAATCGAATCACCAACTACAACAGCTATCCCAACCCTTCCCGCCTGGGCAGAAGTTCTTGGAGACATATACTCGGTGTGAGAGGATACTGCATCCCCTGGGCAGGTCCTGGCTACAGGAGTACTTCCTACTTCAGCAGAGTGTTGCTGTCCTTTTGGAAGCCTCATAAGTACATAAGTATTGCCATACTGGGAAAGACCAAAGGTCCATCGAGCCCAGCATCCTGTTTCCAACAGTGGCCAATCCAGGTCACAAATACCTGGCAAGATTCCAAAAAGTACAAAACATTTTATACTGCTTATCCCAGAAATAGTGGATTTTCCCCAAGTCCATTTAATAATGGTCTAAGGACTTTTCCTTTAGGAAGCTGGCCAAACCTTTTTTTTAAACTCCGCTAAGCTAACCGCCTTTATCACATTCTCTGGCAATGAATTTCAGAGTTGAATTACACGTTGAGTGAAGAAAACGTTTCTCCAATTCATCGCATGCCCCCTAGTCCTAGTATTTTTGGAAAGTGTAAACAACCACTTCACATCTACCCGTTCAACTCCACTCATTATTTTAAAGACCTCTATCTCCCCTCAGCCGCCTTTTCTCCAAGCTGAAGAACCCTAGCTGCTTTAGCCTTTCCTCATAGGGAAGTCGTCCCATCTCCTTTATCATTTTCATCGCCCTTCTCTGCTCCTTTTTTAATTCCACTATATCTTTTTTGAGATACAGCGACCAGAATTGAACACAATATTTGAGGTACAGTCGCACCATGGTGCGATACAAAGGTATTATAACATCCTCATTTTTGTTTTCCATTCCTTTCCTAATAATACCTAACATTCTATTTGCTTTCTTAGCCGCAGCAGCACACTGAGCAGAAGGTTTCAACCTATCATCAACAATGACACCTAGATCCCTTTCTTGGTCTGTGACTCCTAATGTGGAACCTTGCATGATGTAGCTATAATTCGGGTTCCTGTTTCCCACATGCATCACTTTGCACTTGCTCACATTAAACGTCATCTGCCATTGAGACATCCAGTCTCCCAGTCTCGTAAGGTCCTCTTGTAATTTTTCACAGTCCTCCCGCGATTTAACGACTTTGAATAACTTTGTGTCATCAGCAAATTTAATTACCTCACTAGTTATTCCCATCTCTAGTTCATTTATAAATGTGTTAAAAAGCAGCGGTCCTAGCACAGACCCCTGGGGAACCCCACTAACTACCCTTCTCCATTGAGAATACTGACCATTTAACCCTACTCTCTGTTTTCTATCTTTTAACCAGTTTTTAATCCACAATAGAACACTACCTCCTACCCCATGACTCTCCAATTTCCTCTGGAGTCTTTCATGAGGTACTTTGCCAGATTAGAGGTGGGACTTCTCTACAATGTCCCTGTGTCTCTGTGTATCTCTCTGTCTCCCTCAGCTCCTCCAACTCTGCTGCTCTAGCCTCAAGAGAATGGACCTATTCTCTGAGAGCCAGGAGCTCTTTGCATCGGACACACACAGGTGCAGACCCTGGCTAGTTAAATGCTTTTTGAATATTGGGGGGGGACTGTGTTTTGTCATTTGCCGGTAATAGCGCACACGCTTTCCTGATAATGAAACCACCATGCATGCAAGAATCATTCTACATGTGTGTAGGCGTGCCCTATCAGGAAAAAAAGTGTGTCCTCTCTTCATATTATTATCAGAAACTGACAAAATGGCCATATAAAAACAAGTACAACAAAATTCCCTGTAAATGACATGGGAAACCGCATGAAACAAATATTTTCTGGCTGCGAATCCCTAAAATTTCCAGGGTTCTCTGCAGCGATTACTTGGCTGCACCGGGCAGCATGTTTTGAAAAGAAGTGGGCATTCCAGAGCGCAGGCAGAGTTAGCAATACCGACATCTCCTCACTTTACTGAACGAGAAGAAAGAAAGGCAGTGCCATAATATGACTGATCGTTGTGATAACTTCCTGAGGTCTGTAAAGTGAGTTTCTGCTCTAAATAACACAAACGCTGCTGCCCGATGCAGTCAAAGGAAAATTCTCAACCAGCAGTTCCTTCAGTTGGTGAAAGCTTCAGCTAAATGTGGTTGAAATATTTGCATGCAGTTATGATCTTCTCAGTGACAACGTCTATTTTAAAAAAAAAAGGAGCATTGGAGAAAACAAGCTTTTTCATCAAAGCATTTATATGTAGCTGCAGATTTGCAGTGGTTTCGGAGAACAAGAATATTCGTAACTGCAGTGCGTGAAAATAAGAGCAAATGTACATCTGTGTTCCATGTTTCACAGCCCCAGAGGCTTTCCATGATAAGGGCCTTCAGTGCCTCGCCCTCCACTAAGAATTATTAATGTTTGAATAGGGTAATATTTATTTATTTATTATTTATTTGTTGCATTTGTATCCCACATTTTCCCAGCTCTTTGCAGGCTCAATGTGGCTTACAATACATCATGAATAGTGGAAATATATAAGAAAATATACATTTAGTTTACAGAAGGGTCTTGGGTAATATGATAATGAAAAAACATGATAGTAGCTTAACAAGTATTGTAAAACAGATCTGGATATATGTGTAGGAGTTCACATTTGTTGATCTTTGTGGTATGCCTTGTTAAAGAGATGGGTCTTCAATAGTTTGCGGAAGTTAGTTAGTTCAAAGATCGTTTTTAAGTTGCGCGGCAGCGTGTTCCAGAATTGTGTGCTCAAGTAGGAGAAGGTTGACGCATGCGTTGGTTTGTATTTTAGACCTTTACAGTTGTGGAAGTGAAGATTAAGGAATGTGCGGGATGATTTTGTAGCATTCCTGGGTGGTAAGTCTATCAGGTCTGACATGTAGGCTGGGGCGTCTCCGTGAATGATTTTGTGAACTAGAGTGAATATTTTGAACGTGATGCGCTCCTTAAGTGGGAGCCAGTGTAACTTTTCTCGTAGGGGTTTAGCACTTTCATATTTTGTTTTACCGAATATGAGTCTAGCTGCAGTGTTCTGAGCTGTCTGAAGTTTCTTGATTAATTGCTCTTTGCAACCAGCGTAGAGTGTGTTGCAGTAGTCCAGACGACTGAGTACCATTGATTGTACCAGGTTGCGGAAGACATTCCTTGGGAAGAAAGGTCTTACTCTTTTCAATTTCCACATTGAGTGGAACATCTTCTTGGTTGTGTTTTTCGCGTGACTCTCCAGTGTTAGGTGTCGATCAATGGTAACTCCAAGAATTTTTAGGGTGTCCGAAATTGGAAGATTCAGTTTTGGTGTGTTAATGGCAGTGAATTTGTTCGTGTTATGTTGCGAGGTAAGTATCAGGCATTGAGTTTTTTTCTGCATTGAGTTTTAGCTGAAATGCATCCGCCCACGTATGCATGATACCGTGTTTCCCCGAAAATAAGACACTGTCTTATATAATTTTTGCCCCCCAAAATGCGCTAGGTCTTATTTTCAGGGGCTGTCTTATTTTTCGGGGAAACATCGGGGTTGGATCGGGGTTGGCCCGCTCGTCCTCCGTTGCTCCCAGAACTAACCTTAAATGCCTCCTTTCACCTTTGCAGCAAGCAGCAACAGGGCAAGCCACTCCTTCCTTCCGTGTCCCGCCCTCGCCTGACGTAACGTCCGTGAGGGCGGGGCACGGAAGGAAGGAGAGGTCTGCCCTGCTGCTGCTTGCTGCGAAGGTGAAAGGAGGCATTTAAGGTTAGTTCCGGGAGTGACGGAGAGTGGGTAGAGGGGGGCCCGGCGACCTCAGGTGGGGGGGGGGCAGCCCGGGGGCGGCCTTGTCCGGCTCTCGGCTGCCCTCCTTTCAAACAAAAATTTGCTAGGTCTTACTTTCGGGGGAGGCCTTATATCTACCAATTCAGGAAAACCTCTACTAGGTCTTATTTTCGGGGGATGTCTTACTTTCGGGGAAACAGGGTATGTAGGCTTTGGTTGATGTCATTGGAAATTTCCTTTAAATCTTGTTTAAATGGGATGTAAATTGTTACGTCGTCTGCGTATATGTATGGGTTGAAGCTAACATCTGTAAATGCATTAATTTTGTACATACCACGACAAGAATGAGTTTCACTCTTTTCCCCAAGGTCTGTTGAAGATTATCGTTATCTCTCAGATTTACTGCAAGTGATGATTTGAATATTTGCATTGCAAGAAAGAGAGCCACCGTCTGGACTTCTCAAGATGGTCAGTCACAATATATTACAAAGACTCGTGGAGGGGCATAATCGAACGTCGCCGGCGATCTATATTGGCTGCAGCGCAACAGCTGGCCAGAACCGTATTAACGAAAAAGATGGCCAGCCATCTTTTTTTTCAATAATACGGGTTAACCCAGCCAAATGCCAGTGTTCGCCGGGTTTGAGATGGCTGGTTTTGTTTTTCAGTGATAATGGAAAAAAATGCCGCCGATCTCAAACCCGGCGAAATCCAAGGCATTTGGTCGTGGGAGGAGCCAGCATTTGTAGTGCACTGGTCCCCCTGACATGCCACGACAGCAACGGGGCACTCTAGGGGGCACTTCTAAAAATTAAAAAAATATATACAAATACCTCCCAGGTGCATAGCTCCCTTACCTTGGGTGCTGAGCCCCCCCAAATCCCCCCCCAAAACCCACTCCCCACAACTCTACACCACTACCATAGCCCTTATGGGTGAAGGGGGGCACCTACATGTGGGTACAGTGGGTTTTGGGGGAGTTTGGAGGGCTCAACACTTACCACCACAAGTGTAACAGGTAGGGGGGGATGGGCCTGGGTCTGCCAGCCTGAAGTGCACTGCACCCATTAAAAACTGCTCCAGGGACTTGTGTACTGCTGTCAGGGAGCTGGGTATGACATTTGAGGCTGGCATACAGGGTGGTAAAAAAAGGTTTTGATTTGTATATTTTTAGTGTGGGAGGGGGTTGGGGACACTGGGGGACTACGGGGAGGTAATCCCCCATTCCCTCCGGTGGTCATCTGGTCAGTTGGGGCACCTTTTTTAGGCTTGGTCGTGAAAATAAAAGGACCAAGTAAAACTGGCAAAATACTGATGAACGCCGCTTTTTTTTCCATTATCCGCGAAAGCCGGCCATCTGGTAGCCACGCCCATGCTTGCCCATGTCCTGCCTTCGCTATGCCGCCGACATGCCCTCTTAAACTTTCGCTGGGGTGGCAACGGGAAAACGGTGATGGTGTCAAAAAAGCCGCTTTCAATTATACGGATTTCGCCACTTTTGAAAGATCGTCGGCCATCTCCCGATTTATGTCGGAAGATCGCCGGCGATCACTTTCGAAAATAAGCCTGCTAGATTACTTCGGATTTAGCGGAAATACACTCAAATGGATCAAGGTTTCTTAACCACAAGAACGTATCAAGTGAAAGCTAACACAAACATATCACCACCTTGGAAACCAGACTGCGGAGTACCACAAGGATCACCATTATCACCGATCCTTTTCAACCTCATGACGACCCCACTAGCCAAGTCCTTATCCACTCAAGGCCTTAACCCATTCATATATGCTGATGACGTCACAATATATATCCCCTTCAAACATGACCTAGCAGAAATCACCAATCAAATCAAGTTCGGTTTTAACATCATGGACTCATGGGCAAACGCATTCCAATTAAAACTTAACACAGAAAAAACACATTACCTCATCAACTCATCCCAATACAACACATATAAACCCACAAACATAAACACCCCAGGCTACACCCTTCCCATTGCAGACATCCTGAAAATTCTTGGAGTAACAATCGACTGGAACCTCTCACTGGAAAGTCAAGCAAAGTCTACCATAAAGAAAATGTTTCATTCAATGTGGAAACTAAAACGTGTGGAACCATTCTTCCCGAGGGAAACATTCCGCAACTTGATCCAATCAATGGTACTAAGCCATGCTAACCACTGCAATGGAATCTATGCGGGTTGCAAAGAACAAATTATAAAGAAACTCCAGACCGCTTATATTTGGAAAAACACGTTATGAAAGCGCTAAACCCCTCCCGAGAAAACTGCACTGGCTCCCAATCAAAGAACGTATTGCTTTCAAAATCTGCACCCTGGTTCACAAAATCATCTACGGCGAAGCCCCGGGATACATGACAGACCTCATAGACCTGCCAACCAGAAACGCAATGAGATGAGCACGAACATACTTAAATCTTCACTACCCAAGCAGTAAAGGTCTCAAGAACAAATCAACATATGCATCCAGTTTCTCTTACTTAAGCGCACAACTATGGAACGCATTGCCAAAAATAGTAAAAACAACGTACGACCACCTACATTTCCGGAAAGAACTAAAAACAAACCTATTCAGGAAGGCATATCCCACGGACCCAACATAAAAGTCTGACTACCCGCAACACAACAAAACCAAAGATCGTTATGGACATATCCCAACTTCCCACTCTCTCCTTAAACCCCCCTATATACCCACCATTCATAACCCTATTCTACCATAGTAACACCTTGTATTTGTTCATACCAGAACTGGTGAACGCCATTACGGTACTATGTAAGCCTGCAAATAGGTGGGGAAATGTGGGATACAAATGCTATAAATAAATAAATAAATCATACATATAGGCAAGGTGAGTTGAAAAATCTGAAAACCCTTGAAACAATTTCTGTATCTTTCTGTCATAGTTTCTTGGCCTCTGATTAATTTGATGGTACTTGAGGACCTTTTTCTCCATATTCAATGCTGTTACTATGTTTTTCTCCTTTACCACAATGTCCTGTTGTCTTGCATCAAGTTTCTTTTATCAGTGAGAATGTCCCAGGTGGTTCCACCGTCTTCATTTTCCACACTTCTGTCAGAGTACTGATCCCACTGTTTTTCTGGTATCATGAAATTATAGCGTTTACAAAGTGATTGATATTCGGTGATTCAGTGCCTGGATAAAGTGCTATTCCACATCCAGTGGCACTTATTAGTTTAAGCCACTAAAAGTAGGTTTATGTGGCAGTCAGCAGTGCCACTTATCTGTTTGGTTAGGCCCCTCTATTGTACTGGCCTAACTTAAAAGGATATCCCTGGGCCCACAGCCTCTGAGTATCACTGTTGCAGGGTTGTAGCCAGACTATGGCGGGAGTGGGGTCCAGAGCCTGAGGTGAGGGGGCACATTTTAGCCCCCCCCCCAGCGCCGCCGACCCCCACCACCATTTTGACCTCCCCCCACCGCTGCCACCACCACCACCACCACCACCTTTGACCCCACCGGCGCCAACCCTTTTGACCCCCCTCCCCTTACCGCCAAACCTCCCCCACCGCCGCCATCAGGTACCTTTGCTGGCGGGGGTCCCCACCCCACCAGCTGAAGCCCTCTTCTCCGGCACGGCCGCATTGCTGGTCTGCAAGGCTTCTGTTTCTGTGAGTCTGACGTCCTGCGCGTTGTGCGTTGCTGATCTGCAAGGCTCCTGTTTCTGTGAGTCTGACGTCCTGCGCGTTGTGCGTTGCTGATCTGCAAGGCGTCTGCTTCTGTGAGTCTGACCTCCTGCATGTTGTGTGTTGCTGATCTGCAAGGCGTCTGTTTCTGTGAGTCTGCACGTACAATGTGCAGGACGTCAGACTCACAGAAACAGAAGTCTTGCGGATCAGCAACGTGGCTGCGCTGGAGAAGAGGACTTCGGCTGACGTGGGTTGGGGACCCCCGCCAGCAAAGATACCTGACGACGGCGGCAGGGAACAGTTGGTGGTGAGAGAGAGGGCGTCGAAGGGGTTGGCGGCAGGGGGGGGGCAGGGACAAATCTATGGTGGCTCATGCCCCCTTGGCCTCACGTAGCTACGCCCCTGGTTCCCTCAAAGCTGAGTGGGAGTCCTCCACCTACAGTCCTGCCAGTGGGTGGTGCTGTTTCACTATCACTAGTGTGGGACAAGCAAGCTCTGCAGGACTCCAGGGAACCTGTCTGAGCCCAGCAGTTGAAAACACAATATTTAAACAGCGCCCCCTGGTGACAGCACTGAGCATATGAATAAGTTTTAGCAGTACAACTCACTAACAGACAAAAGTTATCTGTATAAACCCAGAGAAATGTAATAAATGCTCATGTGATCAGCATCTGCACAGACCCCACTCTTTCCAGGCAATGAGATCTGCTACCTTTCTATGCCTTTCTGCATACAGCCCTTCCGACACCAGCACGTCGATGAGTAACTATTTCCAGCTCTGGGCTACAGAATCTGCGTTTGTGTGTTTTATTATCTCTCTCTATGCTAGTTTTGAATCATTTCGTCCATAGTCCACAATCCTATACTACAAATGTCGGTCTTTCATGTTTACATTGAAATGCACTTCTCCTTAACCATTCCTTTGTCAGGTTTTGATCTGCTTGTGGTTTTTGAAATAACTCTCTGCATTCGCTTGTTTTTCCTTACGTGCTGGTCTAATTCTTGAAAGTGGTTTCCCCCCCCCCCCCCCCCCCCACCCCCTTGCTTTGCAAATGTTGTTACTTCTTTCTCCCACGCACAGAGCGATTCTCACTGTCCATCAAAATGCTGGTCCGTGTTTAAGGATGGAGACTGACGGTGGCAAACTTGCTTTCATACATATGCAATTTTCAAATTTCGGGGTCTGTTGTTGCTGTTCAAGATGCCCTGGTTCTATGACAGCAATTCGAAAACATAGAAGCTAACATATAGCATATAACTAACCTATTCACGACTGACGTTTATTATTTCTGATTGTTCAAACTGATTTATCATGATTGAAGTTTTATCTTATACTTTTTTACTTCTCAGCACGAAAATGAACTTTCTTTACCTGAATATCTAATCCACTCTGTCACCTCCATCTTAACTATGTATTTTCTCTTTTCCAAAATTGGTGATCACCATTACGGAACTTGGAAAATAGACGGAGGAGGGGAGATATGATTGAGGTCTACAAAATCCTGAGTGGTGTAGAACGAGTAGAAGTGAATCATAGTAACATAGTAGATGACGGCAGAAAAAGACCTGCATGGTCCATCCAGTCTCCCAACAAGATAAACTCATATGTGCTACTTTTTGTGTATACCTTACCTTGATTTGTACCTGTCCTTTTCAGGGCACAGACCGTGTAAGTCTGCCCAGCACTATCCCCGCCTCCCAACCACCAGTCCCGCCTCCCACCACCAGCTCTGGCACAGACCATATAAGTCTGCCCAGCACTATCCCCGCCTCCCAACCACCAGCCCCTCCTCCCACCACCGGCTCTGGCACAGACCGTATAAGTCTGCCCAGCACTATCCCCGCCTCTCGCCACCGGCTGTGCCACCCAATCTCGGCTAAGCTCCTTAGGATCCATTCCTTCTGAACAGGATTCCTTTATGTTTGTCCCACGCGTGTTTGAATTCTGTTACCGTTTTCATCTTTTTTCTGTTACCGTTTTCATCGATTTTTCATTCTTTCAAAACGTACAAAGACTAGGGGACACTCAAGGAAGTTATATGGAAATACTTTTAATACAAACAGGAGGAAATATGTTTTCACTCAACGAATAGTTAAGACAAGTTCCTGGAGGAAAAGTCCAGAGTCTGTTATTGAGACAGACATGGAGAACCCACTGCTTGCCCTGGGGTTTGTAGCATGGAATGTTACCACTATAGGGTTTCTGCCAGGTACTTGTGACCTGGATTGGCCACTGTTGGAAGCAGGATATTGGACTAGATGGGTCATTGGTCTGACCCAGTTTGGCTATTCTTATGTTCTAATGTACGTTTCAAGTTTAATCAGAACTTGATATACCGCTGTCACGATTGTGATCGTGACCCCTTTCAGACTCACCTTATTTCCGGCGGTCCGCTTCTGAGCTGGCTTCTGTCTGTTCTTCCTGAGTTAGTTCTGTCTCTGTGTGCTGGTTGCTCCCAGCATGGCTCTGATTACTCCACTATATAGCACCTGTGTGTGTTAAGCCTCTCTGTGCTTCAGTATGCTTTCTGCCTGAGTCTTGGTTTGTGTTCCTCTTGCCCTCTGGTGGCCAGAACCGGTGGCTGCCATAGACTTTCCAGATTTTCTTTCTGGTCTGGTCCGGTCCAGATATTCCAGCCCTCCAGACTTGGTTTGAAGTTTGGAAGCTAGCCTCACCCGTAGCTGCCTCATGATTGTTGCAGCTAAGTTCAGCTGCTGATGGGTTTATTACCACCTGGAAACCTTCTGAGTTTGCCTTTGCATCACCTAAGGTCCCTGGTATGCTGGTGTGCACTGTGCACTTCTGCCTAGTCCAGTTTATTGTCTGAGATTCTTGCCTGATTCTAGTCTAGTCTTTGTGTTGTTTATCTTGTACTGTATTGCTTGTTTCCCAGTCTTGTTTCTTGTTTGTATTTCTCTGTCTAGTTCTTGGTTGTCTGTGTTTCTTGTTTAGTGGCTGCCTGGCAGCTTTCAGTCTTGTCTCTTGTTTGTCAGTATTTGTACCCTGTTTTAGTGGCTGCTCTGCAGCTTTCAGTCCTGTCTCTCGTCTGTCAGTACTTGTACCCTGTTTCAGTGGCTGCGTGGCAGCTTTCAGTTCCTGTCCATTAGCTTGTTCATTTCCTGCTTTGTGTAGTATTGTCTGTCTGGGAGTCCTAGCCCAGTTTCCTGCCTTGCTGCCCATGTATATTCCTTTCCCCTCTGACCCTCAGTCCCTGTTCAACCTAGTTGGTATCCAGTGCCTGCCCTGTCCAGTAAGTCCTGCCAGCCGCGTGCACCCAGGGGCTCAACTCCTGGGGAAGGGTGGTCAAGTGCAGGTGAAGTCTAGCTGTTTCTGTCAGAGTTCTGCCTTGTCTCTGGTGTGGGGTGGTTTTGCCTGCCACTGCTGCTCCACGGCAGTGGCCCAAGGGCTCACGAACCTAGTTTCTGCCTGGAAAGCCTGACAACTGCAGATCGGCAGCCATCTCAGCAGAGCAGGGAGAGAAAAGGTAGGAGTTGTATCCTGCAGGTTGGCCAAGGAGAGACTAGTGCTAGCCTAGGTAAATGCCCCAGTGAAGAGACACATCCATTGGGAGCAGCTCACTGAAGCTGTCGCCAACTGAGTTGCACTGGAGGGAGTTCAGGGCAACTTAGTAGACATCATCAGCTAGCGGGGTTTGGGGATCCCTGCCAGCTCAGGTATTTAGTATTTGAGTTGGGGTGGAGGTATGGAGAGCGGAGGTGGGGGAATGATATTGTGCCCACCCATTTTGACGGTAGGCCCATTCGAAATGTGGGGTCTGGCTAAGCCACTGGTGTGCACAATACACAAGTTAAGCAGATGTTATACTTTTAAAATTAATTAATTTATTCAACACTGTTAATTAAACAACCAATTTTGTCTATATTTGACAGTGCCTTTGTTTCTTTTCACAGATAATCAATTTTTTCCCTCAATACTTGACGCAACAGTAACAGATCAGATAAGTATTCACTTGACTAAAGCACAAATTTATCATAAACATGCATGTAACACAAAAAATGTATTCTAAAATTTCTTTAGCTTGTAGGAATTGATTCTTTGTGTGTTTTTTTCTTTCCAGGTTCTTCTTCCAGTCAGCGTGCAAGGTAAGTATAAAGTTTAAGGTTTTATTTTTCTCTCTATAATAGACTTCGTGTCTCCTTTTCAAATGTTTGTGAAGAAAGGTTAAAGGATACTTTGAACTCTTTTCCAGCTTTCTTGGATTTCTTCTTCTTTCTTTTATCGTTGGGTACCATGTAATGTAGCGATGACCTCTGGCCAGGAATCAGGAATTCGGTCACCTACTACACTATTCTTTAACAAACTAAAAAAAACCATAAATGCTAACTATGTGAACAGATCAAGTAATTATGCATAAAGGCTATTTTAACCTTTCCTGTCTAACTTCCCCAGTAAAAGAAAGTATAATTCGTAATCCCTATACTTTCCCTCCCACAATTAATTTAAGGAGTATTGGAGGTAGATTCCTTCAAAACTACTGGAAACATGAAAATCTCTGGGATTTAAATAACTCTGCACATACACTGCCACCTAAGTTCAGTGTAATTAGTATTTTCCTTTTAAGAAACATTTATTTAAAACTTCAGTGCGGCGTTTCACTTTTCAAACTCTTTCTAAAACCCATTTGGTTTAATAGAATTTTAAAGTACACTTCAGCCAGGACTTTTGTGGAAAATATTAACTGTTACACCTTATTAGATGAACCAGTCTTCCTAGCTCATCAAAACATTAATATCCTGGTAGGATTTATTGTGTTATTTCATTTCTAACACCACAGCCTTTCAAGCAGCTATCAGTCACCTCTCTAAAAGCCCCTAACATCGCGACAGGCTTTTCAAGTTAAGTAATTAGTCTAGATCACCCTCTCCACTCTCAACATCAACAACAACTTTAAAAGATCCCAAAATCCGTTCTTTAAACAGATTTTCTATTTCAGCTGTTCACAGACCCCTAACATACGTCTGTACAGCTTCTCTCTTACCTCCCAACTGACAAATTACAACGTTTAGAATCTTAAGTATGTCATACATGGCACAAGCCCAGCACGAGCCTCTGCACTAACATAGCACTCGGCAATCACCTATAAACATACATTTTATGTTAATTTCTGACAGTTTCAGCAATATACAGCGCTTCCAACTAATTTAAATAAACTTTCCATACCTCATTAAGCATCTGAAGGTGTTTATTTTTAAGTTTTCACTCTGCACGTGACTGCTGCACTTCCCCAGCACAGGTACCTTTTAATTTTATTTTTAAACCCCTTTGGGGTTACAATAAACTCATATGTGCTGCTTTAAATCTAGACTGAAAGCCCACCTCTTTAACATTGCTTTTGACTTGTAACCACTCGCCTCCACCTACCCTCCTCTCTTCCTTCCCATTCACATTAATTGATTTGATTTGCTTACTTTATTTTTTGTCTATTAGATTGTAAGCTCTTTGAGCAGGGACTGTCTTTCTTCTATGTTTGTGCAGCGCTGCGTACGCCTTGTAGCGCTATAGAAATGCTAAATAGTAGTAGTATGTGTATACCTGACTTTGATTTGTATCTGCCATTATCTGCCATTTTCATGGTACAGACCGTATAAGTCTGCCCAGCACTATCCCCGCCTCCCAACCACCAGCCCCGCCTCCCGATCTTGACTAAGCTTCTGAGGATCCATTCCTACTGCACAGGATTCCTTTATGCTTATCCCATGCATGTTTGAATTCCGTTACCGTTTTCATCTTCACCACCTCCCGCGGGAGGGCATTCCAAACATCCACTACCCTCTCCGTGAAAAAATACTTCCTGACATTTTTCTTGAGTCTGCCCCCCTTCAATCTCATTTCATGTCCTCTTGTTCTACCACCTTCCCATTTACGGAAAAGGTTCGTTTGCGGATTAATACCTTTCAAATATATTTATTTATCTATTATTTATTTATTTATTTATTTATTGCATTTGTATCCCACATTATCCCACCTCTTTGCAGGCTCAATGTGGCTTATAATTCATCATGGATATTGGAAGTAGAAAAGAGTATACATTTGGTTTAAGGAGGGTAAGGGTTACATGGTGGTGAAGTACATGGTTGTATTACAGCAAAAGACGTTACAAGACATTCCTATATATATATTAAAGATTGTACAGTTACATGTGTTGATCTTTGTGATAAGTCTTGTCGAAGAGATAAGTTTTCAGTAGTTTGCGGAAATTGGCCAATTCATGGACCGTTTTCAGGTTGCTTGGTAGTACGTTCCATAGCTGTGCGCTCATATAGGAAAAGGTGGATGCATGCAACAATTTGTATTTCAGACCTTTACAATTGGGAGGATGAAGATTGAGGAATGTGCGAGAAGATTTTATTGCGTTCCTGGGTGGTAGTTCTATTAGGTCTGACATGTAGGCTGGGGCGTCTCCATGGATGATCTTGTGGACTAGGGTACAGAGTTTGAACGTGATGCGTTCTCTAAGTGGGAGCCAATGTAGTTTTTCTCGTAGGGGTGTCACACATTCATATTTTGATTTGCCAAATATTAGTCTGGCTGCTGTGTTCTGGGCTGTCTGGAGTTTTTTAAGTATTTGCTCTTTGCAACCAGCGTATAGTGAATTACAATAGTCCAGATGACTGAGCACTAGTGATTGTACCAGATTGCGGAACACGGACCTTGGAAAAAATGGTTTAATTCTTTTTAGTTTCCACATTGAGTATACATGTTCAGGTCAGCAATTCTCTCCTCATACGTCTTGTAACGCAAATCCCATACCATCCTCGTAGCTTTTCTTTGCACCGCTTCAATTCTTTTTACATCCTTCGCAAGGTACGGCCTCCAAAACTGAACACAATACTCTAGGTGGGGCCTCACCAACGACTTATACAGGGGCATCAACACCTCCTTTCTTCTGCTGGTCACTCCCCTCTCTATACAGCCTAACAACCTTCTAGCTACGGCCACCGCCTTGTCACACTGTTTCGTCGCCTTCAGATCCTCCAATACTATCACCCCAAGATCCCTCTCCCCATCCGTACGTATCAGACTCTCACCGCCTAACACATACGTCTCCCGTGGATTTCTACTCCCTAAGTGCATCACTTTGCATTTCTTCGCATTGAATTTCTTCGCACTTCTATGTATAACTCACAGGACACTCTAAGTTATGCACATTTCTCTAACTCTTAAGTGTTAATAGTTGTACCAGCTCTATGGCTACTGTAAGCACTCAGGCCTAATGGTTATGCACACATATACCTCCTAGTATCCATTACCCTTTCCTTAATGTTTTCAGTCTCATGCATTACACCAATGGTCTCTGTTCTCATACCTCACACTAACATTATCAGCTTTTGTCTCACTTATAATGTAAACTGCACTGAACCCTGGAAAGGGGATATTAGCGGTATACAAGATTTGATTTGAGATATATATATTGTGAAAAGGGTCCACTGCTTCCCGGCAAGGTGGAGCCGTCCACCAGCCATTTTTCCAGATCTCACCACAATTGCAGACAGTGACTAGCTCAAACGATTTTTATTATCAAGCCAATAACAGCTGTCACAAACTTCAGTACATAGGTTATCCCCAAACAAACAGGTTCCAACCACATAGGCTTCCAATAAAGTAGGTAAATAAAGCAGGTTTCCAAATACATCAGGCTTTCAATAAAGCAGGTTTCTCTCACCTCCAACACCCTTCCAAGCCCTCAGGAGCTGGCCATCCCTGCCTTGGAACTCTCCCACTCCATAGAGGCTTCTTCCTCCCACCTCTCCCTAGTGGGGGACGAAATTATAGGCTCAGCCTGGCTATCCCCCTGGCTCCCTTTGCTGGAGCAGGGAATCCGTTCCCTTGTTTCCAGATTACTCTCTGCCTCCCTCCGTGCAATGGCTTCTGGTACTTGTATTTCAGGGTCTAAATGCTTCATCCCCGCCACCTGGCAGTAGCCTTGTCACAATATATATATTCGACTAGTATTGAATCAAGGAAATTAGCTGCTTATGTTCCTTTGTAGAACAGGTTACCATGTGCCCTGTTATTGAATTGCCCTTCACGTGTGTAATCTGTTTCTATAAGACTGATGCTTTCAGTTCTTGGGATGTACAATCTCAGCATACAATGGTCCTTTTAGATCAACTAAGAAAATAAGGGCATAAGTGTGGGGGCTACTCCGGAGAAGGCTCGCTATCACTCGACCTCCCTCTCTCTTCCTACTCCTTGTCTCCATATAGACTGAGGACTTGAGAAACACGGCCAGTACCTGCGGCAGCACAAGCAGGACTTTCTCGGGGGGGGGGGGGGGGGGGGAGTGACATACAAACTGGAGGCACAGGCAGGTCAGTAACACTGCAGTGTCAAATGCACACACCATGCATGGGCTCTCTCTCCATGTATTGCTCATCTCTAAGGTCCTCCAATATGGTAAAGGTCCTAGGGAGGAAACTGCTTCATGAGCTGTCACCGTACCTGAACAGTCTAACAGGGTTACTGGAAACAGCAGGTGGCAATGGATAACCAATAGGCAAGGGTTGGTCACTAACCCTCAGATACCATGGTTAGGGTTACCATATTTTGTCCTCTTAAAAAGAGGACACATTCCCCACCCCTGCCCTGCCCCGCCCACACCCCGCCCCTTTCGTACATTGTCCGCCCCTACTCCGCCCCTTTCGCACATTGTCCCGCCCCCTGTCACATATTCCCTTCTCCTTACTTACTACCTATCGCCCTGGTGGTCTAGTGACCTCTTCCGGGCAGGAAAAAGCCCCCTCTTTCCTGCCCAGAGCTCTGTCCTTGCCCTGCATCCTGTTGCTGTGACGGTCTCAGGATTCAAAATGGCCGCCGAGAGTTGAAGTCTCGCAAGGCCGCTTCAACTCTCGGTGGTCTTTCCTGCCCCGAAGAAGTCACTAGACCACCAGGGCAGTAGATAGTAAGTAAGGGAAGGGGAGGCTAGGATAGGCCTGCCGCCCGCCCGTTTGAAATCCGGACAAACGGGCGGACTGGCAAAACCTGTCTGGACACCCGGACATGTCCTCAAAAAGAGGACATGTCCGGGTAAATCCGGACATATGGTAACCCTAACCATGGTCAACTCCCAAACTATATTGCCCACCTTAGAATATGTAATAATCAAATGTGCAGCATGAATGTAACCAAAATTTATGTTTCCCACATTTATAACTCATCCACCCCTGCAACCCCCCCAAACATGCTGCTGGTCCCTAGGGAGGTGGCAATGAGAGGGAGCAGGAGGAGCTGCAGACAGCAGCAACCATGACAGCACCAACTACTTCCCCCTCACCTGCCCATCCCGGACTCCATATGCCATGCCAGGAGCAGCTGTCCCAGCCTCAGGAGGGAGGGAGAGTACAATGGCTTCCTGCAACTTTCCCCATCCTCCCCATCACAGAGAACTGAACTCTAGCAGTTCCGGAGGCAGCTGCAGGTACAGCTGCACCTTGCCCTGCACCTCCCACTACTACTACTACTAGAGCGCTACTAGGGTTACGCAGCGCTGTACAAATTAATAACTAAGGACGGTCCCTGCTCAGAAGAGCTTACAATCTAAAGGACGAAATGTCAAGTTGGGGTAGTCTAGATTTCCTGAGTACAGGTGTTGTGATTAGGTGCCGAAAGCGACATTGAAGAGGTGGGCTTTGAGCAATGGTTTGAAGATGGGTAGGGAGGGGGCCTGGCGTATGGGCTCAGGGAGTTTGTTCTAAGCATGGGGTGAGGCGAGGCAGAAAGGGCGGAGCCTAGAGTTGGTGGTGGTGGAGAAGGGTACTGAAAGGAGGGATTTGTCTTGAGAGCGGAGGTTAAGGGTAGGGATGTAAGGGGAGATGAGGGTAGAGAGGTAAGGAGGGGCTGCAGATCGAGTGCATTTGTAGGTTAGTAGCAGAAGCTTGAATTGAATGCGGTACCTGATCGGAAGCCAGTGAAGTGATTTGAGGAGAGGGGTGATATGAGTATATCGGTCAAGGCGGAAGATAAGACGTGCGGCAGAGTTCTGGATGGACTGAAGCTGTGCTGCAGAGACTGGGGTTAATGCTCGAGTCCATTGACCAGTGACTAGATGCTGCTGTGGCCATGACTGAGCATGTTATCTGCCCTTGAGCATTCTGGGATCCTAGTTCCTGACCCCTTCCAGCACCCTTTGTCTGCTCCATATCCTGAGCCTAGTGGTTAGTGCAGAGGACTTTGATCTTGGGGAACTGGGTTCGATTCCCACTGCAGCTCCTTGTGACTCTGGGCAAGTCACTTAACCCTCCATTGCCCCTGGTACAAAATAAGTACCTGAATATATGTAAACTGCTTTGAACGTAGTTGCAAAAAAAAAACCAAAACCTCAAAAAGGTGGTATGTCAAGTCCCATTTCCCTTTCCCTAGTTGAGATTCTACATGGAATGTAAATGTTGCTATTCCACTAGCAACATTCCATGTAGAAGTCGGCCCTTGCAGATCACCAATGTGGCTGCGCAGGCTTCTGCTTCTGTGAGTCTGATGTCCTGCAGGTACAGTGGGGGAAATAAGTATTTGATCCCTTGCTGATTTTGTAAGTTTGCCCACTGACAAAGACATGAGCAGCCCATAATTGAAGGGTAGGTTATTGGTAACAGTGAGAGATAGCACATCACAAATTAAATCCGGAAAATCACATTATGGAAAGTATATGAATTTATTTGCATTCTGCAGAGGGAAATAAGTATTTGATCCCTCTGGCAAACAAGACCTAATACTTGGTGGCAAAACCCTTGTTGGCAAGCACAGCGGTCAGACGTCTTCTGTAGTTGATGATGAGGTTTGCACACATGTCAGGAGGAATTTTGGTCCACTCCTCTTTGCAGATCATCTCTAAATCATTAAGAGTTCTGGGCTGTCGCTTGGCAACTCGCAGCTTCAGCTCCCTCCATAAGTTTTCAATGGGATTAAGGTCTGGTGACTGGCTAGGCCACTCCATGACCCTAATGTGCTTCTTCCTGAGCCACTCCTTTGTTGCCTTGGCTGTATGTTTTGGGTCATTGTCGTGCTGGAAGACCCAGCCACGACCCATTTTTAAGGCCCTGGCGGAGGGAAGGAGGTTGTCACTCAGAATTGTACGGTACATGGCCCCATCCATTCTCCCATTGATGCGGTGAAGTAGTCCTGTGCCCTTAGCAGAGAAACACCCCCAAAACATAACATTTCCACCTCCATGCTTGACAGTGGGGACGGTGTTCTTTGGGTCATAGGCAGCATTTCTCTTCCTCCAAACACGGCGAGTTGAGTTCATGCCAAAGAGCTCAATTTTTGTCTCATCTGACCACAGCACCTTCTCCCAATCACTCTCGGCATCATCCAGGTGTTCACTGGCAAACTTCAGACGGGCCGTCACATGTGCCTTCCGGAGCAGGGGGACCTTGCGGGCACTGCAGGATTGCAATCCGTTATGTCGTAATGTGTTACCAATGGTTTTCGTGGTGACAGTGGTCCCAGCTGCCTTGAGATCATTGACAAGTTCCCCCCTTGTAGTTGTAGGCTGATTTCTAACCTTCCTCATGATCAAGGATACCCCACGAGGTGAGATTTTGCGTGGAGCCCCAGATCTTTGTCGATTGACAGTCATTTTGTACTTCTTCCATTTTCTTACTATGGCACCAACAGTTGTCTCCTTCTCGCCCAGCGTCTTACTGATGGTTTTGTAGCCCATTCCAGCCTTGTGCAGGTGTATGATCTTGTCCCTGACATCCTTAGACAGCTCCTTGCTCTTGGCCATTTTGTAGAGGTTAGAGTCTGACTGATTCACTGAGTCTGTGGACAGGTGTCTTTCATACAGGTGACCATTGCCGACAGCTGTCTGTCATGCAGGTAACGAGTTGATTTGGAGCATCTACCTGGTCTGTAGGGGCCAGATCTCTTACTGGTTGGTGGGGGATCAAATACTTATTTCCCTCTGCAGAATGCAAATAAATTCATATACTTTCCACAATGTGATTTTCCGGATTTAATTTGTGATGTGCTATCTCTCACTGTTACCAATAACCTACCCTTCAATTATGGGCTGCTCATGTCTTTGTCAGTGGGCAAACTTACAAAATCAGCAAGGGATCAAATACTTATTTCCCCCACTGTATGTGCAGGATGTCAGACTCACAGAAACAGAAGCCTGCGTGCCCGCGTTGCTGATCTGCAAGGCAGGCTTCTATGTGGAATGTTGCCAGTGGAGGAGTAGCCTAGTGGTTAGTGCAGCGGATGCTGATTCTGGGGAACTGGGTTCAATTCCCACTGCAGCTCCTTGTGACTCTGGGCAAGTCATTTAACCCTTCATTGCCCCTGGTACAAAATAAGTACCTGAATATATGTAAACTGCTTTGAATGTAGTTGCAAAAACCTCAGAAAGGTGGTATATCAAGTCCCAGTTCACTTTCTCTATTTGAGATTCTGTTGCTACTATTTGAGATTCTACATGGAATGTTGCTATTCCACTAGCAAAGAAGTCGGCCCTTGCAGATCAGCAATGCGGCTGCACAGGCTTCTGTTTCTGTGAGTCTGACGTCCTGCACGACGTCAGACTCACAGAAGCAGAAGCCTGCACAGCCACATTGCTGATCTGCAAGGGCCGACTTCTACATGGAATAGCAACATTCCATGTAGAATCTCCAATAGGGAAAGGGAACTGGGACTTGGTATACCGCCTTTCTGAGATTTTTGCAACTACATTCAAAGCGCTTTACATATATTCAGGTACTTATTTTGTACCTGGGGCAATGGAGGGTTAAGTGACTTACCCAGAGTCACAAGGAGCTACAGTGGGAATTGAACTCAGTTCCCCAGGATCAAATTCCACTGCACTAACCACTAGGCTACTCCTCCACTCCACTATAAATGTGCATAGTATGCTTTCTTGGCTTTTCTTCTTCTGCTGTTACTTTTAGGGATGGGCAGTCATTTACAATGATATTTTCTCTGTTGTTTCCTGTCATTGGCAAATGAAATGAGCGGGGTTTCCATTGCTAATGACAGGTTTGCAAATGACAGCACACCTCCCCCCATTATCCAAGCCCCCCCCCCTTCTGACTTCCTTCCTGCGGGCACTCTTTTCGACCCCCTTTCTCCATGGTAGTCCAGCAGGGGATTGTTGGGGCAGGAGCAATGTCCATTCACTGCTGCCCATGACTATGGTCGCATCCAATAGTTTATTCTCATTTTCATTATTGTGAGTTTCTTATTGTGACTTGCTAGACTGCCCTAACTGCTGGGACATAGCATAGGAAAAGAAACTCCATTTCCCCAGCTGCAAAGAACTAAAATACAAATTAACGCATGCATCCAGCTTTTCCTACATAAGCACGCAACAATGGAATGCACTACCACTGGACGTGAAAAAAATGCACGACCTAACCAACTCTCGGAAATCACTGAAGACCTACCTCTTCAACAAGGCATACCGCAATGACCCATCATATGAACTTTAACGCAATACTACTTTCTCTTATCTTGAATTGTGATCTCTTTATACTTCTTTCATTAATCTATCCAGCTTACTTTCGAAAGAGAAAGATGCCCATATTTCGACCCAAATTGGGAGATGGATGTCTTTCTCCCGTGGGCGAACAAATCGGTATAATCGAAAGCCAATTTTGGTCATCTTCAACTGCACTCCGTCGCAGGAACGAACAAAGTGGATGGGGGCGTGTCGGAGGCGTGGTGAAGGCGGGACTGGGGCATGGTTATCAGCCGAGGAGAGATGGGCGTCTTTAGGTGATAATCGAAACAAGAAGGGCGTTTTTGACGAGAATTTGGTCCGCTTTATTTGGACCCTTTTTTTCAGGTCCAAGTCCCCAAAAAGTGCCCCAACTGACCAGATGGCCACCGGAGGGAATCGGGGATCACCTCCTCTGACTCCCCCAGTGGTAACTAACCCCCTCCCACAAAAAAAACCCCACTTTACAAACTTTTTTTCCCAGCCTGTATGCCAGCCTCAAATGCCGTACCCACCTCCATGACAGCAGAATGTGTTCTATCCTCTGGCAGCCTTTCCCTGGTTCTGATGTGGCTCTCGGGTGAGTGTAACACCTTTTCTGTTATGCGCACTGCACCGTCACATCAGCAATGCATTGTGGTGGGTATAGGGTATTGGGCTCCGTGATTTCACTAGCTTGTGTTAAATGCTCACGATGTTGGTAGTTGGTAGGCTCTACTCCCATGGTGCTTTTCCCCCTGCTTACTGGGTCAGAGTGTGCCCTGTTTTGTTTCCGGTAGTCCATGAGGTAGTGGCCATTTTTGTAAGCCAGTTTTAGCTCCCTTTCATGTGTTACCCACGTTACTGACAGTGGCGTACCAAGGGGGGGCAGTGGGGGCAGTCCACCCCGGGTGCACGCCACTGGGGGGTGCCGCAGCGTGTGCCTGTTGGCTCCGAGTTCGCTAACTTCACTCGTTCGCTGCAGCTCCCTCTGCCCCGGAACAGGTTACTTCCTGTTCCGGGGTAGAGGGAGCTGCAGCGAACGAGCGAAGTTAGCGAACTCGGAGCCGACAGGCACGCGCCGCGGCACTCCCCCAGCGGCGTGCACCCAGGGGGGGTGTCATTTTGCCTGGGGGGGAGGTGTCATTTCACAGGGGGGGGGGGGGTGAATCGGCGATCCGCCCCGGGTGTCATCCAGGCTAGGAACGCCACTGGTTACTGAAAGTGGGCATTGTACAGCATTCTGCCAGCTCTCACCTACTGCTAATCTCAGTACCAGGGAGACTCTTTGCCAGTGTGGCACAACCTCTGATCTGCAGTTAACTGTGAGTAAACGTGCTTATTCCAATAAAGGATGTTTTTGTATACAGGTGTCAACCAGTGTGCCAAGGTTATACAGCAGCAACAAGTCCTAGAGGCCTGTGTGTATCCAGGTCCCTGGAGCACTTTTAGTGGGTACCGCAGTGCACTTAAGGCAGGCGGACCCAGGCCCATCCCCCCTACCTGTAACACTTGTGCTGGTAAATGGGAGGCCTTCAAAACCCACTGTACCCACATGTAGGTGCCCCCTTCACCCCTAAGAGCTATGGTAGTGTTGTACATTTGTGGGTAGTGGGTTTTGGGGGAGGGGGGTTGGGGGCTCAGCACCCATGGTAAGGGAGCCATGCATGTGGGAGCATTGTCTGAAGTCCACCGCACTGACCTCTAGGGTGCCCAGTTGGTGTCCTGGCATGTCAGGGGGGCAAGTGTACTATGAAACCTGGCCCCTCCCACTACCAAATGGCTTGGATTGGGACATTTTTGAACTGGGCGTTTTTAGTTTCCATTATCGCTAAAAAAAACAAACGCCCAGCTCGGAAACGACTAAATCCATGGCATTTTGGTCCGTACAAACCGTATTTTCGAAATGAAAGATGGACGCCCATTTTTTTCAAAAATACGGTCTGTCCCACCCCTTCACATACCCATTCTCGGACATAGACGCCCACGGAGATGGGCGTTCGCGTTTGATTATGCCCCTCCACGTCACTTATGATCTTTATGTAATACCACTTGTATCTCTCACTCTGGAATGGCGATCGCCATGACGGAACAAGGTAAGCCACATTGAGCCTGCAAATAGGTGGAAAAAAGGGGGATACAAATGCAGCAAATAAACAAATGAGTAACAAGAGAGAGAAACACAACACTGTAGGGGAGAAAGGGAAGAAAACACTAACACTGCAAACTCTAGCTGCTACTTCTGGTCAGTCCAGCTCTCCAAAGGCTTGCCCAAAGAGCCAGGACTTCAGGTTCGATTTAAAGCTTTTAATAGAAAGCTCACTGCAAAGGGAAAAAGGAAGATTATTCCAAACACGTGGGGAGATGAAAAAGAAAGCACAATGCCTGGTGTATTCAAGATGTGCAAATCTGGGGCCTAGTAGGACCGGACGATGGTCATTTAAGGATCAGAAGACCCTAGGAGGCATGTAAGGAACAGAGCGATGAGAAAGATAATCGAGGAAACCTATTCTAAAAGCCTTAAAGTTCAGTAATGCTATTTTGTATGTGATCCGATATTCTATGGGTAACCAGTGGTGATGTTTCAGTAATGGAATTGTGAGATCCAGATGCGACAAAATAGTCTCCTAGTGGTATTTTGAAGCGTTTGTCATTTCTTTAGGGTGAAGCATGGCAGATTTGCGTAGATAATGTGGCAGTAATCAAGTCGAGATGTGAAAAACAACAAAAAATGACAGTATGAAATTGATCGTGGTCAAAAAAGATGGCGGATGCGTTTTAACTGGCGAAAGGTGAAGAAACGGAGTTTGGAAAAGTGCAAAATATGGGGAAGGAAGGAAGGAAAGTGAGGAATCAAGGATTACCCCAAGATAGCGGAAATGGGGGATTGGGGAGATAGGCGATCCAATATGGTGGCTATGACCTGTCACCTTAGTATTATGGGGGAGGGGGAGGGGTAAGGGAGCCACGGGAAGGGGTCCAGAAATTTTTAATTTTTGTGTCGTCTCCCATGATGACACAAGAGGGGGGAACTCCTGATGAAAATGGAAATTCCCCCAAATAACACAGGAAGTGACTTGAAATGAAAACGTTCTGGCTGCCCATCTCAAGCTAGTTTCACTTTGTTATCGGAACATATTAATTTATGGTTTTCTGTTGGTGCAGCAACTATAATATTTTGGATCGCTCATTATTTTTGGCAAATTTAATCCATTGAGGTAATTGCCTATGAGTGATACTTCACACTCTTGTATTCTGTTCTCTGTACATTTCTTTCATGAGGAATTGATCTCTTTTTTCAGTTTTACTGGCTATGCACTCTTGTCTTGATGTGTAAATCTGTGTGATTTCTTTTTCTCTTTCAAAAAGTACAAAGACTAGGGGACATTCAATGAAGTTACATGTAAATACTTTTAAAACAAATAGGAGGAAATGTTTTTTTTACTCAAAGAACATTTAAGCTCTGGAACTCTTTGCCGGAGGATGTAGTAACAGCGGTTAGCATACCTGGGTTAACAACAGGTTTGGACAAGTTCCTGGAGGAGAAGTCCATAGTCTGTTATTGATATGGACTGCTTGCCCTGGGATTGGTAGCTTGGAATGTTGCTGTTCATTGAGATTCAGAATGGAATCTTGTTACTTCTTCAGGATTCCAGAATCTTGATATTCTTTGGGGTTCTATATGGAACGTTGGTACACTTTGAAATTCTGCGTGGAATCTTGTTATTCTTTAGAATTCTAGAATCTTGCTACTCTTTGGGGTTCTACATGGAATGTTGCCCCTATTTGGGTTTCTGCCAGGTACTTGTGGCCTGGATTGGCCACTGTTGGAAGCAGGATACTGGGCTGGATGGATCGTTGGTCTGACCCAGTATGGCATGTTCTTATGTTCTTATGATTTAAGTTGTGCATTTGCATTTGTGCTCGTTGTATAAGAGGCACATAAGCACCTCTGTGTTTATTAAATACACAAGGAAGTAAGTCCCAGAATAACACAGAAAACCAATAAGTATACAAAAAGAAACTAAGAATGTGGAAACCTCAGAACTTGTAGCAAATTGGCATTTCAGTGACACTGTAAACCATATCAGCTGCTTAAATCAGTGGCTGGTTTCAGTTCGTTCTCATGTTCAGTCAGACTTTATTATATAACCGTTCTCTATTTATAGGCCGACATGAGCCAAATAAACAATAGATTTCAATGTTATCGATTTGAAAATAAAATCGTGCTTGCCTGACTGCTGAGGGACTCGACATGGTCTCTGTGTTTCTTTGAAGAACTGCCTCAGGGGTCCGTCACAGGCACATCAGAAACCTCTGCAGCACAGAAATGGTTGTCATTCCTCTGGTGGACATCTAAACTTCTTTATGGCAACCTGCAGTCTTCAAAAAGCTTCTGTGTATTTAGGAAAGAGCAGCATAAGTGGGTGTGTGACTAAAGTTTGTAGAACTGTGTCTCCCTGATGAGGTAATGGACAGTTGTCTGTGTGAGATCTGGATACACCCACTTATGCAGTTCTGTTTTTATTGATTGCCACTTTCTCATCACTCTCGCCTACACTTTTACTTTCTAGTATTTTGTCATCTTTTGCTGATTCGATCCTGACCTAAGGAAAGGGTGAGTTTTAGCTCCCATAAGCTATCTGTGACTGGGAAGGAACCAAAGTGAGTCAGGCCTTTATAGTAAGGGGGAGTTTCCTTGTACAAGCCAGTCCCCCCTCTGATTATGTCACTCCCAGCTTCTCCATCTCTCTAGAAAAGCCTAATGTTCAGCTGATCAAATATTGTTTGTTTATTTATTGATGTATTTACTACTACTACAACAAATCATTTCTACAGCGCTACCAGTCGTACGCAGTGCTTCACAATTGAACATGAAGAAGACACAGTCCCTGCTCAAGAGAGCTTACAATCTAATTCAGGACAGACAGATAGGACACATAGGCAGTGGCGTAGCCAGACCTGACATTTTGGGTGGGCCCAGAGCTAATATGGGTGGGCACTATGTATGCAGGTATGAGTAGTGTTTCATGGGATATTACAAAATAATGCCTTAGAGTGCACTTGATGAAGGATAAGTAAATAACCTGCCCAACAGTTGTCCTGTGTCAACATAAACTGCGTATATACTTAATGGAACACCACCATTTTAAATTTATTTTAAAAATTTCTATCCTGCACTAGCCCACAATTCTAGGCAATTACTAGACAAACAGCACTTAAACTTGACCAGACATAAGTCTACTATAATGGCAAACACCTCAACACACATCACAGTATCCTGCAAAATAATTATAGCAATGGCACATATCCGTCAAACTTTGCTTTATAATAAATGTAAATGCCTGATTAAACTGTGTTAAAACCACCTTTTCTAAAACTTTAGACAACAATGGCAAATTGGACACTGGCCTAAAAATATTTGGCAGATCTGTCATAGGCCACAGCTAAGATGTTTCCTCTTCCAGTTTTCCCATTGAAAAAAAGTGAATTCAAATTCTGGTAGGACCTCAGTAATAGTAACATTGTCAAAATCCCTTCCCTGCCAGATTATTTGTGACGTAACATTAAATCTTATGAAGCTTTTTAGAGCCTATGTAGCAAACCTTAACACCACCAATTCTGAACACACAAAAGGCAGCAGTGAATATACACAACAGCAATATATGTCCCATTGTAAAAGCCAGACAAGTCAGATTGATATAGGTCCCCACACAAAGCACATGCCTGAACACAGAACAACTGTCACCAATTACAGAATAAAGGATCAAAAATTAGGAATTGTCCCGTAGCCCAGCATCACCTTATGCCTGGAACAGACTTCCGGAGGCCATACGCCATGCGCCCTCCCTGCCCATCTTCAAGTCCTTACTCAAAACCCATCTCTTCTCCCTTGCTTTTGGCGCCTAACCACCTTCCCCATTCATGATACACTGACTACACTGACTACATAGTTTGCTACCTTTAGATTGTAAGCTCTCTTGAGCAGGGACTGTCCTTCCCCATGTTTTAACTTGTACAGCGCTACGTAACCCTAGTAGCGCTATAGAAATGCTAAGTAGTAGTAGCAGTAGCCCAGCATCAGCCCCCGAGATGCCAAGTTACCCAGTTCCAGGCTGGAAATTTTGGGGCTGTCCTGCATTTCTGCCCACTCCATTCTGTTGCATTATGGGACTCGAAGCACTCAATGGGCACTACAAATCCCATACTGTTTTGGGATATAAGTTCAAAACCAGGATTGCCCCAAAATCTCCAGCCTGAAACTGGATAACTTGGCATCCCTGCAGCCCTGCCCTTCCCTACCCTTCATATCCCAGCATCAGCCCTACCCTTGACTACCCCTTTCCCCATCCCTCCTTGTAGCTCGGCATCAGCCCTGTCCTTCCCCTCCCACTCCCCCCCCATAGCTCAGCATCAGCCCACCTCTATCTACTCATAGTCTGGTAACAGTCCTGCCCTTTCCTCTCTCTTCCCCCATAGTCTAATATCCCCTTTTCCCTTCCCAATCACCCACCCCCACCCAAAAGCCCAACATGCAGGACGTCAGACTCACAGAAGCAGAAGCCTGCGCGGCCACATTGGTGATCTGCAAGGGCCGACTTCTACATGGAATGTTGCTAGTGGCATAGGAGCATTCCATGTAGAATCTCAAATAGTAGCAACAGTGGAGGAGTGGCCTAGTGGTTAGGGTGGTGGACTTTGGTCCTGAGGAACTGAGTTTGATTCCCACTTCAGGCACAGGCAGCTCCTTGTCACTCTGGGCAAGTCACTTAACCCTCCATTGCCCCATGTAAGCCGCATTGAGCCTGCCATGAGTGGGAAAGCGCAGGATACAAATGTAACAAAAATAAAATAGATACTATTGGAGATTCTACATGGAATGTTGCTACTATTGGAGATTCTACATGGAATGTTGCTATTCCACTAACAAAATTCCATGTAGAAGGCTGCGCAGGCTTCTGTTTCTGTAAGTCTAACGTCCTGCACGTACGTGCAGGACGTCAGACTCACAGAAGCAGAAGCCTGTGCGGCCACATTGGTGATCTGCAAGGGCCGACTTCTACATGGAATGTTGCTAGCGGAGGAGTAGCCTAGTGGTTAGTGCAGTGGACTCTGATCCTGGGGAACTGGGTTGAAATTCCCACTGCAGCTCCTTGTGACTCTGGGCAAGTCACTTAACCCTCCATTGCCCCAGGTACAAATAAGTGCCTGTATATGTAAGCCACATTGAGCCTGCCATGAGTGGGAAAGCGCAGGGTACAAATGTAACTAAAATTTTAACAAAACTATTAGTGGAATTTGAACCCGCCGTCTCTGGATTACAAGACTGGTGCTCTAACCACTCTGCCATAGCTCTATTTGCTTGGATGTCCCTCCCTTACTTTCAGGTCTCCCAGCTGAGTAAAGCATGGGCAAAAAGGATGTTTTTATTATTGTGGGGGTGGGGGGAGGAGGCACAAAATGGATGTTTTTTTTTTTAAGCGAAGCTTTATTAAAAAAAGCAAACAGGCTCCGATGCTGCAGGCTCTTTTTTGGGCATCATTCAACCCCGGAATAATAAAAACATCCTTTTTGCTCGTGCTTCACTCATCTGAGAAGTCTCTGAGCCAATCACAGCGTGTTTTTAACATTTTAATAATTTTCCAGTCCCGCCCAGCCCCAATGAGAGGTAAAGAACTCTCGTTAGATTTTCCAGCGTTTTCCAGCGTTAAGGCAATCGGAAAAGGTTAGTGCATCTCATTACAATAGGGTTTCTACACGATTTGCTCATCTGCATTCCGTTTTCGTTAGCTGCTACCGTCGTCGGAAAAAAGTGTTTAGTGCAAGCCAGGGTTTACTGCTTTTCTCGTTAATGGCTCGTTCTTGGCTCGTAAAGTTTAGTGCATCTTTGTTATTCCTATTTACATCATGCTCAGTACTTGACAGTATTAATTTGCAATCTTTTGTCTGATCTACTACGGTTTCTTTTGCAACCTCACTATCGGGATACCCTATCTTCCCTGTTTTGCTGATATCTTTGAAAGATACCTTAAATAAAATACTGAGTGGAGTGGAACAGGTAGAAGTGAATCATTTGTTTACCCTTTCCAAAAACACTAGGACCAGGGGGCATGCAATGAAGCTACAAAGTAGTAAATTTAAAATGAACAGGAGAAAATATTTCTTCACTCAATGTGTAATTAAACTTGGGGATTTGTTGCCAGAGAATGTGGTAAAGGCGGTTAGCTTAGCGTAGTTTAAGAAAGGTTTGGACAGCTTCCTAAAGGAAAAGTCCATAGACCATTATAAAATGGACTTTGGGAAAATCCACTATTTCTGGGATTTTATTTATTTTATTTTTTGTTACATTTGTACCCCGCGCTTTCCCACACATGGCAGGCTCAATGTGGCTTACATTAAGTGCAGGGTTGGATGCACTGGCTCAACCTTGGTCTTCGGGCCTCCTGTACGTGTTCCCTCCGTGGTCCTTGGCAGGTACTTGTGACCTGGATTGGCCACTGTTGGAAACAGGATGCTGGGCTTGATGGACCTTTGGTCTGTCCCAGTGTGGCAATACTTATGTACTTATGAAACCCAGCTGAAACATTGTCATAAAGAGAATTACAATAATCCAGTTGGGGAAGGAGCACTGATTGGACTATAGTTCTGAAACTGCTCTGGGATAGTGAAGATCTAATTGCTCTTAATTGTCTGAGCTTAAAAAAGAACTTTTCAATAACATTGGATCACTCTTTGGAGGGTTATGATTCTAAACTTTTTGACACATTGATTGCAATAACTCTCAAATATATTTTATCCAACTGGAAGAATAATTCCCAACTTATCATTCATTTTTGGTGGAATAATGTTTTACAAATTCATAAATATTGTACAGCCAATACTGGTCATTTCCAGATGTCTAATCACAAAGTTTGGTTAACATTGCAGCAATATTTGGACTCACACCCCATTAGTTAGCCATCTGAGCACACTATTATGATTCCTTTTCCCCCTTTCTTAATTTTACCCTCTGTCCTTCGTTTTTCCCTCCAAGTTATTATTCCAAGTTATTATTATTTTTATACAACTTCCATTTTTGTATACCTGCTGTATACTTAATTCGAATTAGTTAATTGTAATTGGTTATATGTTTGTTATCATATAGTTCTTCTTGTGGAATGGAAGTTACATTATATTTTTGTAATGACTTTGGATGGATGTTTTACTTAAAACTAATTAAAAAAATAAAAATAAAAAAAGAACTTTTTAATAAGTGCATTGATTTGTTGTTCATATGACAGTTTAGAACGCAATATAAAACCTAAAGCTTTTGAATAATCATCGATTGGTAAGTTTTCTCCAGAAGCTAATGTTACTATCCCATCTGGAAGATGGTCAAAATCCCTGAACCACGATGGCGAGGCGATCCAAGATGGCGACGGTTTGACTCGCGCCGACGGACGTGCTACCAATCTGTGTTCAGCAGAATCTGGAAAGAGCTTCCTTACCTGTTGAGGAGATGGGAAAGCGACGAGGAAAAGTCAGGGAAGATCCCTCTGACCCTGGCTGGAAACCTCAGCTCTCACAGCCGACGCTTGAACATTTTGGAATTGCGTCCGGTTCTGGTCTCACTTCTACTCCTGCAGCTGGTGCCAGCATCTCGGCGCTGACCGACAGTGGCGACGGGGCTTCCCTAAGCCCTGTTTTACGTATAGCGCCCCCTCAACCAGGAAGAGAGAGCTCCCAGACGAGTCCTGCCGCTTCCAACCGAAGTGGTGAAGGGAGCGAGCAGGGAGGGAACTTGCAGGCAGCAGGAACACCAACTGAACGATTGATTGAACCAGAGAAGAAAACAACTCCGTTTGTGGTATCTACAATCGTGAGTATCCTGGAACAAATTGTTCAAGCACCTCCCCTGGTCTTTACTGAAGGGAATATTGAAAAACCTGCTATAGTGACTTTGGAGTCACTTTGGGACCTGAATTCCACAACTCTCTCTGCTTTGAAGTTATCTATTTCAAAGAATTCTGAAACTATTAAAGTTTTAGCTGAGACTGCACTTAAACAATTGCAAATTAATGAGGTCCAAGCGGTTGAAGTAAAAAGCCTCTCTGAAAAGGTTGAAAAAATGGAACTTGTGGAGAAATCACTGATTAAACAAAGGAATTTTGCTTCCAGACGCATGGAATATTTAGAAAACCAATCTAAGAGACTTAACCTGCGTTTTATAAACTTTCCAAAATCACCATTACTTTCCCCGGTACAAATGGTTAAGAAATATCTTGTCGATATTCTGGGAATGCCTGAGACTTCACTGCCACCAATTACAAGAGCCTATTACATCCAAATTTCTGGGCAAATTCCAGAAAATGTAAATCCTCAGAATGCAATGAATCTGACGGCTTTCCTGGAATCATCTTTGGAGGTGGTCACGCAAAGAACCACTTTGTTAGTGACTTTTGCATTAGAATTAGATAGAGATGCAATGCTCAGATTATCTTTAAGACATTTAAGCTCTTTATTCATGGGTTCAAAAGTAAGGGTTTTCCCGGACTTGTCCAGGGAAACCCAAAAGAGACGTAAGTTATTTCTAGATTTGCGTCCTAGGGCGGTAGCCTTGGGAGCAAATTTTCTTTTGAAATTTCCTTGTGTGTGTAGAGGAGTGTGGTAGCCGTGTTAGTCCACTCTTAAGGTTATCAATAGAAATCAAACAAAATAAAACATGGAAAAGAAAATAAGATGATACCTTTTTTATTGGACATAACTTAATACATTTCTTGATTAGCTTTCGAAGGTTGCCCTTCTTCGTCAGATCGGAAATAAGCAAATGTGCTAGCTGACAGTGTATATAAGTGAGAACATTCAAGCATTGCTATGACAGTCTGACAGGGTGGGAGGATGGGGGTGGGTAGGAAGTATGCATGGGGACATCAAAGCATATCATTGGTATTCTAACAGGGTGGGTGTGGATAGGTGAGGGGAGGGTGATCAACCGAGACATACAGCTTTATGGTTTATAATGGGCTAGGAACCCTAGGTCCTTGTTAAGTCCTTTCTGTTGGGTGTTAAAATATTCAATCATTCTGACTTCAAAGGTCTTACGTTCTTGTATGGTTTTAAAGTTACCTTTGAGGATTCTCACTGTGAAGTCACTGGTGCAGTGTCCTGGTCTTGTAAAATGTTGCCCAACAGGCGTGGGAACTCTGCTGGCACCAGCATTGTTTATATGATGTCTATGTAAATTGAATCTTGTCTTAAGCATCTGGCCTGTTTCTCCAATATAGCATCCTTCATTACATTTTTTACACTGAATGATATATACCACATTGGAAGATGAGCAAGTGAAAGATCCCTTTATGTTGAATATCTTTCCTTTGTGGATGACTTTGGGGTCCTGTGAAATATTTTGGCATAGTTTGCAACTGGATAAATTGCAGGGAAGTGTGCCCTTCTGTTCCTTTTCAGTCTGTGAAGGAAGTTTACTTCTGATTAGCTTGTGTTTTAAATTGGGTGGCTGTCGGAAGGCCAGTACTGGTGGGGATGGGAATATCTCTTTCAGTAATTCATCCTCCTGGAGTATAGGTTGTAGATCTCTTATGATTTTCCTCAGTTTTTCCAGCTCTGGATTGTATGTCACTACCAGGGGGATTCTGTCTGTGGCTTTTTTCTCCTTGTACTGTAGCAGATTCTCCCTGGGTGTTTTGAGGGAGGAGGCAATATTCTTGGAGATTATTTTGGGGTTGTAGCCCTTCTGTTTGAAGGATTCAGTCAGGGTTTTAAGGTGTCTGTCTCTGTCCCCTGGGTCAGAGCAGATACGGTGGTATCTTGTGGCTTGGCTGTAAATGATGGATCTTTTTGTATGTGAAGGATGGAAGCTGGAGTTGTGGAGATAGCTACATCTGTCTGTGGGTTTCTTGTATACAGATGTTTGTATACAGCCATCACTGATTGAGACCGTGGTGTCCAAAAAATTGACTTTTTCTGGGGAGTAGTCAATTTTGAATCTGATTGTAGGATGGTATGTATTGAATGCAGAATAAAATTGTTCAGAGTTTCTTCACCCTCCGTCCAAATCATAAAAATGTCATCGATGTACCGGTAGTATTTTAGAGGTTTGGTCTGGTGTGTATTCAGAAATGTCTCTTCCAGCTCAGCCATAAAAAGGTTGGCATATTGGGGTGCTGTCCTGGTGCCCATCGCAGTGCCCATTATTTGCAGATAGATATCATTGTTAAAGTGGAAGTAGTTGTGAGTTAAGATGAATTTGATTAATTTTGTGATAGTTTCTGGTGAGTATTGATGGTCCAGTGTGGATTTTTTTAGGAGTCTTCCACATGCAGCTATGCCATCCGCATGTGGAATGTTGCTGTATAGTGATTCTACATCCATCGTGACCAGAAGGGTGTCAGGTGGTAGTTGCTTGATATTTTTCAATTTATTCAGAAAGTCTGTGGTGTCTTGTATGAAGCTGTTAGTTTTGTGTACGAGAGGTTTCAGAATTCCCTCTATGAATCCAGATATTTCTTCCGTGAGTGTGCCAATACCTGATATGATTGGTCTGCCAGGGTTTCCCAGTTTGTGGATCTTGGGTAGCATGTAAAATGTGCCTACGGAAGGTTGATTTGGTATGAGTTTCTTCAGGTGAGGTTGCGCTTGTGTAGGAAATGTTTTGATAAGGTCTTTCAGCTGTTTTGTGTAATCCTGTGTGGGGTCCTCAGTTAGTTTCCTGTAGTATTTATTGTCTGAGAGCTGTTTGTGCCCCTCTTCAATGTATTTTTGTATGTCCATAATTACCACTGCGCCTCCTTTGTCTGCGGGTTTGATGATAATGCGTTCGTTAGTTTGTAGGGCTCTTATGGCCGCTCTTTCTGGTGGGGTAAGATTGTACAGAATTCTTTTTTGTTTGTTGGAGAGTTGTGATTTAACCCTATGTCTGAAACTTTCTATGTAGTTATCCAGTTTGTAGTTTTGTCCCTCCTGTGGGGTGAAATAAGTGTTCTTCTGTTTAAGGCTGTATTTTGGATCATTTGATGTCTCTCTATTGTGGAAATGTGCTTTAAGACGCATTTTTCTGAAGAATTCTTCTAGGTCTGAATATAGCTGGATTTTATCTAGGTTATTCGATGGGCAGAATGAGAGCCCTTTGGAAAGCACAGAGATCTCATGTTGTGATAATTGATGGTTCGAGAGGTTTATTATCCCCATTTGGTTTGCATCTGTAAAGGTGTGATCAGTATTCCCTGGTTTGTTTGGGCTCTGATTTTCACATGCCTCAGATGTGTATCCAAGTGTCTCCAAAGTGTCTGGAGCTGTTGGTTCTGCAGAGCTGTAGCTATTCAAGGATAAGCAGTTTCTCTCTCTTTGATTTTGAAGAAGAGAATATAGCTTTATTTCCTTATTGCGGATAGCAATGTATTGTTTTTCTCCCTGGATGTTATGTAGGTCCTCTTTAAGTTGGTTCACAAGGTGTGGATGTAATTCCTCCATGTTCCTCATGGTTACATCCCTTTGGGTTTGTATTATTCTTTTTTTCTTGTAGAGTTGATGTATAAGTTCATTTCTAATTTCTGACTAGTGCGTTTGCAGAGTTTCTCTGCATAGTCAGAATTGTAAGTAGTAGCCAAAGGATTTTTGATCCTCAGTCCTTTGGGAATGATGTCATTCTTCTTGCAGATTGTCAGAAAGTAAAGATGACTGTTTACTTTTGTTTCTTTTTCCAAAAGTTTGTTCATTTGCTTTTTCATGCGGCTGTATGCGGTATCTTCCATCTTAAGTAGAGGAGTGTGGTAGCCGTGTTAGTCCACTCTTAAGGTTATCAATAGAAATCAAACAAAATAAAACATGGAAAAGAAAATAAGATGATACCTTTTTTATTGGACATAACTTAATACATTTCTTGATTAGCTTTCGAAGGTTGCCCTTCTTCGTCAGATCGGAAATAAGCAAATGTGCTAGCTGACAGTGTATATAAGTGAGAACATTCAAGCATTGCTATGACAGTCTGACAGGGTGGGAGGATGGGGGTGGGTAGGAAGTATGCATGGGGACATCAAAGCATATCATTGGTATTCTAACAGGGTGGGTGTGGATAGGTGAGGGGAGGGTGATCAACCGAGACATACAGCTTTATGGTTTATAATGGGCTAGGAACCCTAGGTCCTTGTTAAGTCCTTTCTGTTGGGTGTTAAAATATTCAATCATTCTGACTTCAAAGGTCTTACGTTCTTGTATGGTTTTAAAGTTACCTTTGAGGATTCTCACTGTGAAGTCACTGGTGCAGTGTCCTGGTCTTGTAAAATGTTGCCCAACAGGCGTGGGAACTCTGCTGGCACCAGCATTGTTTATATGATGTCTATGTAAATTGAATCTTGTCTTAAGCATCTGGCCTGTTTCTCCAATATAGCATCCTTCTCAATCAGTGATGGCTGTATACAAACATCTGTATACAAGAAACCCACAGACAGATGTAGCTATCTCCACAACTCCAGCTTCCATCCTTCACATACAAAAAGATCCATCATTACAGCCAAGCCACAAGATACCACCGTATCTGCTCTGACCCAGGGGACAGAGACAGACACCTTAAAACCCTGACTGAATCCTTCAAACAGAAGGGCTACAACCCCAAAATAATCTCCAAGAATATTGCCTCCTCCCTCAAAACACCCAGGGAGAATCTGCTACAGTACAAGGAGAAAAAAGCCACAGACAGAATCCCCCTGGTAGTGACATACAATCCAGAGCTGGAAAAACTGAGGAAAATCATAAGAGATCTACAACCTATACTCCAGGAGGATGAATTACTGAAAGAGATATTCCCATCCCCACCAGTACTGGCCTTCCGACAGCCACCCAATTTAAAACACAAGCTAATCAGAAGTAAACTTCCTTCACAGACTGAAAAGGAACAGAAGGGCACACTTCCCTGCAATTTATCCAGTTGCAAACTATGCCAAAATATTTCACAGGACCCCAAAGTCATCCACAAAGGAAAGATATTCAACATAAAGGGATCTTTCACTTGCTCATCTTCCAATGTGGTATATATCATTCAGTGTAAAAAATGTAATGAAGGATGCTATATTGGAGAAACAGGCCAGATGCTTAAGACAAGATTCAATTTACATAGACATCATATAAACAATGCTGGTGCCAGCAGAGTTCCCACGCCTGTTGGGCAACATTTTACAAGACCAGGACACTGCACCAGTGACTTCACAGTGAGAATCCTCAAAGGTAACTTTAAAACCATACAAGAACGTAAGACCTTTGAAGTCAGAATGATTGAATATTTTAACACCCAACAGAAAGGACTTAACAAGGACCTAGGGTTCCTAGCCCATTATAAACCATAAAGCTGTATGTCTCGGTTGATCACCCTCCCCTCACCTATCCACACCCACCCTGTTAGAATACCAATGATATGCTTTGATGTCCCCATGCATACTTCCTACCCACCCCCATCCTCCCACCCTGTCAGACTGTCATAGCAATGCTTGAATGTTCTCACTTATATACACTGTCAGCTAGCACATTTGCTTATTTCCGATCTGACGAAGAAGGGCAACCTTCGAAAGCTAATCAAGAAATGTATTAAGTTATGTCCAATAAAAAAGGTATCATCTTATTTTCTTTTCCATGTTTTATTTTGTTTGATTTCTATTGATAACCTTGTGTGTGTAGGATTCTCCTTCACACAAAACAATATCAATTTTTTGAACCCAAACAGTTGGATGATTTTCTGAAAGGTAGAGAGAGTATTATTGTGAAATTTTAGACCCGAATGTAACACTGTAAAGCAGCTTTGAGTAAATTGGCAGAACATGGCGCAGTCTTGGTTTAGCAGAATTGATTATAAGCTGGGTACTAAATAGCTTGTTTAATATTTCTTAATTCTTGGATCACTTACCTAATTTGTGGACGATAACAGTATGTTTAGTTTCTTATTACTTTTTTCTTGATGATGTTTTTTCAGTATTGTGTTTTATTATTCTTGATTGAATATTATTATGTATATTAAAATGTTATAAAGAAATAATAAAAAAAAAATCCCTGAACCACAGTTGTTAAGTTTTTTGCTTATTTAACTTTGAAAAAATTATCTGTTGCCCATTTATCTATGATTGAAATATAACTTTGTACTTTAGAAACAGTGTCAGAAAAATCTTTTGAAGCAGGGCACAAAAGAAAAATGTCACCTGCATATGACAAGACAAAAATGCCTAGATCTGAGAGAAGGTAGATATTAAACAAGGCTCTTTTACGTGCCAAACAGGATTATTATATCCAACTGACCAACTCTCTTGGCTCTAATCCTCGACTTCTCTTCACCACATTGAACTCTCTCCTCAAGGTGCCCCCTCCCCCAACTCCCCCTTCATTATCTCCTCAGACCCTTGCTGAATTCTTTCACAACAAGGTTCAAAAGATAAACCTTGCTTTCTCTACCTCACCAGCTCTCCCTCCACTAGTCTGTTCCCCTCTCTCTCCTTCCCCTCATTCCCTTTCCTCCTTCCTGAAGTTACTATTGAGGAAACTACACTTCTCCTTTCTTCCTCAAAATGTACCACCTGTTCCTCTGATCCCATTCCCACCCACCTTCTTAATGCCATCTCTCCTACTCTTATTCCTTTTATCTGTCACATTCTCAACCTCTCACTTTCCACTGCGACTGTCCCTGCTGCCTTTAAACATGCTGTGGTCACACCTCTCCTTAAGAAGCCTTCATTTGACCCTTCTTGTCCCTCTAATTACCGACCCATCTCCCTCCTTCCTTTTCTCTCCAAATTACTTGAGCGTGCTGTTCACCGCCGCTGCCTTGATTTTCTCTCCTCACATGCTATTCTTGACCCATTACAATCTGGTTTTCGCCCTCTCCACTCAACCGAAACTGCGCTTACTAAAGTCTCCAATGACCTATTACTGGCTAAATCCAGAGGTCTCTATTCCATCCTCATTCTTCTTGATCTTTCCGCTGCTTTTGACACTGTCGATCACAGCACACTTCTCGATACCCTGTCCTCACTTGGATTCCAGGGCTCTGTCCTTTCCTGGTTCTCTTCCTACCTCTCCCTCCGCACCTTTAGTGTTCACTCTGGTGGATCCTCTTCTACTTCTATCCCTCTGCCTGTTGGCGTACCTCAGGGTTCTGTTCTTGGTTCCCTCCTCTTTTCTATCTACACTTCTTCCCTTGGTTCATTAATCTCATCCCATGGCTTTTCCTACCATCTCTATGCTGATGACTCCCAAATCTACCTTTCTACTCCTGATATCTCACCTTGCATCCAAACCAAAGTTTCAGCGTGCTTGTCTGACATTGCTGTCTGGATGTCTCAACGCCACCTGAAATTAAATATGACCAAAACCGAGCTTCTCATTTCCCCCCCCAAACCCACCTCCCCGCTCCCCCCGTTTTCTATTTCTGTTGATGGCTCTCTCATTCTCCCTGTCTCCTCAGCTCGAAACCTTGGGGTCATTTTTGACTCTTCTCTCTCCTTCTCTGCTCATATCCAGCAGATTGCCAAGACCTGTCGTTTCTTTCTTTACAACATCCATAAAATCCGCCCCTTTCTTTCCGAGCACTCTACCAAAACCCTCATCCACACCCTTGTCACCTCTCGTTTAGACTACTGCAATCTGCTTCTTGCTGGCCTCCCACTTAGTCACCTCTCCCCCCTCCAGTCGGTTCAAAACTCTGCTGCCCGTCTCATCTTCCGCCAGGGTCGCTATACTCATACTACCCCTCAAGACCCTTCACTGGCTCCCTATCCGTTTTCGCATCCTGTTCAAACTTCTTCTACTAACCTATAAATGTATTCACTCTGCTGCTCCCCAGTATCTCTCCACACTCGTCCTTCCCTACACCCCTTCCCGTGCACTCCGCTCCATGGATAAATCCTTCTTATCTGTTCCCTTCTCCACTACTGCCAACTCCAGACTTCGCGCCTTCTGTCTCGCTGCACCCTACGCCTGGAATAAACTTCCTGAGCCCCTACGTCTTGCCCCATCCTTGGCCACCTTTAAATCTAGACTGAAAGCCCACCTCTTTAACATTGCTTTTGACTGGTAACCACTTGTAACCACTCGCCTCCACCTACCCTCCTCTCTTCCTTCCCGTCCACATTAATTAATTTGATTTGCTTACTTTATTTCTTGTCTATTAGATTGTAAGCTCTTTGAGCAGGGACTGTCTTTCTTCTATGTTTGTGCAGCGCTGCGTACGCCTTGTAGCGCTATAGAAATGCTAAATAGTAGTAGTAGTAGAGAGAGAGAGGGAAACCCTGCGGAACCCCGCAACTCAGATTCTAACTAAAATAATTTCCATTTTTACCTTTCACTCTGTACAATCTGGAAACCAAAAACTGTTCAAAACCAGGTAAGCACCGAACTTGTTATTCCTAGTTCACTCAATCTAAGCAATAGGATGGTGTGATCAATGGCATCAAATCAGAACATAAGAGTAGCCACACTGGGTCAAACCAATGGTCCATCTAGGCCAGTATCCTGTTTTCCAAGCAGTGGCCAAGCCAGGTCACAAGTACCTGGCAGAAACCCAAATTGTGGCAACATTCCATGTAGAACCCAAAGAATAGCAAGATTCTGGAATCCTAAAGAGTGACAAGATTCCATGCAGAACCCCAAAGAATAGCAAGATTCTGGAATCCTAGAGAGTAACAAGATTCCCTTTCAGAATCTCAAAGAGTAGGAACATTCCATGTAGAACCCCAAAGAATAGCAAGATTCTGAAATGCTGAAGAGTGACAAGATTCCATGCAGAAACTCATAGAGTAGCAACATTCCATTTAGAACCCCAAAGAATAGCAAGATTCTGGAATCCTAAAGAGTGACAAGATTCCATGCAGAATCTCAAAGTGTAGCAACATTCCATATGGAACCCCAAAGAATAGCAAGATTCTGGAATACTAAAGAGTGACAAGATTCCATGCAGAAACTCAGATAGTAGCAACATTCCATTTAGAACCCCAAAGAATAGCAAGATTCTGGAATCCTAAAGAGTGACAAGATTCCATGTAGAACCCCAAAGAATAGCAAGATTCCGGAATCACAACAAACAGCAAGACTAGAGGATATTTTCATAGACAGGCATCATTGCTCTTTGAACTCTAGCATGCATGTACTGTGGATTCGTTCTGTTTTCCATGACTCCCAAAAAATTTCCCACGGAGCCAGCTTTGCCAGAAGTGAATTCTTTCCTGCTGCCATCTATCTGTCTCAGGAATCCTGATACCACAGGTGGGATTGTTACATAGATAACATAAGAACATAAGAGTAGCCATACTGGGTCAGACCAATGGTCCATCTAGCCCAGTATCCTGTTTTCCAAGCAGTGGCCAAGCCAGGTCACAAGTACCTGGCAGAAAAGCCCAATTGTAGCAATGCTGTAGAAATATCAAACTGGTGCAGAAGGACCTGATGTCTTCTACTTAGATAATATTTTAGAATAAGGAGAAGTGTTTCTGTGCTATGCCTTGGTCTAAACCCTTGCTGTGTCTTGTGTAAGATGTCATATTACTACTACTACTTATCATTTCTATAGCGCTACTAGACGTACGCAGCGCTGTACACTTGAACATGAAGAGACAGAACTTACAATCTAATTAGGACAGACAAACAGGACAAACAAGAGATAAGGGAATGTTAAAGTGAGGATGATAAAATAAGGGTTCTGAACAAGTGAATAAGGGTTAGGAGTTAAAAGCAGCATCGAAAAGGTGGACTTTTAGGTTAGATTTGAAGACTGCCAGAGGTGGAGCTTGACATATGAATCAATAAAGTTCAGTAATTGTTCCATTCCACTTACTGAAAATTCAAGTAATTTTGCCATCCAAGGAATACTTGCTACAGAGCGGTAACTCTCAGTTAATGTTAGATTAACCCCGATAGATTGAGGGAGAGGGGTCAACACAATGTTTGACAAACTACTCAGATACTGCCCTGACTGAAGAGACATATTCATAAACGCCATAAACAACATTATAATCCTGTCTGGAACTTCGTTGCCAGAGAATGTGGTAAAGGCAGTTAGCTTAGCGGAGTTTTAAAAAGGTTTGGACGGCTTCCTAAAGGAAAAGTCCATAGACCGTTATTAAATGGACTTGGGGAAAATCCACTATTTCTGGGATAAGCAATATAAAATGTTTTGTACATTTTTGAGATCTTTCCGAGTATTTGTGACCTGGATTGGCCACTGTTGGAAACAGGATGCTGGGCTCGATGGACCTTCGGTCTTTCCCAGTATGGCAATACTTATGTACTTATGCTAAAAAGAGTTTTACTAGAATTATTAGATCTTTGAATCTCTTGATTGTAAACACTTTTCTTAGCAACCCTGGGAAACAGTCAGAAAGGTCCATGTTTGTGAGCATGTGTCGAGGTGGGGGGGGGGGGGGGGGAAGGTGTATAGAAGAGATTTCTGGTAACAGCTACACACCCACATAGATCCACTCCGAGTACTGGAAGGTCCATAAGGGGAGGCTTTTAGAAACTCACAGTCTGATGAATCACTGAAGGTTTAGTTTATCCTCTTACTCAACACAATGCAGTCCATGGCTATCAAACGGCAATCTCAATCAGCGATTTGTCATTTGCATGCACAAAGTAAGCCTTTTATAGCTTTTATTTTTCCATCTGGAGCTGTTGGTTCTTAATGTTTTGTAACTGTCCTGTTTTTATCTGTAGTTGTTCTGGGTTTTTTTTTCCTGTCACTGATCAGCATTGGGTGCATGCAATCTTCTGAGACATCTTGGCTCAGCTGAAGGACAGCTATTCTTTTGCTCACCTGCTGGGGTACTGGTATCTGAGAAATGAGGCAACCGCATGGCTGTACTGCACGTTACTGTGCAGCAGTGGTATAACCAGACAGCCAATTTTGGGTGGGCACAAATTGTTCTCTCCACTCTTGCGCGCCTTCTCTTCTCTGCCCCCCCCCCCCCCGCAGCGTTCCCACTCATCCCCAAGACTTGCCAGCTGAAGACATCCTCTGAAGGTGACCAGAATTCCTTTTTACCAAGCTCAGCAGTCAACTGCAACATCCCTGAGCCGCTGACAGTGGCACCTTGCACATTCTTGAAAACTGGTTACAGGCTATGTCAGCAGTTTGTTTTCAACCGGCCCTAGCTTAGTTCCATCTGCATCCTCAGTTACGAGCCCCCTCATTTGGTCGGCCTTTTACACACTGCTCCATTTCCTTGAGGCTGTCCAAACACAAAGCTTCATTGTTGTATACAACCCTTTCATATGCCGGGTATAGTAATTACATGCTTCTAGAGAAAACTGCAAAAGGGGACCATGGCTCTCATAAGTACATAAGTATTGCCATACTGGGAAAGACCAAAGGTCCATCGAGCCCAGCATCCTGTTTCCAACAGTGGCCAATCCAGGTCACAAATATCTGGCAATATCCCAAAAAAGTACAAAACATTTTATACTGCTTATCCCAGATATAGTGGATTTTCCCCAAGTCCATTTAATAACGGTCTATGGACTTTTCCTTTAGGATGCTGTCCAAGCCTTTTTTAAACTCCGCTAAGCAAACCGCCTTTACCACATTCTCTGGCAATGAATTCCAGAGTTTAATTACACGTTGAGTGAAGAAATATTTTCTCTGATTCATTTTTAATTTACTACATTGTAGCTTCATCGCATGCCCCCCTAGTCCTAGTATTTTTGGAAAGCGTGAACAGATGCTTCACATCTACCCATTCAACTCCACTCATTATTTTATAGACCTTTATCATATCTCCCCTCAGCCGCCTTTTCTCCAAGCTGAAGAGACCTAGCCACTTTAGCCTTTCCTCATAGGGAAGTCGTTCCATCCCCTTAATCATCTTTGTCGCCCTTCTCTGCACTTTTTCAATTCCACTATACCTTTTTTGAGATGCAGTGACCAGAATTGAACACAATATTCGAGGTGTGGTCACACCATGGAATGATACAAAGGCATTATAACATCCTCATTTTTGTTTTCCATTCCTTTCCTAATAATATCTAACATACTATTTGCTTTCTTAGCTGCAGCAGCACACTGAGCAGAAGGTTTCAACGTATCATCCATACGACACCTAGATCCCTTTCTTGGTCCGTGACTCCTAACGTGGAACCTTGCAGGACGTAGCTGTAATTCGGGTTCCTCTTTCCCACATGCATCACTTTGCACTTGCTCACAATTCTTTGTTTTGGGTTTCCAAAGCTTGAATCCACAGATGTAGGCTGTCAGTGTGATCTTACTGGGTAATCCTATCCTTTGTATAAACTGCAAGTGTAGCCTTTAGTTAGAATAGAGATCATTGAAAGAGGTCCTGGGTGGGAGGAAGCCTAGCCCAGGGAAAATGATGAAATAATTTCAATAAGGAAGTGCTCTGATTTGCAGAGCCGCAGAGTGGGGATACGTTTGGTGTGGGAAATTGTCCCTGGTTGCCTATATTCTAAGCTGTTACAAGCCCCCTGCCAAGTGACCATTAACAGAATAAGGGGGATCCTGAACCGCCAACTCCAGTTAAGCTGATCCAAGAGGGGAACCGTGTAATTATCCTGTTTGTAGAAGTTGGTGAAAGAGCCAGAACTCGGGCAGATTTGGGAGTCTGGCACATAACCTGGGCTCAGGGCATGATGTGGTCTGCCCACAGCCGGAGGTAACCTTACAGTATTACCCATGGATGAAGACGGCCACATAAGGGGTCACAATCCTTATGGAGGAGTAGCCTAGTGGTTAATGCAGTGGACTTTGATCCTGGGGAACTGGGTTCAATTCCCACTGCAGCTCCTTGTGACTCAGGGCAAGTCACTTAACCCTCCGTTGCCCCTGGTACAAAATAAGTACCTAAATATATGTAAACTGCTTTGACTGTAGTTTGCAAGAAAGGCAGTATATCAAGTCCCATTTCCCTTCCCTTTGTGCTACACTGTGGTCTGCTCAACAAGCCACCAGATATGTGGAAGCTTCTCAAAAATGTGTAAGTCCTAGCCAATGGGCATTTCAGACAGCATTTTGAGCAGGTTTATAGCCATGCAATCCAGTCAATCTTATGGGTGTTTGTCTAGTTTGCTGCCATCACATAACCCCACCCCCACCCTTTTCTGTCCAAATCTAAAGGACCTATCCTGCATAAATGAATTAAACTACTTTTGATTCTAAGAGTACATTATGATGTACCATATCAAAGGCACCCGAAAGATTTAATAAAATCAACAATTATCACGTATACACAGCAGGAACCTGGGTTTGTGAGCCCTTGGGCCACTGCCGAGGAGCAGCAGCGGCAGGAGAATCACCCCAACACCAGATAGGGCAGACCGGAACTGGAACACGGTGGACTGGAGTAAGGCTTCACCTACACTTGGCCACCTTTCACCAAGAGTTGAGCTCTGGGCTTCAGGCGGCCGGTAGGACTTGCAGGACAAGGCAGGACACAGCAGCAGGCTGACAAATAACAGGAACACAAGAAACACGCTGGGTTCCAGGAAAAACCGTAGGCAAACAAATAATCCAGAAACAAGCCAGGTCAGGGCAGGATGTAGACAGAAGAATAGTCCAATAAACAATCCGGGTCCGGGCAGGCGGTAGGCAGAAGAATAGTCCAAAAAACAAGCAGAGTAAAAGTCACCAACACGAACAGCACAATGGCACTGCAACACTTCACACCAAAGGAACGCCTCTGAAGAACACTGTTGCAAGGCAACTAAGAACCTTACCAGGTGATTAATAAAGGCAGGTCACAAGGGAGTTCACCAGGTATGGGTGCTGCTTGGTTCCAAAAAACTCCCAAAACAATCTGGAGAGCTGGAAGATCCGGACCGGACCAGCATATCTTCTGGAACACGGGAAATGGTAAACCATCACCTCGCAGCATTCCTCAGGTCTGAACCCCGGGGACTGAGGTGACTGCGAGCCCGGGACCTGGGCACAACCGTGACAACAATCCTGAGTTCTTATGATCTAAACGTCTATGGATATCTTTTAGTAGAGTTAGTAGAACCCTTTCATTACTATAACCAGGGCAAAACTCTGATTGTTCTAGGTCCAACCCTTGAACGTTCTCTAAATAGTTGTATAGTTGAGAAGTGACATATTCTGCTATCAGCTTTGCCAATAGTCTAAATTTGAAATAGGCCTACAGTTACTCACATCAGGCCCGATATTTAGCCCATTGCAGTAAGTGGTTATAAATTGCTGATGGCCACCAGCTGACATAACCCATGGGGCACTCAAAATCCAGGTATGTGCGGCAACAGATAAGTTAACTAGGCACCAGCCAATATGCAGACCAGTTTCTGGTTAACTCGATGGTTGAATTTTGGACAGCGTTTGTGCTCTCCTAACTTTATCTACATGCTTAGCCAGTTAACGGACTGAATAAAGCCACGAACTGGCTAAATTGTGGCTCTGCCCTAACTCTAGCCCTGGACCACTCCTAACCTAACCAGTTAAGAATTGGCTAGTTAGCGGCGATATTCAGTGGCACTCCCTAGTTAATGCTGCTATCGAGTGGAATGGATAGATGTGAATCTTTCTAAAAATAAAAGGACTAGGGGGAACACAATGAAGCTACTAAGTAGTAGGGCTAAGGCGGGACATAGTCAGCAGTCCTGCCAGTCAAAGAAATCCACTGTCAAAGTGGCCCTCTTCCTCCTTGTGCTGCCTCAGGAAGAGGAAGTCAGCAGGGTGCCTCCAGCCGCTGATGCTGACATTCCCAAGCATGCTCAGTTCATGCAAGTGTTGATGACTGGAGGCAACCCGCTGACTTCCTTGTTCCTGAGGCAGTACGAGGAGGAGGGGGGTGACTCGGGCAGTGGATTTCTTCAGCTGGTGGGGCTTCAACTAGCCCACCAGCCATTGAACAGGTACTGCAGCTTTGAAGGGGGCCTAAGATCAATCTCTCTCTCAATATGTACAACCCACCATCACTCCTTCTCTCATATGTGCCTCTCATACCTTCACCCATTCTCTTCCTTTCTCATATGTGCCCCCATTCCTTCATCTATTCTCTCCCCCTGTCATATGTGCCCCATGGGCCTTCACCCATTCTCTTTCTCTCTCAAATGTGCCCCTCTGTGCCTTCACCCATTCTCTCTCGTCCCCCCTTGTGCCTTCACCCATTCTATGTGCCCCCCTCTGCCTTCACTCATTCTTTCTCACTCTCTCATGTGCTCCCGTTCCTTCACCCATTGTCTCTCTCTCACTAATATGTCCCCTTGTGCCTGCCCCCATTCTCTCTCTCATGTGCCCCCGTTCCTTCACCCATTGTCTCTCTCTCACTAATATGTCCCCTTGGGCCTGCCCCCATTCTCTCTCTCAGGTGACCTCCATGCCTTCATCCATTCTCTCTCTCATGTGCCCATGCCTTCACCCATTCTCTCTCTCAGGTGCCCCCCTGTGCCTTCACCCATTCTCTTTCATGTAACTCCCCTGTACCTTCACCCATTCTCTCTCAGGTGCCCCCCTGTGCCTTCACCCATTCTCTTTCATGTAACTCCCCTTTACCTTCATCCATTCTCTCCCTCATGTGCCTTCACCCATTCTCTCTCCCTCCGTACCTTCACTCATTCTCTGTTCACCCCTGTGCTTTCACCCATTCTCTCTCATATGTGCCCCTGTGCCTTCTCCCATTCTGTCTCATGTGCCCCCTGTGCCTTCACCCAAACTCTCTCATGTGCCTCCAAATCATGAATTCATGGGCGGACGAATTCCAACTAAAACTCAACGCAGAAAAAAACACAATGTCTCATCCTTTCATCACAATACAAGAACAAACCCACCAGTATAAGCACCCCAAATTTTACTCTTCCTATTTCAGATAGCCTGGAAATTCTAGGAGTCATACTTGACCGAAATCTCACACTAGAAAGCCATGCGAAAAATACAACAAAGAACATGTTCCATTCAATGTGGAAACTCAAAAGAATAAAACCTTTCTTCCCAAGGGAAATATTCCACAGCCTGGTACAATCAATGGTGCTAAGTCAACTAGATTACTGCAATGCAATCTACGCCGGATGTAAAGAACAAATCATCAAGAAACTCCAAACTACCCAAAACACAGCAGCCAGACTCATATTTGGAAAAACAAAATACGAAAGCACCAAACCCCTAAGAGAAAAATTACACTGGCTCCCATTGAAAGAACGTATTACGTTCAAAATCTGCACTGTGGTTCATAAAATCATCCACGGTGAGGCTCCGGTCTACATGTCAGACCTCATAGATTTACCAACCAGGAACACCAAAAGATCAGCAAGTACATTCCTGAATCTCCACTACCCCAGCTGCAAAGGTCTAAAATATAAATCAACATATGCATCCAGCTTCTCCTACATAGTAACACAACTGTGGAATGCACTACCAAAAGCCACAACAACAATACACGACATAACTAAATTCCGAAAAATACTAAAAACCAACCTGTTCAAAAAGGCATACCACAATGATCCATCCTAAATACCAGACAACAAAATCCATATCAGAATTGGACAAAACTGAACTCTCTATACCTGACTGCTTAAATTACTTTGTCACTAATGAACTTTAACGCAATACTACTTTATCTCTCACTACAAAAATGAATTCTCTATTCTTGTTTGCTTAATCTATTCTGTCACTTATGAACTTTAATGCAATACCACTTTGTGTTTCTCATTCCAGAATTGGCGATCGCCATTACGGAACGTAAGCCACATTGAGCCTGCAAATAGGTGGGAAAATGTGGGATACAAATGCAACAAATCTAATATAATAATTCTCACCTCCAACGTTCTGAAGCTGACTCCGTGGCAGCTTGGAAGTGAAGCCATGAAGCCCTGAAGTGTTCGTAGGCTTCGTAATAGCTCCGCCCATGCAAACGCGACATCATAAGAATCCCTCCCTCCCTCTGAATTCCAGACCCCCCCCCTCCGCGTTCCTGACCCCTGGACCCCCTGCCGCGACCTGCTCGAGTCCCCCTTCACGCCACCAACTCTCCCCCGCCGCCGTCGCGTACCTGTGCTGGCGGGGGACCTCAACCCCCGCCAGCCAAAGTCCTTCTCTCGGCTGCGCGTCGTAGACGAATCATCTGATCAAGTTGCAATGTTTGTGTGCGTGCATCTGTCGTCCTGCACACAGATTAAAACAGATGAGAGTAGAAGAGGAAAATGCAGCCTAAGACACTGCATTGCCATCATCTTTCTCCTCTACTTCCTAAGAGGTAGGCTGCTTTGCCCTCCATTGTCTTATTCTGGTTTTTAGGGGCTTGGCAGTTTTCTCCTGCTCTGTTGAGCTTCCAGCTTATTCGGAACTATGGCTTGGCCATAAGCTTTCATTTGTAACTATCCAGGAATGTTTCTTCTATTATGTATCGGGGGAGGGAGGGAGGGGGGCCTGGAACTCAGTGGAGGAGAGGGGTTTGGAACTCGGGGGAGGAGACAAGAGGAGAGGAGGGAGGGAGGGAATGCACCACATGTACAAAAACTAGGAAACAAAAAAAAACGGGGGAACGACCCTGGAACTCGGAGGGAGAGAGGGGGGGGTGACGACAACCCTGGAACATGGAGGAAGGGGTGACACTGAAACTGGGAGAAAGGGGTGGGGGCCCCTGGCACACACTCTCACACACACACTCTCTCTCTCTCATAGACACACTCGCACCCAGTCTCAATCTCTGTCACACACACACACTCGCACATTCACTCTCTCTCACACAGTCACTCTCACACATACTCTCTCAAACATACACACTCTGAGGAAAACCTTGCTAGCGCCCGTTTCATTTGTGTCAGAAATGGGCCTGTTTTACTAGTAAATAAATAATAGCAATTAAACGTGTGTAAATCCACAATTATACACCTAACTTTAATCAAGAGCACTTATGCTAGCTGAACGGCTGATATAAATACTCACACATAACTGACAATATTGTATAACTTTAGTACACAAGTGCTGGGCACGCCCCTGACCCACCCATGCTCCCCAGCATTTGCATGCTAAAGGAATTACACACTAAGCTTATAGAATACCGACTAAGCAGTCATACATGTAACTGCAAATTAGCACTAATTAACTTCAATTTTTAAAAGCCAATTAATGTCAATTAGTGCCTAATTGGCAGCACTCTATAATCTGCATACACAATTTTATGCACCAAGGGCTAGATTCTATATAAGGTGCCTAAAAGAACTGGCGTTGAAAAAAGCACTATTCTATAAACCATGCTTAAACTTAGGCATGGTTTACAGACTAGCGCTTACACCCAGTAATCACACCTAACTTTAGGTGTGGCCATTTGCACCAACTGACAAGTGGTGCAAATGTATGTGCCTAAATTAGGCGTGTATCCCCCCCCGTATTCTAGGAACGCTACTATTCCGCCCATGACCCTCCCATTTCCGTGCCCTTTTTTCATTTTACTCATGTGGATCCCACACCTAAATCTACCCACGTAAGTTCCAATTACATCTAATTAGTGCCAATAACTGCTTGTTATGCCAATTGGCACTAATTAGCTCATTATTCAATTAAATTGTGTGCGCAAATTGAGCACAAGCGCAATTTTTGTCGACTTTTACAGAATTAGGGGTACGCGTGAAAATGGCCACATAAGATTATAGATTTAGGGAGGGATAGTGTGCAAGTGTAACTCTGTACTGTGCAGCCTGCTTGAGCTGGTACAGGTTAAAGTCTTGATATGCTCTTGCCACACATTCAGAGCTGCAAATTTACAGAGACCGCAAGAAAAAAAAATTGTACAGAGACTGTGTGTATACTGAATTTATTTAAATTCTCTTCATTTTTATTTTACAAAATTTAAACATCACAAAAAATATTCCATGAAAACTCTATGTAAAAAGCACTCGAAAATGATCTGCACTTTTATATACTACTGTGAATCTTTCCACCAGAAATGTAAAACAGCTGAGTAGATGAACTGTATAAACCAGACACAGTAGAAATGAACATATCCTCATAAAGATGTTCCATTGTGTTACAAGATGAATTTTTGTGCTAAATAGCAAAAAGAAATGAAAAAGCAAAGCCGATTATAGCCTCAGTCAGACCCAACCTCTGTAAACTTACCCTAAACCTTCTCCACACAGTAGCTACAGTAATGACAGAAGTAAATGAAACTGAAAGGAACATACCCATGTGGACAGAGTAATCGCTACCCATAAATCACAGCGCTAAGATAAAGGTCACTAAGGCGCTGCTATGAAAAATACATCACAAAGGGGGTCTTTCACTAAGCCACAGTAGCATTTTTAGCTCGCAGTAGAAATCATCTGGCGCTAAACGCCAAGACGCACATAGGAATATAATGGATATCTTGGCGTTTACCGCCAGCTGGTTTCTACTGCAAGCTAAAAATACTACTGTGCCTTAGTCAAAGACCTTCTAAACTTTTAAGGAACATGGTGAAATTAGATCTTACCTGCTAATTTTCTTTCCTCTAGACCCTCCAGACCGGTCAAGACGCGTGGGTTATGTCCTCCTACCAGCAGAGGGAGACTGAGAAAACACTAAGCTTTTGAAGCCTGTATATATAACCTGTGCAGAACCTCCACTAGCCAGTATTTTCTCAGTCTCAGCAGAGGTAGCAGTTGACAGCCTGTGCAGTCTCCAATAATCTGGTGAGGTAGTTTGTCATTGGGTCGTAGGATTTTTTCCTTCCAAACTTTATTCTGTTGCAGTACCCTGTACGTGTGTGTAAAAAAAAAAAAAAAGAAGTGTAAGGCACTCAAGGCTACAATACTGAGAAAGCAGCCGAGGCACAAAGCTGCCAAGCAAAACGAAATAGAATAACTGACCTTAAAGGCACAGTAATTCTGGCATCTGGAAATTGTAAGGCACTCAAGGCTACAATACTGAGAAAGCAGCCGAGGCACAAAGCTGCCAAGCAAACAGAAATAGAGAGCAGCACAGGGGGAGGGACCCAAACATAGGTGTAACACCCCAGGGGGAAAAACTGGGCCCCACCAGACCCAGGGCCCCAAAGCACTTTTTTTTTTTTTTTTTTTTTACACACACACGTACAGGGTACTGCAACAGAATAAAGTTTGGAAGGAAAAAATCCTACGACCCAATGACAAACTACCTCACCAGATTATTGGAGACTGCACAGGCTGTCAACTGCTACCTCTGCTGAGACTGAGAAAATACTGGCTAGTGGAGGTTCTGCACAGGTTATATATACAGGCTTCAAAAGCTTAGTGTTTTCTCAGTCTCCCTCTGCTGGTAGGAGGACATAACCCACGCGTCTTGACCGGTCTGGAGGGTCGCTGAGGAAGACAGAATATTTTTAAGGCATTATATGGTCTGGGTCTCGCTCAACTCATGATGATAGATTGAAAATTCCATTGAGGTCTGAATGTCGACTAAGTAAGACCTTTAAGCAGGACCATAACTGGAAAGGAATCTGAACTTTAGAACTCAATGCCATTGAATGTAGAATTATTTCAAATTAGGTGAGTTTTAGACATGCTGTGAAGACTTGGTTATATCAAAGTTTTTTTGTAACCTAAAATCTTGAGTGACTAATTGGACAAATGTATTTTTATTTTTAATTTGATCTCTCTATTGCTTTTTATTTACTCTCTGTATATTTTTTGTTTGTTGTAATCCACACAGAACTATATTTGGTTAAGCAGAATATGTGCCAAATTAAATGTGTAGACCACAGACTGAGGGACTGTGTGCTATCTTCAACCTTGTAGTCAGCCAGTAACCCTTCTGGTCAAAAGGACACTGTGCTCCACATTTTATATATCACTGTTTGCGGCTCGAAGTTTGGGGGGTGCTTTCATAACAAAATGTACTAGTGTCCAACAGAGAACTTTCACTTATAATCAACAGACAATCTATAAGGATAACTCTTTAAACTAGCTGCTAACATTTAAGCAACCACTGCATGAATGCTTGAAACACTAGCAAAGAAATGCGCATGCAGATGTGCCCTTACGTGAGAATATACCAGCATGCTACCCGAGTCCTATTCTGCAAATGCTTAATTCACTTACAGAGCGAGAGGATTACGGGAAGGACATAGGCAGGCCTCCCACTTAAGTGCGTAACTTACAAAATACTTAAGTTACATCCCTGCACACTTAGGTGCCTGTACTTAGGCCAGCTCTACGAGTAAACACGGGCGTCTAAACATTTGACATGCAGAAACCAATGGAATCTAAGTGTCTACGTTCCACCCAAATGGAGGTGCCCAGTTATAGGAATTGCCCCTTATACAACCAACCCCACCAATCGCCTAAGAACAGAACCGGAATACTTTGGGAAAGATATAGACCAAAGGGAGTAAAAAGCCAGCAGGATCAGGAGTGACACTTCCGATATGAGGCATTGAGAAAAAGAGAAGCAGCACTTCTGAGGCAAGATTTTGAGACTTCACTAGCTAAGAGGGAAGAGGCACTTCAGATACAAGATTCCTGAGCCACATCAGCTAAGAGGAAAGAGGCACATCAGATAGTCCTAAATTACTTTTAAGCTAAGGCACAAGACGACTGTGTTTTGGCCCAGTTATGTTTATATATATATTGGATACTTTCATGATGGCACAATGATTAGTTGGCTTTGGTTGGACTCCAGACAGCATGTGCAATCAGAAGAATCTTTACTGCAGGTTACCCAATTGTCCTGCATTCAGAAGCAAGAAACTCAGATTCTTGATTTAAGAAATGATCATCTGCTCGCTCTATCTTGCATAATTATTCTCCTTTCCAAAGGCTGGTCTCAGCTGATCTTATTTGCAGGGTTACTGGAAACTGCAATGGCCCAAGTCTTCCGGCTTCTTTAATTTGCTATTTCATTCTGTTTTGATGTATATTTACTGTAGCTTCCCATCTTCTCTAGTGCACGTGCTGGATGAGACACATCCACAGACAGGGAGGCTGAGATTCCAGCTGTGAGGAAGCAGTGTGGAGCAGTTCCCACCCTAGTTCAAGGATGCTCCCAAGAAAGTGTTCTTTAAGAGTCTTACTTCTCTGCACTACAGGGATTTAGCACACAATAACATGTCCAAGACAGGGTGCTTCACTGTTACAACGCTCCTTGGCCAGTGAAACACATCCTCTTCATAAGTAAGCACTACACCTCACGTCTAACATAGTGCTACAACTCACTTCCAGCTAGCAGGGATAACGGAAGTTAATAGTAGGAGGGAGGGAGGAAAGTGCGAGGCTAAGACTGGGGCCTAATAGTACTGCTTTCAGTATAGAGCAAGAGACTATAATCCTTCAGTAAATGCAGAATATGTTCTGTGGGCTAAATCCAGACCAAGAACTGGCTCAACTATTAAGCAATATTTGGGGCTTTTTTGGTAACAGTAGTGTAAGTTACTACTTTGGTCAACAGTACCCCAGAAATCTAGTTTATAAGAACAATATCAATTCCATAAGGCCTGATTTACTAAACTTTGTTTCCCCTAGACATAGAATAGGAAACAAAAGGCTCAGTAAATCAAATCTTAAGTTAGGGGCAATGGAGGGTGAATTTCTTCTCAATCTCATGGTCTAGTATGGGTTTCTGGTTTCTTGAATAAAAAGTTTTCCACCCTTCACAAGTTGCAGCGACAGCTGGGCAGCTAATACAGGCTGGTCTTCTTCATGATCCGCAGAAATTCCTGCTCATTGATCTCTCCATCCCCATCACGGTCAGCTTCATCAATCATTTCCTGCAAAACACAGTCCACACATTCATTCTTATGTCATGTCCAAGCTGATTGATCTATCCAAGACAAAATGTCAAGAATTTCTGGGTTACATCACACTCACTGGATCTGACATGAACTATGTCATGTGTTGGCTGTGACGTACAAATGACAGAACAGCACATCACAGCCAGAACATGAGACAATTCACGTCAGATCCAGTGAGTAAGACGTAACCCAGGAATTCTGCCACTTCCAAGCAGCTAAAAATAATATAACCCCTAGAGGAAAGGAAGAGAGATAGGATGGAAATATCTGAACGTCTCAAAGGTATAAACACACAAGCAGCAAGCATTTTCAAGAGAAAAGACTGAGGTTTTGTGTTATTTCACAATGTGCCTGGTAGTGGAGAGATTTATTTTACTATTATTGAGATGATGTGAGAATCATATTTTTTTTTTGTATGGCAAATTCCATAGAGAAAATGTGCTAGTTATGATCTGCACCTGTTCTTGGGGAGATAAGGTTTTTGTGGACGCACAGCATGTTTAATATATAAGAACTGAGGTACTGTATCAGACCAAGGTCCACGAGGATCATGTATGCAGTGTGTAATGGATGCGAGCATCATCCATCATGTGTGTCCTGACTGAAAAAAAGTTGAGAACCACTGGCCTAGGCATCACTATGAGGTCGCATTTTCTCCCTCTTTCCCCTGTCCTGCGTAGTCTTATCTCTCTTGGCCTTTCCTCCTTGGCGGACCTCCAGTGTTTCTATGCCTGCAGGCAGCATCGGCAAGTAAAGGAAACTGCCTATGGCTGGCCCTGCGAGCGTTCCCTCTGCTTTGCCCACCTAAGCTGACACAGGAAGTTGTGTCAGAGGAGGCGGGACATAGCAGAAGGAACGGTTGCAGGGCCAGTCACAGGCAGTTTGCTTTACTTGCTGACACTACCAGTAGCCACAGAAACACTGGAGAACTAACGAGAAGGAAGAAGAAAGGATGATAGAGATACCAGACCCAGGGGGGAAGGAAGAGTAAAAGATGCCACACTGTAGGTAAGGGAAGGGAAGATGAGAAATATCAGAATGTAGGGAAGAGGGGACAGAGGCACAGAGGGGAGATACAGAGTGATGATGGTGGGCATGGAGTGAGAAAAAATGTCAACTGGAGAGATCTAGAAACAACCAAAGTTAAATGGTACTCTGGGGGGGGGGGGGGGGGGGGGTACAGAGCTGAAGATGGGACGGGGGACAGAACAGAGAAGATCAATGGAACTAGGGGGTGGAGAGAAGGAAAACAGAGCAGAAGATGACTGGGACTTGGCGATCGAACGAGGGTTGAGGACCAGAACAAGGAATTATAGTTAGAAAAGGAGTGAGAGTGTGAAATGAGAGATAAGAGACGAGGGGCAAAAAAAGGGGATGAAATTTGGGGAAAGGTTGAAACATAATTTAAGTGATCTGGGAGAGGATGAGAGGCAATTAAAGGGGATGGGGGTACTGGGGAGGGGTATTAATCTCTGACATGGAAATGGGGATAAAAGATGGTGAATGACAGGCAATAGGACATGGAGTATAGGGTAAGAGAGAAGAATGCTCTGGAGACAGGGAAGGAAAGAGACAGAAGAATAGTCTGGAGACAGGGAAGGAAAGAGAGATAGGGATGGAGCTGGTCAGGTGACAGAAGGCAGTGGAGGGTAGATGAGGATTTAGAGAGAACATTCAGAGGATGGGGGTGGGGTGGGCAACGGGAATGTTGGAAAGAGAATGAGAAGAAGCTAGGAAAAGCCAATGGGTAGATGAGAAGTAAAAAGGAGACTAGAGGGTGAGAGAAAGGGAGAAAGAGAGAACATATGAGTAGCCATACTGGGTCAGATCAATGGTCCATCTAGCCCAGTATCCTGTTTTCCAACACTCCATACTACAAATCTCAGGGCAAGCAATTGAGAGAAAGGGAGAATGAGAGTAAAATCCAACGGGTGGTCATAAATGCAGAGAAAAGAAAAGTGCGTATGTGTGTGTGGGGTGGGGAAACATAAAACATAGGATCTTAGACAGTGCTTCGGAGGAGCCAGCTGTCTTGGTATATGTGGGTTCCAATGACACAGGAAAATGTGGGAGGGAAGTTCTGGAAGCCAAATTTAGGCTATTAGGTAGAAAGCTGAAGTCCAAAGATCCTCCAGGGTCGCATTTTTAAAGATGCTCCCCGTTTGCGTGGTTGAGACGATGGTGCAGGGATGAGGGATTTAGATTTGTTAGGAACTGGGCAACATTCTGGGAAAGGGGGAGACTGTTCCGAAAGGATGGGCTCCACCTGAACCGAAATGGAACCAGGCTGCTGGTGCTAACTTTAAAAAAGGAGGTAGAGAAGCTTTTAAACTAATATGGGGGGGGGGGGGGGGGGCGGGAGCTGACAGTCGCCCAGGAGCTCATGGTTTGGTGTGCCATATCCTTGAAGGATATTACTGAAACAGGACATTTAGGGAATCCCAGTAGAGGTTTCATCAGTACTGAAAGCAAACCAGGTGTGCTTAATGAGAGAGTAGGATAAAGGATGCACATTATCCCCTTCAACTTCTAAGCAGCTTGTAGATCAAAGGAAAAAACACAATTTGAAGTGCCTGTATACAAATGCTAGAAGCCTAAAAAATAAGTTGGGAGAGTTAGAATATATAGCACTAAATGATGAGGTAGATAAAATATAGCAAATGAGAGGGAACGAAGTACAAACTAAAGTCCAAACGAAAAAACAGCACCAAGGGCCTTTAAAAATGGAACACAGTTCTTTAATGAATGAGCCTTGACAAAAAACCCGACACGGGCCGTGTTTCGGTGACTAGCACCTGTGTCAGGGGTCACAGTGATGACGTGGAAAACTCAGGGAATAACTCGAATACATTCCTCTACAATATATTATTCCTTACCCCATGTCAGGTTCTCAGGTTCAGAGCCCGCGGGGCCGGGCTCTGGAGCAAACGTGAGCCCTTGGGCTGCTGACGAGGAGCGACAGCAGCAGGCAAAACCCACCAACCAACACTGGGTAAGCACACCGGCAGGGACTGCAGGCACTGCCCAGCGAACCGGAACACCTGGACTGGAATCCCCCGGACTGGAGGACACAGGACTGGAACACTGGACTGCAATCCCCCGGACTGGAACACACACCGGACCGGAACACACTGGACTGGTCCCCCGGACTGGAGGACAAAGGACTGGAACACAGGACTGGAGCACGCTGGACTGGTCCGCACAGCTTCACCTGTGCTTAGCTACTAAGCCCCCCAGGAGTTGAGCTTCTGGGTTCGAGTAGCCGACAGGACTTACTGGATACCGGGTGACATAGGGACCAGGACTGGAAACAGAAGTGCTCCTAACCCTAAACTGATCTACGTGCTCCCAAGCCCTAAACCAGCAGGAGTGTTCCTAACAGTAAACTGACAAAAGGACTTCCTAAGCCCTATACTAAACAGGAGCTCCTAATCCCTGCTCAAGAAAGGAACTTCCTAAGCCCTAAACTAACAGAGCAGGGAACTAAACACAAAGCTAACACAGGTGCTACTAAGCACCAAGCTACAAGCAGAGCTTTACACTAATAAGCTGAACACAGAACTAACCAGCTACCTAAGCACTGCTCTAGCAAGCAACCAGAAGAGCTCCTAGCACTAAAAGGGAAGACAGGGGAGCCACAAGGAAAAAGCAGTGAAGCTAACACATAAGCCAAAAGTGCTTCTAAAGCACCAAACACCAACAGCAAAGACTGCAATGCTCCTAATAGCACAAACACCAGAAGTACTTCTAACAGCAAACTCTGCAGTGTTCCTAACAACACCAAACCCTGAAGTACTTCTATCAGCAACAGAGCTTCCAAAGCCCTACACATAGCAATGCTCCCAATAGCACAAACACCAGAAGTACTTCTAACAGCAAACTCTGCAGTGTTCCTAACAACACCAAACCCAGGAGTACTTCTATCAACAACAGAGCTTCCAAAGCCCTACACACAGCAATGCTACCAAAACCAAGAGGGAACAGAAGGGAACCAAAAGGGAAAAGCAGGAAAGCTAAACACACAGTCACCAGTGCACACTGCACTAACACTAACCTGGCCCTTAGCAAAAGCAAGCAGGGAAACTAGACACAACGTCAGAAGTGCACACTGCACCACCCTACCTACAGCAAACACCACTGTTGCAAAGGCCCTGAAGGAAAGAACCCACTTCCTTATCAAGGCCCTCCCTGATGATGTCACACTCCCTAGACCTAGGCAAAAGCACACTGACCCAGAGAGGCCCAACCCACACCAATGCAAAACCGTGAAACACTTGAAGCCAGTACACCCAAAGAGAGTTAGAGCAACTCAGACTACACCCACAGCTGCAGTGAAGAGACAATTAGAGCCTTGCTGCTGGAAGCTGCCAGCACAGAGAGACAGAGCCAGCTCAGAAAGGACAGAGAAAAGAAACAGAAGCCAGCTAAGAAGCTGACCCCCAGGAAAGAGGTAAGTTTGAGAGGGGTTCAGACCCCAATCATAACACCCCATGTCTCATATAGTAAAAGCTACAAAGCAACAAAGCACTTTCTGTATCCAAACGGATCAATGGGACAATCAATGGGACACTGTGTTAACAGGATACAAATTGTATCTTAATGAGAGGATCAAATTGGAGGGGGGGGGGGGGGGGGCTGCGCTATATGTTAAAGAGGGAATTGAGTCAAATAAAATAAACAGAATCATTATGGATAGAAATTCCATGTGTGAAGGGAAGGAGTATTCTTGTAGGGCTGTACTACTGTCTGCAGAACAGATGGATGAAGAAATGTTTACAGAGATTAGGAAAGCTGGAAAATTGGGCAATGCCATAATAATGGGTGATTTCAATTACCCCGATATTGACTGGATAAATGTTACATCAGGGATTGCCAAGGAGATAAAATTTCTAGATGTAATAAACGAATGCTTCTTGGAGCAGCTGGTCCAGGAACCGACAAGAGGGGGAGCCATTTTGGATCTGGTCCTTGGTGGTGAGAAGAGCATAGTGCGAGAGGTGGCAGTGTTGGGACCTCTGGAAAACAGTGATCATAACATGATTTAAGTTTGAGCTACTATCTGGGATGAACTCACAAAAGAAATCTACTGTAGCTGCATTTAATTTTCGAAAAGGGCTACTATAATAAAATGAGGAAAATGGTTAAAAAGAAACTAAAAGGATTGGCTGCAAAGGTTAGGACACTAAATCGGGCGTGGACATTATTGAAAAATACCATCCTGGAAGCCCAATCCAGATGCATTCCACATATTTTTTTTTTTACATTTGTACCCCGTGCTTTCCCACTCATGGCAGGCTCCATGCGGCTTATATGGGGCAATGGAGGCTTAAGTGACTTGCCCAGAGTCACAAGGAGCTGCCTGTGCCTGAAGTGGGAATCAAACTTAGTTCCCCAGGACCAAAGTCCACCACCCTAACCACTAGGCCACTCCTCCACCTATTTGCAAATGTGGAAAGAAGAGAAAAGGTGAGCCAGCATGGTTAAAAGATGAAGTAAAAGAGGTCATTATAGCCATAAGATTGTCCTTCAAAGAATGGAAAAAGGGCCCTAATGACGAAAATAAGAAGCAACATAAGCACTGGCAAGTCAGATGCAAAGCATTAATAAAGAAGACGTTAAATCGCGGGAGGATTGTGAAAAATTACAAGAGGACCGTACGAGACTGGGAGACTGGGTATCTAAATGGTAGATGACATTTAATGTGAGCAAGTGCAAGGTGATGCTTGTGGGAAACAGGAACCCGAATTATAGCTATGTCATGCAAGGTTCCCACGTTAGGAGTCACAGACCAAGAAAGGGATCTAGGTGTCGTCATTGATGATACGTTGAAACCTTCTGCTCAATGTGCTGCTGCGGCTAAGAAAGCAAATAGAATGTTAGTTATTATTAGAAAAGGAATGGAAAACAAAAATGAGGACGTTATAATGCCTTTATATCGCTCCATGGTGCAACTGCACCTCGAATATTGTGTTCAATTCTGGTCGCTGCATCTCAAAAAAGATATAATGGAACTAGAAAAGGTGCAGAGTAGGGCGACGAAAATGATAAAGGGGATGGGGCGACTTCCCTATGAGGAAAGGCTAAAGCGGCTAGGGCTCTTCAGCTTGGAGAAAAGGCGGCTGAGGGGAAATATGATAGAGGTCTATAAAATAATGAGTGGTGTTGAACGGGTAGATGTGAAGCTTCTGTTCACGCTTTCCAAAAATACTAGGACTAGGGGGCATGTGATGAAGCTACAATGTAGTAAATTTGAGGAAAATCCACTATTTCTGGGATAAGCAGTATAAAATGTTTTGTACTTTTTGGAATCTTGCCAGGTATTTGTGATCTGGATTGGCCACTGCTGGAAACAGGATGCTGGGCTTGATGGACCTTTGGTCTTTCCCAGTATGGCAATACTAATGTAAGAGAAACTTGCCGAAAAGGCTAAAACTCACAGTAATAACTTTTTCAGGTTCATCAGAAGCAGAAAGCCTGTGAAGGAATCCGTGGGACCGTTAGATCACGAAGAAGCAAAAGGGGTGCTCAGGGAGGACAAGGCCATAGCAGAGAAACTGAATTCTTTGCTTCTGCCTTTACGGAAGAAGATGTAAGAGATCTGCCTGTACCGGAAATGGTTTTCAAGGGTGATGATGCGGAGGAATTGAAAGAAATCTCGGTGAACCTGGAAGATGTACTGAGCCAAACTGACAAATTAAAGAGTAGTAAATCACCTGGACCAGATGGGCATAAATCCAAGGGTACTCAAAGAACTCAAGCATGAAATTGCTGATCTGTTAGTAATATGTAACCTGTTGTTAAAATCGTCCATAGTACCTGAAGATTGGAGGGTGGCCAATGTGACGCCAATTTTTTTTTAAAGGGTTGCAGGGGTGATCATGGAAATTATAGACTGGTAAGCCTGATGTTGGTGCTGGGCAAAGTAGTAGAAACTATTAAAAAGAATAAAATTACAGAACACAAACATGGTTTAATGGGATAGAGTTGGGTTCAGCCGAGGGAAAACTTGACTCACCAACTTACTTCATTTCTTTGAAGGCATGAATAAACATGTGGATAAAGGTGAGCTGGTTAATGTAGTGTATCTAGATTTTCAGAAAGCTTTTGATATAAGTTTCTCATGAGAGACTCCTAGGAAAAATAAGGAGTTATGGGATAAGAGGCAAGGTTCTGGTGTGGATTAGGAATTGGTTATTGGACAGAAAACAGAGGTTAGGGTTAAATGGTCATTTCTCTCAAAGGAGGAGAGTGAACAGTGGAGTGATGCAGGGATCTGTACTGGGACCAGTACTATTTAACATATTTATAAATGATATGGAATTCATAACGAGTGAGGTGATCAAATGTGCAGATTATACAAAACTTTTCAAGGTTGTTAAAACATGTGCGGACTGTGAAATATTGCAGGAAAACCTTAGGAAATTGGAAGACTGGGCGTCCAAATGGCAGATGAAATTTAATGTGGACAAATGTAAGGTGATGCACATTGGAAAGAATAATCCGAATACAATTTTGCCAACAAGGTGAGCCCCGTTGGGCAAAATTGTATAAGCTAAGTAACATTATTAATTCAAGCAACTGCCTGACATCACGCTTAAATGACACTCTAATGGGCCTTTATTTAACCCCCATATAGAGCCTTTACTTTCATATAAGTGGAGTTTTCAGACCGGTGATAACCGAGTCAATTGAATGCTGGCATTGAGTGCAATCATTACACTGCTGCCACGCTATGACTACTGAGGTTGTTTCTCCACTTTAACTAAGAAAAGAGTCTAGTTTGTGACTGGATACCACACATTCTGAACAAGACTGTGTTAGTTAAGCATATTTCAGCTCATTGTCAGTATTTTCACTCATTCGAGATAGAATTGGTCTTATACTATCTGTAGTCTATAAAATGTCATTTTTGGCACTGCAGGCTAACACGGCCACCCCCTTCTGAAAGTTTCTAATCCTGCAAGTCACCCACCTGCAGCTCTTCATCTGTCAAGTTTTCTCCCAGCTCCTTTGCAACTCTCTTTAGATTTTTGAAGGAGATTTTTCCTGTACCATCATCATCAAACAGTCTAAATGCTTTCATGATTTCCTCTTTGGAATCCTTCTCACTCTGCATTTGAAAACATTAAATCTGGATTAATGGCAGAATCAGATGACATGTTTCAGCACTATTCCTAAGCTAGTGACCTGAGGCTATATGATCCAGGGGTCCCTAGATCTCTTAAGCTCTGAGAGTTAAAATGCCGTATTTTTATGCATCTAACGCGCCCACACATATAACGAACACATGCATATAATGTGTGCAAATTACATCTATATAAAAATAAACTGGTATAATGCACCCACGTGTATAAAGCATGCTCCATCAGTTTATTTTTCTAAGATGTGCTAATTGCAAAATTAGTGCGCTTGGTTTTTTAAGGGCTTTTCTCTTTAGATTTCACAAGCAGTACCATAATTATAATAATGCTTGTGAGAAACTAAAAAAGTCTTTAAAAAAATATGTTAGTTTTGCAATTAGCGCATCTTAGTAAAAATACACCGGCACAGCATGCCCACGCATACAGTGTGCAGGGGGGTAGACGCAGTTTGTAAAAACGCTTATAATGTGTGTGTTATATGCGTGAAAATGCAGTACTTACAGCCAAAAAACCTCAAATTGTCTAATCACACAGGGGAAGTGAAGATCTCCAAGCAAAACACTGAAAAACAAATGCAGGGGAAAAGAGCACCGAGCCTCCTGTATAAGAAACGCAGAGACCAAGTTCCAGCTATGTAAAAAAGGAAGGGAACCAAGGGCTCTACTTACTAATGTGTCTTAAGTGATAAACGCAACAAAAATGGGGTAGAGAGGGCCCAATGTCAAGAGATCAGTCACCACGCATAAGGGTAAGATGCTCCAGAAAACCTTTATTAGGACCCAACACGGTCCGTGTTTCGGCTATGTCAGCCTTCTTCAGGGGTCAATCTATGGATGTACGGTGATATATCGACTGATGGAGCAATTAATGATCATTAATAAGACTCACAAAAACCTTAACAAGCACTTCATACAACGCACAGAATGCAAGTTAAACACATTAAGACAGCGTGAGAGAGAAAGAGATCCTGAACTGGTCCATAGAAATCCACCAGCGTCGCCAACTAAACCTTCAGAAGGTCAAGCTCTTCTGCAACCCATCCTGCAAGAAGTGCAGGATTTCTATGACCGTCAACCACCAAGGCAGCATCCCGTGATCTGCGCATCAGGCCTCAAAAAATGCGTCAAGCTCTGATTAAGGCCAACAAAATAGATTGTTCCCACACTCAACAATGTCATAATAAGCTTTTCGCAGGGACCCGCCCTCTTGCACTACTAAGTCGCCAACATGACAAACACAAAAGGAAAGCGGAGAGGAACACGTTATATGTTCTCCAGACCCTTTCGCAAACATGGAGTTGTTTTACTACTACTACTTATCATTTCTATACATGCGTATCTACAAGAAAGGTGATATTGTGGACATCAAGGGTATGGGCACAATTCAAAAAGGCATGCCCCATAAATGTTACCACGGCAAGACTGGCAGGGTCTATAATGTAACACAGCATGCTGTGGGCATCATTGTAAACAATGATGCTGCTTTTTAATATATTTATAAATGATTTAGAGATGGGAGTAACTAGCGAGGTAATTAAATTTGCTGATGACACAAAGTTATTCAAAGTTGTTAAATCGCGACAGGATTGTGAAAAATTACAAGAGGACCTTACAAGACTGGGAGACTGGGCGGCTAAATGGCAGATGACGTTTAATGTGAGCAAGTGCAAGGTGATGCATATGGGAAAAAAGAACCCGAATTATAGCTACGTCATGCAAGGTTCCACGTTAGGAGTTACGGACCAAGAAAGGGATCTGGGTGTCGTTGTCGATAACACACTGAAACCTTCTGCTCAGTGTGCTGCTGCGGCTAGGAAAGCGAATAGAATGTTGGGTATTATCAGGAAAGGTATGGAAAACAGGTGTGAGGATGTTATAATGCCGTTGTATCGCTCCATGGTGCGACCGCACCTTGAGTATTGTGTTCAATTCTGGTCGCCGCATCTCAAGAAAGATATAGTAGAATTGGAAAAGGTGCAGCGAAGGGCGACTAAAATGATAGCGGGGATGGGACGACTTCCCTATGATGAAAGACTAAGGAGGCTAGGGCTATTCAGCTTGGAGAAGAGACGGCTGAGGGGAGACATGATAGAGGTATATAAAATAATGAGTGGAGTGGAACAGGTGGATGTGAAGCGTCTGTTCACGCTTTCCAAAAATACTAGGACTAGGGGGAATGCGATGAAACTACAGTGTAGTAAATTTAAAACAAATCGGAGAAAATTTTTCTTCACCCAACGTATAATTAAACTCTGGAATTCGTTGCCGGAGAACGTGGTGAAGGCGGTTAGCTTAGCAGAGTTTAAAAACGGGTTGGACAGTTTCCTAAAGGACAAGTCCATAAACCGCTACTAAATGGACTTGGGAAAAATCCACAATTCCAGGAATAACATGTATAGAATGTTTGTACGTTTGGGAAGCTCGCCAGGTGCCCTTGGCCTGGATTGGCCGCTGTCATGGACAGGATGCTGGGCTCGATGGACCCTTGGTCTTTTCGCAGTGTGGCATTACTTATGTACTTATAATAAGTTAAAGGCAAGATTCTTGCAAAGAGAGTTAATGTGCGTATTGAGCATATTAAGCACTCAAAGAGCAGGCCCAGCTTCATGAAATGTGTGGAGAATGAGAAAAAGAAAAAAAAAAAAAGGCCAAGGAAACGGGCATCTGGGTTGAGCTGAAACAGCAGCCTGCAGCGCCCAAAGGAGCCCACTTCGTGAGAACACAGGGCAAAGAACCAGAACTGCTGGAGCCAATTCCTTATGGGTTTATGGCATAGGGCACATTTATATTAATAATTCTCACCTCCAATACTGAAGCTCACAGTGTGGCAGGGAAACACTCACTCTCACTCATACACCTGCCCTCAGCCACGCACCCCCAGCCACGCCCCTTCCGGACATAATTCGCTACCTGAACGTTCTATTGAGGCCCCAAGCTCCAGCCACTTCTGTCAAGGGTTCGTTAGTTCATGGTGGTGAAGCCTCTCCACTCACCATGTCTGTCTGTCACGCCCTCGCGTCGAACGTCATGACGTCACGGGCGGAGCTATTTCAACGAACGATGAACGACACGAACGCCACGGAAAGGGGGAAGCCTCACAATCACCTCAGTGCGCCGACGAAACAACAATGGCGCCCAACACGACCGTTCCCAACCGCCACAAAACGCGACCTCAGACGCCAGAGGAGGAGCACCTTCACAGTCCAAAGCTCTGCTGGCTGCCTGCGGTGCCGTCGTGCTTCTACAGAACAGCTGATCCTCTTTGACCAGGTATGTTTGGTGGCTGGCCGGACGAGGAGGGGGAAGCGCCGCTATTGATGATCTGCTTGGGGTGGGAAAGGGGGTGCAGTGGGTGCGCACACTGCAAACCTTCCTGTGCAATCCCCTTGCTAGCGCCCGTTTCATTTCAGCCTGAAACGGGCATCTTTTACTAGTTACAGAATAAAGACAATTGTTACCAGAAAAAAAACAAAAAAACAAAACAATGTCATAATAACAGCTGCCGAATAACCACGCCCACTCAAGAGCCATGCTGCAAGGAAGTATCGAGCTGGGGATGGCCTGGCCACAGGCCAGTGAAACAACAGAGGAGGCAAGAGGGGGAACCTCAGGAGCATGTCTACTAACAGCCACACCAGATCACCATACCATGGCTGACGAGGCCAATCTGGCACAATAAGAGCTACCCAAGTGCTGTGAGCCTCTATCCACTGATAGAAAATACATACAACAGACCGTGGCATGGCCAGAGTTGGACAAGGGCATCGAGGCCCTCTGACATTGGCACCTTCATGCGGCTGAAGAGACAATTTGCCTTGGCACTCCACAGCAGCACCAAATGTATCAACAGCCATGCTTCCCTTTCTTTTGTTGTTGCTGGAATAAAGATTATTTATCCTTTTTTTTTTTTTTTTTAAACAAGCCTCCTAATCTGTTGGTCCCCAACCACAGGAATCTGATTCAGTTTCAGAAATGCAGAGCCCACAGCACCTACCTACCATCTGCTGAGGAGACTGAGAAATACTGAGGTACACAGGGCTCCACAGCACCAAGGAGAAGCACCTCACCTGGTAAGAGGACATATACCCACTCATAGGGCATGGTCTGGAGCAGACGCTAAGGAAATATATCTGTTTTCAGCTAACAGAGGTAAACAGCAGAAAGAATTATTGAATTAACCAGTAGGAAAACGCATACAAATGTGCTGACTGTACCATTTTCTGGGTCATCATTGTCAAAAAATCTTCAAAGTCAATAGTCCCTGAGCCTTCTTTATCAATCTCAGCTATCATTCTTTTAATCTCTTCTTTTTTTGGCTCGAATCCTAGAGCTCGCATAGCGACCTGCAAATGGTTAAAAAAAAACACATATATATATTGTTACTTGTTGCATATATTTGAATTGGCTACAATTACCTTCTGCTAATGTAACACAAAAATATCTAAAGACAATGTAATCTGAAAAAGGGAGAGACAAGATCTTGAAAGCTGGTGCACATGGTCTTTGAATAGTTCTTATGTGTCACAAGTGCGTGAACAGGACAATAACTGTGCAGTGAGTTGTGCTCCTACGGCAGACACAGTCCTGAGAAAACCACAGTTAAACCTCTTGTACAGCATACGTTCCTCAGTTTGCTTATACTTTATTTCCACAGTATCCTGTCCAGAAACACAGTGAGCACAAGAGGAAACTATTATAAAGAATAAAATCACTGAACACATAGACAAACATGGTTTAATGGGACAGAGTCAGCATGGATTCAGCCAAGGGATTCAGCCTCACCAATGTACTTTATTTCTTTGAAGGCGTAAAAAACATGTGGATAAAGGTCAGCCAGTTGATATAGCGAATGCTACATACCTGTAGAAGGTATTCTCCGAGGACAGCAGGCTGATTGTTCTCACTGATGGGTTGACGTCCTCGGCAGCCCCCTCCATCGGAAAGTTTACTAGCAAAGGCTTTTGCTAGTCCATGCGCGGCCGTCTTCCCGCCTGAAACCGGCTCGAGCCGGCCAGTCCAGTATGTAGCAAGACAATACACTTCAAGGGAAGACTCAACTCCAAAGGGGAGGCGGGCGGGTTTGTGAGAACAATCAGCCTGCTGTCCTCGGAGAATACCTTCTACAGGTATGTAGCATTCGCTTTCTCCGAGGACAAGCAGGCTGCTTGTTCTCACTGATGGGGTATCCCTAGCCCCCAGGCTCACTCACAACAACAACCATGGTCAATTGGGCCTCGCAACGGCGAGGACATTAATGAGACTGACCTAAAAAATTTACCAACTAACTGAGAGTGCAGCCTGGAACAGAACAAACAGGGCCCTCGGGGGGTGGAGTTGGATCCTAAAGCCCAAACAGGTTCTGAAGAACTGACTGCCCGAACCGACTGTCGCGTCGGGTATCCTGCTGCAGGCAGTAATGAGATGTGAATGTGTGGACAGATGACCACGTCGCAGCTTTGCAAATTTCTTCAATGGAGGCTGACTTCAAGTGGGCTACCGACGCAGCCATGGCTCTAACATTATGAGCCGTGACATGACCCTCAAGAGCCAGCCCCGCCTGGGCGTAAGTGAAGGAAATGCAATCTGCTAGCCAATTGGATATGGTGCGTTTCCCTACAGCCACTCCCCTCCTATTGGGATCAAAAGAAACAAACAATTGGGCGGACTGTCTGTGGGGCTGTGTCCGCTCCAGGTAGAAGGCCAATGCTCTCTTGCAGTCCAATGTGTGCAGCTGACGTTCAGCAGGGCAGGAATGAGGACGGGGAAAGAATGTTGGCAAGACAATTGACTGGTTCAGATGGAACTCCGACACAACCTTTGGCAGGAACTTAGGGTGAGTGCGGAGGACTACTCTGTTATGATGAAATTTGGTGTACGGGGCCTGGGCTACCAGGGCCTGAAGCTCACTGACTCTACGAGCTGAAGTAACTGCCACCAAGAAAATGACCTTCCAGGTCAAGTACTTCAGATGGCAGGAATCCAGTGGCTCAAAAGGAGGTTTCATCAGCTGGGTGAGAACGACATTGAGATCCCATGACACTGTAGGAGGCTTGACAGGGGGCTTTGACAAAAGCAAACCTCTCATGAAGCGAACAACTAAAGGCTGTCCTGAGATCGGCTTACCTTCCACACGGTAATGGTATGCACTGATTGCACTAAGGTGAACCCTTACAGAGTTGGTCTTGAGACCAGACTCAGACAAGTGCAGAAGGTATTCAAGCAGGGTCTGTGTAGGACAAGAGCGAGGATCTAGGGCCTTGCTGTCACACCAGACGGCAAACCTCCTCCAATGGAAGAAGTAACTTCTCTTAGTGGAGTCTTTCCTGGAAGCAAGCAAGATGCGGGAGACACCCTCTGACAGACCCAAAGAGGCAAAGTCTACGCCCTCAACAACCAGGCCGTGAGAGCCAGAGACTGGAGGTTGGGATGCAGAAGCGCCCCCTCGTCCTGTGTGATGAGGGTCGGAAAACACTCCAATCTCCACGGTTCTTCGGAGGATAACTCCAGAAGAAGGGGGAACCAGATCTGACGCGGCCAAAAAGGAGCAATCAGAATCATGGTGCCTCGGTCTTGCTTGAGTTTCAACAAAGTCTTCCCCACCAGAGGGATGGGAGGATAAGCATACAGCAGGCCCTCCCCCCAATCCAGGAGGAAGGCATCCGATGCTAGTCTGCCGGAGGCCTGAAGCCTGGAACAGAACTGAGGGACTTTGTGGTTCGCTCGAGATGCGAAGAGATCCACCAAGGGGGTGCCCCACGCTTGGAAGATGTGGCGCACCACTCGGGAGTTGAGCGACCACTCGTGAGGTTGCATAATCCTGCTCAGTCTGTCGGCCAGACTGTTGTTTACGCCAGCCAGATATGTGGCTTGGAGCACCATGCCTTGACGGCGAGCCCAGAGCCACATGCTGACGGCTTCCTGACACAGGGGGCGAGATCCGGTGCCCCCCTGCTTGTTGACATAGTACATGGCAACCTGGTTGTCTGTCTGAATTTGGATAATTTGGTGGGACAGCCAATCTCTGAAAGCCTTCAGAGCGTTCCAGATCGCTCGCAACTCCAGAAGATTGATCTGTAGATCGCGTTCTTGGAGGGACCAACTTCCTTGGGTGTGAAGCCCATCGACATGAGCTCCCCATCCCAGGAGAGACGCATCCGTGGTCAGCACTTTTTGTGGCTGAGGAATTTGGAAGGGACGTCCCAGAGTCAAATTGGAGCAAATCGTCCACCAATACAGGGATTTGAGAAAACTCGTGGACAGGTGGATCACGTCCTCTAGTCCCCAGCGGCCTGATACCACTGGGAGGCTAGGGTCCATTGAACAGATCTCATGTGAAGGCGGGCCATGGGAGTCACATGAACTGTGGAGGCCATGTGGCCCAGCAATCTCAACATCTGCCGAGCTGTGATCTGCTGGGACGCACGCACCCGCGAGACGAGGGACAACAAGTTGTTGGCTCTCGCCTCTGGGAGATAGGCGCGAGCCGTCCGAGAATCCAGCAGGGCTCCTATGAATTCGAGTTTCTGCACTGGGAGAAGATGGGACTTTGGGTAATTTATCACAAACCCCAGTAGCTCCAGGAGGCGAATAGTCATCTGCATGGACTGCAGGGCTCCTGCCTCGGATGTGTTCTTCACCAGCCAATCGTCGAGATATGGGAACACGTGCACCCCCAGCCTGCGAAGTGCCGCTGCTACCACAGCTAGGCACTTTGTGAACACCCTGGGCGCAGAGGCGAGCCCAAAGGGTAGCACACAGTACTGGAAGTGGCGTGTGCCCAACTGAAATCGCAGATACTGTCTGTGAGCTGGCAGTATCGGGATGTGTGTGTAGGCATCCTTCAAGTCCAGAGAACATAGCCAATCGTTTTGCTGAATCATGGGGAGAAGGGTGCCCAGGGAAAGCATCCTGAACTTTTCTTTTACGAGATATTTGTTCAGGGCCCTTAGGTCTAGGATGGGACGCATCCCCCCTGTTTTCTTTTCCACAAGGAAGTACCTGGAATAGAATCCCAGCCCTTCTTGCCCGGATGGCACGGGCTCGACCGCATTGGCGCTGAGAAGGGCGGAGAGTTCCTCTACAAGTACCTGCTTGTGTTGGAAGCTGTAAGACTGAGCCCCCGGTGGACAATTTGGAGGTTTTGATGCCAAATTGAGGGTGTATCCTTGCCGGACTATTTGGAGAACCCACTGATCGGAGGTTATGAGAGGCCACCTTTGGTGAAAAGCTTTCAACCTCCCCCCGACCGGCAGGTCGCCCGGCACTGACACTTGGATGTCGGCTATGCTCTGCTGGAGCCAGTCAAAAGCTCGCCCCTTGCTTTTGCTGGGGAGCCGCGGGGCCTTGCTGAGGCGCACGCTGCTGACGAGAGCGAGCGCGCTGGGGCTTAGCCTGGGCCGCAGGCTGTCGGGAAGGAGGATTGTACCTACGCTTACCAGAAGCATAGGGACCAGTCTTCCTTCCCCCGAAAAATCTTCTACCTGTAGAGGTAGAGGCTGAAGGCTGCCGGCGGGAGAACTTGTCGAATGCGGTGTCCCGCTGGTGGAGAGACTCTACCACCTGCTCGACTTTTTCTCCAAAAATGTTGTCCGCACGGCAAGGCGAGTCCGCAATCGCAGGTCGGCGGCACGCAGCCATGAGAGCCTGCGCATCACCACACCTTGAGCAGCGGCCCTGGACGCAACATCAAAAGTGTCATAAACTCCTCTGGCCAGGAATTTTCTGCATGCCTTCAGCTGCCTGACCACCTCCTGAAAAGGCTTGGCTTGCTCAGGGGGAAGAGCATCAACTAAGCCCGCCAACTGCCGCACATTGTTCCGCATGTGTATGCTCGTGTAGAGCTGGTAAGACTGGATCTTGGCCACGAGCATAGAAGAATGGTAGGCCTTCCTCCCAAAGGAGTCTAAGGTTCTAGGGTCTTTGCCCGGGGGCGCCGAAGCATGCTCCCTAGAACTCTTAGCCTTCTTTAGGGCCAGATCCACAACTCCAGAGTCATGAGGCAACTGAGTGCGCATCAGCTCTGGGTCCCCATGGATCCGGTACTGGGACTCAATCTTCTTGGGAATGTGGGGATTACTTAGTGGCTTGGTCCAGTTCGCAAGCAATGTCTTTTTCAGGACATGGTGCAAGGGAACAGTGGACGCTTCCTTAGGTGGAGGATAGTCCAGGAGCTCAAACATTTCAGCCCTGGGCTCGTCCTCCACAACCACGGGGAAGGGGATGGCCGTAGACATCTCCCGGACAAAGGAAGCAAAAGACAGACTCTCGGGAGGAGAAAGCTGTCTCTCAGGAGAGGGAGTGGGATCAGAAGGAAGACCCTCAGACTCCTCGTCAGAGAAATATCTGGGGTCCTCCTCTTCCTCCCACGAGGCCTCACCCTCGGTGTCAGACACAAGTTCACGAACCTGTGTCTGCAACCTCGCCCTGCTCGACTCGGTGGAACCCCGTCCACGGTGGGGGCGTCGAGAGGTAGACTCCCTCGCCCGCATCGGCGAAGCTCCCTCCGCCGATGTAGTCGGGGAGCCTTCCTGGGAGGTGGCCGCGGTCGGCACCGCACGCGGTACCGACGTCGGGGACCTCAACCTGGGCGATGGGCCAGCCGGCGCCACGCTCAACGGTACCGGAGGCGCAAGCACCGCCGGTACCGGAGGGGTAGGGCGCAACAGCTCTCCCAGAATCTCTGGGAGAACGGCCCGGAGGCTCTCGTTTAGAGCGGCTGCAGAGAAAGGCTGAGAGGTCGATGCAGGCATCGACGCCAGAACCTGTTCCGGGCGAGGAGGCTGTTCCGGGCTGTCCAGAGTGGAGCGCATCAACACCTCCTGAACAGAGGGTGAGCGGTCCTCTCGGTGCCGATGCCTGCTGGGTGCCGAATCCCTCGGCGACCCAGAGCTCTCGGTGCCGACATGGGGAGGAGACCGGTGTCGATGCTTCTTCGACTTCTTCCGAAGCATGTCACCGGAGCTCCCCGGCACCGACGAGGAGGACGTAGAATCCATCCGTCGCTTCCTCGGGGCCGAGACCGAAGAGGGTCGATCCCGGGGGGACTGTACCGCAGGAGCCCTCAGGGTAGGAGGAGACCCACCCGAAGGCTCACCGCCACCAGCAGGGGAATGGACAGCCCTCACCTGCACTCCTGACGATGCACCTCCGTCCGACGACATCAGCAGACGAAGTCTCGGTACCACCGACGTCGATACAGTCGCCCGATGCCTCGGCGCCGATGCAGAGGTCCGATGCCTCGATGCAGTCGATGGAGCGGCAGCCAAGGAAGATGGTCCGGACGCTGACGACGTCGATGCACTCGATGCCTCCGGTGCCGATGAAGAGCCCGAGAACAAAACGTTCCACTGGGCTAATCTCGCTACCTGAGTCCGCCTTTGTAACAGGGAACACAGACTGCAGTTCTGAGGGCGGTGCTGGGCCCCTAGACACTGAAGACATGCAGAGTGCCTATCAGTGAGCGAGATTACCCGGGCGCACTGGGTGCACTTCTTGAAGCCGCTGGAAGGCTTCGATGTCATGGGCGGAAAAATCACGCTGGCGAAATCAAAAGCCGAAATGGCGAAAATTGAAGCACCAAAATTTAGAGGGAGAAAAATCTCGACCGAGGCCAAAAGAGGCCTACCCCGACAACGAAAGAAAACTTACGGGGCAAAAACTGAGAAATACGGGAAGGGCAGAAAACCCGAAAGGGTCTTCCAGAACACTACCGGAGCGCTTCCCGAACTTTTTCAAGGAAAAAAGGACAAAAACACGTCGAAAAGGACGCGCGAGGTCGACTCTCTGGGGCACGAACGGCGTAACACGACCGTACCGAGTGCGGACGAAAGAAGACTGGCCGGCTCGAGCCGGTTTCGGGCGGGAAGACGGCCGCGCATGCGCGGTGCGCATGGGCGCGCGAGGACTAGCAAAGGCCTTTGCTAGTAAACTTTCCGATGGAGGGGGCTGCCGAGGACGTCAACCCATCAGTGAGAACAAGCAGCCTGCTTGTCCTCGGAGAAAATATAGCTAGATTTTCAGACAGCTTTTGACAAAGGTCCTCATGAAAGACTCCTGAGAAAATAAAAGAGTCATGGGATAGGGGGCCATGTTCTGTTGTAGATTAGGAATTGGTTACTGGACAGAAAACAGAGGGTAGGATTAAATGGCCATTTTTCTCAGTGGAGGAGGGTGAATAGTGGATCTGTACTGGGACTGGTGCTAATTAACATATTTATAAAGTGATGTGGTAGCCATGTTAGACCACTTTCTTTTTTTTATTTCAACATTTTTATTGATGACATTTCAAAGAAAACACAGCCAACAAGCTGAATATACAAAGATGTACATATGAACATGTATCCAAAAGAAAAAACCAAAATGATACAGTCCGTCATCAATCCTTTAACATTTTACCCCACCCCCACCCCTCTAATGTATGTTCTATCTTTCAACAATCTTTTACTGATGATATAGGTAATCAATAGAAATCAAACAAAATTAAAACATGGAAAAGAAAATAAGATGATACCTTTTTTATTGGACATAACTTAATACATTTCTTGATTAGCTTTCGAAGGTTGACCTTCTTCCTCAGATCGGAAATAAGCAAATGTGGTAGCTGACAGTGTATATAACAGTCCCTCATAGATGGTCTAGCAGGGTGGGTAGGAGATGTGTATGGCCTGGGGATTTCAAAGCATTCCATAGTCTAGCAGGATGCTTGTGGGGAGGAGAGGGGAGGGTGATAAGCAGTGAAATACAACTTATGGTTTATAGTGGGCTAGAAAACCCAGATCCCTGTTAAGTCCTGTCCGCTGGGTGTCAAAATATTCAATCATGCTAGACCATCTATGAGGGACTGTTATATACACTGTCAGCTAGCACATTTGCTTATTTCCGATCTGACGAAGAAGGGCAACCTTCGAAAGCTAATCAAGAAATGTATTAAGTTATGTCCAATAAAAAAAGGTATCATCTCATTTTCTTTTCCATGTTTTAATTTTGTTTGATTTCTATTGATTACCTTTAAGAGTGGACTAACACGATAACACATCTCTTACTGATGATATAGTAAAGCCAACATACTAAACAACCAGCAAGTTCAGTGTACAACCGTTTGTCTTATAACTAACATATCAAGAACAATATAATAGTTCTACCATCATCAATGTATCCATATTCCCCTCTACTCCCCAATCTCCTCCTTTATGCAACTGTCCAATATTCATGAATTTGTGTAAGGATCCCTTTATGACATGCCCAACTGGGATCTTCAAGCGAGAAACGATATCAAACTACAAGAATACAGTGTCATATCTACTAGGACAGACCTCTAAATGGTCTCTCCTCTACCCGAGTCTTCCATCCTCAAAACCATTTATAAATACCCTATGTACCAGGCCTATATTTACTTCTCACATGAACAGCTCCCTTCTGGTAAAAGATAAATTGATGCTTCATAGAAAAATGGAACAGCTAGAAAATTTCAATCGAAGATTGACTCTTAGGGCAATAAACTTCCCCATAATACCTGGGATACCTCCAAATGATTTATTTAAAAAATAATATCTAATTGAGAATCTGAACTTACCATCTCAAGATATCCCTCCTTGCAATAAAATTTACTATCTAAAAATGCCTGCAAAGAAGAATGAACCTGGACAGGAGGGTAATGAAATAGATCTTCAGAATCTAACGGCTATATTGGAAGAATCCATAACTGAAGTGGCGACCCCCGGTACTTTAATTTATTTCTTTAATATTTGAGCAAGATTTAAGTTCACTGATGAGACTATACTTTAGGAATCTCCAGAAACCATTTTATGGTCAAAGAATATGGATCTATCCTGATGTTACCAGAGTAACTCAGGAAAGACGTAGAAAAGTTTTGTTACAGAGGGAGAGAGTGAGAGAGATGGAAGCTTCATTTCTACTCGCCTACCCCTGTAAATGTATTGTCAAATATTTGAACAACAAGTATATTTTTTATGATCCTGAACAATTACAGAGTTTTTAGATAGGAAAAGCTTGAATTGAGAAGAACTATAAGAACTGCGAGAAAACATCAGAAGTAATGCCACTAACTAATAGACAAATTTTTCTTTCTATTAATCTCTCCTATATGATCTTCACCACCTTTTCCCCTTCTAAGATTGAGGTCTGAGAAAGAGATATGTAACATAGTAGATGACGACAGAAAAAGAACTGCACGGTCCATCCAGTCTGCCCAAGAAGATAAATTCATATGTGCTACTTTTTTATTTGTACTGTCCTCTTCAGTGCACAGACCGTATAAGTCTGGCCAGCCCTGTCCCCGCCTCCCAACCACCAACCCCGCCTCCCAACCACCAGCTCTGGCACAGACCCTATAAGTCTGCCCAGCACTATCCCCGCCTCCCAACTACCAGTCCCGCCTCCCACCACCAGCTCTGGCACAGACCCTAAAAGTCTGCCCAGCACTATCCCCGCCTCCCAACTACCAGTCCCGCCTCCCACCACCAGCTCTGGCACAGACCCTATAAGTCTGCCCAGCACTATCCCCGCCTCCCAACTACCAGTCCCGCCTCCCACCACCAGCTCTGGTACAGACAGTATAAGTCTGCCCAGCACTAGTCCCGCCTCCCAACCACCAGCCCCGGCACAGACCGTATAAGTCTGCCCAGCACTAGCCCCGCCTCCCAACCACCAGCTCTGTTAAATATCATTTGTTGAGACCTGATGGTCTAGATGTTTATTTTCCTGCAATATGATCTCTGTGTTTTCACAAGTATGTTGTTATTACAACTTGTATATTGTTTAAATAATAAATAAATAAATAAATAAATAAAAAACAGCTCCCTTTGACAGTATCACACGCATTTCAGCTTCTATAATGTGCTAGCTTTGTATATGTTATTGTACTACATAATCTGCCTTGAACTGAAAGGTAAAGTGCATTATAAATGTACATGTTAAATACTGGAGGGTGGGGGGTTTAGGTTAGTGGGGCTCTCCTTGCCCTTTTTCACCACCTGAGACACGGTGGTCAATTGCTCATATTTTGGTTTATGGTTTATTTGGTTTGCTATACCATTTTTTCTGAACCTATAACGAGGGGGCTTATGGACTAATATTTAAAGGCTTGCACTGTGCTAGCACAGAAACATCTCTGCATTGCTGCGGGGTAGCAAACGGCCTCCTTTGCATGCATTTTAATCAGATATGTCCTGATTAGAGACCTGCACGGGAATGGGGTTTGCAGGAATCCTCTCTGGAGCTGTAGGATTCCCATGGGGACAGAAGCAGTTCTGCGGGGTTCCCGTGGGGATGGAAGCAGTTCATGGAAGTGAAGTTTAAGCTGCACCTGCGCCAGCCTCTCAACTACCAAATTCTTTGAGTGCTGCTTTTCAGCTTGGAGAAGAGACGGCTGAGGGGAGACATGATAGAGGTATATAAAATAATGAGTAGAGTGGAACAGGTGGATGTGAAGCGTCTGTTCACGCTTTCCAAAAATACTAGGACTAGGGGGCATGCGATGAAACTACAGTGTAGTAAATTTAAAAACAAATAGGAGAAAAAGTTTCTTCACCCAACGCATAATTAAACTCTGGAATTCGTTGCCAGAGAACGTGGTGAAGGCGGTTAGCTTGGCAGACTTTAAAAAGGGGTTAGATGGTTTCCTAAAGGACAAGTCCATAAACCGCTACTAAATGGACTTAGGAAAAATCCACAATTCCAGGAATAACATGTATAGAATGTTTGTATGTTTGGGAAGCTTGCCAGGTGCCCTTGGCCTGGATTGGCCGCTGTCGTGGACAGGATGCTGGGCTCGATGGACCCTTGGTCTTTTCCCAGTGTGGCATTACTTATGTACTTATGCCTCTTCATCCTCCTTGCTTTAACAGCGCAGATGTGGAAAGTCTTCCATTAATCCTCTCTGTTCCCGGGCTGATGCGCAGGCCTCAGCTCTGACACAGGCATGAGGTCACCTGACCTACTGGTGCATGCACGTGGCAACCTCTCAGCATACAGTGCCAGCGAATCAAAGACAAGCCTTACCTGAGTGCACCAGAGTGTTCCAAGTTCAAACTTCTATGTTCTGTTTCTTCCTTCCCTGCAGTGCTTCAGCTCAAATCCAAAGAGAGACAGAGCCGACCGGGATTGTTTTTTTTAGGTACCATTAAATTTTTGTGGGGACGGGTTAGATTCCTGCCCTGTGCAACTCTCTAGTGCTGAAGTCTTACCAGAAGAGTTAATTCAGGCACTGAACCCCTTTCTGCATTGTTAGCCCCACTAATGTGCAAGTTGAGCCCTCGTTAACTACCCACTTCTACCCACAATAGTTTTTCAATATCAGCCTCTGTGTGAGGCATGTTAGCAGGGAAAAGAGAATGACGAGACTGCTATTATTTACCAAAGAAGAATAGAATTCAGGAAATACAGACATAGGAAAACTGTCAGGACAAAAGAAGAGGAAGACCCATTAGCTAAGCAAAAGTTCAGCCAGAGGATACAACTTTCTTTAGATATCTGTGTGAAAGAAGACGGACCAGAAGACCAAAATAGAGATAGTAAAAGAAAAGGAGGATCAGAAGACAGCAAGGCTCATACATTTTTTAACTAAAAGGGTCAAAACAGCTACTAACATTTACGCACGTTTCTAGCATGAATAACTGCATGTGCCAAAATGCCACCTAACCCTACCCTGGAAAGACCCACTGTCCTTACGTAGCACAAATTCGCAAAAGGGACATACACAGAGTGGAGGCCTGGGTGGGTCTCAAACTTACATGCATAACTTACAAAATACTGTAAGCGGTGCAAAGAAAAGCTACGAGAATGGTATGGGATTTGCGTTACAAGACGTATGAGGAGAGACTGGCTGAACTAAACATGTATACTCTGGAGGAAAGGAGAAAACAGGGGTGATACGATACAGACGTTCAAATATTAATCCGCAAACATTTTCTGGAGACGGGAAGGTGGTAGAACTAGAGGACATGAATTGAGGTTGAAAGGGGGCCGACTCAGGAATATCATCAGGAAATATTTTTTCCTAAGAGGGTAGTAGATACCTGGAACGCCCTATCACAGGAGACAGTGGAGCTGAATGGTAAAATTATGCCTTACCTGCTGATAACTTTCTTTCCTTTAGTAGCAGCAGATGAATCCAAGAACTGGTGAGTTGTGGTCATCTACCAGCAGGTGGAGATAGAGATTACAAAGCTGAAGGCAGTGATACCAGACGGCTAAATTGAAGTAGCTCTGAATATAGCTAGCTGTCCAATATAAAGAAAAAAAGTGCAATAAAAGCCTTAGAGACACTGCAACAAACAACTAGCTAAAAGTGCCACAGATACAGTGGAAGCTGAAGCTGGAATGCAATACTTTGATCAGAGTCAGACAGCAAAACTGGAAGAGCAGAGCTACTGTGGGAAACCACCACTGCTAACCTTTGACACTGTAGCCTAGTGTAAACTGTCCCAGCTATGGAAGGAACTGCTTGTCAAGGCAAGTAATGAGAGAGGGAAGTAAAATATGCCCCATAGAAAAGGAGCCGAGGGCCACAGTTTCTAATATGATGCACAAACCAGCCTTAAACCTGTGACCTTCAGGCTGAAAGCCAACCACCTTCCAGAAAAACAACTATTTTGCTGAAGCTACTGCACCTGGAGCAAAAGCCCCCATGACAACAGCACTGGGGTCCCACGGAGACCAGAGCACTAGCCCCAGAAAACAACAACACGTAACATTTCCCACAGAAAGGTGGCGCCAAAGGCACTAAGCCTAGAAACCCCCACTTGTAATTGTAAAGGAGTAAAAGGTGCAGAAAAAAAAAGAGAAAACCTACTGCACCTGCTATTCCCAGGCAGTCTCCCATCCAAGTAGAAACCAGTCAGGCTCAACCCTGCTGAGCTTCCAAGATCAGAGATCAGGCACACTCAGGGTGGTGGTGTGCTCGTAGGCAATGCCTGTACTGCCAGTATAAAATACAAAGGAAGGAGGGAAACTTCCAAGCTGTTCAAGCAACTGCCCTCAGAGAAAAACTGAGGGGACAGAAAAGTCTGTAAATAAAAACACACAAGGAGCCCTGCTCTGATGCTGTTCACTGTTTCCCACACCAGGAACAGCCTTTAGCCAACGCAGGAACTATAAGAAAATCTAAACTCACCACAGTGAGGCCTATTGCTATCAATGTACACACTTAGGCAAACATGGCTTTCCAGCTCAGGAGATTCTTGCTGCCTGTGTGCAGAAAGGGACTACCCTGAAAAGACTCCCTCCGAATAGAGGAAGACAGGGGAGAAATAGAGCCTACTGCTCAGCTGGAGAGAAAACATCCCCTCTTCGGGGCAGGAGACAGGGAACAAGCCAGAAAATTCCAAAGGCTGAACTAAAAAGGAACTGTTAGCTCCCCTACCAGACTTCTGCAACATATAGGCATACAGAGCAGCAGAATGAACTCAGAAATCCCCTGCCCCAAAGAAGCCCCCAGTGGCTGACATGCATCCCGAAAAAAACAAGGCACATTGCAAGACCATCAGATTCCTTCTGGAAAACTTAGCCCTCTAGAACCCATCCCCCAATCACGAAAAGGGCTACAGAGGCCAAGCTCTCTTAAGAAGAGAGGTTCAAATTAAGGGTCCCAGAAGATATAGAAACAGCTTAAAGTAGTTCTGTTCTTCCCTTGCGTAGTGGGGCAAGTTTGAGAAGAATTTGTGCCACTGCCCAGCTACATGCAAACAGTTTCTGACTCAACAGTGATTTTGGAAAGGAAACCAAAGGCTGGAGAAAATAAAGGGGAATCCCCTGGACCAGCAATCTCTAATGGAACACAAGGTCCTTTAGGAGAAGCCGCCCCTCCCCCCTGCCCACATCAAGGCTGCAGGGCGGGAAAGGATCAGAGCTGATATCAGGAGAAAAGAGAGGGCTGCGCCAGCAAAAGGACATGCGTTCCCGCCATTTTAGCGTGGAAAAAGACTGCTCGGAGAAGGGGAACTTCAGCACTTCCCTCACCAGCGTTCAAACACGCCACCACACAGTCCCACTGCGGAGCATCTGCTACCGCAGCAGGAACAGATTTCAAATGCCAGCATCGCCCACATTAAAGCACTGTACCCCCGCACTGAAAAGAGAAAGGCAGGGACTCACAGAACAGCAGGTGTCTCCGGAGGAGAAGCAGAGTCCCACAGACGCAGCAGCCTAACCAGCACACAGACTGAAAGCACAGCACTAAGACAGGGAAACCCTGTACTGCCCGGTCCTGTCAGAAATCTTCTGTTTTTGTTTTTTTAAACAGCAAATGAAGGCAAAAGGAGCTCTCGGTTTTTTTTTTTTTTGTGGGGAGGGTTACTGGCGAGGAAGGCTAGAGCTCTAAAGACTGGGAGGCAAGGGGGAAAGGGTGAAGCAGGGACCCAGAAGACTGAGTATGCCCCCAAAGTCGGCACCACCAGCTCAACTGGCCCACAGGACCCAGGAGTATCCCCAACAGACAAATCCAGGAGCTGCTGAAGCACCGTCCACCACCTGCTGGAGATAGAGATGTACTGAGGTGAAGGAGGAGCTGGCCATCTGGTATCACTGCCTTCAGCTTTGTAATCTCTATCTAACCTTTATACCTTTCAGGAAATCTAGACTGCCCCTATTTGACTGACTGTACATTTGTCCTTTAGATTGTAAGCTCCTTTGAGCAGGGACTGTCCTTCTATGTTAAATTGTACAGCGCTGCATAACCCTAGTAGCGCTTTAGAAATGTCAAGTAGTAGTAGTATCTCCACCTGCTGGTAGATGGACACAACCCACCAGTTCTTGGATTCATCTGCTGCATACGCTAAGGAATGTAAGTTACACGTGTCTGTGGCGAGTGCTAACACACCAGCTCTAAGACCAGTAGTAGTGCTCGTGGCTAAATGTTAAGTGTGTAGGCTCCTACCATACACCCTCCAGGCCCTTCATTAGACAGTAGATGCCCCGTTACTGAACTGTCTCCCCCCTCCCCCATGATTTACAGAGGAAGCATCATTTAAGCAACTGGAAAAGTGAAAGTAAACAAGGCATATCCCAAAATACAGATACCATCTGTACCCTTAAAAAGGAGAAGCTCCAAGAACCTAGAGAAAAGCAGGTCTAAGGCCACAAGGATGAATACAAGGAGAAAGCAGAAGATTCCAGAGCAGGATCTAAGGCCATTCCATAGGGATGGATACAAGCAGAAAGGAGAAAGCAGAAGATTCCAGATAAGTACATAAGTATTCCCAAACTGGGAAAGACCAAAGGTGCATCGAGCCCAGCATCCTGTTTCCAACAGTGGCCAATCCAGGTCACAAATACCTGGCAAGATCCCAAAAATGTACAAAACATTTTATACTGATCTTAGTGTACCAGGTGTAAGATAACGGAAGCACCACTAAAGGATAGAATAGTGATTCTATTATTATCTAACAGTGACCTGGAAACGTGGGTTACAAAGGGAAAATAGTGTCAAATAAATCTGATTGATTTCACTGAAGTGACCAGAGCAGGAAATTAAAAAGCTACAGAAACGACAACTTAGCAGCTTCTCCCTGACCCAATATCTCACCAAACTACATAACAGAAAATGATACTGAGTGAGCATTATTGCTTTTGAAACACTACTAATACATTGGGGCTCATTTTCAAAGCACTTAGACTTACAAAATTCCACAGTAACTTATAGAACTTTGTAAGTCTAAGTGCTTGGAAAATCCGCCTCCACATAACTTTGTAAGTCTAACTGCTTTGAGGTGTCATTTTCTTTTAACCAGTAACCAAAGAGAAGCAAGAAATCACAGAGATGGTGAATTACAGATTAATGATGCCATTAGAAGTCTAACTACTGGGTAAGAAAACCCTCATACTCTGTCCTTGCTCTTCCTTCTATTGGTAAGAGTTCAAATATTAATCTTTGCCTATTTGCCCTTCACCATGGGTCCCTAGTATTTTTCCACATTCTAATATTGCACTTAACTACTGCACACAAACAGTTTCCATATCACTGTATCCCTGAGCTCACAGGAAACACTACACTGTTTGCTGGTTATATGGAGAAGAAAGCAGTCAACCTTCAGTTCCTTGACATCAATGGTTCCAGAGCCATCTGTATCGAACAAATCAAACGCCTCCCGGATTTCATGCTTCTGTTCCTCGCTCAGCTCTGGTTTCACTCCTGTTTTCTTCCGCTGGGCCATGCCCAAGGCTGGCTTTCTGCTATAGTTAGAAGCCTGGAGCAAAAACACAGAGAAGAGTCTTTTTAAAAAAGTTAGTACACAGTACTTCTGATGACGCTGCATCTGACGTTGGCAGTATGACGAACGTTACACTGCACTAAAATCTTATTTTTTCTAAATTCTATATTAGATTGTTATTTAATAACTTTCCACCTGCCAAGGGGCCAAATATGCTAAACATTTCTTCTCATTTTGTACCTATCAACAAAATGCTCAGGACTCGTGAAGGACAATTCTGTAATTGAACGTGTGCAGTTACACACAGGGCTGTGAAGTTGGTACACCAAACCTTCCACTCCTCTATTTGTCTGACTGACTCCTACTGATATTAGGCTTTATATTTTTTGTTCAGGTTCTAAAGTAATGGTAAATATAATTTTAGATCCAGGACAGACATATATATATCTTAATATAAATTCGAATGTTTTTTTATTTCTTTTGAAGCTGAAGTCTGAGTCAGTATATTTTTACCGCTTGCTTTCGATTCCGACTCCACAGCCCTGCTTAAACGTGTCTTGCATAGGTACAAGTGAACGAAGTGTTATTCTATAAGGGACATGTACTATATGGCACGTAACTGCAAGGGGGGGGGGGCATACTCGTGGGTGAAGCAAGGGTGCTGTTTGTAGAATAATATAAGTTGTGCCCACTGCATAGCACACTTAGGCACGTCAGACTACGACAGCCATAGACCTGGTGTAAGCGGGCATGCCTAATTATTGTCATGTCGATGTCATTACACACCTACTTTGTATACCACAGAACGTAAGAGGGGCGCCAAGATGCCACACACTGAGTGCCAATTCTGTAACGGCATCTTGGAGCCACCTTATATTCTGCTTTATACAAAGTAGGTGTTTTTAAGTTTTTAAAATAAATATCATTGCCTAAAACCTAAGTGGATTACAAAATGCAAACACATTAAAATACATTACAAAAACACCATAACACCCACCAAGTCATGTCTTCTGTACCACCAAAAAAAAAAAAAAAAAACCACCCTTCAGGCTAGATTTGAAATCCAGGGCCAATCAGAGCCCGGGGCATCAAAACTGGAAGAGAGAAAGACTTATTCTGCAACAGCTTTAAAACTCAAAACAAGCGCCATCTGCTGGCCAATTAGGAGAAAACAAGAGCTTTGGGAGCAACTTTTACCCTATATCCTTGTAAACGTTTGATTCATTTCCTGGGAATTAAATATGTTTTCTTCGAACCAAACCAACTATGGGTTTTCCTGGACATGAAAAAACCATCTAGCCGACCGACTGGAACATCTGATATCAGTTAAATAAGTGGGAAATTCGGATTAGGCCAAATTCTGATGAAATATTTTTTGTTAATCTCTTTAATTTTACTTAATCCACTCCCCCTGATTCTTCTTTTTAAGGTCTAAGGAAGAGTGAAAAATTATGTATAATCTTCTTTACATTTTTCTTGAAACTAATTTCTCTGTATTACTCTTCTATTTGTTTGTAAAATTTGAATTCTATAAATAAAAATGTTTTAAAAAATGGATCATCACAAAACGCCTGAGGTTACCGCACTGCCACTTAGAGGGTCTATCCCCAGCACAGCTCAGGTCCACCTACACCTGCCGCTTTTGCTCTACACCAACACCCTCCTCCCACCAACTGGGTCACAATCGCCCCTGGGCGAGTCTCTACTGGGGCCACACTCCTAGTGGTCCCACAGTTCCCAGAAAGCACTCACAGACCCAACACACAAACCACCAGGTTCTTTATCAGTCCAGACAGGTAGAGCGAACAAACAATTGTTTATTCTAAGAACTTGGAACAGTGGACAAAAATGTGCAGTTGGCTAACAGTAACAAGAAACAGACAATTTACCAAGCACTAAAATGTACCAGGGGCATTTTCCAATCCAAAAGGCATCACAGTAAATTCATACAGACCAAATGGGGTAATAAATGCTGATCGCTCCTGAGCAGCAGCTGTTAGGGGAATGTGCCAGTACCCTCAGCTAAGATCCATTGTAGTCAGTTAAGTGGTCTAGCAACTCGTCCATCCGGGGTATCGGACAGGCGTCAGATACAGCACATTCAATAAGCCTCCTGTAATCCACACAGAAGCTGGTTGTGCCATCTTTCTTAGGAACCAGAACTACAGGAGAAGACCAGGGACTATGAGAGTTCTTTATAATATCTAAGACTAGCATCTCATCAATCTTCTGCTTCATGTGCTTCTCCACCTCAGCAGATATTCGATAGGCACTCTGCTTCAGCAGTGTATAGTCACCAGTGCCTATATTGTGATTAGCCAAATGAGTAATTCCTGGTTTAGTAGAAAACACATCTGCACTTTTGCAACTCTGCTTCTAGCTGCTGTTTCTGAGTGGAGCTTAATTGCTCTCCCTCTAGTAATGTAAAGACAGAAAAAGACCTGCACGGTCCATCCAGTCTGCCCAACAAGATAACTCATATTTGCTGCTTTTTGTGTATACCCTACTTTGATTTGTACCTGTGCTCTTCAGGGCACAGACCGTATATGTCTCTGCTAAGAGGTCTCATATGGGTTCACTATCCTGACACTCCTGGTAGGCTACATATAGCTAACACCATAGCTGTGCGATCTGCATAGGCCTTTAATATATTCATATGAAAGGTACGCTGCTTTCTGTCTTGAGACTCCATAGAATTAACAGTTTTTATCATTCAGGTGCCACATGACCTTGTAAGGTCACGCCCAGTTAGCCCGAAGTTTATTCTGACGTACTGGGACTAAAACAAGTACCTGCTGGCCCTCATGAAACATTCTATTTCGGGCTCTACGATCATACCAGGTCTTTTGATTAGTTTGGACTGCCTGCAAGAAATCTCTGACAAAGTCCACAAGGTCTTCTAATTTCTGGCACATTGTGAAGAAAGTGTGTTTTAAGCCTGTAAAATGTATTGGATATGTCCCTGTTTTAATTATATCTGATGTGTATTTCTCCTATTTGACCACCAGATGGTGCATGTTTAAGCTTAAAGCTGTTAAAGGGAACAGAGTGTTCTTTAACACAAGCAGGAAGCAAGCAGCAGTATACTTGTTGACTGGGCTCTGATTGGCCTGGAGTTCGAAAATTACCCAGTCGTGCTGACTGTTGCTTCAGTCATCCAGGAAGAGAGACAGATCTCTTTGCTGAGGCTTGGTGAATTATATGTCCTGATCTTCCCAGGTACTGTTTAGACAGTATATAGATGTTTAGTTAGTGTAATAATTGATCCATTTTTCAGTTTCTTGTTACTGTTAGCCAACTGCACATTTTTGTCCACTGTTCCAAGTTCTTAGAATAAACAATTGTTTGTTCGCTCTACCTGTCTGGACTGATAAAGAACCTGGTGGTTTGTGTGTTGGGTCTGTGAGTGCTTTCTGGGAACTGTGGGACCACTAGGAGTGTGGCCCCAGTAGAGACTCGCCCAGGGGCGATTGTGACCCAGTTGGTGGGAGGAGGGTGTTGGTGTAGAGCAAAAGCGGCAGGTGTAGGTGGACCTGAGCTGTGCTGGGGATAGACCCTCTAAGTGGCCGTGCGGTAACCTCAGGCGGGTAGCTAGGCGTTTCGTGACAGACCTTTGTCCTTCTTTTGTTGTGGCAGCGGTGGGATTGTCAGGCTCAGTGTGTGGCATGAGGGTCACCATCCAGTGAGTGGTTCAGAGTCTTTTTTATCTGTAACCTCCAGACAGACACAGAGCACAGTGAACAACTGTAGCAGTAACAGCGTCACTTTCCTGTTAAGTTTTCTTTGGTAGTGTTAGGAGACTAGCAGTGTGCTGATGGCGACTGGCAGCAGCCAGCAGGCACTGGAGATGACTGTCCTAACACAAGAGCAACCGAATGGCCTCAGCGAGGAGGAGCTGCAGGACCGGCCTGTGCAGAAATCTCCTGGGGTGAGACCAGACCCCTTGTGGGCAGAGGCCTGTGAGTTGACAGAGCCAGATGCCACACCAGCTGAGATCCAGCAGATCTACATGCTACAGCGACAGCGGCAAGAGGAACAGGAAGACTGGCTGCAGCGAGAGGAAAGGGAAGAGCGACAACGGCTGGACCAGCTGCGGTGTGATGACCGGGACCAGCAGCAGCGGCGAGAGGAACAGGAAGAGCGACCCAAGTGAGAGGAGCGGGAACAGCAGTGTGAGGAGCGGGAGTTCCAGCTGCAGAAATTAAAGATGGAGATGAAAATGGCTCGCATACAAAGCTCCAGCACAATCCCTGCGCCAAGGCCCAAGAGGTGATCCACAGCTTGGATCAGGCCCAACTTGTTTTGCAGTTTGACAATACCAGAGATGACATAGATGGATATCTAACTGCCTTTGAGAAAATTTGCCACCTCAATGAGATTCCTCTGGGTGTGCTATCTGGGAGGAAAGCTCACTGATGGAGCACAATGTGTTCCAAGAACTGTCCATGGAGACATGTTCCCAGTTTGAGCAGGTGCACAAACGTTTGCTGAACCATTATGCCATTATCCCCGAGACCTACAGACTAAAGTTCCGGACTTTGCAAAAGGGGGTGGATGATACTTACAATGAGTTTGTGGCTCAGTGGAGCCGAGGTGAAAACCCTGGAGGACTGCCAAAACCTGATGGTTCTAGAGCAGTTTCTGCAGCGTTGTTGTCCAGAGGTGAGGGCACATGTTCAAGATCACCAGCCCCATACTCCAGAGTAGGCGGCTGAGTTGGCTGGCATCTTCATGTCTAACTGTCCCTGGTTGGCAAAGAGAAGCCGTCCATATCCACAGCAGCCAGTATCTAAGGGCAGCCAGAGCCCTAAGCCAAATATCCATGCAACCTCAGAGACTGTCAGCGAACCCTCCAGTGTTCTCCAAAAACCTAAAGAATATCCTTGTTACCAGTGTCAGCGTACAGGACATTTCAAAGCGGATTGCCCAGCTAATCCCAAGCCTGCACTAAAGAGCATTCCAGTTCCTGTACCTAAGCTGGCAGCTTTCGTGGGTGGCTCCAGTTCCACAAAGGAGACCCGCACAGTTGCCGCAGCACAAAAAGATTGATGAATGGCCAGTAACAAGGAAGTAGATGGGTTTCCACAACACTACAGCACTCCAGTAACTGTGAATCAGATTCAGGTGGCTGGGCCTGTGGACACTGGCTCTAGCATGACTTTCTTACAACCAGAGTTAGTGCCGGAAGATACTATTCTACCAGGGCGCACTGCAGAGGTACTGCTAGCCAATGGATCGACAGACTGTACCCATTGCATGAGTATTCCTGGATTGGGGTACCAAGCCTTGATACAGAGAAGTAGGCACAATGAACAACATGCTGGTAACATAGTAGATGACGGCAGAGAAAGACCTGCACGGTCCATCCAGTCTGCCCAACAAGATAAACTCATATGTGCTACTTTGTGTGTATACCTGACCTTGATTTGTATCTGCCATTTTCAGGGCACAGACCGTAGAAGTCTGCCCAGCACTAGCCCTGCCTCCCAACCACCGGCTCTGCCACCCAATCTCGGCTAAGCTTCTGAGGATCCATTCCTTCTGAACAGGATTCCTTTATGTTTATCCCACGCATTTTTGAATTCTGTTACCGTTTTCATCTCCACCACCTCCCGCGGGAGGGCATTCCAAGCATCCACCACTCTCTCCGTGAAAAAATACTTTCTGACATTTTTCTTGAGTCTGCCCCCCTTCAACCTCATTTCATGTTCTCTAGTTCTACCACCTTCCCATCTATGGAAAAAGTTCGTTTGCAGATTAATACCTTTCAAATATTTGAACGTCTGTATCATATCACCCCTGTTTCTCCTTTCCTCCAGGGTATACATGTTCACAGGGCCGTGCCTAGGGTCTCTGGTGCCCCCCTGCAGACTATCAGTTGAGCCCCCCCCCCCCCCCCCCCGTGAAAATGATCGCTCACCACTTGCTACACTGACAGGTATTGTCAGAAATATTCTTAGAAACAAATTGCTATACATTGCAAAATAAGATAGCAGATGTAAATTCTCAAAGTGGACATATTCCAAACACTAAAATGAAAATAAAATGATTTTTTTCTACCTTTGTTGTCTGGTGACTTGATCATGCTGGCCCAGTACCTGATTCTGCTGCTATCTGTCCTCTTAACTCCGTTTCCAGGGCTTCCTTTCCATTTATTTCTTTACTTTCCTCCTTTCTTCATTTCTTGCCTTACATCCGTAAGTAAAAGCTGGGTCCTCTGTAGACTGTCCAGTGGATCCAGCTTCTGCCTATTTTCTCCATCCATCCATGTCCATCCTTGTCCCTCTCTTCCCTTCCCTCCATCCATATCCAGCAATTCTCCTCTCTCCCCTCCATGTCCAGCAATTTCTCCTCTCTCCCTGGGCCCTGCTCTCCCATCCATGTCCATCCTTGTCCCTCTCTGCCCTTCCCTCCTCCATCCATATCCAGCAATTCTCCTCTATCCCCTCCCCTCCATTTCCAGCAATTTCTCCTCTCTCCCTGGGCTCTGTCCTCCCATCCATATCCATCCTTGTCCCTCTCTGCCCTTTCCTCCTCCATCCATATCCAGCAATTCTCCTCTCTCCCCTCCCCTCCGTTTCCAGCAATTTCTCCTCTCTCCCTGGGCCCTGCCCTCCCATCCATGTCCATCCTTGTCCCTCTCTGCCCTTCCCTCCTCCATCCCTCCTTATCCAGCAATTCTCCTCTCTCCCCTGCCCTCCCATGTCCACCTGCCTGCCCTCTGAGTCTGGTTTCTTGTATTTAATTTAAATTTACCTCCATCGTGGCAGCAGCTGCGCAGCGTCAGTGAAAGCGCTGCCGACGTCTCCAGCCTTCCCTTCCCGCTCGTTCGTTCCCTCAGTGTCCCGCCTTCTTCTGACGTCATTTCCTTGCGAGGGCGGGACACTGAGGGAACGAACGAGCGCGAAGGGAGGCTGGAGACGTCGGCAGCGCTTTCAATGATGCTGCTCAGCTGCTACGACATCAGAGGTAAATTTAAATAAAAGGGCTGCTGTCGGGGTCCGGGAGCTGCGGTAAGCGGCGAGGGTAAGCATGGTGCGGCGGCGCCCCCCTGCGGTGCTTACCCCGCTTACTGTGTTGGCACGGCCCTGCATGTTCAGATCAGCAAGTCTCTCCTCATACGTCTTGTAACGCAAATCCCATACCATTCTTGTAGCTTTCCTTTGCACCGCTTCAATTCTTTTTACATCCTTAGCAAGATACGGCCTCCAAAACTGAACACAATACTCCAAGTGGGGCCTCACCAACGACTTATACAGGGGCATTAAAACCTCCTGCTGTATGGGACCAACGAATATTACCCTTGATAGCAGAGTCAGCATTTCTGCTATGGCAACCCATAGTCAGGCCTGGGCGGCCCAACAAGCAGAAGCAGCAGAGCTCATTTCTCCAGTTCCTGATCCTGAACCAGTCCAGGTGGGACCAGCTGACCAAGCAAAGACATTCCAGTGCTTCCAGCAACACCAGTTTCAGAGGTGACAAGGGCCGTAAGTATGGAACAGCCTGACTTAACTGACACACCTATTCATCAGACTGATGGCCCTGATTTATCAGTCACCAGCAGAGACCCTTCCAGATACTGATATAAGACAGAGACATGCTTTTCAGGAAGCACAGCACTCTGACCCTGACCTGGAAGTCCTGAGGCAGAGGACTGGTTAACCAACCGAGACTTTTAAAGATCGTATCCTATGGAAAAGGGGGCTTGTTGTACAGATCCTGCTGATCCTAATAGGCCCCGGACAGCAGACAAGCAGCTTATGGTGCCCAGTCTCCAACCAGCTACCCAGAGGAGAGGCTTGACAAAATCCTAAGACACTCTAGACCAACTACCTGCTCCCTCGACCCCTGCCCATCAAAGATAGTGCAGAAGGAAAGCAGGAAAGTACGGATCTCATAGATGGCACTGCAAAAATCGTGAACTCCTCTCATTCTAATGGCAACAGCATTAAAAGGGGCAGTGATGCACCCTTTGCTAAAGAAATACAACTTTGACCACGACAAACTTGAAAATTACCAGCCAGTATCCAACATCCCATTTCTAGGAAAACTTCTAGAACAGTCTGTGTTCAACTCAAGAGAGAAACTAGTAAGATCCATATCAATCTGGATTCAGACCCAATTATGGAACAGAAAAATTCCTTGTATCCCTACTAGACAATCTTCATAGAAACAGAGACAAGGGATTTGCCTCTTGCGCACCGAGTCCCACGGAGCAGGTGGGGGGAAGAGGGGTTGGTGGTTGGGAGGCGAGGATAGTGGATGGCAGACTTATACTGTCTGTGCCAGAGCCGGTGATGGGAGGCGGGACTGGTGGTTGGGAGGCGGGGAATCCTGCTGGGCAGACTTTATGGTCTGTGCCCTGAAAAGACAGGTACAAATCAAGGTAAGGTATTCACATATGAATTTATCTTGTTGGGCAGACTGGATGGACCATGCAGGTCTTTTTCTGCCATCATCTACTATGTTACTATGTATGTAAGTAAATGCTCATGAAGAGCTGATAAGATTGGATTCGTGACACAAGCACAGAGGCCTGGAACATCTTCCTCTCAAAAGAATCCAAGGTCCTGGGGAGAACTGCTGGCAAAAGAGCGGATTCCACCACCATGGAATTGTGAAGCAACTGAGGCTTATCAAAACCAGGTGTGCTTTGGATCCCGTACATGGTATCGATCTTCTTGGGAATGACGGAGAACGACAGAGGGGACTCCCAATTCCGAACAAGAACTTCCTGGAGTACCTCGTGGAGAGAGACAGTCACAGCATCCCTAGGAGAAAACATGTAAAGGACCTCAAGCACCTTGGCCCTGGGCTCATCCTCCACCTCCAATGGAAAGGCCACAGCCACTTCCTTGACAAAAGAAGGGAATGAAAGGCTCTCCGGAGGAGATTTCTCCTTCCAGGTGGAGGGGAGGGTTCAGAGGGAACTCCACAGGACTCATCTGACGAAAAGTACCTTGGATCCTCTTCTGAATCCCATGAGCGCTCCTTCTCGGTGTCAGACAATACCTCTTGGTGGGAGTGTCGAGACTGAACCTGCCTCGACGTGGCAAAGCCATGTCCTCGAGAATGGCGTTGAGAAGTCGGTTCCCACCTCGACTCCGGCGAAGCTTCCTCCACTGACATCGAGGGAGTGCTGACTTGAATGGAAGTCCACAGTGGAGCCGCATGCGACACTGGTGTCAGAGGCCACACCGCAGGCTGGGGGCCAAGCGGGGCCACAACGGGAGGCAGGGTAGGCGCAAGCACCACTGATGCCGATGTACACCACTGGAAAAGGCCATCCAGGAGCTCAGGGAGCAAAGCCCGGATGCTTTCGACGGCCAACACCGGGAAAGACTGGGGTGCTGGTTTAGGCACAAGTCGCAGATCTGCAGGGCTCGATGCAGAAGCTGGATCTTGGCTGTGGGAGACTGATGCATAGGCACCTCCTGTATGGAGAGGGAGCAGTCCTCCCGGCGCTGACACATAGTAACATAGTAAATGACGGCAGAAAAAGACCTGCATGGTCCATCCAGTCTGCCCAACAAGACAAACTCATATGTGCTACTTTTTGTGTATACCCTACTTTGATTTGTACCTGTCCTCTTCAGGGCACAGACCGGGTCAGACAATGGACGGTCCCGAAGGCCCTGCACAAGACACTGAAAACGCCAAGAATGGGTGTCTTTTCCAGAGATCGTCTGATTGCACCAGAACCTTTGTGGACATGGAAGGAAAAGCTTTCCCAGCTAAATTAAATGAAACAATGGTGCCTGAAAAAGGGGCGCACCGAAAAAAGGAAGGGGAAAACCCGGCCGAAGTCAAGGCCTAAAAACAGTTGGATGACGACGGAAAAGAAAGAAAACTTAAAACCGGGCAAAATAAACTAGGAAATAAAGAAAAGAGCAGAAAAAAAGAAGGTTCCACACGTGGGAACACAAAAAGGACGAAAAAAATCGCCAAAAGACACAAAAAAAAAGCTCTTTGGACAGAGAGAAGTAAAGAGACGGTAAAAAAACCCCCCACACCCTCTCCTCATTGCAGAAGAAAAAGGACTGAGGAGACTGCGCTCTCGCTGGGGGCAGGAAGGCACTCACGCATGCACAGTAGAGAGTGTCTCGCGCTCCACAAAGCTCTACTTATGTCATAAGTCCCGGACCTGGAGACACTGGTCGGCATCACCCACTTGTGAGAACAAATAGACCTCCTTGTCCTAGGAGAAAATGATTACCTGCCTGACATCAATTCAAGAATGGGCTAAACACAACAAACTTTGCCTGAACCCAATTAAAACCGAGTTGGGTCTCTAACACAAGTGGACACATACCCAACATCAAAATCTCTTTTGAGAAATACAAACTTCCCCTCAAATCACAAGTCAGGAACCTTGGAATGCAGTTAGATTCAACACTTACTCTGATTCCCCTAATCCAAGCAACCTTCAAGAGCTGTTTCTACTATTTGTGTCAACTACACTGCCTCTCTCCTTACATCGAGAAGGGGGAAAGGGAAGGGAAATGGGAACTGATATATCGTCTTTCTGAGGTTTTTGCAATTACATTCAAAGCGGTTTACATATATTCAGGTACTTATTTTGTACCAGGGGCAATGGAGGGTTAAGTGACTTGCCCAGAGTCACAAGGAGCTGCAGTGGGAATCGAACCCAGGTCCCCAGGATCAAAGTCCACTGCACTAACCACTAGGCTACTTATCCCAGTTATATACATGTCATGATAACATCAAGACTGGATTACTGTAATGCACTCTACACTGGTCTGACTACAAAGGGTCTGCACCAGCTCCAATTGATTCAGAATGCTGCAGCAAGACTAATAGAAGGTTGCAAGTGACCTGACCATATCACACCATCTTTGCAAAAACGTCACTGGATACAAGTACAATACAGGGCTAAATTTAAAACTCTATGTATGATCTTCAAGGTCCTTAAAGGAAAAGGCCCCAAGTACTTGAAGAACAGGCTCACCCTCTACACACCTCCAAGAACACTAAGGTCCTCCCAAGGAGTATCCCTAACCAAACCCTCTCCAAAAGACATTACATGATGTGATACCCGCAAGTAAGCCTTCTCCAGAATAGCCCCCACACTGAAATGCACGCCCTGAAAGGTTTGTATTAAGCGGAGCCTATTTCTACAGTAGTAGTAGTAGGAAGCAGGTGAAAGCTTAGCTCTTCAACCAGGCCTTTAATGGAAGAAGTAACTAAGTTCTTATTCGCACACACACACAAAGAGTGACACAGGCTGCACATACTGCAGCAACACATTTATCCATTCCTAACTTAGCTGAGATATTTAATCACCTGTCTGACTTCACGTGCAACTTTCTTTAAATTAGTCTCCTTATTTTCTAACTCCTCTTACTCATCTATATGTTCCATCTTTGCTTATACCCTACGCTGTCTATTAAAATGTTTACATATTGTGTTGACACTGTAAGTAGTATACTATGCCATACTTTCTATTATTTGAATATTTTTACTGCTGTAATTGTCTATTGCTTATGTTTGATTTATTCTTGCTGAACATCGCCTTGACAGAATTCCTTCAAAAAGGCAGTAAATAAATGCTAATAAATACATTTTATTTTTGTTACATTTGTACCCCGCGCTTTCCCACTCATGGCAGGCTCAATGCGGCTTACATGGGACAATGGAGGGTTAAGTGACTTGCCCAAAGTCACAAGGTGCTGCCTGTGCCTGAAGTGGGAATCAAACTCAGTTCCTCAGGACCAAAGTCCACCACCCTAACCACTAGGCCACTCAGTGTATTAGTGTATTTAGAGCAGGGTGGTCCAGAAATGATTGTACAGATCATATGGTTTATAGAAGGAGCGTTTTATGGCACACCAGGGTCATCATTTGAAGAAGTTAGTTTGAGCAAAGAGGGCAGGAACAAGGGAGAGTTTATTCCAGAGCTGTGCCTGTAAGTCCTTGATGTGAGGGGAAGACAGCATGCAGAGAGGAATGTTCCTGCCAAGGTCTAGGGAAAGATAAGGGAATGCTCCTGATGTCTAGGTACAATGGTTCCCAAACCTGGTCCTGAAGGCACCCCCAGCCAGTCAACTAGAACCTGGGGGAAGGCCGACAGTCGTTCAAAAGCGCATGGTTCGGAACAAGGTATCTTTCAAAGATATCACCAAAACAGGGAGGATAGGGTATCCCGATAGCAAGGTTGCAATACAGACCACAGTAGACCAGGTGTCAAAAAAGAAAGGAACAGACAAAGTATTGCAAATTAACACTGCCAACTGCTGAGAAGGATATAAATAGGAATAACAAACAGTTTGAAATATCTATATGTGAAAGCCATAAGCCTAAGATGGGAGAGTGACAATATTATTATTATTTATTGCATTTGTATCCCACCTTTTCCCACCTATTTGCAGGCTCAAAGTGGCTTACATAATGTTGTTGACAATGTCAATACAAGATATCAGATAAAGTTAGTATTGTGCATAGATTAAGTAGGGAACATAGAGGAAGGGAGAGAGTGATCGGGAATTATGTAGTTGGATTTTCATAACTGATTGGGTTGGTGAGGTGAATTGATGAGTTGTCAATTATCGGTTTTCATTGTAGGCTTTGTTGAAGAAGTATGTCTTCAGAGCTTTGTGGAAAATAGTTATATCATTGATTGCTTTCAGGTCTGTAGGTAGTGCATTCCATAATTGCGTGCTCATGAAAAAGTAGATATAATAGGCATCTCTGAGACCTGGTGGAAGGAGGATAACCAGTGGGGCCCTGTCATAACAGGATACAAATTATATCGTAGTGATAGGGTGGATCGAATTGGTGGAGGAGTAGCATTATATGTTAAAGAGGGCCTTGAATCAAATAGATTGAAAATTCTGCAGGAAACAAAACGCATCTTGGAATCCCTACGGATTGAAATTTCATGTGTAAAAGGGAAAAAGATAATGATAGGAGTGTACTACCGTCTACCTGGCCAAGATGAACAGACAGATGTAGAAATGTTAAAGGAAATTAGGGAGGCTAACAAACTGGGGAACACAATAATAAGAGGTGATTTCAATTACCCCTGATACTGACTGGGTAAATGTAACATTAGGGCATGCTAAGGAGGTAAAATTCCTTGACGAAATCAAGGACTGCTTTATGGAGCAGCTGGTACAGGAGCCAACAAGAGGAGGGAAAATTCTAGGCTTAGTACTTAGTGGAGCGCATGATCTGGTGCAGGAGGCAATGGTGGTGGGGCCGCTTGATAACAGCGATCATAATATGATCAGATCTGTTATCAGCTTTGGAGTAAGTACACACAGGAAATCCAATACGTTAGCATTTAATTGCTTTGTGGAATGCAGTGGTATATCCTATATAATAAAACGCATCTCCAACATTCTGAAGCTGACTGCATGGCTGAGGCATTGCTGCTCTCTGTATCCATCTCTTGAATTGACATCACGTACTTCCGGGTTCGTCACAAGCAGAAGTGACCAACCACACGAGGTTTCTCGGCTTCAGAATGTTGGAGGTGCATTCTATTAAATAGGATTGGTCAGTTCCTTGAAGCACAGCCAGAGCTCAGCGTTCTGCACAGTAATGCTCAGACACCAGAGGGGGGGGGGGGGGGGGGGGGCTGACACCAGAGAGGGGGGGGGGAGGTGTCTCTGTCACACAATGTCTTTCTCTCTCACACACTATGTCTCACACTGTATCACATTCACTCTCTATGTGTCACACAGAGGCTTATTTTCAAAGCACTTAGCCTCCCAAAGTTCCATAGAAACCTATGGAACTTAGCCTCCCAAAGTGCTTTGAAAATATGCCTCACGGTCACTCACACACTCTCTTGGTCTCATACACTCAGTCTCACAGAGAGTCTACGTCTCACACACACTCTCTCTCTCTTGCACACACTGTATCTGTGTGAAACACACTCTCTCTCTCTCACACTGTCTCACATACGCACTTGCACACACTCTCATTCTCACATACACTCTCTCTCTCTCACAGACACACTCGTACCCAGACTCACTCTGTCTCTCTCTCACACACACACACTCGCACATTCACTCTCTCTCTCACACACACACAGTCACACTCACATACACTCTCTCAAACATACACACTCCGTGGAAAACCTTGCTAGCGCCCGTTTCATTTGTGTCAGAAACGGGCCTTTTTTACGAGTTATATTATAAAAATGTACTTGCCTTTATTTATTACTAGTATTTCACACAGAAGGTATTAAATAATGAGAGGTATCATTCATGCAGAACTGTCCAGTCTTTCCTGACCCCTGCCGCTGACCCTCTTGCTGCTCCATGTTCTTTAAAATGGCTGCCGAGACTTCCAGTGGTGGCCTCGCAAGACTTCAGTGGAAATCTCATGAGGCCGCCGCTGGAAGTCTAGGCACACATTTTTAAAAAACGATGTCTACTTTAGATCGACATGCAGCTCTCTAGACAGGAGATGGCAATAGCAGGGAGGTGCCAAGGCCGCTGAAGGGCCCCTGTGGGTGCGAGGCTCTGTGTGATCGCCCCTGTCTAAGACTAGCACTGGGGATGACTTCCCTATGAGGAAAGGCTAAAGCGGCTAGAGATCTTCAGCTTCGAGAAAAGACAACTGAGGGGAGATATGATAAAGGTCTATCATATCTCCTCTCAGCCGCCTTTTCTCCAAGCTGAAGAGCCCTAGATGCTTTAGCCTTTCCTCACAGGGAAGTTGTTCCATACCCTTTATCATTTTCGTCACCCTTCTCTGCACCTTTTAATTCCAATATATCTTTTTTCAGATGCGGCGACCAGAATTGAACACCATATTCGAGGTGCGGTTGCACTATGGAGCGATACAAAGGCGTTATAACATCCTCATTTTTAATACCTAACATTCTATTTGCTTTCTTAGCCGCAGCAGCTCACTGAGCAGGTTTCAACGTATCATCAAAGACGACACCTAGATTCCTTTCTTGGTCTGTGACTCCTAACATGGAACCTTGCATGATGTTGCTATAATTCGGGTTCCTCTTTCCCACATGCATCACTTTGCACTTGCTCACATTAAACGTCATCTGCCATTTAGACGCCCAGTCTCCCAGTCTCGTAAGGTCCTCTTGTAAATTTTCAGAATCCTCCCGCGATTTAACGACTCTGAATAACTTTGTGTCATCAGCAAATTTAATTACCTCACTAGTTACTCCCATCTTTAGGTAATTTATAAATATGTTAAATTAGGACCAGAGCGGGTGTATTCTATAACGCCACGAATAGATTTTAGAAATGCCCAGGCCTCATCCATGGCCAAGCCTCCTTTTCAACTATGTGAATTAAAATTCATGCGTACCACATTACAGAATACGCTTAGAGAGCTGTGCACGTAAATCTTAATTAATGCCAATTGCTTGTCAACATCCAACTGACAGTGCTGATTAGCTAGTAAGTTTCTGTGTTTTTCTGGAACTATATTATATAGATACTTATTTGTACCCGGGGCAGTGGAGGGTTAAACAACTTGCTTAAAGTCATAAGGAGCTGTACTACTACTACTATTTAGCATTTCTATAGCGCTACAAGGCGTACGCAGCACTGCACAAACATAGAAGAAAGACAGTCCCTGCTCAAAGAGCTTACAATCTAATAGACAAAAAATAAATAAAGTAAGCAAATCAAATCAATTAATGTGAACGGGAAGGAAGAGAGGAGGGTAGGTGGAGGCGAGTGGTTACGAGTCAAAAGCAGTGTTAAAGAGGTGGGCTTTCAGTCTAGATTTAAAGGTGGCCAAGGATGGGGCAAGACGTAGGGGCTCGGGAAGTTTATTCCAGGCGTAGGGTGCAGCGAGACAGAAGGAGCGAAGTCTGGAGTTGGCAGTAGTGGAGAAGGGAACAGATAAGAAGGATTTATCCATGGAGCGGAGTGCACGGGAAGGGGTGTAGGGAAGGACGAGTGTGGAGAGATACTGGGGAGCAGCAGAGTGAATATATTTATAGGTTAGTAGAAGAAGTTTGAACAGGATGCGAAAACGGATAGGGAGCCAGTGAAGGGTCTTGAGGAGAGGGGTAGTATGAGTAAAGATACCCTGGCGGAAGATGAGACGGGCAGCAGAGTTTTGAACCGACTGGAGAGGGGAGAGGTGACTAAGTGGGAGGCCAGCAAGAAGCAGATTGCAGTAGTCTAAACGAGAGGTGACAAGGGTGTGGATGAGGGTTTTGGTAGAGTGCTCGGAAAGAAAGGGGCGGATTTTACGGATGTTGTAAAGAAAGAAACGACAGGTCTTGGCGGTCTGCTGGATATGAGCAGAGAAGGAGAGAGAAGAGTCAAAGATGACCCCAAGGTTTCGAGCTGAGGAGACAGGGAGAATGAGAGAGCCATCAACAGAAATAGAAAACGGGGGGAGCGGGGAGGTGGGTTTGGGGGGAAAATGAATATAATATAATATAGTGCATGCAAATTGTGGGTATCCTGAAACAGATGTGCCCCAGAACTGAGAAGGGCAGGAGGCTAAAAAACTGAAGATGTTGTATTTATCATTGTTGCGCGCTGATTTTCAAATGTTCTGTGTGGGTGGGGGATGGGGGGATGAGCCAGGGGGGCATCTAACACCTCCAATAGGGTTAAGAGCCAAGCACGCCCCCTGCTGGCCGAGTGTTCTAATACTATGTCTTTCCACCAGTAAGGGCCCCCTCCCCGGTCATAGGCACTCATTCCCCTTCCAGCAGGCAGCAACTACTCATACTCACCATCTTCTGGGAATTGGACACAGTCTTCTCCGCTTTGCCCTGGCCGGAGTCGCTCTTCCTTCCCTCCTAACGGCGCCGCCACCGTCTCTCCACCACAAAACAAACAGGACAAGCTAAGCCCAGGCAACGCAGCAGCAGCACTGAACAGAACCCCGCCCATAACTGTAGCGGGCCAATCGCGGTAGGGGAGACCCATCCAGACCCCGCCTCTCTTGCCTCCAAACCCAATCAGAGCATTGCAAGGGTTAGGAGCCAGCTTGATGGTGTGTGTTGAACGTTAAGTATGCGACGGAAGGCGCGCGCGCGCCGCACTGCAGTCTCCATGGCGACGCTCCCGCTTCTGCCGCCGCGCCACCTTTGGTTGGTGTACGGTGCGCATGCGCCTGTTGGACTGCGCGGTCTGAGAAAAGAGGGACGGACGGGGTCACTGGCAGAACCGGTGTGGGAGGCGAATAGAGAGGTTCAGTGTTACGTTTATTTGATGAATCGCGTAAGGCAATGCCCTTATTTCTATTCACATGATGAGATGGTCTCTCCTTTGTGTTTATCCCACGGAATTCAAACATGCGTGGGATAAACACAAAGGAATCCTGTTTAGAAGGAATGGTTCCACGGAATCTTAGTGGAGATTGGCTGGCAACAGCAACACCAGTAATTGGGAAGCAAAACCAGTGCTGGGCAGTCTTCTATGCTCTATGTTGATCGTGACTGAATAGAGAGGGGTGGGCTGGAGTGTATATTTTAAGGGGCTTCGACGTTAGCTCCAGAACTTAGTACAGGAACAGTGCTGGGTAGACTTCTATGGTCTGTGTCCTGAGAAAGGCAAGGACAAATCAAACTCGGGTATATATATAAAGTATCACATACCATGTAAAATAAGTTTATCTTGTTGAGCAGACTGGATGGACTGTTAAGGGCTTTATCTGCCGTCATTTACTATGTTACTTTGTTACTCTTTGGGGTTCTACATGGAATGTTGCTACTAATTGGGATTCCGGAATCCTGTAACTCTTTAGGATTCCAGAATCTTCAGAACGTTTAGTACAGGAACAGTGCTGGGCAGACTTCTACGGTCTGTGCCCTGAGAATGGCAAGGACAAATCAAACTCGGGTATAAAGTATCACATACCATGTAAAATGAGTTTATCTTGGGCAGACTGGATGGACCGTTCAGGTCTTTATCTGCCGTCATTTACTATGTTACTCTTTGGGGTTCTACATGGAATGATGCTATTAATTGGGATTCCAGAATCTTCAGAACTTTTAGTATAAGAACAGTCCTGGGCAAATTTCTAGTCTACACCCTGATCATGACTGAATAGATATGGATGGGTTGGAGTGTAAATTTTAAGACGTTTCTGTCAGGATTACAGGAGGTCAAACTGATTTCATATTAATATAAGTATGTCCAGCAATAATTTTGACCTCCTGCAATCCTTTCCTGTTTCGACGTTAGCTTCAGAACTTTTAGTACAAGAACAGTGCTGGGCAGACTTCTACCGTCTGTGCCCTGAGAAAGGCAGGGACAAATCAAACTCAGGTATAAAGTATCACATACCATGTAAAGTGAGTTTATCTAGTCGGGCAGACTGGATGGACCGTTTAGGTCTTTATCTGCCGTCATTTACTATGTTACTTTTTGGGGTTCTACATGGAATGTTGCTACTAATTGGGATTCCAGAATCTTGTAACTCTTTAGGATTCCAGAATCTTCGGAACCTTTAGTACAAGAACAGTGCTGGGCAGACTTCTACGGTCTGTAACCTGAGAATGGCAAGGACAAATCAAACTCGGGTATAAAGTATCACATACCATGTAAAATGAGTTTATCTTGTTGGGCAGACTGGATGGACCGTACAGGTCGTTATCTGATGTCATTTACTCTGTTACTACTGTGTTACTATGGATATCAAGACGGGCCATTGTGAGACCACAGTTCTAAGGGATGTTTGTTTATTTCGGTCTGCACTCTGGGTTAAAGGTGTTTTGGTAGCATCAGGTTGGTGGTCAGCATTTCCAATTCTGGTAACAAAAGGAGCAAGAAAACCAGGGAATCAATTTAGCTTCATTCCCGGCCCCCCTCCCCCCCCCCCCCCCCCCCCCCCGGTTTGGCAATGAGCAGCACTGTTACTGTTTAATTCTTAACAAGAAACTGAATGCTTTTCTTTTTCATGCAGATACTTAATAGTCCCTGCTTTGTGACTATGACAGGAAGAGGCCACATTGGACTTCAGCAGCTTTCATCATTAGCAGCATCAGCAAGAACACTTTTAGGACCAGTAAAATTCTCTAAATTTATAGTAGATCAAAACACCCATGAAACTGTTTTGACGTGTTCTGCATTTCGATTTCTTGAAAGTTTGAATTTGACCAGCGCCGTTGGACAGCTTCTGTTTGAGACTGTTCAAATGCACGATAAGGTGTATAAGACTGGGACAACCAGCCTGTTGTTTCTTGTTGGAGCTTGGAGCAATGCCGCATTAGAATGCCTTCATCAAGATATTCCTATTTCAGTGATTGTATCAGCAATGTCTGAAGGTCTGAACTCTTGCATTGAAGAAGTCAGATCACTCCAGATCCCACTGCCTAACATACATAAAAAGTCTGTCCATGAAAGAAATTCTGGCAACAGGTCAGGTGACAGCTCTCCACCTGAGCTTATGCCCAGTCAGGACAATATTTGTTTATTAAATGAACAACTTACCGGAAGAGCTTGCTTTCAGCAAAAGAATACTTGTGACCTTGGAGAAATAAATTCTAAATGTCCTACAAGCACAGCAGTTCCATATGAACCTTCATATTGGATGCTTGGACGTAGTTTTCCTAGCAGCAGAGCAAAATTAACTCACAGCAGGCACTTGAACAGGCCAGAGGAAAACTGTTGTCCCTCCCCTCAGGAGCATGCTGTGGATCCTGCAGGTGTTCTGGCTGAAGATTATCATTTAGGAAGGTTGGCAATGTCTTTGAGTCATGGAAGTCAGCATTGCATGAAGCTAGTGGAAGCTGTTGTTGCATGCATGCATCAGAATGTGGACAAAATGAGTAATGTACATTTTAATATTGTAGACATTGTTACTTGCTGTCTTCCTGGGTTGTCCAGTAGCCTCTCCTGTGTCTGTTCTGGATATATTACTTCAGTGTCAGTAGAAAACACTGTGGTTGTGAAATATCTGCAAGACAGACTTCTTCGCTGTCTTCTTTTTGAAGGTGATTTGACCGAAAGATATCGCCATGTTGGATTCAACAGGACTTCCAATATAACAACAGCGTCTGATCACGTTAACATTCCAGGAAGTAGTTTAGAAGATATATGGGTAAAAAGTGCAATAAACATGTTAAGTGAATTAAACGTAAATTTAATTTTAGTGAAAGGATATGTCTCGGAAAGTTTAGTGCAACAGTGTATTCCAAAGAACATATTAATAGTCAGTCAGGTGAATCACAACGTTTTACAGGCTTTTTGTGAGGTCACTGGAGCCATTCCTGTGACGTACCTTACACAGGTGACTATGTGTTGTGTGGGTACTGGTGCCTGTGTAAGTATTTGGAAAACACGTATGTCAAGTACAGTACACCTAGGCCATGGATTGCTCATCAATGTTAGCGCTCCGAGAATTTCTCTAGTGACAGCTGTGCTCACTAATACTGTACCTGCAAAGATGAAAGCCATGGAGGATGAGTTTTGGAGCTGTGTTTATAGGTTGAATCATGCCATAACGGACCAGAAAGTCTTCATTGGTGGTGGTTCTGTTGAACTTTTGTGCCTTAGCCATCTTCAAAAACTGGAAGTGCTCTCTTTAAAACAAAACAACAAAAGTAGTACTGGACAGGTTTATCATACTTCATCTTGGTTAACTGGGTGCATTGACCATTACAAGCCAAACGTCCTCAGAGCTATGGCAAATGGTTGGTTTAAATACATTGCTACTATCATGTGTAACACCATTAAATGTGAGTCAGAGTTAGAAGCTAGGACGTTAATACACGATCACCTCCAGAAAATATCAAAGGTCAATTCTCCCGTAGCATACATACGGAAAGAATATGCTAAAGACATTGTCTATGTGGATTTTCCTAACAAGTTCGAAGACACATTTGAGATCTATGACAATGTTACACCTAAGGTAGAGGCATGGCACCAGGCTCTTGATTTAACCCTACTAGTGCTTCAGACAGATGCCGAAATTCTCACAGGTTCGTGGACACCCAGGCAGTTGTTAAATTCTCAGAGATCAGTGAGTGAATTTGTATTGCTATAACACTCTAAGCTTTATTCAGAGCTGCAACCCACCTAGACAACAAATCTTCCCAAACCATGTCCGTCTGGTATGTGGTTGAGCAAGTATTGTTTTATATTCATAACAAATGAATTGTCTTCTAAAAATTCAATTATTGCCACTATTGGTTACAACTGTGAACTTAATATGCTGTGATTCACCAACATGTAAGGCAAATGTTTTAAGACATATTCATTTGTAAACATTCTCCAGAATATGAATGTTTTCAGGTACAGTACAAGCCTTTGGTTGTGATAGGAATTCTTTTCTAGGTGTGATACTTTTTACTGGTCCAGTTATCCAAAAATGACCTTGTATATGAGTTTTATCATCACACAGGTTCCAAACGCAAAAACCTCACGTATACATGAGAAAAACGAGTGATCTGAAAAACTCTCTCTTTCCTTCACTATTTGTTCTAATAAACAAAGTGAGACAATAAAACTACAAAACCAAAATACTGGGAATATACCTGGAACAGCTACCCACGATTCAATGTGTAATAACTTAAGGTTAACTTAGGATCATCCCCATAGTCACGCTAGTCCAGAAAGCCTTAACCTTACCTTGCCGCCAGGGGCCTGTAATCTGCAGCCGTGCTGCTTTGCATACAAGAATAATTGTATCTTTGTATAAAAAATCTCATTCACTTATCCTTAATGCTTGGCTCCAGGCTGTGATGTCCTTGAAAGTCAGACTGTTCGTACTCATCCAGCTGATCAGCGGAAGTTCACGACCCCATCAACATCTAGTGTCCTTTGCAAGTCAGGCTGCTCCCGGTGTGATGGGGGGAAAAATCCAGCTGGTTAAGGCTTTTTGGACTAGTGTGAATACGGGAATGATCCTAAGTTAACCTTAAGTTATTACACGTTGAATCGTGGGTAGCTGTTCCAGGTATATTCCCAGTATTTTGGTTTTGTAGTTTTATTGTCTCACTTTGTTTATTAGAACAAATAGTGAAGAAAAGAGAGAGTTTTTCAGATCACTCGTTTTTCTCATGTATACGTGAGTTTTTTGCGTTTGGTCTTTTTTTCTCCTTTTTTCCTCTCACTGGGTCCTATGATAGTACTCTACTCCTGACTATAATAGTGGTTTGTGAAATACTTTCAGTATTTTCCCTATTAGGAGCTTTGAGGTTCCTTGTTGATTAATTTAGAATTAAGGATTTCGTTGGTTAAATCCTTAAATAACAAACTTATGTTGATGTTGAATTTATAAACTTAGATTGAGCAGAAATTTGATTAAAATATTGCGCTTTGTTCACAGAGACTTTATTTGCGAAATGTGGTTCTGCATTGGGGAACTATTGATTATTTGATAGTGTGGTCACCATATGGAGATTGTACACCATGTGCCAAAAGATTTGCAGCGGTTCTGAGATCTTCGGCTGATTCCTTATTATGGAAAAGAACACAGAGTCCAAACAAGTGATATTTTGGTTGTGATTTTTTTATTGTCCTGGATGAAAACATCGTTGTTGGAGGACATTTGCATGCCTGGATGCTCCTGGTGATGGTTATATCATTTGAGTTGCGGCAATCCTCTTAAATTGACTTTTAGCCCAAGTTAAAATTGGGCAGATTATTTTGGACTCTTTCACTATATACTCTTTGGTTGTGTTGTATTACTAGGACTACACTGCGTGGTTTGAATCTTTTGTGTGGAAGATACAAATGGAATGAGTGAATTAGGTATGATACTATGTATTTTTGATATGTTTAAATAAAACATTTTCATAATATGTTTGTATTTGAGCTGGAGTATTTTTGCCAGTTGTAGTAATTGTAGCTTTCACTCCAGTTTAGTTGTGAGTATCCCTTGAATTGGTTCTACCATATGGTTCTACCGTATGGGAAGCTTGCCAGGTGCCCTTGGCCTGGATTGGCCGCTGTCGTGGACAGAATGCTGGGCTCGATGGACCCTTGGTCTTTTCCCGGTGTGGCATTACTTATGTACTTATAAAAAAAATGCCACCAAACGGGGCTACTAAGAAAACCACAGAAGACTAAAAAATTAAGATATGCTATGTACTCGCACTGTGCAGAAAATCATATTCTGGTTGTCACCATCAGGAAAATGTAGTAACCTCAGACTAGAGAAGGATCACATAAAAGCAACTGCATAGAACTGGTGGTATTCCTTTTATTTTTCTATATAACAAATATTTTTTCAAAAAGATGGACAGAACTAAAAAAAATTGGCATTTGTTACTCTTCTTTAAATAAATTACTACTAATAATCATTTCCATAGCGCTACTAGATGTACGCAGCGCTGTACACTAAATATGTAAGAGACAGTCCCTGCTCAACAGAGCTTACAATCTAAACAGGACAAATAACGGATAAAGGAATTACTTAAGGTGGGAATGATAAAACAGACAAGGGTACTGAACAAGTGAATAGGGTTAGGAGTTAAAAGCAGCCTCTAAAAGTTGGGCTTTTAGCTTAGATTTGAATACACCAGAGCTGGAGCTTGATGTATGGATTCATGAAGTCTATTTCAGGCATATGGTGCAGCAAGATAAAAGGAACAGAGTCTGTAATTGGCAGAGGAGGAGAAGGATACAGATAAGAGATATTTACCCAATGAACGGAGTTCCCAGGGAGGAGTGTAGGGAAAGATAAGAGTGGAGAAGTACTGAGGAGCTGTAGAGTGAATGCACTTGTAAGTCAACAAGAGGAGTTTGAACTGTATGTCGAAACGGATAGGGAGTCAATGAAGTGACTTGAGGAGAGGGCTAATAAGAACATAGCGACACTGTGAAAATATAAGTCATGCAGCAGAACTTTGAACAGACTAAAGGGGAGACAGATAGCTTAGTGGGAGACCTGTGAAAAGCAAGTTGCAGTAGTGTAAGCGAGAGGTAGTGTGCTTAGAAAGGAAGGGATGGATTTTGGTGATGTTATAGAGAAAGAAATGACAGGTTTTAGCAGTCTGCTGAATATGTGCAGAGCGAGAGGAGCAAAGATGACCCCAAGGTTATGGAGTTGATGAGAAAGGGAGGATGACAGTGTTACCAATAGAGATGGAGAATGGGGGAAGAGGAGAGGTGGGTTTAGCGGGAAAGATAAGCTCAGTCTCGGCCATGTTTAGTTTCAGATGGTGGTGACATCCAGGTAGTAATGTCAGACAGGCAGGCTGATACTTGGGCCTGGATTCTTGCTGAAATTTCTGGTGTGGAGAGGTAGATCTGGGGAGTCATCAGCATAAAGGTGATACTGAAAACCATGGGAGGAGATCAGAGCACCATGAGAAGAAGTATAGAGAAAATAAGAGGTCCCAAGACAGACTTCTGAGGTAAAGCAACTGATAGTAGGATAGAAGTGGAGGAGGATCCACCAGAGCATATACTAAAAGTGTGATGGGAGAGAACAATAAAATCAAGAAACAGAGCCCTGACATCCAAGTGAGGACAGCTTGTCAAGGGGTAGGTAATGATCAACAGTGTCAAAAGCAGTAGATAGATCAAGAAGAATGAGAATAGAATAGAGGCCTTTGGATCTGGCCAGGAACAGGTCATTGGAGACTTTAGCAAGGGCTGTTTCAGTTGAATGTAGAGGGCGAAAGCCAGATTGACGTGGATCAAGAATAGCTTGAGATAAAAGAAAGTCAAGACAAAGGTAGTGAACAGCATGTTCAAGTATCTTAGGGGGAGATGGGGCAGTAGTTGAAAGGGTAGGTAGCGTCCAGTGAAGGTTTTTTTGAGGAGTGGTGTAACTATGACAATAATGGCATGTTTGAAGCTATCAGGTCTAATGAGCCAAAGCTAATTATGTTTATGAAATAATGTTCAGAAATGTAGGAGCCAGACCAAACTTTTTAGTGCCATGTGGGGGTGACCCTGTGATACTGGTGCTGCACCATTTTAGGAGACAGGAGGCATGGATTGGTGATATAAGAAAGGGAGTGGAGAATGGTGATGCAGTTCAGAAGGAAGGACTTCTGTTTAAAGTTGTGGTTGGTCAGCTGGTGGCAGAGATCTTGCAGCCTATGGAGTTCCTGTCCAGGAGGATAGGGTAGTGAGTTGGCTCTGACTCTACGGAAGGAGGTCAGACACTGGTAATGTTGTTCCTGTAACCCTCAGTGCTTCTTTCCCTGCAAGGTGGTAGCAGTCTGATGGTAGCGCTTCTTTCTGGAGAAGTATTGGCAGTCAGGGGCGTAGCCAGACCGGCGGGAGGGGGCACATTTTAGCCCCCCCCCTCCCCCGCCATTTTTTACCTCCCCGCCAACCACCACCACCTTTGACCCACCCCCAGCGTCAACCCTTTCGACTTCCTTTTCCCGCCGCCGCCACTAACCCTCCCCCGCCGTCGGGTACCTCTGCTGGCGGGGGTCCCCAACCCCCGCAGCCGAAGTCCTTCCTCTTCTCTGGAACGGCCGGGTTGCTGATCTGCAAGGGCAGGCTTCTGTTTCTGTGAGTCTGACGTCCTGCACGTACTGGGGACCCCCACCAGCATAGATACCTGACGGCGGCGTGGGAGGGTTGGCGGCAGGAGGGTGGGGTTGATGGGATTGACGGCGGGGGGGCCAGGGCCAAATCTATGGGGGCCCATGCCCCCGTGGACCCACGTAGCTACGCCCCTGGTGGCAGTGCAATTGCACCCTGTTGTATTCTAATCCAAGTGAAAGTGGAAACAGCAGCAGTGTTTGGCAGATGGGAACAATGCTGATATAAGCCGTTTGACTCTGATACAGGTGACAGGGATTGTCAGCAACGTTCCTGTCTGTGGAGGGCTGGTAACAGAATTTTGTAGACAGAAGCCAGGAAATTGTTTAAGGCACTGACAGTCAAGCAGCCAAAAATTTCAGCCCCTGTTGACATGCATTATTCAACTATTCTGATAATTACTGAAGTGAATATGTGGGCACGTGAACTGTGGAATGCAAACCGCTATGCTATGGGTTTAGCATTATTCTTCTAATGAAGAGGTACAAGCAGACTATGAAACTGCTAAAGCAAAACCCATTCACAATAAAACAGCTCTGAAAAATAGAACACACCCTTTGCACTCCCAGCCTCCAATCTCTCTTGCATTCCATATTAAGCAGTGTCAAAGAATGTCATCAACGAATTCTGATCATAACTATCCAAAATCTCCAAGAGGACTGGAACTTTGGATTTCACATTGGTGCCTTTGAACTTGAATTTGTCTATGAAAAGATCTGTAATCATCCCTGCAAAAAGAGAAGAGAGAATGAATTTTAAAACTGGATTCTATTTAGGCATATTCCTTCAGGACTGGCAATCGCTAACAGATATTAGGAAATCTTTCTGATACTATGGGTAGTTACGCACTGTAACACATTGCAGAAGGAGATGGTGGAAGTGTCATCATTGAAGGTCCTAGACTAAGCAAACATCCATGGAGGAGTGGCCTAGTGGTTAGGGTGGTGGACTTTGGTCCTGAGGAACTGAGTTGGATTCCCACTTCAGGCACAGGCAGCTCCTTGTGACTCTGGGCAAGTCACTTAACCCTCCATTGCCCCATGTAAGCCACATTGAGCCTGTCATGAGTGGGAAAGTGTGGGGTACAAATGTAACAAAAAAAAAAACAAAACAAAAAATCCTCCCCAAAACATCATCTTAGTGAGGTAGATGATGGCAGAACCCCCCCCCTCCCCACCCCAAACTGGTTCAATCAGTCTGTCCAGTTAAGTTCTGTCCATGCTATTAAGGTTGTAAAAGCATGACCTTATCCAGCATGGCTTTTGCTTTCTTCCAAAAATATGTAAAAAATCTATAGGGTGTGGAAGTACACAATCATGAGATCTATTATCCAATGCTTCCACAAGCTGAAAATGCACTCTGTATGAATGTTATTGTCAAAGGAAAAATGGCCTCACAGAGCTCCTAGATTAACATGATCTAATAGAGCTTAAACGGACTCCAATTTGGTCCTCTGTTCATCATTGGCCAAAAAAACCCCTTTGATCTAAAGACGGGTAGCTAGGTGTCTCTATAGCTCTTATTGCAATCAAGTTAGAATTCTCATTGCTTTTGTCTAGATTTTAAACAACACTGGCTACACGCAATATAGTTAATACAAACTATGATCTTTCAATCATGTAACGCTACCGGCACGTTGTAACCTCTAGTACTGGAGCAGGTTTCTTCTCCCCCTCATCCAGTGGGACAGAAATCCGGACAAACGGGCAGATTGGCAAAACCCGCCCAGTTGCCCGGACATGTCCTGAAAAAGAGGACATGTCCGGGTAAATCTGGACATATGGTAACCCTAACCCTACTGCTCACAGCTTCTGAATTGTGGAGTGTGCTTCTCTGTTCAGTATCCTGCAAGGGTGAAAGTATTCCATAATGGATCCGCTAAGATTTGTGACACCGTGCAAGAGCCGAAGAATTTTGTGAATTCTCTGGGGGGCGGAAGCGCCGGCTGAGAATTTAGCTGTTTGAACTACATGTCCATGATTGTGAGTGCCTGCTTTTGGATTTGAATGCTGTCTACGCCTAATTGGATTACAGTTTCAGATGTGCTCTGGTTTCGTGCCCGATCAATGGATTGCGGAAGATTAGTGATACAGTGCAGGAGCTGCAGAACTTTGTGAATTCTCTGGGAGAGGCAGCAGCAAACGTGTATTTAATCATATGACATCTTTGTCCTTGACTGTGAATGCCTGCTCTTGGATTTGGATGCACTTAGTGGGGCCTGAGGCCTATTGAGTTGATCGTGGTTGGCTATATGAGGGGTTGCCTATGCTCCACTGGATTTATAGCCTGCAAGGCCCAGTTTTGCTCTTGGACAGTCGGAGTGTGGACCATTTTTCTTTCCCCTTTTTCCCTCCCCCTCCCTTTTTTTTTTGGGGGGGGGGGATTTTTATTTTTACACCTTTAGTCCTCTTTCTTACATTGAGGGAAGTCCCCATGACGAAAAACCTCAATTTTGTCATTTTTTTTCTACTCTCAAGAGGTCTCTAGGCTCTATGAGACAGTACTGCTAGAAGAGATAAGGGTACACCCTTCTGCCTGGTGCCCTGACAGTTCGTAATTATTAAGCATGGCGCAACTGTCCTGGTTTTTATTGATATTATGGGTCTATATATTTACATAAGAGTATGGTTTATATTTATTTTTGTTTTTCTAGGGGTTTTTAGTTAGGGGGAGGGGTTCGGTAAGGGATTAAGTTTCATACAAAATGCTAGTAGACATCGTATTTCTCCTTTTTACCACATATTTACCTTTGATTAGATATTGTATGTCTAGAAAATTTAGGATGCATCTGTGAAATGCTGTCATCAATAGAATGGTCACGCTAATATACATGGTAGGGAAGAATATGAGCAGGGGTTTGCGTTTAACATTGTAAAAAGTTTGATGACTGATCTAATTGCATTGTTTTTCTTTTTATTCTATATGTTCTGATAGTCGACTTTCGGCATATACCCATATTGACTGAGGTGTTGCATTTGCTGTGTCATCAATAAAATTGTTGCATTTGCTGTGTCATCAATAAAATTCGACGGTGGAGGCTCCAGCACATTTCTCCTTCCTTTGGTGGTGGCTGTGCTAGAGCCAAGGCCACCACCAAAGGAAGGAGAAATGTGCTGGAGCCTCCACCGTCGAAAGCGAGGGGGTGCCCATTTCAGTTTTGTTTTGTACAAAGTGCCTATTAGCTTAGAGCCAGCCTTAGCCCTCATATCAGACAGCAAACCTCCTCCATCTAAAGCCATCTGTTTGATTTATGTAGTCAGAAGAACCTAAGACACTCTCTCATATAACCCAGATATAAATTACTACCCCCCAATACTCCGCTATAAAAACAAAACAAATCCGAGCACAAATTACTTCAGCCATGGAAGTGTGTTTGCAATGTCACAGAAGGATAAAGTTGCTGTAACATCAGTTCAGTGAGACATCACGACATACCACTGCATTATATTAAAGTGGTGACAAACTCTTCTCAATGGTCCAACAGCAGTGAAATACACAAGAAACCATAGCAGACACACATCTTGGGCCAGCAGAGTAGAAGGCCTCTCTCCCCTCCTCCCTCCAGATCCTTCCTTTTGTAAACAGTCACACTAGTCATTGTAGACTAACTTGGCTTGCTATTGGACTCCAGATATAATTACTCACCTTTCCAAATCCAAGCTCAAGAGAGTTATGTGCAGATCACAATCTGTTTTGTACCTGAGGATGAAGTAACTTACTCAGGGTCACAAGGAGCGTAGTGGGAGAAGCAGGATCTGAACCCTGGCTTGCTAACCTGCTGCTCTAACCAACTGGTAACTCTGCTATTCCAAATTATCATGCAAGATACTCAACAGATGACCTGTCCTCCACTGCTGTATGACCTCTACAGCACAGATAATTTGCAACCTGCCAGTTATTCCAAGCAGGAAATACTCTTATGAAATAACAGAATGAAGAAGTACAAAAAAACAATAGATTGTAAAAAACTTTACCATAAAGTCTCTCCAGGTGCGCTGGCTGCTTCTTGTACTCCTGCAGGAGTTGGTCAGACTCTTCTAATATACCACGGTATTCTGGAATCAAGAAGTCCATATTCCCCTCATGGATCTGGAGCTCCTTAGAAGAGGGAAAGCAAAATCAGGCATTACCTGCTAATCTCGGAGACAAATGAGAGAACATGAACCCTTCTGTCATTTCCATGTGAAATGTGTAGCACAGAAACACCGAACACTGTACAGCCTGTCCAGTCTCCCCATCTAAACCACCTGCTCAGTTCTATCAATCCCTTCTTCTCCCTCAAAGACACTCTGTGCTTGAATGAGGCTTTCTTGTAAAATGCAGCCAGCGGCAGCTTTTCTGAACTGTCAAAGTTCTATCCCAGTAACTCAAAAAGAAATAAAGGTTTGGGGGGGAGGGAGGGAGAATCTATCTTCTTTTTTTTTTGTAAGTCAGCCTAGTCTTTCAGTCTCAGCTTCTGGAGAACAACCAAAAGGGATTCAAAATAAACTTAGCAATTCTTTAGGTCATTTACTGCAATTTACCTTGTACCTTAAAAAGAAATCAGCAAAGACCAGTTACGGCCTGCGTGAACTGCACACATAGACATTTCAGTCCCTTTCATAATGTACAAATCAAACTTCCTGGTTGATCATAAGGGCTGTAAAGGCTCCTTCCACGTTTGGGATTGCGATCCGTGCTGTCATAGGAAGCCCCTCTTGTGAGAACTTCATCCCTCCTACAGTCTGCAGCTAGGTCTGGTTATCATTTAATAAAATGAAATGAACTGATCTTAAAAAGTCAGCACGGATTTAGTGAAGGGAAGTCTTGCCTCACCAATCTAATGCATTTTTTTGAGGGGGTAAGCAAACATGTGGACAATGGGGAGCCGGTTGATATTGTATATCTGGATTTTCAGAAGGCGTTTGACAAAGTGCCGCACGAAAGACTCCTGAAGAAATTGCAGAGTCATGGAATCGGAGGTAGGGTATTATTATGGATTAAGAACTGGTTGAAAGATAGGAAGCAGAGAGTAGGATTGCGTGGCCAGTATTCTCAGTGGAGGAGGGTAGTTAGTGGGGTCCCGCAGGGGTCTGTGCTGGGTCCGTTGCTTTTTAATGTATTTATAAATGACCTAGAGATGGGAATAACTAGTGAGGTAATTAAATTCGCCGATGACACAAAATTATTCAGGGTTGTCAAGTCGCAGGAGGAATGTGAACGATTACAGGAGGACCTTGCGAGACTGGGAGAATGGGCGTGCAAGTGGCAGATGAAGTTCAATGTTGACAAGTGCAAAGTGATGCATGTGGGTAAGAGGAACCCGAATTATAGCTACGTCTTGCAAGGTTCCGCGTTAGGAGTTACGGATCAAGAAAGGGATCTGGGTGTTGTCGTCGATGATACGCTGAAACCTTCTGCTCAGTGTGCTGCTGCGGCTAGGAAAGCAAATAGAATGTTGGGTGTTATTAGGAAGGGTATGGAGTCCAGGTGTGCGGATGTTATAATGCCGTTGTATCGCTCCATGGTGCGACCGCACCTGGAGTATTGTGTTCAGTACTGGTCTCCGTATCTCAAAAAAGATATAGTAGAATTGGAAAAGGTACAGCGAAGGGCGACGAAAATGATAGTGGGGATGGGACGACTTTCCTATGAAGAGAGGCTGAGAAGGCTAGGGCTTTTCAGCTTGGAGAAGAGACGGCTGAGGGGAGATATGATAGAAGTGTATAAAATAATGAGTGGAATGGATCGGGTGGATGTGAAGCGACTGTTCACGCTATCCAAAAATACTAGGACTAGAGGGCATGAGTTGAAGCTACAGTGTGGTAAATTTAAAACGAATCGGAGAAAATGTTTCTTCACCCAACGTGTAATTAGACTCTGGAATTCATTGCCGGAGAACGTGGTACGGGCGGTTAGCTTGACGGAGTTTAAAAAGGGGTTAGATAGATTCCTAAAGGACAAGTCCATAGACCGCTATTAAATGGACTTGGAAAAATTCCGCATTTTTAGGTATAACTTGTCTGGAATGTTTTTACGTTTGGGGAGCGTGCCAGGTGCCCTTGACCTGGATTGGCCACTGTCGGTGACAGGATGCTGGGCTAGATGGACCTTTGGTCTTTCCCAGTATGGCACTACTTATGTACTTATGTACTAATGTACCATCAGCAGGAAGAATTCAGCTGCAATAACTTGAAGGTATATCGAGGGCTTGACTCACTATGGTTTGGCTTCTACTGTCTGTCTATGGGAATAAAAGTTTCCAGAATTGGGTAAGATTATGAGAATAAATAATTCTAAGACACATGCTTACTTTCATGTTAAACCAAATCTGAAGAAAATAAAAGGCAGGCTACCCTGACATAGTGCCCTGAGCTGTGCCAGGCACGTTGAAATGAATGACTACCCACCTTCAAAGCATCAATCAGCTGAACTTTCTTAGCCAACAGCAGCTGGTGCTCCAGCTTAGGGTGGATCATCTTTAACGTGTGCTTAACAGAATCTTCATTTATATCTAGAGAGCAGAACCCAAGAATGAAAAGGAGCAATGAGAATGGGCTGCACCAGAGCAGAAAACACACAATGCACAAGTGCACGGGGATTCACGCTGCTCTTACCGTACGATATATTGAGGTTAATCTTCTTTTTTGTGGCTTCTTTAGAGAGCACATCTTTCAGAATGGATATTGTAGAAATGTTGTCAGATTTGAAAACCCCTTCACCTTTTCTAAAATGTTGAATAAATAAAAAAAAATTAAATGAGAAGGAAGGCTCTCAATTTAGAAGTCCTATTTGTGATTCACATGTGCATGACATACAAACCTGTAAAACCAGATTTTAGAAAGCCAGTATTTATGTGTGTATCTCTGCATACGTGTAATCTGCGAAAGGCATGGTTTGGAAGGAACTAAAATCCCATTTAGGAAAGGGAACCCATAAGTATGTCCCAGTATATCAACATCAGGATTTATAGCTGCTCCCTTGCTCATGTAGGTTTGTGAAAAATGCTCATTAGAGCCAGCCCTTAACAGGAGGGATTAAAGGAATTCTCTCCCTATTTCCCCTTTCCAATTTGAAAATAAATAAGGTCCTGTCTATAAGATCATGTTAAAGCAAATTAGTTCTTCCATGCACGTTCTCTCTAATTCTTATATATATCCCACGTTTTATGGCACTGGATAATTTTTCCATATTTCCAGGCTGTCAACTGTGACATTAAGCAATAATAGGCCTGTTTTTTTAAAGATGCTCTCCATTGGTGGATTCAACGCCTGTTTCCAATACATAATCAAGGTGATCCTAGGTGCTGTACATATACGAGTTACAAGTGTATGCATTTCCTTAGTGATCCCAGTTATTTTAAAGTGTAATAAACGACAATCTGCCCTCAAAAAACGTTGCAAAAGTAAAAAAAAAAAGCATTTATTTGACTGTCTAGCGTCTCCCAGAAAGAATGTACCACAGAACAGGGCCACAAAATATGATAAAAGGTGCCTAGGGCCCCAAGTTCTGCCAGCACAAGGCTGTCCCCACACCAAATATTTTCAATAAACGTTCAGGGGTATAATATCGCTGATAAAACATTTTCTATCCATTCTCTATCAGTGGGGTCGCAAAAGGTATCTTACAGCTATTTAAACATTTTACTCCATTGACTAGGCTCAACATTCTCCATTTAACAGTGTACTGTGACACAGATATATCTCTCCTCAACATCGCTTTATAAATCCTTGAAACTCCACTTTTGCTAATACTAGACCATGAGGTGTGTTCCAACACTGTTTCAGCTAAACTCATTTCACCTCGAGCTCTACGGATGATAATACCTTTCAACTGCATATACTGAAAAGCATTGTGATTGCCCATACTCTTCTTGTAAATCTTGAAAAGACATGAGCTTCCCTTCCTCCCAACTTGATCCAGTGTACGCAGAGCTACAGCTGCCCACCTAGAATAGGTGTGATCACTCACTTCAAGGGCAAACTGTGGGGCATACAAAACAGGTGTGATTAAATAGTTTTTCCCAGACCGGTGCTACTAAGTCCTACATTTCACCCACCTCAAGTGATCCATTGAGAGCCAGGACAGTTCCCAAAGGGGAATATCCCCCACCTAATATTGTTCAGTATGCACCATGGTTCAGGGTTTCCTTAATGCCAAGCCGCGATACTTTGTAATAGAGCTGCTTTATGGTACAATTCAAAGTGGGGGACTCTCATACCCCCATCTTGTTTCAGTTGATATAACATACGTCTTCCTACTCTTGGGGGCTTCTTTTTCCATATATAAACAAAGGCTTTTCTAGTAAGATTCTGAAAAAAGGATTTTGGTATTGCTAAAGGGATAGCCAGAAATAGGAACAATAGTTTTGGTAATACTGTCATTCTGAGAACATGAATCTGGCCAACCTATGAAATTTGTAAACTCTCCCATTGTTCCAGCACCAAAAGTAAATCCTTAATTTTGGGGGGGAACTTCATAAATGTCCTGGAGAGAGACTGCAAGATATACCCCTAAATATCGGATGGCTCGAGCTGCCCATTGAAAAAAGAGAGTGTTGTAGATGAATGGCCGCTTCTTGTGATAGATCAACATGCAAAAATCTGAGATTCTTTTTTAATTTTGAAAGCTTTTATTGAAAACATCGATTAACATACAACAATATAGGTCAACATATCAAGCAGTTCCCCATCCACCCCCTCCCATCTCTATCCCCTGCTAGCATTTCCATTACTATGTGGGATAATTCTCCTCTTCATTTTCTGTCTATATACTTGGTTAGATTTTTAGCCGTTCATATTTTCTCCTACCTCCTCCTCAAGAGCTTTACCTGAACGCCATGACTTATATTTGTCCCAAACCTTATGAGAAGAGTTCACTTGTCCATTTTTAATCGCTGTCAATTCTGCCATGAGGTGCAGTAGTTCAATTTCTTCAGGCAAATAGCCTTAGAGGGAAGTGTTGTAGTTTTCCATAAGATAGCCAAAGCCAGATGAGCTGTTGTAAATAGTTGAGTAGCCCATCTATGATATTCAATTTTCACACCAAAGTATTTATGATGCAGCAAACGTTCTGCGCACATAGGGTATGGCATCCCAAGTATCCACTGTGCCATAGAGGTGATGTCCTGCCAATATTTTTGAACTGCAGGACAAGAGCACCAAACGTGGTACATGTCTCCTGGCATCCCACATTGTCTCCAACATAGTCCTGTTCCCGCATGATACACATGAAACAATCTTTGTGGAGTATAATACCATCTATATAACATTTTATGACCATTTTCCATGAAAGTGCTACTAATAGAGGACTTAAGTAGATATTTAAAACTGAGCTCCCATTTCTTAAGCCAAATCTTTAATAGGACCTCCACCCTAAAGGGGGTTCGCCTCATAGTGTTCAAAAATTCAGCTCTTGGAAGCCAAGGTACCGCTCTCAATGGCAGCAGGTCTAATGAAGCAGTGTTTGGGAAGAGAAAAGTTTTTAGCCTCTTCCTGAAGCTAAGGTAGCTGTTTTCTGTTCTGATGGCATTAGGTAGAGTGTTCCATATTTTAACTCCAGTATGGGAAACAGAGAGCTGTAAATCTTTTGATATTGAGTTGTCTTTTGAAACGGTAATGCTAGCATCGGTTGTTCTTTCAGTCTGTTAGACTGGACCTAACATAGCGAAGTGGTCTTAGTCAGCAGTTCAGAGGTGAAACCCTGTAAGATTTGAAAAAACAAACAAGCAGCTTTGAACCTGATCAAAAAGACAGAGAAACAAAACCTGTATCATAAGATACAGATTGAGGAAAAACTAAAAGAAAATGTCTGTGTGCTTGAATATCCCTTGAGGGACTGTCAGGTCCATTATTGTAAAGTGGAAACAGTTTCACACTATCAAGACAGTGCCTTGATCAGATCAACCCTCCAAAATCAGTAGCCAGGGGTTAAGGGAACAGCTAACTAAAATAACTTAAAAATAACTGCAAAGGTCTGAAACTGAAGAAAATCACCGATTGCAACAAGTTTAAGATTACTTCTACATGGGAGAGTGACAAGAAGGAAGCTATTGATGAAGAAACACAACCACTTAAGGGACACTGCATGTGTGTAGGAAGATTTGTTATATGGTAAGACCGAAGTGGAACATTTTGGTCTTAACAGTAAATGATGCTTTCTGCTTGTTTTTATATCAAACTGCTAACACCATTCCTCACTGAAGAACGGTGGTGACAGCATTGTGTTACTGGGATGTTACAGCAGTGGGTACGTAAGTCTTGTGAAGATGGAGGGAAAGATGTAGTTTTAAGTGGTTTTATTTTATCAACGCACTATACGCAGGCTGCAAAGAACAGACTATCAAGAAACTTCAAACAGCCCAGAATACTGTAGCCAGACTCATATTTGGCAAAGCAAAATATGAAAGCGCAAAACCACTAAGAGAGAGACTTCACTGGCTCCCACTCAAACAGCGTATCGCGTTCAAGATCTGCACGATTGTTCACAAAATCATCCACGAAGATGCCCCGCGCTACATGCTAGACCTCATGGACCTGCCTCCCAGAAATGCTAAAAAATCAGCCCACAAATTCCTTGATCTGCACTTCCCCAACTGCAAAGGACTAAAGTACAAACTAACTCATGGGACTAGCTTCTCCTACATGAGCACGCAGCTATGGAATGCACTACCAACTGACTTGAAAACGATTAACAAAATAACTAACTTTCGTAAATCTCTTCAACAAGGCCTACAATGAGAATCCATAGCTTATTATAACACCTTACCACTTCACCCTATTCTGATAGTCATCTTTCTATAACTTTGTTCAGCTCTTTTCTCCTTATCCATGATCTTGTTGTAACATCAATTGTACCTGTCTCCTGGAATGGTTTTTGTAAGCCACATTGAGCCTGCAAATAGGTGGGAAAATGTGGGATACAAATGCAATAAATAATAATAATAATTTTTTATTATTTGTTTGTGGACATATACCCCTTATGCAAGCAATCGCCAAAACATGGCCTTGTCAAGTTTGGTTGATGACTGAATAAATTTCCTGTTGCCATACTGGTGTCTTCTTGCTTATTTTCCTGGTTTCTCCAAAGCAAGGCTTCATTTGACTAAGAGAAAGATGAATGTTACAAGGTACAGGCAAATCCTAGAGAAAACCTGTTCTAGTCTGCCACACACCTGGGACTAGGGAGAAGTTTCACCTTCCAGTAGGACAATGAGCCTAAGCGACAAAACCATCAGAGGTGGAAAAGTACAACGGTGTCCCACGAAAAATCTCAGGAGCAGGTACAGGAGTGGGAACAGAACCAGGCTCTTCAAAAACAGACCAAAGACATCCAATTTTTGAAATATAATTTATTGAAAGAAGACTCTACAAGGTACCTTGTTTCGGCACTAGGAGTGCCTTCTTCAGGAGTCTGGAAATTTTGTCTTGAAAGGTTAGTGGACAAAGCACACTGGATAGAGTCTCTTGTGAGTGGTGTTTTGGTCTTGAAAAAGACGTTCAGTATATATTAGAAGATATGGTTGCTGAACGTCAGTAGTTCGTGTAACTAAATAAATTATATTTCAAAAATTGGACGTCTTCGGTCTGTTTTTGAAGAGCCTGGTTCTGTTCCCACTCCTGTACCTGCTCCAGACAATGAGCCTAAGTAGAAAGCAAAAGCAATGACTGAGTGGCTTAGCAAGAAGAAACTAAATGCCCTCAATTTCATGTCCTCTAATTCTACAGATTAGGTTTGTACCCACTGGTCTGTGCGGGTTACATCCCTTTATGACTTTGTTTAGGATTGCATCTGCCACTCTGTGCAGGTTACTCATCTCTGTGCTTTGGCTTAGGGTTGAACCTGCCACTCCATCCAAATTCCCCCCCCCCCCCCCCGAAACTTTGTTTAGGGTTGTACCTACTGTTCTGTGCAGGTTACCCCCCTTCTCTGTGACTTTATTTATGGTTGTACCTGCTGCTCTTTGCAGGTCACACCCCTCTATGTATGTTATGTAATTTTATGTTTTTGTCTTACTTGATTTTTTTGTAATTTACGTTATATGCTGTATAAATTGCCTGGAACAGGTTGTTGATAGGCAATCATAGTAACAAAGTAACATAGTAGATGACGGCAGAAAAAGACCTGCATGGTCCATCCAGTCTGCCCAACAAGATCTCATATGTGCTACTTTTTGTGTATACCCTAATTTGATTTGTACCTGTCCTCTTCAGGGCACAGACCGTATAAGTCTGCCCAGCACTATCCCCGCCTCCCAACCACCAGCCCCGCCTCCCAACCACCGGCTCTGGCACAGACCGTATAAGTCTACCCAGCACTATCCCCACCTCCCAACCACCAGCCCCTCCTCCCAACCACCGGCTCTGGCACAGACCGTATAAGTCTGCCCAGCACTATCCCCACCTCCCAACCACCAGCTCCGCCTCCCACCACCGGCTCTGGCACAGACCGTATAAGTCTACCCAGCACTATCCCCACCTCCCAACCACCAGCCCCTCCTCCCAACCACCGGCTCTGGCACAGACCGTATAAGTCTACCCAGCACTATCCCCACCTCCCAACCACCAGCCCCTCCTCCCAACCACCGGCTCTGGCACAGACCGTATAAGTCTACCCAGCACTATCCCCACCTCCCAACCACCAGCCCCTCCTCCCAACCACCGGCTCTGGCACAGACCGTATAAGTCTGCCCAGCACTATCCCCGCCTCCCGATCAAGAAACTTAACGCATAAATAAATAAATAAATGTCTTGTACAGGGGCATTATCACCTCTATAAATGCCCCTCCCTGTGTATTCCAGCATCTCTCTGACTCTGGTCACTGCCTTATCACATTGTTTAACTGTCTTGAGAATTTCACACACTATCTCACCAAGGTCTCTCTTGGTCAGTGCATATCAACTTGATGTACAGGCAGCCTGTGTCAGGTTCTCAGGTTCAGAGCCCGCGGGGCCGGGCTCTGGAGCAAACGTGAGCCCTTGGGCTGCTGCCGAGGAGCGACAGCAGCAGGCAAAACCCACCAACCAACACTGGGCAAGCACACCGGCAGGGACTGCAGGCACTGCCCAGCAAACCGGAATACATGGACTGGAATCCCCCGGACTGGAGGACACAGGACTGGAACACACACTGGACTGGAACACACTGGACTGGAGCGCACCAGACTGGAACACACCGGACCGGAACACACTGGACTGGAGCACACTGGACTGGTCCGTACAGCTTCACCTGCACAGCTACTAAGCCCCCAGGAGTTGAGCTCCTGGGTTCGAGTAGCCGGCAGGACTTACTGGATACCGGATGACACAGGGACCAGGACTGGAAACAAAAGTGTTCCTAAACCTAAACTGATCTACGTGCTCCCAAGCCCTAAACTAGCAGGAGTGTTCCTAACAGTAAACTGACAAAAGGACTTCCTAAGCCCTATACTAAACAGGAGCTCCTAAGCCCTGCTCAAGAAAGGGACTTCCTAAGCCCTAAACTAACAGAGCAGGGAACTAAATACACAAGCTAACACAGGTGCTACTAAGCACCAATCTACAAGCAGTGCTCTACAACTCTAAACTAACTAAGGTGCTCCTATGCACCAAACAACCAAAAGAGCTCCTAGCACTAAAAGGGAAGACAGGGAAGGCACAAGGAAAAAGCAGGAAAGCAAACACACGCTAGCAAAGGAGCTTCCTAAGCCCCCACGCTACAGCAGTGCACCACCGCACTAACCTAACCCAGGTTCCACTAAGCACCAAGCTACTGACGTACTTCTCACAGCGAACTGAAGTGCCGCTAACAGCACCAAACCCAGAAGTACTTCTAACAGCAAACTGAAGTGCTTTCTACAGCACCCAAACAGCAAAGACTGCAATGCTCCCAATAGCACAAACACCAGAAGTACTTCTAACAGCAAAATCTGTAGTGTTCCTAACAACACCAAAACCCTGAAGTACTTCTAACAGAAACAGAGCTTCCAAAGCCCTACACACAGCAATGCTTCCAAAACCAAGAGGGAAAAGCAGGGGAACCAAAGGGAAAAGCAGGAAAGCTAAACACACAGTCACCAGTGCACACTGCACTAACACTAACCTGGCCCTTAACAAAAGCAAGCAGGGAAACTAGACACAAAGTCAGAAGTGCACACTGCACCACCCTACCTAAAGCAAACACCACTGTTGCAAAGGCTCTGAAGGAAACAACACCACTTCCTTATCAAGGCCCTCCCTGATGATGTCACACTCCCTAGACCTAGGCAAAAGCACACTGACCCAGAGAGGCCCAACCCACACCAATGCAACACCGTGAAGCACTTGAAGCCAGTACACCCAAAGAGAGGTAGAGCTAACTTAGTCCACCCACACAGCTGTAGTAAAGTAAAACAATTAACCCCATGCTGCTGGAAGCTGCCAGCACAGAGAGACAGAGCCAGCTCAGAAAGGACAGACAAAAGAAACAGAAGCCAGCTAAGAAGCTGACCCCCAGGAAAGAGGTAAGTTTGAGAGGGGTTCTGACCCCAATCATAAAAGCCTGATTTGCTGGAGATTTTTACATGGAAGGACCTGACATTTGAAAACACTTGGCAAAGGAATTCCACCGTTTGTGATTCTTTGCAAGTCTAAAACCCTTCTTCAGTTAATCAGCGTGTTACTAGAATAGCAGGTTCACACTGAGACCCTCTGCATTACCTGTATGTGCATTCCAGCTGCGTGTCCAGAAAGGTGTTCTGAAAGTAGAAGGTGACACTCTCCCCCACTGGAGTTTTCTCTGGAACCTCCGGCATGCAGAAAACAACCCAGGAATGAACCTCGCCAAAACTGAACTGTCCTGTCAATGTTAATGTATTCATAGGCCTAACATAAAAGCAGAAGAGTAAGAGGTGTTAGCTTGCTTCTGTCAGATATCTGTGCAAGAAGGAAGACTGAAAATTTATACTAAATCATGTTTATTAATGGCATAATCCAAACATATTTATCATTTGATGTATTAACCATCATATAATCTCTGGTTTATTTTCAGATCGAATAAATCTTTCGCTTTTTACTAAGGATGTACCACCCATTGGTTAATACCATCAAAGAGATTCACAATAAAATTATTAAAAGAAAGAACTGTCCACAGTGCACCTGAGAAGGCCCTCACTACACCAGCCAGCCTCAAGCATTGACGTCAGCAGATGGTTAGTTGGGATAGCATTTCAAGAAAAAGTGGCTTTTCATGTTAGTTTTAAATCATGAGAGGGTCACTTCCTTACGAAGGCCTAAAGGGAGGTTGTTTTGTTCCAAAAATGTGGAGCAACAACTGAGAAAATAGAGAAGCACATTTGATGACATGATGAAGCTACCATTAAATCTTGCTGAGAGGACTGAAGGGGTCAACCCAGAATATAAGGCACAAGGTATCAAAATCTCCAAGCTACATGTCCGACCTGATCGATCTTCCGGCCAGGAACTGGACCAAATCTTCTCGAACATATCTCAATCTTCATCTTCCTAGCTGCAAAGGCCTCAAATACAAAACCTACTATGCATCCAACTTCTCTGTCATAGGCAGCCAACTCTGGAACGCCATACCTTGACACATCCGAAAAACCACTGAACACCTACCCTTCCAAAAACTGCTGAAGACTTACCTCTTCAAACAAGCCTATCCAAATGACCCGTCCTAACTCCCAAACCTAATTCCACACCACTAGTATCATCCATACTCCAATCCTTTCCCCACATCTATTACTAATGTCCTACTCTATGTAATTATGTCATCTCTGAGATACTTTGTTCCATACTTTGTATTATCTATGCGATACTTTGTAAGCCGCACTGATCCTGCTATCGAGCAGGAAAGAGCAGGGTATAAATGCCACAAATAAATAAAATAAATAAAAAAGAAACAGGGGTGTTTCAGAGGAGAACATTTTCTGAACAAGCATCACAATTTTGAAAGGGATTCTTGCCTTAGTAATGGAGTAATGTGATCTCAAGGAGTAGCACAGTGGAGCACTATAACAGTGGAATTTTGAACAAGTTGTAAATGTCTTTAAATAAGAGTGAATTACAGTAGTCTAAACTTCCTATGATAAATGAATAGATCACTTTCCTCATCCTACTGCAGGTCAAGAGAGTCTGAACCGACTGAATTTGTTTCATTTTAAAGAAACATTTTCAGGCCAGAAAAGAAATATGTGTTTGAAAATTAAGTTGACTATCGATATGGACTCCTAGGATCTTTAAGGATGATACTAGTTCAATTTGGGTGCCAGCCATGATGATCGTTACTGGCAATAGATGTTATGTAGGGGAACCAAATATCAAAATCTTGGTCTTATTATCATTTCATTTTAATTTATGAAGGTTCAACCAGATTGAAATCTGATTATGTTTCTGATTCAATTCTAGTATAGTAGATGGTGAAGAGGAGTGAGTTATTCTCAATATTTGAATGTCATCAGCATATACAATGGATGTTAAGTCAATAGACTGAATCAATGTTAGTAGGGTGTGCAAGAAAGACATTAAAGAGTGTTGGAGCTAATATGGAACTTTTAGGGACCCTGCAAGTCACAGCAAACAGCACTGAAGTTCAATTTTTCCATGAGACTACAGTCAATTGCTGAAAGAGATAAGACTGGAACCAGGCCAAGACAGTGTGGGTCAATCCTATGGTGTAAAGTTGATTTATAAGAAGCTTATGGCCTACTAAATTGAAGGCACTAGACAAGTCAAGAGAAATAACAGTCTTATTCTAGTCCAGATGAGTTTTTACAGTGGTTAGGCCTAGTAATGTGATCTTGGTGGAATGCTTCCTGTGAAATCCAGTTTGATATAGGTATAGGATGTTAGTAGTTTCAAGAAGATCTAGGAGGTGTTCTGAGAAAACCCATTTAGTAAGTCTGGATAAAACAGGAAGATTCACGATGGATCAATAGCTACATCTTGGGGACTCTTTTTTTGGATCCTTGATCCATGGGCAAAGATAGGCTATTTTCCAAGCATCTGAAACTATACCAGTTGACAGTGATGAAGCTATCATATTGTGAATATAGGACAGAAAGATCGTCTCAAATGATTTAAGCAAGATAGATGGAATGGGGTCATGAGGAGCTGTAGTGAGATGTGTTGAACTGAGTGCCTTTTGGACCTCAGTTATAGCAGGGTTATGGAATATTGACCCATGACTTCCCAGGGAGCCGGGGGGGGGGGGGGGGTCATTAAATGTTCCTTCACTGTCTATGAAAGACACCTGGGAGGGGATGGATACTTGATTTGCTCTTACAGAAGAGGAGATAGAAAACTGCATGTCTACAATTTTTCATTTAAAATAATCTGCCAGTTCTTGAGCAGTGAGGACTTGAGAGTCATCCAGAGATAGTTGAGACTCCGTAAGAATACAGAAGATTTTACAGAGTTTAGCTATATTAGGAGTCATAAGAATTTGCTGTGAATAATAAGATTTACATGCAGAAGTAGTTTTTTTCTTATGATGTCTAGCTGTTTGTAACTAGTGAGAGCATCAGGTGAATATTTATTCTGCCATCCACCAGTGCTATTCCATGGAAAATATTCCTTACGAGTATGAACCACCAGACCCAAGGCTGCCCTGCACGTCAGCAGAATTAGTGCAATTAACCAGGTAATGTTCATAAACTGAAGGCTACGACTCTGCTTGCACATGGCTCTGATTCAGGCTAGAAATATGTGAAGCTTTATTAGTTTACTAGCAGTTTTTATGTATGTTTTTAAATGTATGATGTTTATTTACATACTTATGTTGTCATTCTTATAATTTTTTGGCAAATCCAACTATTTTATGTATCTTTGGTTATTTAGATAATTTTTATAGTCTGTTTTTTATTCCAGTGAGTTCACATTGCACTTCCTGGTTCCAATGATGATTGTAGTGTCATTGGAACTCAAAAATACAGCCACTGAAATGCATACATTTCAAAACTTAAAATGAGTATTTTAAAGGCATAATACAGCATTTTTTAACTAAAAAGAGGGCAAGCTGAGCTGCATCAATTCCAGCCTTTGTTTTCAGCTTTTTAATATTTTTGAAAGGATCAATTTTTCCCCATGTTTTTCAGCATCTTTTAAAATGTGTTTTTAAGGTTCAAGCAACATTATTTTAATGTATTTACTGCTGTAACTGTCTATTGCTCATGTTTGATTTATTCTTATTGTACACCGCCTTGAGTGAATTCCTTCAAAAAGGCAGTAAATAAATCCTAATAAATAAATATGGATTTTCCTATTTAAGGGGGTTTTGAGCTGTTTGGGTTTTTTTTTTTAGTTTTTGTGATTTTTTTTTTTTTAAGATTTTATTAGGTTTAATGCAATCCCAGTGTTCAGCTGCATTTAGACAGAGGCAGATTCAATCTGAGGCCCTTTTACAGAGCAGTAGTAAGCCCAATGTGGGCTCATTCTTCCACGACTACCGCTGGTCCAACACGGCTGCCAGCAGTCCTGCCCCCAGCACACCATTTCCAGGGGGAAAAAAAAATCCCGGAAATGGCTTGCGCAGCAGTAACCTGGCGGTAATCAGACATCGCTGCACACTGCCTGGTTACCGCAGGGTTACTGCGAGAGCCCTTATCGCCACCTCGATGGATGGCAGTAAGGGCTCCCTACCGCATGGCCATGTGTGTCTAGGGGCTTTTTACCCTTTGTGGTAAAAAGGGCCCTGGTACGCAGGAAAAACAGCTCCCTTTGCTAGAACAGGGCCCTTTTTCTCGCAGCTTGGTAAAAGGATTGCTCTGTTTGCTAACATGGTAGAAATGCTGTTGCTCTGAGGAAGGAAGTGCTGCACTGTGAGTACCTTATATATGAACTAGTAAAAAAGGCCCGTTTCTGACACAAATGAAATGGACGCTAGCAAGGTTTTCCTCAGAGTGTATATGTTTGAGAGAGTGCATGTGAGAGTGACTGTGTGTGAGAGAGTGAATGTGCGAGTGTGTGTGTGAGAATGAGAGTGTGTGCAAGTGCGTATGTGAGACAGTGTGAAAGAGACAGAGTGTTTCACACAGATACAGTGTGTGCGAGAGAGAGAGTGTGTGTGAGACACAGACTCTCTGTGAGACTGAGTGTATGAGACCAAGAGAGTGTGTGAGTGACTGTGTGACACATAGAGAGTGAATGTGATACAGTGTGAGACATAGAGTGTGTGAGAGTGAGAGAGAGAAAGACATTGACTGTGAGAGAGAGAGAGAGTGTGTGTGTGTGTGTGTGTGACAGAGACACCTCCCCCTCCTCTCTGGTGTCAGGCCCCCCTCCCTCCCTCTCTCTGGTGTCAGGCCCCCCCCTCTCTCTCTCTCTCTGGTGTCTGAGCGTTACTGTGCAGGACGCTGAGCTCTGGCTGTGCTTCAAGGAAGTGACCAATCCTATTTAATAGAATGCACCTCCAACATTCTGAAGCCGAGAAACCTCGTGTGGTTGGTCACTTCTGCTTGTGACGAACCCGGAAGTACGTGATGTCAATTCAGGAGATGGATACAGAGAGCAGGAATGCCTCAGCCATGCAGTCAGCTTCAGAATGTTGGAGGTGTGTTTTATTATATAGGATGGTTTTATTTTATACTGAGCACTTTGAAGATTTATTTGACTTCATTGTTTTGAAAAACCTTTATTATATTTTTTAGGTAGTTTGATTTGTAAATATTAGGGTTATCAATAGAAATCAAACAAAATAAAACATGGAAAAGAAAATAAGATGATACCTTTTTTATTGGACATAACTTAATACATTTCTTGATTAGCTTTCGAAGGTTGCCCTTCTTCGTCAGATCGGAAATAAGCAAATGTGCTAGCTGACAGTGTATATAAGTGAAAACATTCAAGCATTACTATGACAGTCTGACAGGGTGGGAGGAGGGGGGTGGGTAGGAAGTATGCATGGGGACATCAAAGCATATCATTGATATTCTAACAGGATGGGTGTGGATAGGTGAGGGGGAGGGTGATCAACAGAGACATACAGCTTTATGGTTTATAATGGGCTAGGAACCCCAGATCCTTGTTAAGTCCTTTCTGTTGGGTGTTAAAATATTCAATCATTCTGACTTCAAAGGTCTTACGTTCTTGTATGGTTTTAAAGTTACCGATCTGAGGAAGAAGGGCAACCTTCGAAAGCTAATCAAGAAATGTATTAAGTTATGTCCAATAAAAAAGGTATCATCTTATTTTCTTTTCCATGTTTTATTTTGTTTGATTTCTATTGATAACCTTAAGAGTGGACTAACACGGCTACCACACTCCTCTACTTAAATATTAAGGGAAGGTCCAGTAGGTATGTGCTCCCTTTTAGTGTTCCACTTTGTTCTAGTATGGCTCACTGTCACTATTATGCTTAAAGTTTATGTTGTGCACTAAATTGACATGGTACATTTTGTTCAAGAGTTAAATTTCTCTGCCATAAAGAAATTTTGTGCATGTGGTAGATTCACTTTGCTGTTTTCTCACCAATTCCCTGCTTCAATAGCCATTACTGTCTGTTTTATATTTTAATAGCTATTATTTATTATGTCTATTTGGTTATGCATTTTATGTTTTTTTTTTATATTTGAAGTTTTTTGTATTTGAAATTAAGTTTTATCATTTGTATGATTTTAATTTTACTATTTGTACATTAGTTTCACCCCTGACACAGTGCTGCATCGGGTGACTGTTCTAATAAAGCTGCACATCTTTCCAGACTGCTAATCTGCTTGTCTTCCTGCTATTACGCCTAGTTGCAGATCATCGCCTCTCTTTTCTGCTGTGTTACGTGATTCAGGTTATCCTATCTTTTCTTGAATTAACTTAAGAATACCCAAAGATGCTGTTGTATAATAGCTGGAAGCCACATGGCTGTTGCCTTTAATTTTTATTTGATTTATATCCTGCTCCATCTACAAATCTGGGCAGTTTACAATAAGAACATACAAATTACAGTAAGAACAATCACATAAAACAAATATATTCAAAAACTAACACACCAGGACTATTACTCTTCAGCTGTTACCAGAATTCAGAGGCAATCCGGCAAAATTAACCAAAAATAAACCAGTTGTAAACTTACTCAGGCCTTATCAGCCAGAATAAAACCTGTTACCAGCTTACTAGAGAGTTACCACTAAGATCAATGACAAAAAGCCTTCTGAAATAAGTAAGCTTTTGATCGTCAAACGGTCACATCTTTGGAACATTCTCATGCTGACCCAGAATTTTTCGGTATGCACTACGGGGAAGTAGCCTTGGCAATCTGGGCAGAATATCTGCTGCTACTACTACTATTTATCATTTCTAAAGTGCTACTAGATGTACACAGTGCTGTACATAAAACACATATCTGGACAGACTGGCTTTGAAGTTACTGGAACATGAATGCTCCATTTCCTTCCTGGACCTACCTGTCATGTTCAATGACATGAGTCCTTTGATGAAGCGACAGTGGCTTGATCTGATACTGCCGAACTTGACAGGTTTTTGGTTGAATTCTTGGAGTTATGTAAGCCTGAAGAGTCCCATACTGGCCTTCAATTGATCGAATCTGCATCAGTAAAGACAACACAGAATAGTCGTGAGAATAGTGCTGTTAGTCCACCTAAATTAAAAAGCATGCTGGGACAAGGGATGGCTCAAGGTAATCTGCTGCCCTTTTTACAGCCCCTTTGCGTTTAGCTCACTGACTTTCCACTTCCCTCATATTATTCCACTCTGCCAGCTCTTCGTTCAGGTAATTGTCCATTTTACTGAGAAGCAGGTGTAAATTTAGTGTTGATCTTAGAGACCACAGAAATTAATTCCCTTTCTGAAATGTCCAGACTACACCTTCTTGCCATATTGCACCTACTGCAGATTTGCACCTGTAAATCTCCTCGATGTTTCTACCACATTTGTCTTCTCTCTGGAGGTCTAAAATCATGAACAGAGCTGTTTTATAACCCTCCCTTTTGTATTTCCTTCCCAAAACTTAATCTTATTATATTGTAAGCTTTTCCTTTCCTTAGAATTCCTCTTTGTTTGCATTTATATTTATGTTTCTCTGTCATTGTATATAGCCTTCCCTATTTATTTTACTATATAACGTGGAGGGCCATAATCGAATGGGGGCGCCCATCTATAAGGGAGGCCATCTTTAAGGCCGGCCCCGTAAAGCGGTGTCCCCGACCATATTATCGAAACAAGATGGCCGGCCAACTTTCGTTTCGATAATACGGTCGGGGCCGGCCAAATCTCAACATTTGGGCTAGCCTTAGAGATGGCCGCCATTGGTTTTTGCCGATAATGGAAACTAATGGCGGCCATCTCAAACCCGGCCAAATCCAAGCCATTTGGTCGTGGGAGGAGCCAGCATTTGTAGTGCACTGGTCCCCCAGACATGCCAGGACACCAACCGGGCAGCCTAGGGGGCACTTCTAAAAATTAAAAAAAAAAATAGCTCCCTAAATCCCCCCCAAAACCCACTACCCACAACTGTACACCACTACCATGGCCCTTAGGGATGAAGGGGGGACACCTACATGTGGGTACAGTGGGTTTTGGGGGGGGGGGGTTGGAGGGCTCCCATTTACCCCCACAAGTGTAACAGGTAGGGGGGGATGGGCCTGGGTCCACATGCCTGAAGTGCACTGCACCCGCTAAAAACTGCTCCAGGGACCTGCATAGTGCTGTGATGGAGCTGGGTATGACATTTGAGGCTGGCAAAAAAAATGTTTTGTTTTGTTTTTTTTGAGTGGGAGGGGGTTGATGACCACTGGGGGAGTAAGGGGAGGTGATCCCCGATTCCCTCTGGTGGTCATCTGGTCAGTTCGGGCACCTTTTCAAGGCTTGGTCGTGAACAAAAAGGGACCAAGTAAAGTCGGCCAAATGCTCGTCAGGGCCGGTGTTCTTTTTTCCATTATCAGCCAAAGCCGGTCATCTCTTAACCACGCCCCCGTCCCGCCTTCGGTATACTGCCGACATGCCCCCTTGAAGTTTGGCCGGACCTGCGACGGAAAGCAGTTGAAGCCGGCCAAAATCGGCTTTCGATTATACCGATTTGGCCGGCTTTAGGAGAAGGCCGGCCATCTCCCGATTTGTGTTGGAAGATGGCTGCCCTTCTCCTTCGAAAATAAACAGGATAGTAACATAGTAGATGATGGCAGAGAAAGACCCGCACGGTCCATCCAGTCTGCCCAAGATAAACTCATATGTGCTACTTTTTGTGTATACCTGACCTTGATTAGTATCTGCCTTTTTCACGGCACAGACCATAGAAGTCTGCCCAGCACTAGCCCCGCCTTCCAACCACCACCGGCTCTGCCACCCAATCTCGGCTAAGCTTCTGAGGATCCATTCCTTCTGAACAGGATATCTTTATAGAATACTGCCTAGCAAGATGCACGCGTAAATCAAATTGTTGCCAATTAGTGCCAATAGTTGATTAGCACTAATTAGCTTGTTATTCACTTAAATGTACGCACAAATTGGCTGTGTGCCAAATTTGTGCATGCAATTTTGAACACCATTTCTAGAATTTGGGGGAATATGCTTCCTAATGTCACAAGATCTCTGTACCTTCAGTTCCAGTCTGGTAGTATTTGCTTGACATCGGTAAGTAGCCAGAAGAAAGTTGCCATTTGGCTGTGAAAAAAAGAAAAGAAAAAAAAAATAAAACACTAACAGAGGGATGATCAGAAGCAAACACCGGCACAAGAGGCTGTTAGCGCCATACTAGCGCCTGCGTTTGCTACCGCCCCATGATCAGAGTCCTCGAGCACGTGAAACAATGCTCTCGAGGCTCTGAACGCAACTAGCATGCAAATGCATGCAAAACAGGGCTAAACATATTCATCCCCAATGATCATTGACCAGCGTGCCAAAGATTGGGTTGCTGGCTGTGGCAAACCCTACATCAGCTCCGAGCTGGCGTTAGGGTTTGCAGACCATTGGGGAGGAATGGTGAGCCCTGTCCTGCATGCATTTGCCCCCATTCCCTAGTAGGGCAATTAGCTAGCTTGTGTCTTGGTTTTCTCAGACCAGACAGGCTTGCTTAGCCCTAGTAATGGGCCATAAACTTTAACAAGCGTTTGTCTGTTTGTTTGCTTCAAACAGATTCTGAATTAATACAGAGCCATTTTCAGTGAAGGACCAATATGAGTGATAGGTAAAGAGGTTACAAAGGACAAATGATGAATATTTGAGAAAAATACCAAAGAAACAGAATTATGTGAAGGTGACCTTAGAGGTCAGAGTTGAAGAATACCAGATAAGTAAGAGAGAAATGTAAGGCCTTAAGTGACTGGACAAAATTAAGCTTCAGTAGTCTGACAGCTTCTGAAGGAAAAACAAAGAGAGAGAGATATTTTATTTTCCTTATACTGAAATTTGGACTGATATAAATAGTAATTCAATTTTCTGTAGTACTGGGATAAAAGAATTTTTACTGTAACCATTTATTTACTCTAATAAATTTTAGCATTATTATAAAAGAAAAACTGAACTCTAAAGTGTTTTTCCTTTGCCAAAAGAGCTTGCTTTTTTTACTCTCTTCTGTTCAGCTTCCTTTTAGAGGCAAGATGGGAGTGACCTATATACAATGTGCATATTTTATCAACTATTTATCTACACTGTAACTCTGGCCCATCTCCTCTGAAAAGCCACTCTTAGGACAACTATGTGTATGTAAGGACATTGCATATTTTATCAACTATATAGAACAGCAATAAGCAAGCTTATGTGCAAATTCTTCTATTTTTAAAGGACCTCAGTAAAGGGATTAGACGGAAACACTAACTTTTTCAACATCACAATTTACTCGCCTAAATTGTCACTGGTCCTCATTTACATTTTTTTTTTTTTTGCATATTCCTTTGTGTTAACTTTAACCTTGTCTTTTAAATCACAAATAATGTCTTCAAAGAATAATGAAAATCGAAAACTTATCTTAGAGGTGTCGGCTCCAGAGGTTCTTAAGGTCTGAAATGAATCATGTTTTGCCTCCCTAATAGACTTTGAAAACTTTGTTTCTACATATGATTTGATATTGAATGAGATTTTGCATATTTGGGCAGGAAGGTTTGGCGTTATAGCTTCTGACAGGTTTTATCCCTAGAAGCTCTGTAAGGCTTTTTCCTTCCTGACCCCAGGTATTTGTGACACTGTTTGGTTTCTACTATTTTTTGGAGAACTATATTTAGTTTAGGATAATCATTATATTATTCAACCCAAATGCAGATCTACTTAAAGTAGCCAGAGGCAGACCAAGTAGCTGATCTGGGTTAACAGGAATACACTGCAGATCCCTCCCAGAAGTAAGATGGCAAATCACAAGTCTTTCTGGCTGAAAATGATTCTTGAACCTGCCTTCCAGGTACTTCTACAACAACATTCTGAGCTATTCCAAACCTCTAGGCATCCTCACCACTACGATACCCCTCAGCTCACCTCACTATCACAGCCACTGAAACTCACAACTGCTGAATTTTTATCCACATCCAGAAGGTCAACAGGAACATCGCTCTGTATGGAACACAAGAAGATTCATTAATTCTGTTTATAATTATGGTTCCTCCTCTGTAAGGTTCAGGTAAAGGTTCATGGATTTGATATACTGCATTTCTGTGGTAAAACCAAAGCAGATTAGATTTTATGTTTCAACAATTTTTTATTGATGACAACCCGAGTCAAATACAGAAACCAGAATATAACACTCACAAGGCAATCAAAATGACACTAACATGGCCAAACCATCATCAACCAAAGTTTTAACCCTTACCCAATCCCTTTCCCCCCCCAACCCCCCCACTTCCCCCCTTTGTCCCCCCCCTCTTCCGGTCAACCAATTCAAGACCCAGCAAATTATATACCCCGCAACCCAGGAACATCATTTGCACAACATATCAAACTATAACTGTCCACAACCTGGTATTTATATACCTTTACCTCACTACCTTCCCCGCCCACCCCAGGAGCCCCCCTCCCTGCCCCCAATCCTTATATCCCCTACCCCCATACCCCTCCTCCACTATTCTCATTCCACCCCACCTCCGTATCCACCCTTAATAACCCATAAGCTTGTATTCTGATAGCCTCTGGGCTCCCTTCCACAGAAAGGAATACCACAATTTACTAGGTTTGTTATCCATTATTGAAAACTAAATTGAATATTAGACTGCGACCCCAGGCCTGTACATTTTGTAGGCAGGGATTCCAAGTATGCATAAAACGGTGTTTATGCTTAGGGGAACCCCTCACGTCTCTGGCTTCCCAAGACAACAATAAATGGACCTGATTCCTCCATTGCCAGTACGAAGGGGCCTCCTGCGACGTCCAGCACTGTAATATACTTTTCCTTGCCTTTAGACACATTTTGCGACACATCAAACTACCAAATTTAGACAGGTTAGCAAAAGCTTTGGGTTTATCTAAAACAAATTGTTCCAAAGTTCCTTGAATATTCACCCCTAGCAACTGAATCGCAGATTAGATTTTATGTTCAAATTTGTTTATTGAGATTTATATAACATTGTACACAAAAGGAAATGGCTATTACATAATAAGACCTGTGACACCATAACCAATACAGTCAAGAGAATACATCACAAAAGGCGAAAGGGCCTTGTGTCTGATAGCCCCCTGCCTATACACTCTTCCTCTGTGTGAACCCTCATTACTTGTGCACTGTGCACCTGTACCCGTCAACTACTTACGGGTAGCGTACGACTACTTTCCCCCCCGCAGTTACTTAAGCTGTTCCCATACAAAAATAAATATCTGCCAGTTTCTTTTATGCGCCAATCTGTGGTACAGAAACTTTAAACATTTCACTATGTAACCATAACACAAAACAGTCAAAACTCGCCATCCGCCCAAACTAATATACCAACACTGCACCCAGTGAACTACCAAGTGCAAACGCAGATTAGATTTTATTATATGCAGGTCCCTAGTGGGCTCACAAATTTTATATATTTTACAAATTTTATACCCCGCTTAACACTAAGCAGCTACGACACATATATAAGATCAGGCCACCCAAACATCAAGAAACTATACTGCCTAATAAACAACCTCCTTGACACTCAAACTGTGGTAGCCACAAACGAAGACCCTCCCAACTCCATGGACCTAGCCAAATATTTCAAACAGGAAGTGATCAACATTAGGTCAGGCCTTCCAATGACCATTCTCCCTCTAGAGAACTATCTAGTCCACAGGACATCACAAAGCGAGGCAGCACAAGCCGACAGAACTTGGACCTCCTTCACAATGCCATCAACCTCCAAAATCCAAACCTCCCTCAAAAAGTATGTGAATCTCACTGCATACTGGACGCTTGCCCAAACCCACTTATACGAGATGCCCTTCCTGGTCTATAGATTTACTAACTGAATGCATCTCCTTCTCATTACGAGAAGGTCACTTCCTGGAGACCAAGGGAAACATAATGCTTACCCCAATCCTAAAAAGCAACACAGCCAAGAAGGACAATATAACTAGCTACAGACCGGTGGCATCCATCCCACTCCTAGACAAAGTCATGGAAGGTATAGTCACCAAACTAACAAAGGATTACCTATACCAGCACTCTATCCTCCACCCCTCACAGTCAGACTTTAGACCCCACCACAGCACGGAACTTGTTCTATCACTGGTTGAGTGCTTTTGACGTAGTGGACAATACACTCCTCTACATCGGCCTTGGAGGCCCTGTACTCGGATGGTTCACCGGTTTCCTCAAATTCAGATCGTACCAAGTCAAATCAGCACATAATATCCCACCCGCCTGGACTCCAAGCTGTGGTGTACCACAAGGTTTTCCACTGTCCCCAACACTATTCAAGATCATGATAGCACCATTCGGCCCTACAGCTATATCCACGTTCAGATTTTCAAATTGTTTATAAACACTTTCTTCCATGAAGGGTGCACTATCCACTCCATTCCCAGATATATCCTCTGCAGCCAACCGCAGTCCTTCTCCAGGATTTTCTTCCGTGAACACCGAAGAGAAGTATTTGTTTAGCACATTTGCTTTATCAATCTCCACACAGCCATTCTCAGCATCTTTCAGTCTTCCAATTCCATATCCAGGTTTTCTCCTTTCCTCAATGTATCTGAAAAAGATCTTATCACCTCTCTTTACATGTTTAGCCATTTTTTCCTTCCACTTGCAGTAGCCAAATTTCCCTCTTCATCTCTCTGGGTTTAATCCAGTAATCTTTTATATGATCCTCTTGTTGCGTTCTGTATTTCTTGAACGCAGTCTCTTTTGCCCTTATTTTTTCATCCACTTGTTTGGACAACCATATAAGCCTACCCTCACACATGGGGTCATTTTAAGCAAGATTCCTGCAAATACTGTGCTCATATTTTATGTGTTATAAAATATGCTCCAAATAGGTGCTTATTCAGCTTCCCCAATTGGGTGACCTGTAGTTAGCAAATGTTCTCAATGGGGCTTGCATTAAATTGTGTTAACACACTTTAGTAAAGAAGGCCCTTGATTACTTAATACTGTACATGAAAATTTCCTTTTTTTAACTGTTCATTCTGGTTGCTAAAGGAAGGCTCACAGTGTACAAGTGAAAAAGCAAAAACTAATTCAGGCAAGGCACACCTTTTTGCAGGTTTTCTCCTATACTTTTCCGAAGACTTAAGCAAAGCTAAGTGTTGTTATTTTCAGGTGGGGGACCTTAGCTCTTGTATTGCCTCACTTAACCTGACCTAGATAAACAGGTGGCAATCCTACAGTAAGGGCAGCACTCTGTCTCCTGAACTCTCCCATGATGGGAATAACTTCCTGCTTGCCACCACATGCTGCAACACTGAAATGCAAAGCATGGAAAGACAGCAAACAGGAATGGACACTGCCTATGGTAGCGTTAAGGATAGGGTTACCATATTTTGTCCCCCAAAAAGGAGGACACATGCCCCGCCCCGCCACACACCATGCCACGCCCCCTTTCATGCCCTCGCTCAGCTCCCTGTCACATTTTCCCCTCCCCCCTGTCACACACCCCATCACTCCCCCTCACCCCCCCCCCTTACTACTGCCCTGGTGGTCTAGTGACCTCTTTGGGGCAGGAAAGAGCCCCCTCTTTCCTGCCCGGAGCGCTGCCCTGCATGCATCCTTCCTGTTCCTGATCACGGCGCCGATTCAAAATGGCCGCCGAGAATTGAAGTCTCACAAGGTCACTTCAACTCTTGGCGGCCATTTTGAATCAGCGCCGAGATCAGGAACAGGAAGGATGCATGCAGGGCAGTGCTCCGGGCAAGAAAGAGGGGGCTCTTTCCTGCCCAGAAGGCGGAAGAGGTCACTAGACCACCAGGGCAGTAGTAAGTAAGGGGAGGGGAGGCTAGCAATCTGCCCATTTGTCCGGTTTTCTGGACAAACGGGCAGGCTGGTGGGTGGGGACGGCCCGCCCACCAGCCTGCCCATTTGTCCAGAAATCCGGACAAACGGGCAAGATTGGCAAAACCCGCTGCCTCTGGGTAAATCCGGACAGATGATAACCCTAGTTAAGGAGAGCACTCACCTGAACCAGAACATTATCTATGGCAGTCTGCACCTCCAGGATGAGGCTGTAGCTGGCATCATCTCGATTCAGGGTAAATTTCTCATTCACACTGAAGACAGGAACTGCTGAAACAGCAGTGCTGGATTGAGCAGACTGCTGGTATTTTTCCCGTTCCTGAAGCACTTTAAACTGCAGCTGTTCCAACTCACTCCTGTGAAAAGCAGACAGAAGCACAATATTCTCACTTTCCTAGCATGGAGTCTGTTCCTGCTTTCTGCTCAGACATGGAAACAGAATTTAATTCTCCTTCCTGCACATCTCCGACAGAAACATTTCTGGGTGTTTACTGTTTGGAGGTTTTATAAGTGCTTATCATGTAATAAAATAACCTTTTTCTCTGCTAACATGTTGCTCAGTTAATTGAACCTGTAATAAAGAAGGTGAAACCCAAGGTGGATGAATGTGTGTCACACACTGGGCAGCAATTAATGAATTAATGTTTTTTTACGCAAGTAAACTGCATTTTAGTGGAGGATTAGCCTAGTGGTTAGTGCAGCGGACTCTGATCCTGGGGAACTGAGTTCAATTCCCAATGCAGCTCCTTGTGACTCTGGGCAAGTCATTTAACCCTCCATTGCCCCGGGTACAAAATAAGTACCTGAATATATGTAAACCGCTTTGAATATAGTTGCAAAAACCTCAGAAAGGCAGTATATCAATTCCCATTTCCCTTTCCCTTTTAATTATTGCAGCCCTCCCCCAATGTTGGTAAAAGTAAAAAGCACACCATTCACAGTATGCATTTTAAAATCTACATGCATACGTTTGATATATAATTTACACCAGCTTGAATGCAGGTGCAAAGAGCACAGGTACTCTGTATCCATTTTCAAAGCAAAGCTGTGAGGAGTTTGAAAATAACCATGCAGGGATGCACGGCCCATGGGGAGGTTCATTATTGTTTTATTACAGCTAAGTGATGAGTTCCTCCCTATTGTGGAAGGATTGACAAATGTATTTATTTATTGGGATGTATTAACCACCTTTATGAAGAGATTCACCCAAGGCGATGTACAGCAGGTACAGTTTAATATAAAACTTACAATTTTGTTAACAGCATAACACTAGTAAAATGAACTAAGTATAAACATAAATACAATTAATGAGGCAAACTTGAAAACAGTAAATTGAAACCTAATAATAGATCTACCGTGAAACACTATCAAAAATGTACATATTTAACAGCACTGGAATTTGAATACCAGAGATATAATACAATGTTAGCATAATATTAATGATACACCCAATAAGCAGCATTAGAACATTCAACTAACATAGATATGATACTAAAGGCTTTCTACAATACAGCTTACCATATAACTGAGGGACCAGGAGCAGATATAGGATGGGAACAATATGTGGTACAGAGTCAGTTGGGATAATTTGATGGTTAACAAAAATCAAGGCAAGTTCTTTATATAGTTAAGCAGGAGATAAGGAACTGATCTATGTTACAGTATATGTATAAAGCTAGTCCAGGAGCAGAACAGGTGTGTGGGAAAATAAAGGCAGGCCAGAGTCCCTAAATTTATACCATCCCATGGGTTTAAGGTGGTCCCTTGCTGAAAGGCTGCTTTATGTGTAGAGTTCAGAAAAGGGACCCAGTGCCTGGCAGTAATACAGGTGAAAAGGCCGGACTGAAAATTACCTTCCTCAAATCCAGATGAACATATGCGCTGGTTCCACAGCACGTGTGTCCCTATGATAACAAGAAGTATTCCTGTGGAAGAATAAGCCAACATGTGTGTATTCGAATTCAACTGTCTCTCTGATATTTTGTCCCACCACTCGAAGAATTCACAGTTACAAAGTAAGTAGATTCAGTTTGTCTTTAAAAACATTCTTTGAATATGTGCATTAGATGTACCTGTGTAGTTTGTAACTGCATGGGGTCGTTTAATTGCACCCATAAGGCATGCTATGACCATTCTCCTCCCATTAGCCTGTTTAATCTTTGGATAAGGTCTTAACATAATTTAGAAAGTTCATGTTAATTAAAGGAATGGGTCTGCAATTTTGAGTACATGACCTCACCAAAAGCAGAATCATGGCCTCAGTAAAGGTATTCTCCACTTCACTCTGGGAAATATACTTAATTCTGGTCACCACATCTCAAAAAAGATATATTGGAATTAGAAAAGGTACAGAGAAGGGTGACGAAAATGATAGAATGGGACGACTTCCCTATGAGGAAAGGCTAAAGCAGCTAGGGCTCTTCAGCTTGGAGAAAAGAAGGCTGAGGGGAGATATGATAGAGGTCTATAAAATAATGAGTGGAGTTGAACGGGTAGACGTTAATCAATTGTTTACTCTTTTCAAAAATACTAGGACTAGGGGGCATGCAATGAAGCTACTAAGTAGTAAATTTAAAACGAATCGGAGAAAAAACTTTTCTTCACTCAACGTGTAATTAAACTCTGGAATTCATTGACAGAGAATGTAGTAAAAGTAGTTAGCTTAGTGGGGTTTAAAAAAGGTTTGGCTAGCTTCCTAAAAGAAAAGTCCATAAGCCATTATTAAAATGGACTTGAGGAAAATCCACTGCTTATTTCTAGGATAAGCTGCATAAAATGTATTGTACTGTTTTGGGATCTTGTAACCTGGATACTTGTAAACTGGATTGGCCACTGTTAGAAACAGGATGCTGGTCTTGATGGACCTTCGGTCTGTTTCAGTATGGCAATACTTATGTACTTATGTAACCCCCAACCCTCCCAACTAGAGAATGACACAAGGACGGAGACCCGTAGTAACTGTGGGGATGGCAACAGGGACAGAGCTTGCAGGGACAGGGCGGGGATGGGGACAGAGCCCACGGGGATAGGAAGAAACTTTATCCCCGTGTCATTTTCTACTTTGAAGCCTGTTAATGAACTGGACTGTTATTTATGTTTGAGTGATGCAGACAACAATATTTTGATTATTTTAGAAAAACAAACAAACATGCAGTTACCTGATGCTAGGGTCCACCACCCAAGAAAAAGATCTAGGTGTCATTGTAGACAAAAGACTGAATCTTCTGCCCAGTGTGCGTCAGCAGCCAAAAATCAAACAGGATGCTAGGAATTATTAGGAGAGGGATGCAAAATAAGACCAAAAATATTATAATGCCTCTGTATCGCTCCATGGTGCAATCTCACCTTGAGTACTGCGTTCAATTCTGGTTGCCGTATCTCAAAAAAGATATAGTGGAATTGGAAAAGGTTCAAAGAAGAGCAACCAAAATGATAGAGGGGATAGGACTGCTCCCATATGAGAAAAGGTTGAAGAGGTTAGGGATCTTTAACTTTGAAAAGAGACACTGAGGGGCGATATGATTGAGGTCTACAAAATCCTGAGTGGTGTGGAGCGGGTGGAGGTGAATCGATTTTTCACTTTTTCAAAAAAGTACAAACACCAGGGGATACTCAATGAAATTGCATGGAAATACTTTTAAAATAAATAGGAGGAAATGTTTTTTTTTACTCAACAAATAGTTAAGCTCTGGAACTTGTTGCTGGAGGATGTGGTAATGGCAGTTAGCATATCTGAATTTAAAAAAGGTTTGCACAAGTTCCTGGAGGAAAAGTCCATAGCCTGTTATTGAGATGGTCATGGGGAAAACCACTGCTTGCCCTGGGATTGGTAGCATGGAATGGTGCTACTAACTGGGTTTCTGCCAGGTATTTGTGACCTGGATTGGCCACTGCTGGAAGCAGGATACCTGGCTACATGGACCATTGGTCTGACCCAGTATGGCTACTCTTATGCTGGCCACAACTAGCAAAATTTGCAAGGGGGATCCTGTACATCCTGCTACTAGCACATCTTCTATTGCCGGAAGGACTGTAGAAGACAGGAGAGCTAGACTGAATCCTGAGTTTATCTTGTTGGCCAGACCGTACAGGTCTTTATCTGCCACATTTACTGTGTTACTTCTTATTCATCCACAGATTTAAAAAATCATAACACTGCTTCATAGGGCATATTTTTCCCCTCTAGGGCATACAGAATGGGTTGCAGTTTGTACCCCTGGACATTTTAACAGGGTGGATTAGAATTCCTTGGGGTAGTAGAAGTCAGCTATTGTTGGGGTTGGAAGGGTAGAGGGTGGTGGTAGGAAGGAGGGTTATTATAGCTGCTCATAGTTATTATTGTTCTCTATTTGTAATTTATACACAACAGTTGCACAGCATATTGTTCATTTTATACTTTAATAAAAAGATTTAAATATAAAATTGTCATTGTTCAAGGCTTCTGCAGATGAGGACAGAGCCCATGGGGATGGAGCGGGAACAGAACCTGTGGGAACAGGGCGGGGATGGAGACAGGGCCTGCGGGGATGGAGTGGGGATGGGGACAGGACAAACTTTGTCCCCGTGTCATTCTCTACCCCCAACCCAAATAGACAAGAAAGAAAATCAAGAACCCCCTTCCCACTATCAAAACCCCTATAGTCTCCTGGATCCCCCTGCCAATCAAGGAGGACCAACAAGAAATACCCTAAGAAGAGGAAAGCCGCCCTCACCCCGCATGGAAAATCCACCCCCGCCCCCCCCCGCCACACACACACACACACATACACACAAAAAGAATCAAATACATATCTCATACACCCACACAATTACAAATTTACACATCCAAATACCAGCAAAAGAACCCCCTTAGCTTAGATAACAGAATTCTCTTAAACAATATAATAAGCAAAGCAGCAATTGTAATACTCAGTCACTGATTTTTAAACCAAACAGCAGAAATTTTGCACACAATAGTCAAGGTGCTGGAGTGATATGTTTTGTTTTCCATTCCTTTCCTAATAATTCTTAACTTTCTATTTGCTTTCTTAGTCACTGCTGAACACTTAGCAGAGGGTTTCAATGTATCATCAATGGTGACACCTAATGTGGAACCTAACATCATGTAGCTATAGTTTGGGTTCCTGTTTCCTACAGGTATCACTTTGCACTTGCTCACATTAGAACATAAGAACAAATTTCACTGCCGTTTGGATGATCAGTCTCCCAGTCTAGTAAGGTTTTCTTGCAATTTAAAAACTTTGAATAACTTTGAGGGGCATAATCGAACGGGGATGACCATCTGTAAGGGCGCCCGTCTCTAAGGACGTCCCTAAGGGGCGGGGAAACCCGTGGGGACGCCCAAATCTCAACATAAAGGAATTGGAGAAGGTGCAGAGAAGGGCGACAAAAATGATAAAAGGGATGGGATGACTACCTTATGAGGAGAGGTTAAGACGGCTAAGACCCTTTAGCCTGGAGAAAAGGCAGCTGAGGGGTGATATGATAGAAGTCTACAAAATAATGAGTGGGGTAGAGCGGACAGATGTGAAGCGTTTGTTTACGCTTTCGAACAGTAATAGAACTAGGGGACACAAGATGAAATTAGAATGTGGTAGGTTTAAAACAAATTGGAGAAAGTTTTTCTTTACTCAGCGCGTAGTTAAGACTCTGGAACTCATTGCCGGAGAAGATAGTGACGGCAACTGGCCTTGCTGAGTTTAAAGGGGGTCTGGACAGATTTCTGAAGGAAAAGTCCATTGATCGTTATTAAATTTGAGGGTTTTGCCAGGTTCTTGGGGCCTGGATTGGCCGCTGTCGGAGACGGAGTGCTGGGCTTGATGGACCTTTGGTCTTTTCCCAGCGTGGCAGTGCTTATGATCTTAGGGATGGTCATCCCCGGTTTTCAGTGATAATGGAAGCCGAGGATGCCCATCTCAAAAACGACCAAATCCAAGTCATTTGGTTGTGGGAGGAGCCAGCATTCGTAGTGCACTGGTCCCCCTGACATGCCAGGACACCAACCGGGCACCCTAGGGGGCACTGCAGTGGACTAACTGATGCACTAACTGAATGGAAAAAGGCATGCAGTGGTCACTGACCACATCCCACCCCGAAAAAAAACAACTTTAAAAACTTTTGTCTTTTTTTAGAGTATGGGTGAAGGATGTCCTTCGCTATGCCTCCGCGACTGCAGTTGAGGACGTCCTTCGCTATTTATTTATTTATTTAGATTTTGCTCACACCTTTTTCAGTAGTAGCTCAAGGTGAGTTACATTCAGGTACACTGGATATTTCTATGCCTCCATCCCTGCGACGGCAGTTGAAGACGTCCTTCGCTATTGCAGTTGAGGACGTCCAAAATGTGGATGTTTGTGAGAAGGATGTCCATGCCTCCAACACCCCCTTTATTTATTTGGATTTTGGATCACAAGTAGCAGCAGTGGGATTTGAACCGCTACCTCTGGATTGCAAGACCAGTGCTCTAACCACTAGGCCACTCCTCCACTCCACTCCCTTGAAATTTGGCCATCCCTGTGGAGGGGGCGGGCAGTTGAGGACGTCCAAAATGTTTGAAAGAAGAACGTCCACGCCCTCTTTATGCCTCCACTGACACACACATACCTCCCCCCCAGGGACCTGCATACTTCCCCCTCCCCCACAGGAATGGCCAAATTTCAAAGGAGTAGAGTGGAGTGCAGGAGTGGCCTAGTGGTTAGAGCACTGGGCTTGCAATCCAGAGGTGCTACTTGTGATCCAAAATCCAAATAAATAAAGGGGGTGTCAGAGGCATAGCAGGCATGGACATCCTTCTCACAGAAACACCCAGGCATGGACGTCCTTCTCACAAACATCCACATTTTGGACGTCTTCAACTGCCGTCGCAGGGACGGAGGCATAGCGAAGGAGGTCCTTCACCCATACTCTAAAAAAAAAAAAAAAAAAGACAAAAGTTTTTAAAGTTGTTTTTTTTCAGGGTGGGAGGTCAGGGGAGGTCATCCCCGATTCCCTCCGGTGGTAATCTGGCCATTTAGGGCACCTTTTTGTGGCTTGGTCGTAAAAAAAAAAAAGGACCAAGTAAAGTCGGCCAAGTGTTCGTCAGGGATGCCCTTCTTTTTTCCATTATCGCTTGAGGATGCCCCTGTTAGGCACGCCCCAGTCCCGCCTTCGCTACGCTTCTGACACCCCCCCCCCCAAGAACTTTGGTCGTCTCCACGACGGGAAGCAGTTGGGGACGCCCAAAATTGGCTTTCGATTATGCCGATTTGGGTGACTCTGAGAGAAGGACGCCCATCTCCCGATTTGTGTCGGAAGATGGGCGTCCTTCCCTTTCGAAAATAAGCTAGCTAGTGTCATAATCAAATGTAATCACCTCACTTATTATTCCTGTTTCCAGGCCATATATAAATAAGTTTAAAAAAATAGCAATCCCATTGCAGATCCCTGGTGAATCTCATTATTTACTCTTCTCCATTGAGAATATTTACAACACTACCTCCTATCCCAAGACTCTTTAATTTCCTCAGGAGTTGTTCAAGAGGTACTTTGTTAAATGCCTTCTGAAAATCCAGACACACAATATCAACTAGCTCACCTTTATCCACATGTTTATTCAACCCTTCAAAAAATGTAGCAGATTGATGAGACTAGACTTCACTTGACTAAATCCATGTTGACTTTGTACCATTAATCCATACCTATGTATATGTCCTCCAGGACATGAGTGCTACCTTAATCTCTCGACTGACTGGGATTGGCTAGACGATATAGTGTTAAAATGTTTTCATTCCTTCCTTAGAAATAGACTCCAGTCTCTCATTTCTATTCCTTGACTTGTGAGGTTCCTCAAGGGTCCATCTTAACCTCCATTCTTTGTAATCACTACCATGACCCACTGGCAACTATTACCCAAAGTTTCAGGATCAGCAGTGCTTTTTTTGTAGAAAAAAAGGTGCCGGTACTCATTATGGGCGGGGTCACCACATATGGCTCCAGCCCTATGACAGCCACAGCCACATTAGCCACACCCCTTATACCATGGCACATATAAACAGACATCATTGAAAATATTATACTAGTATAGAAGAAAAAAATAACGTGATTTTTTTTCATTATAAATAATTTCTGTAAGCTGTTACAGCTCCAGTATACCTAGTGCAAAATAAGAGAGCAGATGTAAATTCTCAAATTGGACATATTCCAAACACTAAAATGAAAATAAAATGATTTTTTCTACCTTTGTTGTCTGGTGACTTTGTTTTTCTATCCATATTGGTCCCTGTCTCTGATTCTGCTGCTCTCTATCTGTTCCCTTAACTCCGTTTCCAGGGCTTCCTTTCCATTTATTTTTTTACTTTCCTCCTTTCTTCTTCATTTCTTGGCCTACATCCGTAAGTAAAAGCTGGGTCCTCCTCCGTGGAACTGAATGGAGGAGGTATAACGTGGATCCAGCTTTTGCCTATTTTCTCCATCAATGTGCAGCTTTCCTCCTCTCTTCCCTTTCACTCCTCTCCATCCATGTGCATCTTCTTTTTCCTTTCCTCCTCTCCATCCATGTCCAGCATTTCTCCTCTCTCCCCGCCAACCCCTCCATCCATCCATGTCCAGCAATTCTCCTCTGTCCCCTGCCCTCCCCCTCCATGTCCAGCAATTCTCCTCTCTCCCCTGCCCTCCCCACCCATCCATGTCCAGCAATTCTCTCTCCCCTGCCCTCCCCTCCCACCCATGTCCAGCGATTCTCTTCTCTGCCCTGCCCTCCCCTCCCATCCATGTCCAGCAATTGTCTCTTCCCTGCCCTCCCCTCCCATCCATGTCCAGCGATTCTCCTTTCTCCCCTGCTCTCCATAAGTACATAAGTAGTGCCATACTGGGAAAGACCAAAGGTCCATCTAGCCCAGCATCCTGTCACCGACAGTGGCCAATCCAGGTCAAGGGCACCTGGCACGCTCCCCAAACGTAAAAACATTCCAGACAAGTTATACCTAAAAATGAGGAATTTTTCCAGTCCATTTAATAGCGGTCTATGGACTTGTCCTTTAGGAATCTATCTAACCCCTTTTTAAACTCCGTCAAGCTAACCGCCCGTACCACGTTCTCCGGCAATGAATTCCAGAGTCTAATTACACGTTGGGTGAAGAAAAATTTTCTCCGATTCGTTTTAAATTTACCACACTGTAGCTTCAACTCATGCCCTCTAGTCCTAGTATTTTTGGATAGCGTGAACAGTCGCTTCACATCCACCCGATCCATTCCACTCATTATTTTATACACTTCTATCATATCTCCCCTCAGCCGTCTCTTCTCCAAGCTGAAAAGCCCTAGCCTTCTCAGCCTCTCTTCATAGGAAAGTCGTCCCATCCCCACTATCATTTTCGTCGCCCTTCGCTGTACCTTTTCCAATTCTACTATATCTTTTTTGAGATACGGAGACCAGTACTGAACACAATACTCCAGGTGCGGTCGCACCATGGAGCGATACAACGGCATTATAACATCCGCACACCTGGACTCCATACCCTTCCTAATAACACCCAACATTCTATTCGCTTTCCTAGCTGCAGCAGCACACTGAGCAGAAGGTTTCAGCGTATCATCGACGACGACACCCAGATCCCTTTCTTGATCCGTAACTCCTAACGCGGAACCTTGCAAGACGTAGCTATAATTCGGGTTCCTCTTACCCACATGCATCACTTTGCACTTGTCAACATTGAACTTCATCTGCCACTTGCACGCCCATTCTCCCAGTCTCGCAAGGTCCTCCTGTAATCGTTCACATTCCTCCTGCGACTTGACGACCCTGAATAATTTTGTGTCATCGGCGAATTTAATTACCTCACTAGTTATTCCCATCTCTAGGTCATTTATAAATACATTAAAAAGCAACGGACCCAGCACAGACCCCTGCGGGACCCCACTAACTACCCTCCTCCACTGAGAATACTGGCCACGCAATCCTACTCTCTGCTTCCTATCTTTCAACCAGTTCTTAATCCATAATAATACCCTACCTCCGATTCCATGACTCTGCAATTTCTTCAGGAGTCTTTCGTGCGGCACTTTGTCAAACGCCTTCTGAAAATCCAGATATACAATATCAACCGGCTCCCCATTGTCCACATGTTTGCTTACCCCCTCAAAAAAATGCATTAGATTGGTGAGGCCTGTCCAGCAATTCTCTCTTCCCTGCCCCTCCCCTCCCATCGATGTCCAGAAATTCTGTTCCCTGCCCTCCCCTCCCATGATGTCCAGCGATTCTCCTCTCTCCCCTGCCCTGTCCTCCCATCAATATCCAATGATTCTCCTCTCTCCCCTGCCCTCCCCTCCCATGATGTCCAGCGATTCTCCTCTCTCCCCTGCCCTGTCCTCCCATCAATATCCAATGATTCTCCTCTCTCCCCTGCCCTCCCCTCCCATGATGTCCAGCGATTCTCCTCTCTCCCCTGCCCTCCCCTCCCATCCATGTCCAGCGATTCTCCTCTCTCCCCTGCCCTCTCCTCCCATCCATGTCCAGCGATTCGCCTCTCTCCCCTGCCCTCCCCTCCCATCGATGTCCAGCAGTTCTCTCTTCCCTGCCCTCCCCTCCCATGATGTCCAGCGATTCTCCTTTCTCCCCTGCCATCAATGTCCAGCGATTCTGCTCTCTCCCCTGCCCTCCCCTCTCCCATGTCCAGCGATTCTTCTTCCCCCAGCCCATCTTCCTTCTCCACTGCCTGCCAGCGTCGGACTCAGCAGAGCGAACAATGCAGCGATTGAGAGAGGCTGGAAGCATCGGAGCTTCCCTCTGCGAGTCCCGCCTATGCAGAAACAGGAAGTTGAAACAACGTAGTGTGAGCACTCTGGAGGGCTGGTGCGAGGGAAAGGGGATAGTGGGTCTTTCAGCCGGCATCATCCCCGTTCATTCAGCCCAGTGAGGAGAACAGGGCGCCCTCTAGGGATCAAACTGCCAGGGAAAGCGGTAATGCAGGAGAAAAACTACACTTCCCAGAAGCCAGTGCAGGGTCAGCTGAACTCCCAGGAGGGGGAGGGTGGAGTGACTGATTGGGAGATGAGGTCTGATCCTGGAGATGGGGAACAGCTGGTGGAGCTTGGGGAGGAGGAGATGGAGTGGAATAAAGAGGAGGTAGAAGGAGAAGGTAAGGAGGAGTGCATGGAGGTTGGAAGGTTTGCTCAAACTTCCTCAGGAAAGGTAAAGGCTTTGGTGGCGGGAGTGTGGCCCAAGCTGTGCATACTTGGAGAGGATAAAATAATCCAGTGGGGAAGCCACTGGTGGAAGAAGCTAACCCATAAACTATCTAAGGGTAGAAGATAGTGCTGATGAGGGGAGGCTACAATTGGGAGCAAGACAAAGGTTTATATTCTGAGTTACAATTGGGAGCAAGACAAAGGTTTATATTCTGAGTTAAGATTGGACTGTGTTAATAAGCTGAATGTGGAAAAACTGAACTGACTCTTGCATTCTTGAGGAAGTAACTGCTTGAATATTAAAGCTGTATTAAAAGATGCTGAGAGAATAAAGACCTGTGGTTTTCAAGAACTATAAGACTGCTGGAGTTTGTGTGTCCCAGTTGTGAGCTGATCCTGGGCGCAGGTCAGCTGGGCAGCAGTTAAACTAGGCCAGAAGCAGTGCAGCAAGGCGGTGGTTGCAGCTCGTACCGGGGAAAAGCTAGCCAAGCTAAGCAGGGTCGACCCCGGCTCTCACCTGGAAGAGTGACCTGGTTACAGAATGGTGGCAGTGGTGGGATTGTCTGAACAACCCGCCGGCAAAAGAAGCGTGTATTACTCCGAGTTCTGGTAAGCATATACGGGACTCGGGTAACCAGGAGGAGGGGGATATAGAGGGCCGGAGCTGTGTAATACCGCACTTGGAGAGTGTTCTTTGTTGTTCCCTTTCTCTCAGGTACCGGTGGCTAAGGCGACATGGAGTCGAAGGAGCTGCTGTCTTTTATGGCCCACCAGTTCCAAAAGCAGCAGGAAATGGCTCAGAGACTTCTAGAGGATTCCTTGGCTGCTTCTCGAGCACAGATACAACCGGTGCTGGAGGTGGTGCAGGAATTGTTACGGGCAGTACCCCTACCGAGGAAAGAGAGCCCCTCATTGGAGGCTATAGCCACTGGAGCTGTGCCTGGAAGCCTGGAGCCTGGACGGGTTAATTGGCTGCCTTGGGGCAAGTTAACAGAGCAGGATGACATTGAGGATTATCTGGGGACTTTTGAGCGGGTAGCATTGGCGGCTGCCTGGCCTCAAGAACAATGGACCATCAGACTGGCTCCCGCCCTGTCCGGGGAAGCCCTGGCAGCTTTTCGGAGCCTGTTGCCAGGGGACGTGGTGGATTATCAGAAGCTGAAAATGGCTATTTTGGACCGGTATGGGGTAAGCAGACAAACTTATCGCAGGCGCTTTCGGAGTTGGAGGTGGAGGGAGGGGGAGACTCCGAAGGCCTTGGCCCAGAAGCTGATGGACTTGGCTATCAAATGGTTAGAGCCTGATAAGCGGGCAGTGACTCAGTTAATGCAGGATCTGGTGCTGGAGCAGTTTTTAGAGGCTCTACCGGAGAGTATCAGGGTTAATTTGATCAGGAAGGGATGTGAGACTCTGGAAGAAGCTATCAAAGGCTTTGAATACTTTCTGGAGTCACAATACTCTGAGGGGGGAGAGGGTGTCTGGCGGGGTGGTCGGGGTAAAATGTTCAAAGGATCTGGGTGGAGGGAGGAAGGTCCTAAGGAGGATGATAGAGTGTGCTACCGATGTGGGAAGTCGGGACATCTGAGGAGGGACTGTAGGGCCAAGTTGGGGCTCATATCTCAGGTAACCCCCTCTAAGGAACCCCAGTTTACGCATTGGGTTAAGATAGGAGGGGTCTCGGTGGAAGGACTTTTGGACTCAGGAGCGGACCAGACAATGTGCTCCCAGAAGTTGTGGGGGCAGATTGCCCGGAAAGGGGGTCAGCAGGGTAAGAAGAGAGACCGGTCCGTGGCTATTCAGTGCATACACGGGGCCTCCTCAAGGTATCCGGTCCGGCTAGTAGACATACAGGACCAGGAGGGCCTTCAGTGGGTGTGGGTGGCTGTACTTCCTAGGCTTCCTCAGGATCTCATTTTAGGACGGGATTGGGCTCCATTCACATACTGCCTTGGGGGTAAGCAAGCCTTGGTATCTACCCGGGCCCAGGAGAGGCAGGAGAAGGAGCAGGAACTGTCCCTGGCGCAAGTATTTCCATTCCAGGGAGAGGTTATGGGGCGGCCGGGGAAGACAAGGAAAGGCTCTCAGCAAAAGAAACGAGGTCAGGAGCAAAGGCGGCAGCATTGTCAAGAGCTCCTTTATCAGGGGAGGTTCCCAGGGGATACGGAACAGGTGTTAGAGAGATTCCCTGATTTTTCCAAAGAGCAAAAAGATGACCAGACATTGCAATATGCGTGGGAGCGGGTAGATCAAGAGGGAGAAACCAGCTTCCCTCGGTTTGTTAGTGACAAGGGGTTGCTATATCGGCTGTCCTGTTTAGCAGGGGGGAAGGAACCTCAGAAACAGTTAGTAGTACCGAGGGGGTTTAGGAACCTGGTGGTACGGGTATCTCATGATCATATCTTAGGGGGTCACAAGGGGGCTCAGAATACTCTCCGGCAGGTATTAAACAGATTTTACTGGCCCGGGGTGTATAAAGAGGTGGAACAATTTTGCAGCTCCTGTAGTCAGTGTCAGAGGGTATCAGAGCAAATACCGAACAGAGTGCCCCTACGACCCCTTCCCCGTATAGGGACTCCTATTACCCGTATGGCAATGGATATGATCGGGCCCATTGATAAGTCCCGAAGGGGGTATTCCTATATTCTAGTGATCATGGATATGGCCACAAGATACCCCTGGGCCGTGCCGCTTCGTACCACCTCAGCGAAAGTTATTGCGGCCCAGCTAATTCGGATCTTTTGTGAAGTGGGGTTTCCCAGGGAAATGATTACCGACCGGGGGACCAATTTCATGTCACGAACCCTGGCCCAGGTGTGGGAGGCTTTCGGATACAGCATATTCGGACCGCAGCTTACCATCCTCAGACTAATGGCCTGGTGGAGAGATTCAATAAAACCTTGAAAATGTTGTTGAGGAAAGGGTTAGGTTCCTCCCATGAGGAATGGGATCTATTGTTACCATTTGTTTTGTATGTGTGTAGGGAGAATGTTCAGGCCTCTCTGGGCGTATCACCATTTGAATTGATGTATGGGAGATCACCCCGGGGAGTGTTGGATGTGTTAAGGGAGCAGTGGGTTCCTCCGGAAGAGGAGGATCGGGATGTAGTGAACTATCTAGTGAAGCTGAAGGAACGGTTGCATAAATTGAGCCGCGGGGCTCAGCAACACTGGGAGAGGAGTCAGGATTACCAGAAAGCCTATTATGACCGGAAAGGGGTGGAGAGGGCATTGAAGGTGGGGGACAAAGTCTTGATCATGATTTCAGACTCACCTCATAAGTTCGTGGGACGCTGGAGGGGTCCTGCGGTCATAGAAAAGAAGTTAGGTCCAGTCACCTACTTAGTAAGGAATGAGCAGGGCCGGGAGCAGACCTATCATATAAATGTACTTAAACCTTGGCAAGAGCGAAGGGGACTATTTGGTCAGGCTAGGGGGGAAGCTGAGGAAGAATTAGGACCACAGATCACGGAGATATATAAGGCAGGAGAACCGCAGATTGCTACTACATTGCCAGGGAGTCAGCAGAAAGAGGTTCAGGCACTTGTGGAGGAGTTTCGGGATGTCCTGACTCCTTGCCCAGGGGAAACTCACCTTATCATGCATGATATCATCTCGGAGCCGGGCCGGGTGGTCAGACAGAGACCTTACCGTCTCTCACCCCCAAAGACACAAGAGGTGGTCCGACAGGTACAGGAGATGCTGGATTTTGGGGTCATTGAGGAATCTGTCAGTCCATGGTCGAGTCCTGTGGTGTTAGTGCCCAAATCCGATGGTACGTGGCGGTTTTGCATTGACTTTAGGCAAGTTAATGCGCTCTCGGATGCCGACGCCTATCCGATGCCACGTATTGATGAGCTTCTGGATCGCTTGGGTACTGCACGATATCTGTCCACCCTGGACTTGACCAAAGGGTATTGGCAGATCCCTCTGACTCAGGAGGCCAAGCCTAAGACAGCCTTCTCTACACCCATGGGGCTCTATCAATTTAAACGCATGCCGTTTGGGCTTAATTCAGCGGCAGCTTCCTGCCAGCGGTTGTTAGATCAGGTGTTAAGACCGCATCAGCAATATGCAGCGGCTTACCTGGACGATGTTATCATTCAGAGTGAGGATTGGCCCTCGCATATTATAAGGGTGAGGGCGGTATTAGAGGCTTTTCGTCAAGCAGGTTTGACTTTGAACCCGCAAAAGTGTTGTTTTGGGCAGGAGAAGGTTAAATATTTGGGATACTGGGTGGGGAATGGTCAAATAACTCCGCTCTGGGATAAGGTAGCGAGTATCCAGGACTTTCCATACCCCAAAAATAAGAAGCAGTTAAGGAGCTTTTTGGGCCTAGTGGGGTACTATAGGAGGTTCATACCCCACTTTGCCTCCATTGCTACACCCCTCACTAATAAACTTCAGAAGGGGTCCCCCAATAGTCTACGATGGGAGGAGGAAGGGCTGCGGGTGTTCAATGAGTTGAGAGTGGCCCTGTGTCAGGAACCCCTGCTGAGAGCCGTGGATTTTGATAAGCCCTTTGTACTGCAAGCTGATGCCTCGGGGGTAGGTTTGGGGGCCGTGTTGTCTCAGGTACACGAGGGGCAGGAACATCCCCTGATGTACCTGAGCCGGAAACTGCTCCCCCATGAGGTCAGGTACTCAACCATAGAGAGAGAATGTTTAGCGATAAAATGGGCAGTGCAGATGTGCCATTACTATTTAGATGGTCGGAAATTTACTCTGATTACGGATCATGCGCCTTTGAGGTGGTTGGGCCAGATGAAAAATAGTAATGGTCGTCTCACGAGGTGGTATCTGGCTTTACAGCCCTATCAATTCGAGGTGGAGCATAGATCAGGCAAATTTCTGACAAATGCCGATGTTCTTTCGCGAATTGCCAGTGCAGGCCAGGAGAAGACTGGCAATCGTTTGAGCAGGGGGGTGTGTGAGCACTCTGGAGGGCTGGTGCGAGGGAAAGGGGATAGTGGGTCTTTCAGCCGGCATCATCCCCGTTCATTCAGCCCAGTGAGGAGAACAGGGCGCCCTCTAGGGATCAAACTGCCAGGGAAAGCGGTAATGCAGGAGAAAAACTACACTTCCCAGAAGCCAGTGCAGGGTCAGCTGAACTCCCAGGAGGGGGAGGGTGGAGTGACTGATTGGGAGATGAGGTCTGATCCTGGAGATGGGGAACAGCTGGTGGAGCTTGGGGAGGAGGAGATGGAGTGGAATAAAGAGGAGGTAGAAGGAGAAGGTAAGGAGGAGTGCATGGAGGTTGGAAGGTTTGCTCAAACTTCCTCAGGAAAGGTAAAGGCTTTGGTGGCGGGAGTGTGGCCCAAGCTGTGCATACTTGGAGAGGATAAAATAATCCAGTGGGGAAGCCACTGGTGGAAGAAGCTAACCCATAAACTATCTAAGGGTAGAAGATAGTGCTGATGAGGGGAGGCTACAATTGGGAGCAAGACAAAGGTTTATATTCTGAGTTACAATTGGGAGCAAGACAAAGGTTTATATTCTGAGTTAAGATTGGACTGTGTTAATAAGCTGAATGTGGAAAAACTGAACTGACTCTTGCATTCTTGAGGAAGTAACTGCTTGAATATTAAAGCTGTATTAAAAGATGCTGAGAGAATAAAGACCTGTGGTTTTCAAGAACTATAAGACTGCTGGAGTTTGTGTGTCCCAGTTGTGAGCTGATCCTGGGCGCAGGTCAGCTGGGCAGCAGTTAAACTAGGCCAGAAGCAGTGCAGCAAGGCGGTGGTTGCAGCTCGTACCGGGGAAAAGCTAGCCAAGCTAAGCAGGGTCGACCCCGGCTCTCACCTGGAAGAGTGACCTGGTTACAGTAGGCAGGACTTGCAAAAGGAAGCTCCGACGCTGCCAGCCTCTCTCAATCGCTGCCTGCACCGTTTGCGCTGCTGAGTCTGATGTAGTAGTAAATAGGGAAGTGAGAGTATTATTAGAAAAGGGATGGAAAACAAGCATGAGGATGTTATAATGCCGTTATATCGCTCCATGGTGCGACCGCACCTGGAGTATTGTGTTCAGTTCTGGTCGCCTCATCTCAAAAAAGATATAAAGGAATTGGAGAAGGTGCAGAGAAGGGCGACGAAAATGATAAAATGGATGGGATGACTACCTTATGAGGAGAGGTTAAGAAGGCTAGGACTCTTTAGCCTGGAGAAAAGGCGGCTGAGGGGTGATATGATAGAGGTCCTAATAATTCTTAACTTTCTATTTGCTTTCTTAGTCACTGCTGAACACTTAGCAGAGGGTTTCAATGTATCATCAATGGTGACACCTAATGTGGAACCTAACATCATGTAGCTATAGTTTGGGTTCCTGTTTCCTACAGGTATCACTTTGCACTTGCTCACATTAGTTTGTTTACGCTTTCTAACAATAATAGAACTAGGGGACACAAGATGAAATTAGAAGGTTTAAAACAAATTGGAGAAAGTTTTTCTTTATTCAGCGATTGGTTAGACTCTGGAACTCATTGCTGGAGAAGGTAGTGATGGCACCTGGCCTTGCTGAGTTTAAAGGGGGTCTGGACAGATTCCTGAAAGAAAAGTCCATTGATCGTTACTAAATTTGGGATTTTTGCCAGGTTCTTTGGGCCTGGATTGGCCGCTGTCGGAGACAGAGTGCTGGGCTTGATGGACCTTTGGTCTTTTCCCAGCGTGGCAGTGCTTATGTACTTATATACTTATGAGAGGAAGGGTGTAGGACTTGCCGGGGGGTGGGGGGGAAGGTGCCGGTATGCCGTACCGGTGCGTACCGGCACAAAAAAAGCCCTGAGGATCAGTGACTTTTTATATGTGGATCACATTCAACTGCTGGCCTAAACGTATTCCAGCCACAGACCTAATCTAGACGATCTGAATGCAGGCCTACATGCAGTTACTGGATGGCTATCATCTCATAAACTGAAAATAAATTTCACCAAATCAAAGACCATCTGGATTACTGGAAGGAACCTGCCACCTAGCTACACCCCCATCCTGCTGAAAGAAGCAATCACTATACTTGGCGTTTGTGTTGATATCTCAGAGCTAAGTTACTAGGTCATTCTCTGCCTCACAGAAAATTAGGTAAGTCAAGTCTCTCTTAGAAAAAGAATATCTTCAACTTCTTATTCATATGTTTACTCTTAACAATCTGGATACACAGCTATTAAACTTAGGTATAAAGCTAATTGTTGTGCTCCTAATGGACCAGCACTGGCTTCTCTTTACAGATCTAACTGATCCAGATAAATGTTTTGGTCTAAAGACAAAGGTCTTTAATCAAGTCTTTGAAAATTAAGTTGAGGTCTATCCTGAGACTGAAATCTCTCTACTCTGTCTTTCCTGCTCTATTTGTCTCTCTCCCTTGGATTTTCTCCATTTTTCTTCTCTGATACTCTCAGACTTTCTTTCTTCCTCTGCTTATACTATATAATATGGTTTCTGAAATTGAAGTGAAATATAAATCTAGTTAATAGTCCTGTGTACGAAAGTACCCTTCCCTTCTCTGTGAACCTAGAAAGGTTTTCTGTACATTATATTCCCTGGTCTTATATCAATAGTTTGTTTTGACTTTCTAAACTGGAAATGAAACTGAAGGTTAAAAAAAAAGTGTAATTAAGATAAGGACCAACCCTGAGAAGACACCAATTAAGTCCCCTTTGTAAAAAAGAATTATTTCACCCTTAGGAAGACAATCCTAAAAAAAGCACACACACATCACCAAACAAATGGGACCATTTTTGAAAAGGAGTGGAGGAGTGGCCTAGTGGTTAGGGTGGTGGACTTTGGTCCTGAGGAACTGAGTTCAATTCCCACTTCAGGCACAGGCAGCTCCTTGTGACTCTGGGCAAGTCACTTAACCCTCCATTGCCCCATGTAAGCCGCATTGAGCCTGCCATGAGTGGGAAAGCGCGGGGTACAAATGTAACAAAAATAAAATAGATACTATTGGAGATTCTACATGGAATGTTGCTACTATTGGAGATTCTACATGGAATGTTGCTACTATTGGAGATTCTACATGGAATGTTGCTATTCCACCAGCAATATTCCATGTAGAAGGCTGCGCAGACTTCTGTTTCTGTGAGTCTGACGTCCTGCACATACTCACAGAAGCAGAAGCCTGCGCGGCCACATTGGTGATCTGCAAGGGCCGACTTCTACATGGAATGTTGCTAGTGGAATAGCAACATTCTATGTAGAATCTCAAATAGTAGCAACAGTGGAGGAGTGGCCTAGTGGTTAGGGTGGTGGACTTTGGTCCTGGGGAACTGAGGAACTGAGTTTGATTCCCACTTCAGGCACAGGCAGCTCCTTGTGACTCTGGGCAAGTCACTTAACCCTCCATTGCCCCACGTATGCCACATTGAGCCTGCCATGAGTGCGAAAGCGCGGGGTACAAATGTAACAAAACAAAATAGGAAGTATTTCATCAATTACTGCATAATCACATCCTTATCTTTTCTGTGTGTGGCCGACAGATACAATCAGTGTTAACCTGCTACACTGTTAAGTTCTTTCCATCACCTTAAAGATGCAATCTTGTTCTGCATTTCTTGGCTGATCTTGAGCTCATCTCCGGGCCCAGCTTCCTTGTGAGCAGGCTCTGTGCTCAGCCCTGTCACCCAGCCTGTAAAACAAGATAGTGGCAAAAGACTTATTTCTTTCTCAATAACTCCTCCATCCAGTGCAGCCACTGATGTGCTATTAACTTTTTGGCAAGGTGTTCTGACGACACAAGCTTTGGTTTCATAAAGTAATTTAAGCAGAGACTCCTTCCTGCACATTATATCAAATTTTTAATAAACTATAAACACCATCTCAAATACCTCTGACAGTAAATTGTGTGGGTCTGCCCTTCTGTGACACTGAAAGAGAGGGGAGAATGTGTGATCTGGTGGCAAATGCATGAGACCCCTTCTTTTTTAAATCTACACCTCTTCCCTGGGCTCACTGATCTCATCTCATGGTTTCCAGTATCATCTTTATGCTGATGATACCCAGCTGTATCTCTCCACACCAGACATCACCGCGGACACCCAGGCCAAGGTATCAGCCTGCTTACACGACATTGCTGCCTGGATGTCCAACCGCCACCTGAAACTGAACATGTCCAAGACCGAGCTCATCGTCTTTCCACCAAAACCCACTTCTCCTCTTCCTCCACTCTCTATCTCAGTTGATGGCACCCTCATCCTCCCCGTCTCATCTGCCCGCAACCTCGGAGTCATCTTCAACTCCTCCCGCTCCTTCTCTGCGCATATCCAGCAGACAGCCAAGACCTGTCGCTTCTTTCTCTTTAACATCAGCAAAATTCGCCCTTTCCTCTCAGAGCACACCACACGAACTCTCATCCACGCTCTCATTACCTCTCGCCTTGACTACTGCAACCTACTCCTCACTGGCCTCCCACTTAGCCATCTATCCCCCGTTCAGAACTCTGCTGCACGTCTTATATTCCGCCTGAACCGATATACTCATATCACCCCTCTTCTCAGGTCACTTCACTGGCTTCCAATCAGATACCGCATACAGTTCAAGCTTCTCCTTCTTACCTACAAATGCACTCAGTCTGCAGCCCCTCATTACCTCTCTACCCTCATTTCTCCTTATGTTCCCGCCCGTAACCTCCGCTCACAGGACAAATACCTCCTCTCAGTACCCTTCTCCATCACCGCCAACTCCAGGCTCCGCTCATTCTGCCTCGCCTCACCCTATGCCTGGAATCAACTTCCTGAGCCCTTACGCCAAGCCCCCTCCCTACCCATCTTCAAATCCTTGCTCAAAGCCCACCTCTTCAATGTTGCTTTCGGCACCTAACCTTTATACCTTTCAGGAAATCTAGACTGCCCCTATTTGACTGACTGTACATTTGTCCTTTAGATTGTAAGCTCCTTTGAGCAGGGACTGTCCTTCTATGTTAAATTGTACAACGCTGCGTAACCCTAGTAGCGCTTTAGAAATGTCAAATAGTAGTAGTAGTTTAGGACTCTACATGATATTTGTAAGTCGTTTTATCATTCTGTATCTGGATAACGATAATGTCCCTTTTTAGCCCTCCTTTATGGAAGGTGTCATATAATGTAGGAAAACTATCACTTATTTATTTATTTATTTATTTATTTATTGCATTTGTATCCCACATTTTCCCACCTCTTTGCGGGCTCAGAGGTAGCTGCATACATGCTCTATTTATTATTATTATTTATTATTACATTTGTACCCCGCGCTTTCCCACACAATGCAGGCTCAATGCGGCTTACATAGTAATTTGAAATACAAAGTCAAATAATAATAACTGAAATCTCAGATGTGGTCACTTACACTTAAATGGATCTCAATATCAATGTATAAACATATATTTAAGACATCCTTATATAGAAAAATGTTTTCACTTTTACACACACAAAGGGTAGACATATTCAGGCACCTGCCCCGAGGAAATCGCCGAAACTATCCCCTGCGCTTCCGACTCACCGGACACCTGAGGGGAACCCCCGTCGCGCTGAACACCCGCTGTGGGCTGACGGCGGCAGGACTCACACTCCCCCGATGCTGCTCTCCGGCCCCCACACCGGGAGCAGCGCTTAGCAACCTCAGAAGGCACTGACATGCTCCACAAACGACTGCCCCAAAACTGACTCAGCATAACGTCTAGTTCCTTCGTATAATTAAACAAAAACAAAGTCTCTTACCTTTTTTTTTTTTTTTTTTAAAGTCAGGAGAGAAAGGAAACACCCGTTCAGGCCAACAGCCCCGGGCGACGGAGGAAAAATAGGGGGAGACTTGAAGGGACCTGGCACCAGTGTACACCACAAGCTGCAAACAGCCACTCAACCCCTGTCTGTGCTAAACTAGGCCCAAAGGACACCAGTAGCCAGATCAAACCAGAGCTGCACAGAGATGTCCCTCCACCTGCTAGATAAAGAGAATACTGAGGTTCAGCTGGCTGCACAGGTCCACATATAACAAACCTCGGAGGTTCTCTCTATCTCCACCTGCTGGTAGAGGGGCACAACCCACAAGTCTCTGGTTTGATCTATGAGACGCTATGGAACTCACTATTTATATCTCTGCCTGCCTAGGATCTCTGATTGCTCGGTGCAGGGATTTCAGGGAGGACCACGGTAAAGACCACTGAAGAAACCTTAGCTCCAGTTATCTGCAGCAGATTACTCAAGCTAAGCTTTAGTAAAAGATCCCCCAGAATGGGCACGCAGTTAAAGTTTAAATAAAATTCTACAGAGATAGAATTTAAAATCGTTACAAGAGCTTCACTTGATGGAGACATCAACTAAAGAGGTCTTTTTGAAATGCAATACCACCAGAAACCTGACAGTCATGTGAATAGGCCTAAAGCCATGGCAGCTAGCTCATATTAGTTAAAAAGCAAGAGGAATGCCAATAAACAATCTTCACATATGACAGGGCTAAGTTTCCTACTTAAATTATTTTCCATTGCACCTTACCAGAATAAGTGGCCGTCAAAATTTCATCATAACCATCCTTTCCAACACAGCCACCTTGGATAGACATGATGCTCTCCGAAAAGGCCTAGAAATAAAAGATTTTGATTATAGCAGTAGAGAGCAGAACCAGCCATCATTCCCCACAGGACTGCTCTCCTGAAACTAGCAGGAAGTAATCTCGCCCAGCCTTTTATCATCTCATCTGCCCATATACTTCCCATTAACATCCCAGGGCCTCAGGATGACCTCTCTTTGCCCAAACCCACAAGCCAATGAAACAGCAGAAGATTAAATAAGGCCTCTATAGATGATCTGGGTGTCGTCGTCAATAACACACTGAAACCTTCTGCTCAGTGTGCTGCTGCGGCTAAGAAAGCGAATAGAATGTTGGGTATTATTAGGAAAGGTATGGAAAACAGGTGTGAGGATGTTATAATGCCGTTGTATCGCTCCATGGTGCGACCGCACCTGGAGTATTGTGTTCAATTCTGGTCGCCGCATCTCAAGAAAGATATAGTAGAATTGGAAAAGGTGCAACGAAGGGCGACTAAAATGATAGCGGGGATGGGACGACTTCCCTATGAAGAAAGATTAAGGAGGTTAGGGCTATTCAGCTTGGAGAAGAGATGGCTGAGGGGAGACATGATAGAGGCATATAAAATAATGAGTGAAGTGGAACAGGTGGATGTGAAGTGTCTGTTCACGCTTTCCAAAAATACTAGGACTAGGGGGCATGCGATGAAACTACAGTGTAGTAAATTTAAAACAAATCGGAGAAAATGTTTCTTCACCCAACGCGTAATTAAACTCTAGAATTTGATGCTGAAGAAAGTGGTGAAGCTGGTTAGCTTAGCAGAGTTTAAAAAGGGGCTAGACGATTTCCTAAAGGGCAAGTCCATAAACTGCTACTAAATGGACTTGGGAAAAATCCACAATTCCAGGAATAACATGTATAGAATGTTTGTACGTTTGGGAAGCTCGCCAGGTGCCCTTGGCCTGGATTGGCCGCTGTCGTGGACAGGATGCTGGGCTCGATGGACCCTTGGTCTTTTCCCAGTGTGGCATTACTTATGCACTCAATCTCCATTACCCTAATTGTAAAGGACTAAAATATAAATCCACATACGCGACCAGTTTCTCATACATCTGCATGCAGCTATGGAACGCACTACCGAAGGCCATAAAAATAACGCAAGACCTAACTATCTTCCGAAGGCTACTGAAAACAGATTTGTTCAAGAAGGCATACCATAAACACCCATCTTAAACACCAAAAAATAAGACTTTACACGTCTTAGACATAATTGAAATCTTATCACTTGACTGATCAACCTCCTTACCACTAATGAATAAGCATAACCACTTCAATCTCTATGTCGAATATGGTCTCTCCATAGTTGATGACCTAAAGAATGATGCAACCCAATTTCGTACTCAGGAACGTTCATGTATTACTATAATTTATTCTTCCAATTTCTTATTCAGGAACTTTCATGTATTACCATAATTTATTCTTCCTTAACATATATATGCACATGATATATATCTATACCATGATCTGTTCACGTATGTTATGTTACATGTATGTTACCATGTATGTATGCAACTTAACACATTACCATTTGTAATTCTATTACCCGGAAATGGCAACCGCCATTACGGCAAATGTAAGCCACATTGAGCCTGCAAATTGGTGGGAAAATGTGGGATACAAATGCTACAAATAAATAAAATGAGATTATAAATTGGCTGAAAGAGAATAAAGCTGAAATTGCAGTGTCCCAAGCAGCTCTGGCTTCCCTGGGATTGGATTTAAGATCCGATATTGCTGAGCTAGGCAACCACAGAGAGGTGAAAAAAACGAACCAATGAACAATTGGAGCAAATTATTTCACTTGAGAAAAAGTACAGTGAGCATGCACAACAGCAGCAAGAGTTCTTCAACAAAATTGAAGACCTGGAAAACAGGTGTAGAAGAAATCATTTAAAAATCTGGGGTATCCCTGTGTGTCCTGAATTTCAAGACTGTAAGGCTGTGGTTCAGAAGCTCAGGCACAAGTCAGGCTAGCTCTGCAGGATCTTAAAATTGAATGGGCCCTCAGAGCGCACAACAACCTTGCAAAGGCCGTTATGGTGTGTTATCACAGATATGACCTAAAGGAAGCAATTTTCTTCTGCAACAAGGAAGCAAAACCATTCAACTTGTGGCTATTTTTGCGGACATTTCCCCAATTACGTTGCACCTACCCCATGAAATCAGAGAGATCAGTGCTAAGCTCAGAGCTGAACAAGTGAGGTACCGATGGACTTTCCCCTTTGGCTTACAATTCACTGTGAATGGCAAAGCGCACAAGGTGTCAACGAGAGATGCTGCTTTACGAGTGTTAAAAATCTCTTGGCTTGCGGGTTGCAGAGGATTTGTTATCGGATCATCAGCTTAAACTAGGGTTGTCCAACCTTTTCCTATCAGGGGCCCCATTCGGAGGGCCAAAACACATGTGCACTCACACTCTGTTTCTGAGAATCACTGCTGTCTTAGAAGTGATCAATGATGGTCAACTAAATTATATAGTGAAGCCAAATCTAAAGGCACATTATCCAGGATAAGATGGACTTCACTAAGGAAAGCAGTCAAGATTGTTTCTGTACTTATGACCCATCCAAAATCCAGATTGTAGGGTATAAAACACTGAGAGATTATACAAAAGTGGTCAGATGTTTCACCACTACTTTCCCCAACAATTTAAACGCAAAACACAGATCTGATGTAGGTGTATAGCTAGTAACAGCCGATTGGTATAAAGATGCATTTTTCAGTACTGGTCTAATCATTGCATATTTCTAACAAGGTGGTTCAATGCCCATTGACAAGCTTTGATTGTTATACATCCCACATTGACACGTTATTGTCCTTTAACATGTGTTAAAGTATAAGTAACACATATTAGAGCTATATTGCACCTTAATAACTACCCCTCTTAGTGCAGCATGAGCTTCTGAGGATGCAGGTCCACTATGTCATATGACCCCCCCCCCCCCTATCATCACCGTACTGCCTATTAGCTGAAACTTTGTCAAAACCACAGTGACTAGCATCATGGCAACACTTCTGTCACCTTACAAAACGTGTCACGCTCTAGAGAGCTTACCTGGTCATAACGAAGAACAGGGTCATTCGCACTGTCAAAGCTGTAGATTTCCACCATTCCATCATCTCGACCCACCAGCAGCTCCTTCACGCCATCTCCCAAGATGTCAAAGCTATCAATACACAGAACGCCTACAATCGGAGTACAAGGAATCAAACATCAACTGGCTGTAAGGCTCACAAGAGCAAAGTAAAAGCTACAGCCTACGTAAACAGTCATTTTCAAAAACTGTCGGTCAATATTTAAATCCTGTGCTCAGTGTTTAAATATTTTATGCATATTCAGTGTGGCTATTCATAGAAGCAGCAGCACTGAACATTACATTACATTACTAATTAATTAATTACTCTTCCCTAAGGACAAAGTAAATATTCTTCTCACCCCAATTCCTAAGGATTCAAAGGAAAAAAACAAGTGACTTAACCAACTACCGCCCAGTAGCATCTATCCCTCTAGTAACCAAACTAATGGAAGGTATGGTAACCAAGAAACTCACCGACTACTTAAACAAATTCTCAGTTCTTCATGATTCTCAATCAGGATTTCGGTCCAACCACAGCACCGAAACAGTATTAATTACTCTTCTAAATAAATTTAAACAAGCAATTGCAATTGGCAACAGTATACTGCTACTACAATTTGACATGGTAAGCCATAAAAAATTATTAAACATCCTAGAGTTCTTCGGAGTTGGGAGGTAACGTTCTTAGCTGGTTCAGAGGCTTCCTAACCGCAAGAACATACCAAGTGAATTCTAAATCAAATACATCAGCTCCATGGAAACCTGAATGCGGAGTTCCCCAAGGATCACCACTCTCGCCGACCCTTTTCAACTTGATGATGATACCTTTGGCCAAATCGCTATCCAACCAAGGCCTTAATCCATACATATATGCAGATGATGTCACGATCAAACATGATCTAAAAGAAATCACTAACGACATCAACCACAGCTTCCAAATCATGAACTCATGGATGGATGCATTTCAATTAAAACTTAATGCAGAAAAAAACACAATGTCTTATTCTCTCATCACAACTTAACACAATTAAATCCACCACTATAACCACACCAAACGTTACCCTTCCCGTTTCAGACAGCCTGAAAATTCTGGGAGTTACCATTGACCGAAATCTTACACTTGAAAGCCATGCGAAGAATATAACAAAAAAAAAAAATGTTCTATTCAATGTGGAAACTCAAAAGAGTAAAACTTTTCTTCCCAAGGGATATCTTTCGCAGTCTGGTACAATCAATGGTGCTAAGTCACCTTGACTACTGCAATGCACTCTTTGTTGGTTGTAAAGAACAAATCATCAAAAAACTTCAGACAGCCCAAAACACTGCAGCCAGACTCATATTTGGTAGAACAAAATACGAAAGTGCCAAACCCCTAAGAGAAAAACTGCATTGGCTTCCATTCAAAGAATGTATTACGTTCAAGGTCTGCACCCTGGTTCATAAAATCATTTACGGAGATGCCCCGGCCTACATGTCAGACCTCATAGACCTACCACCCAGGAATAGTAAAAGATCAGCACGCACATTCCTGAATCTCCACTTCCCCAGCAGCAAAGGACTAAAGTACAAATTAACACATGCGTCCAGCTTTTCCTACATGAGTTCGCAGTTGTTGAATGCACTTTGATGTGAAAACAATACACGACCTAATCAACTTTTGGAAATCACTGAAGACTTCTCTCTTCAACAAAGCATACTACAACGATCCATTATAAGAACTGTAACGCATTAACGCTTTATCTGTTATTCCGAATGTGACCTCTTCATACTGACTGCTTAATTCTATTATACTAATTGTATCTTTTACTCTGGAATGGTGATTGCCATGACGGAACAATGTAAGCCACATTGAGCCTGCAAATTGGTGGGAAAATGTGGGATACAAATGCAATAAATAAATAAATTAAATAAATAAATTACATTTATAACCTGCCATTACTAAACTGGTTCTAGGCGGGTCACAAAGAACAGACTGAGCATTCTCATGATAATCAACATATGCAACCAGCTTTTCATACATAAGCACCCAACTATGGAATGCACTACCAAACGCCATAAAAACAATGCAAGGCCTAACAAACTTCCGAAAATCACTAAAAACTAACCTGTTCACAAAGGCATACTACAATTGATCCAACCTAAATGACAGACAACGAAGCCTATACCTGAACAGAAAAAAACCGAACTCTCTATTCACGACTACCTCATTCACTATGTCACCAATGTACCTTAACGTTATTCCACTCTTTTTCCACTCCGGAAATAAACACTTTATACTTGACCGCCTAATCTTATGAAGTATCACTTATGAACTCTAACACAATACCAATTTGTATTTCTCATCTGGGAAATGGCGACCGCCACTACGGAAAAATGTAAGCCACATTGAACCTGCAAATAGGTGGGAAAATGTGGGGTACAAATGTAATAAATAAATAAATAAATAATCAGAGTAACATTAAGGGCCCTGTTTACAAAGCCGCGCTATAAGCACGCTAGCGTTTTTAGTGTGTGCTAACACTAGAGACACCCATAGAAATATATTGGCGTCTCTAGCGTTTAGCGTGCAGTAAAAACACTAGCACACCTTAGTAAACAGGGCCTTAAATTAACAATCCCATATTAAATCTACTCAAGAGTACATATTTGTGAAATAAAAATGCTTTAAAAAATTTACAAAATTGTTTACAATTAGACATACATTTCAAGGTTCATGGTAACAAATCCCAGTTTTTAGTGACTTGAAAAGTGAAAATAATTGTAAACATCTTCTTATATCTAACTTGGGTAATGAAGGACTAGGAAATGTTTAGAGAAAAGATTACAATTCTTTGCTGAGATCTTAACCATCATATATGCCGGGACCATACCGTGTAATATTACATACACAGATATTCAAAATTTGTGTATCACCTTGGAAGCCAGGGGTGATGTCCTATCAAACTTGGACACCCAGCATAACAAGCTGGCTGCTGTATTCTGTGGTATTTGCCATCTCCTCAATAAATATTTACTATACCCTGCAAAATTACATTACAGTAATGGTGTTGGGTCCGCTGGGAAACAGTGATCATAACATGATCTAATTTGAGCCAATATCTGGAGTGAAGTCACAAAGGAAATCTACTGTAGCAGCATTTAAGTTTTGAAAGGGCGACTATGATAAAATGAGGGAAATGGTTAAAAAGAAGCTAAAAGGGTCGGCTGCAAAGGTTAGGACTTTAAATCAGGCATGGATGTTGTTTAAAAATACCATACTGGAAGCCCAGATCACATGCATTCCACGTATTTACAAAGGTGGAAAGAAGAACAACCAACAGCCAGCATAGTTAAAAAGTGAAGCGAAAAGACTTTAGAGCCAAAATAACATCCTTCAAAGAATGGAAAAAGGACCCAAATCAAGAAAATAAGAAGCAACATAAGCACTGTCTGTCAGGTTAGATGAAAAGCACTGATAAAGAAGGTTAAAAGAGAACATGAAGTTAAACTTGCCGCAAAGGCAAAAACTCGCAGCAATAATTTTTTCAGGTACATCAGAAGCAGAAAGCCTGTGAGGGAATCCATGAGACCGTTAGATCATGAAGCAGCAAAAGAGGCACTCGGGGAGGAGACTGAATGAAATCTTTGCTTCAGTCTTTACGGAAGAAGATGCAACAGACATACCTGTACCAGAAATGGTTTTCAAGGGTGACAATGTGGAGGAATTGAAAGAAATCTCAGTGAACCTGGAAAATGTACTAAGCCAAATCGACAAATTAAAGAGTAGTAAATCACCTGGACCAGATGGCATGCACCCTAGGGTACTGAAAGAACTCAAAACATGAAATTCTGATCTGCTGTTAGTTTTCTGTAACCTGTCATTAAAATCGTCCATGGTACCTGAATACTGGAGAGTGGCCAATGTAATGCTGATTTTGAAAAAGGATTCCAGGGGCAATCCAGAAAATTACAGATCGGTAAGCCTGACTTCAGTGCCAGGCAAAATAGTGAAAACTATTATAAAGAATAAAATTATGGAACACAAACAAACCTGGTTTAATGGGACAGAGTCAGATTGGATTCAGCTAGAGAAGTCTTGCCTCACCAATTTGTTTCATTTCTTTGAAGGTGTGCCTAAACATTTATTTATTTACTACTAAAAAAGCCCCGTTTCTGATGCAAATGAAACGGGGGCTAGCAATGTTTTCTTCTGTGTGCATGTGGGAGTGTGTGTGTCCCTGCCCTCTGCCTTCTCTCCCCTCCCCCCTCTGAGTCCTTCAGTAAAAAAGCCCTGTTTCTGATGCAAATGAAACGGGGGGGGGGGGGGGGGGGGGGGGGGGGCTAGCAAGGTTTTCTTCTGTGTGCATGTGGGAGTGTGTGTGTCCCTGCTCTCTGGCCTCTCTCCCCTCCTCCCTCTGAGTCCTTCACTGTTACAGAGCCAGCGATTTGATTTCGTGCTCTGCTGTTTTCCTTCACTGACTGTTTGTGTTACAGAGAGGGCGGGGCAGACACTCATAGGGAAACCGGATATCTCGCCCCCTTCACACTTCCGGCTGGAGGCTTCATAGAACGTTGGTGTTGCCTTTTATATAGAGAGATTTGTAACACTTATACCCCGCTAATATCCCCCTTCCAGGGTTTAGTGTGGTTTACATTCTAGGTGAGACAAAAGCAAATAGTGTTAGTTTGAGGTTTGAGAAACATTAGAGACCATTGGATTAATGCACGAGACTAAAAACATTAAGGAAAGGATAATGGATGATACTAGAAGGTAGAAGTCATGATGGATTGTTATGAATCAGTCTCTGGGAACCCATTCAGCAGGTTCAATGCGGCTTACATAGTACTACAGGTTAAACAAGTAGCAAAGAATGGATGCAGCTGTAATATAGTAAATAAAGAGCTGGTCGTTTAGATGTGGGTAGGTGAGAAGGGGAAGGAAGGTGGGTGGTAGAGGTAGGGAATGGGAGGTGGGTACGTAATGGGATTGGCGTGTTGTTAATTATGGGAGAGTGAAAGGGAAGGAAGAAGAGGGATGTACTAGAATGTGTAGGGAGGGGAAGGAAGAGGGATGTACTAGAAGGATAGGCAGGAGACATATTCCAGATTTTGTCTTTGAAGTCTGATCCAGGTAGTGCAAATGGACTCGCAGGTTAAGTCAGGTCCTTATTGTAGGCTTGCTTGAAGAGGTAAGTTTTGAGCAGCTTCCGAAAAGGTAGATGATCATTGACTATTCGAATGGATCTTGGTAAGGCATTCCAGAGTTGGCTGCCCGTGAAGGAGAAGTTGGATGCGTAATATGTTTTGTACTTAAGTCCTTTACAATTGGGAAGATGAAGATTGAGATAATTTCGAGAAGATTATAAGCCATTTCTGGCTGGAAGGTCAATCAAATTATACATGTAGCCTGGAGCTTCTCCGCAGATAATCTTGTGAACCAGAGCATGGACCTTGAAATATATTCGTTCAGTAATAGGGAGCTAATGGAGCTTTTCACGGAGAGGTGTTGCACTCTCAAATCGTGATTTACCAAAAACAAGTCTGGCTGCAGTGTTTTGGGCGGTTTGGAGTTTTTTCAGGATTTGGACCTTGGATCCGATAAAAATACTGTTGCAGTAGTCAAAGAAGGTGAGCCGGTTGGTGTGCAGTGGCTCCCAAACCTGGTCCCAGAGGCACCCCAGTCAGTCTGTTCACTGCTATACTGAAAACCTAATGAGCAGACCAACAACCTGAAGAATTATTTGGAGTTTATTAAAACAATCACCTGACGTGGCCAATTTTTTGTAAAAACCTGTCTTCTGATTTCACCAATGTACTCATGTTGGCTTTTTGCTAAGTATGTGATTTGAATAGTGCACTCTGTTTTAGTTATATGCATATCATTCATGCATATTTGTTTAGTTACTTATTTTAAGTGCAATATGCATGTGGTAACTCTCTTAAATGCACACGTGTTTTCCTTATATCTTTTATGTTAAGAATTGTTATGTTTTAAAGAGTGATTTAATATTATTTTTTTTTATTTTGACAATGTATAATCTTAAATGCATATGCTCTTTTGCATATATTATGAATTTTTATATTTTAAGGAGTGAATTTGTCATTTTTATTCATTTTGAGAAATCTTTTTATGATTTTTATTATTTTAATTGATGTTTTTTTATGTATTAATTTTACCCCCGACACAGACTTTAGGCAAATGTGACCACGTTGGGCGATTGCTTTAATAAACTAAACATTTCTTCAGATTGTTGGTCTGCTCGTTTGTGGATCATCACCTTATTGTCTGCTAGGTTTTCAGTATATCCACAATGAATATTCATGAGACAAATTTGCATGCAGTGCAGACAGTGCATGCAAACTCTCATGAATATTCATTGTAGGTATCCTGAAACCCTGACTGGCTGAGGTACCTCCAGGACCAGATTTGGGAACCACTGATGTAGTGTGCCTAGATTTTCACAAAGCCTTTGACAAATTTCCTTATGAGATGCTCCTGAGACAATTAAAGAGTCATGGGATAGGAGGCAATGTTCTGTTGTAGATTTAGAATTGGTTATTGGACAGAAAACAGAGGGTTGGGTTAAATGGCCATGTTTCTCAATGGAGGAAGGTGAATAGTGGAATGTGGGACTGGTGCTACTTAACATTTATAAATGATCTGGAAATCAGAATAATGAGTGAGGTGATTAAATCAGCAGATGACACAAAACAATTCAAAGCTGTTAAAAAATATGTGGACTGTGGAAAAATTGCAGTAAGATCTTAGGAAACTGGAAGACTGGGCATTCAAACGGCAGATGAAATTCAAATGTGGACAAAAGCAAAGTGATGCACATTGGGGAAAATAATCCAAATCCTAGTTACCTGATACTAGGGTCCACCCTGGGAGTCAGTACACAAGAAAAAGATCTAGGTGTCATCGTATGCTGAAATCTTCTGCCCACTGTGCGGCAGAGGCCAAAAAAGCAAACAGCATGCTAGGAATGGTAAATAAGACCAAAATACTATAATGCCTCCGTATCGCTCCATGGTGCGACCTCACCTTGAATACTGTGTTCAGATCTGGTCACTGTATCTCAAAAAAGATATCGCGGAATTAGAAAAGGCAAACAAGAAAAAGGAGAAAAAAAAAGCAGAATTACATTAGGATAGGAAAGGAGAAAGAAGGGACAGTAAAATAGGGCTAAACTCTTTGAAAAAGTACAAAGACCAGAGGACATTCAATGAAGTTACATGGAAATACTTTTAAAACAAATAGGAAGAAATGTTTTTCACTCAATGAATAGTTAAGCTCTGGAACTCGTTGCCGGAGTAAGTAGTATCTGGGTTTAAAAAAGATTTGAACAAGTTCCTGGAGAAAAAGTCCATAATTTGCTACTGAAATAGACACGGGGAAGCCACTGCTTGACCTGGGAAATGTTGCTACTAACTAGGTTACTGCCAGGTACTTGTGACCTGGATTGGCCACTGTTGAAAACAGGAAACTGGGCTAGATAGACCACTGGTCTGACCCAGTATGGCTACTGTTATATTCTTATGTTGAAAAGGGATGGGATTTCATATACTGCCTTCCTGTGGTTACAGTCAAAGTGGTTTACATATTATATACACCGGCCTCCCACTTAGCCATCTATCCCCCCTTCAATCTGTTCAGAACTCTGCTGCACGTCTTATATTCCGCCAGAACCGATATACTCATATCACCCCTCTCCTCAAGTCACTTCACTGGCTTCCAATCAGATACCGCATTCAATTCAAGCTTCTCCTTCTTACCTACAAATGCACTCACTCTGCTGCTCCACCCTACCTCTCTACCCTCATCTCCCCCTACGTTCCCACCCGAAACCTCCGTTCAAAGGACAAATCCCTCCTCTCAGTACCCTTCTTCACCACCGCCAACTCCAGGCTCCGCTCATTCTGCCTCGCCTCACCCTATGCCTGGAACAACCTTCCTGAGCCCTTACGCCAAGCCCCCTCCCTGCCCATCTTCAAGTCTTTGCTTAAAGCCCACCTCTTCAATGCTGCATTCGGCACCTAACTCTTACCGTTCAGTAAATCCAGACTGCCCCAATTTGACTGCCCCTATCGGACTAACTGTTCACTTGTCTTTTAGATTGTAAGCTCCTTGAGCAGGGACTGTCCCTCTATGTTAAGTTGTGCAGCGCTACGTAACCCTAGTAGCGCTTCAGAAATGTTAAGTAGTAGTATATACAGGTACTTATTTTGTACCTGGGGCAATAGAGGGTGAAATTATTTGCCTTGGTTCTCAGGATACTGCACTAACCAGTAAGCTACTCTTCTACTCCTCACTGAAGAAAGAATTGTAGATAGGCGGGGTAAAAGAAGATTTAGAAATTAAAGTACGTACTGGTACCTTCAGCTACTGAGAAAGGTGTAATCTAAATCCAAATCCTTGTTCACACTGCTCTGTCCTCTCCTTTCAGCTCAGAAATTTGTAAAGAATGCTTTCTAACTTTGGGCACATTTTCAATAACAGTTCAAGTGCAATAGTTCTGTCCTTGATTTGTAATTAAACCCAGAAACGACTGAAGAATGAGAATGATGTCACGATGCATACCTCCTCTCTTCTTTTCATTAATGGTTTCCCATTTGTGCACCGGGTAAGCCTGTGTGATCTGAATTAAGCCAAGCTTGCCATCCGATGTTCCAAACAGAAGGTCTTCACCAGAGTCACCTAAGCATAAAAGTTCAGATTAAGGGCGAGAAGGTATCCACATGAACTACTGTTAAGATGTGTTATTTTACCACTAACTCCTGCTATTTTAGCTCAGGTCCCATTTTATGCAACGAGGCTGCAGTAAGAAATGGCCTTAGCATGCTCTTATCTGGGTTTCCCCGCACACCAAGGCCATTTTAACTGTAGCAGTAAAAATGCCTTCTATCAAATCTTTTCATTAATGGCCTTGAGCTAATGCAGCCATTTTTAAACGTTACCTATTTTGTAGGCGATAAGGGCTCCTGTGAGCTAACAGTACCCTTGCCAGAATTCTGCGCAGCGCACAATTTGCACAAAATTCTGCAGACACGCAGAATTAGGCATATTTGCCGAGAATTTGTTGATCACTGTGGGAACATCAATGGGGAAATAGACTTTTTAGCTGCTAAGCTTTAGCACTGCTGGCTGGCCAGCCCATACGACCCTGCCCTTTCCCCTGCCTTGGTGATCTAGTGGCCTCTTCAGGAGGGCAGGAAAGAACTCCTCTTTCCTGCTCGCTCCTGCCACTCTCTGTGCTGGTGCTCCGCTTCTTCAAAATAGACCAAGCGGTAATCTCGAGAGGCTGCCACAGGAATTCTCAGCGGCCATTTGAAAGAAGTGATGGTAGCAGCACAGAGCAGCTGAAGCAGGCAGGAAAGAGTGGGGTTCTTTCGCGCCCCGAAGAGGTACTCCTGATGCAGCTCCTCTCGTGTATTTATTTATTAGGATTTATTTACTGCCTTTTTGAAGGAATTCACTCAAGGTGAATAGGCAATTACAGCAGTAAAAATATTCAAATAACAATACAAATTATGACATAGTTTACTACTTACAATGTCAACCCAATATGTAATAGAACATTTTAATTGATAGTGAAGGGTATAAGCAAAGATGGAACATATAGATAGGTAAAAGAGTAAGAGGAGTTAGAAAATAAGGTGACTAATTTAAAAAACAATGCACATGAGATCAGATGGTTAAATATAATCTCAGCTAGGGTAGGAGTGGATCAACATGTCGTATGTGCAGCCCAAGTCAATCCTTGTGTGTGTGAGTGAGACTAACAAGTTAGTTACTTCTTCCATTAAAGGCCTGGTTGAAGAGCCAAGCTTTCACCTGCTTCCTGAAGTAGAGATAGTCTTGTGTTAAGCAGAGCCTTTCAGGCAAATCATTCCAGAGTGTGGGGGCTACTCCGGAGAAGGCTCGCTTACAGGTATTACATCATGTAATGTCTTTTGGAGAGAGTGTGGTTAGTGATAGTCCTTGAGAGGACCTTAGTGTCCTTGGCGGTGTGTGGAGGATCATCCTATTCTTCAGATACTCAGGGCCATTTCCTTTAAGGGCCTTGAAGATCAGATATAGGATGTCAAAATATTAACAAACCGGGAAAGTCATATTCCATGGGCTACTGTGACAGCTAACCCCAGTTATTAGTAACTAGGGGGTCCTTTTACGGTAGCCCATGTTGATAACTTCTGATTTGTTAATATTTTGACATCTTATGTATGATCATTGGATGAATTGAAATCTGTTTTATATGGCTTATTGTTGAAAAAGGTGGAATATAAGTTCTGATAATTAAATAAATGTTAGTACATAGGAAAGAAAATACATCCACCCCCTTTTGTAGTCTTTATATGACCTGTATAAAGCACCCAAGAACTCAGGTGCAAAAATATTACTACTGGTTTTCTTTTAGAGAGCTGCACGGGAATGGGGATCACGGGATTGCCGCGGGGACAGAAGAAGGTGCTATGGGATTCACGTGAGGATGCAAGTTGTTTCCATGGGATTCTGTTTGGATAGGTTGGAGCAAGGGCGTAGCCAGACTTCAGCGGGAGGGGGGTCCAGAGCCTGAGGTGAGGGGGCACATTTTAGCCCCCCCCCCGGCACTGCCGACCCCCCCCCCCCCGCCATTTCCAACCCCGCCGCCACCACCAACTTTGCCCCTCCTCCCTGCCGACGACCCTCTCGACCCCCCCTCCCACCGCCAACCTGTCACCTACCTTTGCTGGCGGGGGACCCCAACCCCCGCCAGCCAAGGTCCTCTTCTTCCCGCAAAAGGCTTCCTTCTGTTTCTGACGTCCTGCAGGTTGTACATGCAGGACATCAGAAACAGAAGGAAGCCTTCTGCGGGAAGAAGAGAACCTCGGCTGGCGGGGGTTGGGGTCTCCTGCCAGCAAAGGCAGGCGACGGCGGGAGGTCGAGAGGATCATTGGCAGGGGGGGGTCCAAGGCCAAATATACAGGGGCCCAGGCCCGCCCTGGCCCCACGTAACTACGCCACTGGGCTGGAGTGGGATTTGACGGCAACTCCAGTAGTTGGAACATAAGGACAGAGCCAGGTGGATTTCTACAGTCTATGTTTCAGAAACACCAAAAAAAGACCATGATCAAGTAAATAATATCAGATTCATTGTTCATTTAATCTTGAATTGATAATGAATGTGACTGTTGGGCAGACTGGATGGACCAGGTCTTTAGCTGCCGTCACTTACCATGTTAACATTTTAAGGACAAGCTTATTCAACTTTTTCTCCCGTAGACACAAATTTTAAAACCCTTCAGTTCACCTGATCCTAGATAAAAGTTACACAGAACTTATGAAGGGTGTATAGAGCAGTACACCCAAAGGTTTACAGGTGGTCAAAACTGTGACATGGTGTTTTGATATATTAGCAGTACCATAAGCAGGGATGCCAGGTGGAAAATTTTTTTCCCACCCAATCCAGCCTAAAAACAGTCCAAAACCTGCCCAAACTCAAACCCCGCCGCTGACACCCCCGCCCCCGCGTCATCACCCCGCCCCCGCCGTCATCGGCCCCGCCCAGAACGTCACTAACCCTGCCCCCCGTGGCCGAAAAAAACGCCTGAAAAACCGTGGAAAAGAAAAAAAAGAAGCCCAAAAAACCGCGACCCAATTGGGCGGTAAAACCACTCACCTGGCAACACTGACCATAAGGGCTGATGCCACCATAACATGCAAAACTTTGTCACTTTTTTCTGTCTCTCCCTCTCCCCCAGCACAATAGGTTCATCCATTTTTAACTCAAGACACCTTACACTGTGCACACTTTTCTTGCAAATGGAAACAAAGAAGCAGAGTGATCTTTTTAGACGATCAGAACTTTTCTGTTCATGATATTAGCTGGCTGGAAACGGCTTGGTCAGATCACTTTAAATTACAGTTCACACTACGCTGGCAAACCTCAGGCCCCCTCCGGCCTCGTCATTCTCACCAACATTACACCAGAGGGGTCATTGACCCCAGCTTGTTCTGGAGGTCTCTTTATAGTCATGGCTCGGATCTGCAACCATCCTCGCCCACTTATCTCACTGACTGGGACCACACTTGTAACGCAGTGCTGAATACAATTGCACCCCTGCGTCACAAATCCTCGCACATTCGTAGATTATCACCCTGGTTCTCAACAGACCTGAGAGCTTTGAAACGTGAGGTACGACATATGGAAAGAACCTGGCGAAAAGGTAAATCTGATCAGGCTCGGGAGGCCTGGAAAAGTAGTCACCGCAAATATAAACATGCCATCCGATTTGCAAAGCGCACCTACTTTTCATCTAAGATGCAGGTGGCTGGCCGGGACATCCGACAGATATATCAACTACTAAACACCTTTCTAGATACTCGCAAGCTAGAACGCTCCAGTGTTGATCCTCCCTCAGCTACACAACTTGGATCTTACTTCAAGGAAAAAATTCTTACCCTGCGGTCTTCAACCGTCAGCTGTCTCTCTGACGTGGATGACTTTCTGGCATCCTTGGACGTGCCTTCGGGTGCTTGCCCCGCTGACCGCTTTTGGACCAAATTCAATCGTCTGTTACCCGATAACGTGACTGCTGCTCTACGTAAATTCATAAATAAATGCTGCAAATTAGATGTATGTCCGACTCATCTCCTAAAAGTCGCACCAAATTGTTACATTGAAGAACTGACTTGTTACCTTAACAATATGTTAAGCGCAGGATTTTTCCCGCCAGGTCATGGAAACATCCTTCTCACTCCAATCCCAAAAAATTCAAAGATCAAGCCAGATGTCATCTCTAACTATCGCCCAGTGGCTTCGATACCTCTAGTTATCAAGCTGATGGAGAGCCTGGTCAATGTTCAGCTCAACGAATTTCTAACTAATTTTGATATCCTCCATCATTCGCAATCAGGTTTTCGAGCTCATTACAGCACGGAGACTGTCCTGGTTACCCTCTTATCCAACTTTCGACAAGAACTATCTGTTGGACGAAAGATTCTCCTGCTACAATTTGACATGTCTAGTGCTTTTGACATGGTGGATCATGAACTCCTGCTCCATCTACTGGATACTTTTGGTATAGGAGGACCAGTTTTGCATTGGTTCAAGGGTTTCTTGACCTCAAGGTCCTATCAGGTCATGGTGAATTCCCACACCTCTGAACCGTGGAATGCTTCTTGTGGGGTCCCTCAGGGCTCTCCCCTCTCACCTACCCTATTCAATATAATGATGATGCCTCTAGCCACAGCACTTGCAAATCTGGACCTCAACCCTTTCATCTATGCGGATGATATTACAGTCTACATCCCTTTTCTATCCACAGTATCAGAAGTTGCTAACCTCATAGATGCCTGCTTCTCCACTTTAGAACAATGGGCCAGGGTGTTTCGCTTCAGGCTAAACAGGGAAAAAACTCATTGTCTCATCCTCTCGTCCAAGCACGCACATGTAACAGACACAATGCTTCCAGTTCTGGGCTCTGCCCTCCCGATTGACAACAGCCTGAGACTTTTGGGAGTGCACCTGGATTCACATCTCCAGCTGGTTGATCATGTACACTTGGTCTCCAAAAAAAAATGTTCCAGGCCATGTGGAGGCTTCGACGTATCAGATACCTCCTTCCCAGAGACTTGTTCCGTACCCTTGTCCACTGGCTTGTCCTATCCCACCTGGACTATTGTAGTGGTATCTATGTGGGTTGCCAGGCCTCCTTACTGAAAACTTTCCAAACGGCTCAGAACACCGCGGCGAGGCTCATCCTAAACGAGCGGCGTTTTGCACACGCTGACCCCCTACGCTTTAAACTTCATTGGCTACCTGTACAGGAGCGCATTGCTTTTAAGATCTGCTCCCTAACACATAAAATCATCTATGGGGTTGCCCCGGAATACATGTTCCCCTTGATTGACCTTCCGCCTAGAAATGCCAACCCTGCTGCTCGGTCCTATCTTCACCTCCATTTCCCGAATTGTAAGGGAGTCAAGTATAAGAAAATCTTCGCCTCGTCTTTCCGTTACTGGAGTCCCAAATACTGGAACACGTTACCTCGCCACCTTAAACTCAAGTGGACCATGCCCTTTTTAAGAAGTTGTTAAAGACATTCCTCTTTGCTAAGACTTATCCCTCAATTTACCATGTTGATTAAAACATCCCTTGTCCCTTACCCTACTTAGTTCACTCTGTTAGTTTCTTCCCCCATGTTTACTTCTTTATGCTTGCCTAAGCTGTTAAGTTTGTACTCTTATGTAATTCTCTGTAAGCCACATTGCGCCTGCATGTGTGGGAAAATGTGGGATATAAGTAACAAATAAATAAATCTTCCCTGAGAGCCAATCTCCAATCTATTATATGGTTTACATTTCATATTCACGTACCACCATCTCCATTGTGTAAGCCTAGGACAGTAGGAGGACCAGGGACTTCCACTTCATACATCAAATCAGATCCCTACGTAGAGGATGAAAAAGAGAAAAGCAATGCTTATGGGACTAAGCACAATTCTTGTCTCTGTACTTCTGGTTTTCTGAATCCTCTGTATAAACTGCACCACACTGTGAACCAATTTCAGGCTGCGGCAGAAGGGTTTTTCTCTAAGAAATGAACACGGAACATTATGGGACTGATGCAGAAAGCCGCCATGAGGTGTACACACACGTTACTGGGTGTACAATGCACAAAGGGGTGAAGCGCAGAAGTTAATTTGTGCAATTTCACAGGCGAAGAATATGAAAATGAATGATAACGAGGCCATTAGGTATTCAACCACATGCATCCACAAAGTGAGAAATTCACCACCAGGTCCAAGACTGTGTAGCAGGGTTAGTGGAGAGGATTTACCACCAGTTTTTCATTTTTCCCTGTTACCCACGTTAAAAGAGAGAACAGGAGGTAACGGCTCTGTGCGCACATCCAAGCAAACAAAAATACCAATGTAAACCTGAGCATGAACTGGAATGTTGTTCTTTGCATAAATATTAGCCTCACAAACATTTTATGCAGGGGCGTATCTAGACTTCGACGTTAGGGGGGTCCAGAGCCGAGGTGAGGGGGCACATTTTAGCCCCCCCCCCCCCCCGTCATTGCCGACACCCCCGCCGCCATTGCTGACACCCCCCGCCGCCACCAGAACCACCTCCAGCAACTTTCATCCCCCGCCCGCCCGCCGTCGCCTACCTTTGCTGGCAGGGCACCCCAACCCCCACCAGCCAAAGTCTTCTTCCTTCGTTTAGTTTCTGAGTCTGATGTCCTCAGACTCACAGAAACAGAAAAAAGCCTTGCGCCGGAAGAAGAGGACCTCGCTGGCTGATCTGCAAGGCTTCGTTCTGTTTCTGTGAGCCTGACGTCCTGCAAGTTGTGTACGTGCAGGACGTCAGACTCAGAAACCAAACGAAGGCTTCGGCTGGTGGGGGTTGGGGTCCCCCGCCAGCAAAGGTAGCAGACGGTGACAGCAGGTTGACGGCGGGTTGGCGGCAGAAGGGGGGTTGAGAGGGTCGTCGGCAGGGGGGTCCAGGGCCAAATCTACGGGGGCCCAGGCCCCCTTGGCCCCATAGCAGCTACGCCCCTGATTTTATGTGCAAGAAATGTTTTGGGGAGGCTAATATTTATGCGTAAACATCATTATGGTTCATTAACAGTGAAGCCGCCCTTACTTGCAGAAACTTAGCATACAAGTTCTGCAAATTTAGAATCTGCTTCTTATTAGCTTATTGCATTACAGTGGAATATTTTTGTTAATCTCACGGTAAAAGCCGAGCATTCAGCTATCGGCATGTAGCTTTACTGGCTGCTTTTCTGCATCAACCTCTGTTTGGTAAACCTCCCTCTCTGCTTCCTGTTCACAAGTCATCAGGTGGAGTGTCAGGTGGAAGGGGGCTGAGCTAGATGGTACTGAGGCCACTCTCCAAGAGTTTCATAGCACTGCAAGGAGGATTTTCTTCCCATCGTCTCCTGTACATAAGTATTGCCATACTGGGAAAGACCAAAGGTCCATCAAGCCCAGCATCCTGTTTCTAACAGTGGCCAATCCAGGTCACAAGTACTTGGAAAGATCCCCCAAAAAGTACAATACATTTTATACTGCTTATCCTAGAAATAAGCAGTGGATTTTCCCCAAGCTCATTTTAATAATGATCTATGGACTTTTCTTTTAGGAAGCCATCCAAACCTTTTTTAAACCCCGCTAAGCTATCTGCTTTTACTACATTCTCTGGCAACGAATTCCAGAGTTTAATTACACGTTGAGTGAAGAAACATTTTCCCTGATTCATTTTAAATTTACTACTTTGTATTTTCATTGCATGCCCCCTAGTCCTAGTATTTTTGGAAAGAGTAAACAAGTGATTCATGTCTACCCGTTCCACTCCACTCATTATTTTATAGACCTCTATCATATCTCCCCTCAGCCGTCTTTTCTCCAAGCTGAAGAGCCCTAGCTGCTTTGGCCTTTCCTCATAGGGAAGTTGTCCCATCCCCTTTATCATTTTCGTCGCCCTTCTCTGCACCTTTTCTAATTCCACTATATCTTTTTTGAGATGCGGCGACCAGAATTGAACACAATATTCGAGGTGCAGTCGCACCATGGAGCGATACGGACAAAATAAAGAAACCTGGCTTCAGATGTGCATGAGAGATCAAAGACATGTAAACCAGATTGTTGTGCTTTTAAGCCCTCAACAAAATGTTAATTTACTTGCTAGGGGTGCCTCTTACTTTCGTTTTAGAAGGCGAAAACTGCCTCATAACCACAGCCAAAGTCAGTAAACCCATCTGCACAATCATTTCTGTACCTATCTAGACACTTGAAGGCAGAAGATACAGAAAACACAACCTGTAACACTCTCAAGACTCTGTCCTGGCAGGCCAGTATTGGGGTAATACGCGAGAGTTTCTCCGCAGAAAGACACATAACATCGTTGATTTTGTCCCCTGAGAGATAGTAGTGCTGGTCCTTGCAGTCACAGTAATGGTTAAAGATGTAACTGGCGCACAAGAAGAGATCTGCACCTGATATGTGCCTGTGGAGGGGAAAATAAAGCAATCTCAAAGCTCCCAGCATATTACATTTTCAGTGGCAATCTAAAAATGAAGCATTCATTCATTCATTCAACTTTTGCTTGTACATCTGTTCTTTGGTTACTTAAGAGTTGTTTTTTCCCCCCTTTTTCACTCTGTCTGGCCATCACTGTTGCCCAGGTATCACAACCTCTGAGACACTCAGCAACTCCCAATCATGTATCTTGTGCCACACTGCACTGGGTACACCAGAGCTTCCGAAATTGTGGGTCGCAATCTCAGGGGGTTGCGCACTTTGCGGCCACAGAATATTTGATAAGCACTGGCTACACATTCTCTTCAAGGAGTCTAAAGTGGGGGGGAGTGGTTATGACAGAAACCTTCCAATATTTCCATAGGAAGTGAAATGTTGCACAGAAAATCAATCGTCGACCTGAGTGAGATCAAGAGAGTGTGTGTCACTAGTTGTCTCACAGCCACATGGTCAGAAGCTGATGCATGGATCAAGTTTAAGGTTCAGACTGACGATGTCCTTACTCTTGTGACTTTCTATTCAAGAATAATGCATCCAATGATTATTACTAGTTCCCAAACTAGGAAAACAGCAAGCTCAGTGCAATCAAGTGCTTCCACATTTACCAAAGATAACACATGTTTTGACTTTCGCAACAAAGTGATAACATGGCTATTTGACAATTCCTTTGGGGGTTTCTTTAGCTACATTCGGAGTTTGTAATTTATGTTATTATGTATGTTTGACTGTAGACTGCTGATTGTTTTATTTTTTTTTTAATTTCTTTATTATATTTTAACATAATAAGTACATCTCTTCAAATTTGCAATGATCAACATATGTGCAACATATTAACCTCTTCTTCCATAACAATATTTGCAAATGAACTCTGAACAATCCCTCACCCATTCCTCTCCCACCCCCTCTCTTAATATGATGATTTAGACACTTCTCTCTTCTGTTCATATGGTTGCCAAATTTGTTGAAACCTATGTAATTGGCCTTTTCTCAATGCGGTCAATTTCGCCATCTGATATAGGTAATCAAGTTTATGCTTTACTACTTGAATATGTGGCATCTCTATCTGTTTCCACGCCCTTGCCACTGTCATTTTGGCTGCTGCAAAGATCTGGTTAGCCATTTTATGTTGGTGTGGACTGCTGATTGTTTTATGATGTCTGAATTATGCTGTAAGCCACTTACATTTTATTATTTGTGGAAATAAAAGGAAAAAAACTAAAAAGGCATAGTGTCATGATATGAAGTTGTGGAGAGAAAGATAAAAAGAGAACATGAGAAAATATTCCTTTATTAAGAGGGTACTAGATGCCTCAATTTGGTCTCCAGCAAAGGGAATGCCAACGAAAACCATAAGAAAATTTAAAGATGTTGTGACAAATACAAGGCAGGGACATTGAATGATGTAAATGACAATGGAAGTGTTACAGTTGGACGTGTCTTTTAATCGGTATGTTTTTTTGTGTGGTCGGATGAATGTAAAAAAAGGGTGAGAGTTTTTTTTTTTTTACAGAACCTTTCAGTTTTAAATCGCCTGACCCTTATAGAGCTCCCAGTTCTCACTACCACCATCATTCATTTGTTGACATCAACAGCCACAGGTCAGTTTTTATTCCATCACTCCCATATTTTTACATGTTTGTTTGCCTTGCATTATCCCTATGTTTTTATGTCTTGGTATTTTATTTTTCCTCTTGCACACCTAAAATGCAAATAAGTTTTTTTTTTTTATTGTACATATTTAATGTACTGTCAAGTTTTCATACATTTTTGCATAGTATTGTTTGTATATTTTGTTTCAATTTACCATAAATGTATGTATTTGACTACTATATTTTATATATTCTTTGTTATATAATTTTAGATACTTGCTTTAACCCATTTGTATATTTTATTTGTACCCCACATTTTCCCACCTATTTGCAGGCTCAATGTGGCTTACATAGTACCGTCAAAGGCGTTTGCGCAGTCAGTGGATAACAAATACAAAGTTGTATAGTGATCATATGAGGTATAAGTGGAGGTTGAACCAGTGGCTTGTTTAACTGTCCTTCATTTCCCACTACTGCACTTCTCCTGGACCGTTTGATATTTCTTCTCTATGTCCACCATCCATCTTTCCTGTGTGTCCTGTCCAGCATCTCCCCTCTGTGTTCCTGTCCCTATCTCCCCTCTGTGTCCCTATTTTACTCTCTGTGTCACTATCCCTCCACAAGTGTTCAGTATTGCCTTGAGTCCCAGTCCCTATGTTCCATCCACTGCCAACATCTTTTCTGTGTCCCTGTCCCTCCCTGTGTCCAGATTCTTTCCTCTCTTCCCTTTCTCCTGCACCTCCACCCCTGACTCCCCTACCCTCTATGGTACTACGACTACTACTACTTAACATTTCTAGAGCGCTACTAGGGTTACGCAGCGCTGTACAATTTAACAAAGAAGGACGGTCCCTGCTCAGATGAGCTTACAATCTAAAGGACAAAATGTCAAGTTGGTGTAGTCTAGATTTCTGAGTATAGGTGTGGTGGTTAGGTGCCAAAGGCGACATTGAAGAGGTGGGCTTTGAGCAGTGATTTGAAGATGGGCAGGGAGGGGGCTTGGCGTATGTGCTCAGGGAGTTTGTTCCATGCTTGAGGTGAGGCGAGGCAGAAAGGGCGGAGCCTGGAGTTGGCGGTGGTGGAGAAGGGTACTGAAAGGAGGGATTTGTCTAGAGAGCGGAGGTTACGGGTAGGAACGTAAGGGGAGATGAGGGTAGAGAGGTAAGGAGGGGCTGCAGATCGAGTGCATTTGTAGGTTAGTAGGAGAAGCTTGAACTGTATGCGGTACCTGATCGGAAGCCAGTGAAGTGACTTGAGGAGAGGGGTGATATGAGTATATCGGTCCAGGCGGAAGATAAGACATGCAGCCGAGTTCTGAATGGACTGAAGGGGGGATAGATGGCTAAGTGGGAGGCCAGTGAGGAGTAGGTTGCAGTAGTCAAGGCGAGAGGTAATAAGAGAGTGGATGAGAGTACGGGTGGTGTGCTCAGAGAGGAAAGGGCGAATTTTGCTAATGTTATGGTCTGGTATCTCTCTCTCCCTCCCTACCTCTGTTGGTCCAGTGTCTATCTCTTTCCACCCAACCCACCCCAAAATCTAGGATCTCTCTAGCTAGCCCCCCACCCCACCCACAGATCTGGGATCTCTCTAGTACCACCCATGAATCTGGGATCTCTCTAGCCCCCTCCACCCTGCCCCACCCCACCCTCAGATCTGGAATCTCTCTAGCCACCTCCAATCCATGGATCTGGAATCTCTAGCCCCCTGTCCCCTTGAGGGTCCAGCATCTCTCTAACCCCAACTCCTCCTCCCTTGCAATTCTCAAAAGGTGCTGCAGGTCACCAGCAGAGACGACAACTGAAACAGGCCGCCTTTGCCCAGCCCCACCAGCACCTTTCCTGTGCAGAGTCCTGCCCGTAGGAAGTTACATCAGAGGCGGGACCAGGAGCAGAGAATGGCCTAGTGGAGCTGGACAGAGGCAACCTGTTTTAGTCATTGTCTTTCCCAGTGACCTATGGCACATTTTAAAGATTGCGGGGGAGGGAGAGGTGGGGCTAGACAGATACTGGTCCCACGCAGAGGGCAGACCAGGGACCATAGAAAGAGAGGCATGCCAGAGTGTGTGGGAAGTAAGGACTGAGGGAGGGTGTGTTCACCACTGCCCCCTACCATTGGATGGCCCTGGGCATTCTGCCAGGCTTGCTCAATGGTAGCTATGCCATGCTAAGTACCACCTTATAAAATTACCCCTGCAGTGGCTGTAGGGAAAAAAAGTTAGGCTCTTAGCAACAATCTTCTACAACAAAATAAAGACAAATGAATTGCGGATTGAGATTTTGATGAATTTTCAGTGGAAAAAATAGAACATCCTAACTTTGGCTGAAACATGTCTAGATTTGGAAAACCAAAACATAAGATTTTAACTGGAGCACTGAGCATTTTTTGAAAATCGGCCCCTTTCTGTTTTTTGTTGTGAATTTAAATTTCACACAATGGCTTCTCAAACCATTTTCACTAGGGCAACTTTTTATGAATCGGAATTTTAAAAAGTTCAAACCCAAAGTGCTGCATACATGGCCTTGATGCTTTCCGTGAGGTTAGTCTCAAAGGAAAGGAACTGTTTCCCTCGTTTTGTGAAACCTCGAATCTCAGAGCCAATGGCCACAAAGATTTTCTCCTGAGGCGTGTTAAGAGCTCCTCCGAGGTCCAGCCTGGAGATCTTCTGCCCTGGTAGAGACTTAAAAACTGGCTGCAAAAGTCAAAACAGAGAGATAAATGTTTAGAAAGCACTCTAACTCTGGTGTACAGAATGAAATGATAAACTGATAAAAAAAACCACCATGAATGTCTTCCTGGAAAGTTTTTAAACAGATGATATTCAATATGTTTGCCACTAAACAAAATTAATGGCCAAATTGATAAACATTTAGGACCAGATTCAGAAAAAGTGCCCAAATTTGGGCGATGAAAAAATCCATATGGAGAGCTATTATAAACGACGCTCAGAGTTGCACGTCGTTTACGGAATAGCATTTCTGGACCAAACTTTGGGCGGGAGGATTTACAACTGAAACCTGGATTCCCAGTATTCAGTAATACCTTGTGCATCTTTAGTGAAAGCCCCTGACCCTCCCATAGCCACGTCCATTTTTGAGTTGCGCGCTAAAACATTTGCGTGCAGACCTTTATAGAATAGCGCTTAGCAAAATGCACGTATAAATACAAATTGTTGCCAATTAGCAGCAATAATTGACTGTTTGCAGCCAATTGCCACTAATTGTCTCATTAGTTGCACATGCAACTCAGAACAGCACGCAAGTTTGCTCGCCATTGATAGAATCTGGAGGTTAATGCTGCTGGTATTTCCATTACTTACGCCCTCAGATTCTCTGTTCAGCAATGAAAGCAAAGAGAGACCTTTCCAACTGTTCAAATACCAGAAGTTAATGAATTTTTCTAGCTGGACAATTAGGCTTAAAAGAGTTCCACTGTGTACCCAGAAAGCGAAAGCTACATACCTGTAGAAGGTATTCTCCGAGGAGCAGGCTGATTGTTCTCACTGATGGGTGACGTCCACGGCAGCCCCTCCAATTGGAACACTTTCTAGCAAAGTCCTTTGCTAGTCCTCGCGCGCCGATGCGCACCGCGCATGCGCAGCCGTCTTCCCGCCCGAACCGGCTCGTGCCCGCCAGTCTCATATGTAGCAAGACAAAGAGAAGGGAAGACACAACTCCAAAGGGGAGGCGGGCGGGTTTGTGAGAACAATCAGCCTGCTGTCCTCGGAGAATACCTTCTACAGGTATGTAGCATTCGCTTTCTCCGAGGACAAGCAGGCTGCTTGTTCTCACTGATGGGGTATCCCTAGCCCCCAGGCTCACTCAAAACAACAACCATGGTCAATTGGGCCTCGCAACGGCGAGGACATAACTGAGATTGACCTAAAAAATTTACCAACTAACTGAGAGTGCAGCCTGGAACAGAACAAACATGGGCCTAGGGGGGTGGAGTTGGATTCTAAACCCCGAACAGATTCTGAAGCACTGACTGCCCGAACTGACTGTCGCGTCGGGTATCCTGCTGCAGGCAGTAATGAGATGTGAATGTGTGGACAGATGACCACGTCGCAGCTTTGCAAATCTCTTCAATAGTGGCTGACTTCAAGTGGGCTACCGAAGCTGCCATGGCTCTAACATTATGAGCCGTGACATGACCCTCAAGAGCCAGCCCAGCCTGGGCGTAAGTGAAGGAAATGCAATCTGCTAGCCAATTGGATATGGTGCGTTTCCCCACAGCCACTCCCCTCCTGTTGGGATCAAAAGAAACAAACAATTGGGCGGACTGTCTGTTGGGCTGTGTCCGCTCCAGATAGAAGGCCAATGCTCTCTTGCAGTCCAATGTGTGCAGCTGACGTTCAGCAGGGCAGGAATGAGGATGGGGAAAGAATGTTGGCAAGACAATTGACTGGTTAAGATGGAACTCCGACACAACCTTTGGCAAGAACTTAGGGTGAGTGCGGAGGACAACTCTGTTATGATGAAATTTTGTGTAAGGGGCCTGGGCTACCAGGGCCTGAAGCTCACTGACTCTACGAGCTGAAGTAACTGCCACCAAGAAAATGACCTTCCAGGTCAAGTACTTCAGATGGCAGGAATTCAGTGGCTCAAAAGGAGGTTTCATCAGCTGGGTGAGAACGACATTGAGATCCCATGACACTGTAGGAGGCTTGACAGGGGGCTTTGACAAAAGCAAACCTCTCATGAAGCGAACCACTAAAGGCTGTCCTGAGATCGGCTTACCTTCCACACGGTAATGGTATGCACTGATTGCACTAAGGTGAATCCTTACAGAGTTGGTCTTGAGACCGGACTCAGACAAGTGCAGAAGGTATTCAAGCAGGGTCTGTGTAGGACAAGAGCGAGGGTCTAGGGCCTTGCTGTCACACCAGACGGCAAACCTCCACCATAGAAAGAAATAACTCCTCTTAGTGGAATCTTTCCTGGAAGCAAGCAAGATGCGGGAGACACCCTCTGACAGACCCAAAGAGGCAAAGTCTACGCTCTCAACATCCAGGCCGTGAGAGCCAGGGACCGGAGGTTGGGATGCAGAAGCGCCCCTTCGTCCTGTGTGATGAGGGTCGGAAAACACTCCAATCACCACGGTTCTTCGGAGGACAACTCCAGAAGAAGAGGGAACCAGATCTGACGCGGCCAAAAAGGAGCAATCAGAATCATGGTGCCTCGGTCTTGCTTGAGTTAGATAGATTCCTAAAGGACAAGTCCATAGACCGCTATTAAATGGACTTGGAAAAATTCCGCATTTTTAGGTATAACTTGTCTGGAATGTTTTTACGTTTGGGGAGCGTGCCAGGTGCCCTTGACCTGGATTGGCCACTGTCGGTGACAGGATGCTGGGCTAGATGGACCTTTGGTCTTTCCCAGTATGGCACTACTTATGTACTTATGAGTTTCAACAAAGTCTTCCCCACCAGAGGTATGGGAGGATAAGCATACAGCAGACCCTGCCCCCAGTCCAGGAGGAAGGCATCCGATGCCAGTCTGCCGTGGGCCTGAAGCCTGGAACAGAACTGAGGGACTTTGTGGTTGGCTCGAGATGCGAAGAGATCTACCAAGGGGGTGCCCCACACCTGGAAGATCTGTCGCACTACACGGGAATTGAGCGACCACTCGTGAGGTTGCATAATCCTGCTCAACCTGTCGGCCAGACTGTTGTTTACACCTGCCAGATATGTGGCTTGGAGCACCATGCCGTGGGGCGAGCCCAGAGCCACATGCTGACGGCTTCCTGACACAGGGGGCGAGATCCGGTGCCCCCCTGCTTGTTGACGTAATACATGGCAACCTGGTTGTCTGTCTGAATTTGGATAATTTGGTGGGACAGCCGATCTCTGAAAGCCTTCAGAGCGTTCCAGATCGCTCGTAACTCCAGAAGATTTGTCTGCAGATCGCGTTCCTGGAGGGACCAGCTTCCTTGGGTGTGAAGCCCATCGACATGAGCTCCCCATCCCAGGAGAGACGCATCCGTGGTCAGCACTTTTTGTGGCTGAGGAATTTGGAAAGGACGTCCCAGAGTCAAATTGGACCAAATCGTCCACCAATACAGGGAATTGAGAAAACTCGTGGACAGGTGGATCACGTCTTCTAGATCCCCAGCAGCCTGAAACCACTGGGAAGCTAGGGTCCATTGAGCAGATCTCATGTGAAGGCGGGCCATGGGAGTCACATGAACTGTGGAGGCCATGTGGCCCAGCAATCTCAACATCTGCCGAGCTGTGACCTGCTGGGACGCTCGCACCCGCGAGACGAGGGACAACAAGTTGTTGGCTCTCGTCTCTGGGAGATAGGCGCGAGCCGTCCGAGAATCCAGCACAGCTCCTATGAATTCGAGTTTCTGCACTGGGAGAAGATGGGACTTTGGGTAATTTATCACAAACCCCAGTAGCTCCAGGAGGCGAATAGTCATCTGCATGGACTGCAGGGCTCCTGCCTCGGATGTGTTCTTCACCAGCCAATCGTCGAGATATGGGAACACGTGTACCCCCAGTCTGCGAAGTGCCGCTGCTACTACAGCCAAGCACTTGGTGAACACTCTGGGCGCAGAGGCGAGCCCAAAGGGTAGCACACAGTACTGGAAGTGACATGTGCCCAGCTGAAATCGCAGATACTGTCTGTTTGCTGGCAGTATCGGGATGTGCGTGTAGGCGTCCTTCAAGTCCAGAGAGCATAGCCAATCGTTTTCCTGAATCATGGGGAGAAGGGTGCCCAGGGAAAGCATCCTGAACTTTTCTTTGACCAGATATTTGTTCAGGGCCCTTAGGTCTAGGATGGGACTCATCCCCCCTGTTTTCTTTTCCACAAGGAAGTACCTGGAATAAGAATCCCAGCCCTTCTTGCCCAGATGGCACGGGCTCGACCGCATTGGCGCTGAGAAGGGCGGAGAGTTCCTCTGCAAGTTCCTGCTTGTACTGGAAGCTGTAAGACTGAGCTCCCGGTGGACAATTTGGAGGTTTTGAGGCCAAATTGAGGGTGTATCCTTGCCGGACTATTTGGAGAACCCACTGATCGGAGGTTATGAGAGGCCACCTTTGGTGAAAAGCTTTCAACCTCCCTCCGACTGGCAGGTCGCCCGGCACTGACACTTGGATGTCGGCTATGCTCTGCTGGAGCCAGTCAAAAGCTCGTCCCTTGCTTTTGCTGGGGAGCCGAGGGGCCTTGCTGAGGCGCACGCTGCTGACGAGAGCGAGCGCGCTGGGGCTTAGCCTGGGCCGCAGGCTGTCGAGAAGGAGGATTGTACCTATGCTTGCCAGAAGAGTAGGGAACAGTCTTCCTTCCCCCGAAAAATCTTCTACCTGTAGAGGTAGAGGCTGAAGGCTGCCGGCGGGAGAACTTGTCGAATGCGGTGTCCCGCTGGTGGAGCTGCTCTACCACCTGCTCGACTTTTTCTCCAAAAATATTATCCGCACGGCAAGGCGAGTCCGCAATCCGCTGCTGGATTCTATTCTCCAGGTCGGAGGCACGCAGCCATGAGAGTCTGCGCATCACCACACCTTGAGCAGCGGCCCTGGACGCAACATCAAAGGTGTCATACACCCCTCTGGCCAGGAATTTTCTGCACGCCTTCAGCTGCCTGACCACCTCCTGAAATGGCTTGGCTTGCTCAGGGGGGAGCGTGTCCACCAAGCCCGCCAACTGCCGCACATTGTTCCGCATGTGTATGCTCGTGTAGAGCTGGTAGGACTGAATCTTGGCCACGAGCATAGAAGAATGGTAGGCCTTCCTCCCAAAGGAGTCCAAGGTTCTAGAGTCCTTGCCCGGGGGCGCCGAAGCATGTTCTCTAGAACTCTTGGCCTTCTTTAGGGCCAAATCCACAACTCCAGAGTCGTGAGGCAACTGAGTGCGCATCAGCTCTGGGTCCCCATGGATCCGGTACTGGGACTCGATCTTCTTGGGAATGTGGGGATTAGTTAATGGCTCGGTCCAGTTCGCCAGGAATGTCTTTTTGAGGACATGATGCATGGGTACTGTGGACGCTTCCTTAGGTGGAGAAGAATAGTCCAGGAGCTCAAACATTTCAGTCCTGGGCTCGTCCTCCACAACCACCGGGAAGGGGATGGCCGTAGACATCTCCCGGACAAAGGAAGCGAAAGACAGGCTCTCAGGAGGGGAAAGCTGTCTTTCAGGAGAGGGAGTGGGATTGGAAGGAAGACCCTCAGACTCCTCGTCAGAGAAATATCTGATGTCTTCTTCCTCTTCCCACGAGGCCTCACCATCGGTGTCAGACACAAGTTCACGGACCTGTGTCTGCAACCGTGCCCGGCTCGACTCCGTGGAACCACGGCCACGGTGGGAGCGTCGAGAGGTAGACTTCCTCGCCCGCACCGGCGAAGCTCCCTCCGCTGACGTAGTCGGGGAGCCTTCCTGGGAGGCTACCGCAGTCGGTACCGCAAGCGGCACCGATGTCGGAGACCTCACCCCGGACAATGGGCCAGCCGGCGCCTGGCTCAACGGTACCGGTGGCGCAAGCACCCCCGGTACTGGAGGGGAAGGGCGCAACAGCTCTCCCAGGATCTCTGGGAGAACGGCCCGGAGGCTCTCGTGCAGAGCGGCTGTGGAAAAAGACATGGAAGCCGATGCAGGAGTCGATGTCAGAACCTGTTCCGGGCGTGGAGGCGTTCCGGGCTGTCCAAAGGGGAGCGCATCGACACCTCTTGAACAGAGGGCGAGCGGTCCTCTCGGTGCCGATGCTTACTGGGTGCCGACTCCCTCGGCGACCCAGAGCTCTCGGTGCCGACACGGGAAGGGGACCGGTGACGATGCTTCTTCGATTTTTTGGAACGAAGCACGTCACTGGAGCTTCCCGGCACCGATGAGGAGGACGTAGAATCCAGCCGTCTCTTCCTCGGGGCCGAGGCCGAAGAGGGTCGGTCTCGGGGGGGCTGTACCGCAGGAGCCCTCAGGGTAGGGGGAGACCCACCCGAAGGCTCACCGCCACCAGCAGGGGAATGGACAGCCCTCACCTGCACTCCAGACGAAGCACCACCGTCCGACGACATCAGCAAACGAGGAGGTCTCGATACCACCAACACCGACGCAGCCCTCCGATGTCGCCCCGATGCAGAGGGTCGATGCCTCGATGCACTCGATGCAATCGGGGGCGAGGATGAAGGTCCGGGCGCCAACGACGTCGAGGCAGTCGATACTCCCGGTGCCGATGCCGACGAAGAGCCCGAGAACAAAATGTTCCACTGGGCTAACCTCGCTACCTGAGTCCGCTTTTGTAAGAGGGAACACAGACTACAGGCCTGAGGGCGGTGCCCAGCCCCCAGACACTGAAGACACGACGCGTGCCTGTCAGTGAGCGAGATTACCCGGGCGCACTGGGTGCACTTCTTGAAGCCGCTGGAAGACTTCGATGTCATGGGCGGAAAAATCGCGCCGGCGAGATCAAAACTCGAAATGGCGAAAATGGCACCACAAAAATAGGGGGAAGAAAAACTTCGACCGAGGCCTAAATAGGGCCTACCCCGACGACGAAAGAAAACTTACCGGGGCAAAAAACTCGAAGTACGGGAAGGGAGAAAACCAAAAGGCCTCCTCCCGACACCTTTTTTCTTAGTTTTTTTTTTTTTAGAACAAGTCGAAGAACGAACGGCGAAACACGACCGTACCGAGCGCGGACAAAAGAAGACTGGCGGGCACAAGCCGGTTCGGGCGGGAAGACGGCCGCGCATGCGCGGTGCGCATCGGCGCGCGAGGACTAGCAAAGGACTTTGCTAGAAAGTGTTCCGATTGGAGGGGCTCCCGTGGACGTCACCCATCAGTGAGAACAAGCAGCCTGCTTGTCCTCGGAGAATATGGATTTAGAACTGCCTCCGCAGGCAGAAAAAGAAAATCCACAAAGTCACAGAGGAACCAGGGTAATTGGATATCACCCTAGCTGGCAGATGAGGTACCCAGGACCACCGAGTATCATCTAAAACTAGCCCCAACACAGCTACCAGCACACCCCTGGCTCCACTGTCACCAGAAGAATCTGGGACAGAAGCTACCAGCCAGCAATCCAGAGCAACTGCATGATCTCTCCACCATCCGCTAGGAGACAGAGAAAATACTGAACCATTCCAGGCTGCATGATACCCTTAAGGGGTGGTCATAGGCGGTCGGTGGCCCAACTGTTTGGGGAGGCTAAAGGGGGTGGGGCCAGGGGTGGAGCTTAAATCCATAATTGTCTGATAACACACAGAAAAAATAAAAATAAAAGTCACAATTAATACCTTTTATTAAATTTAGATATTAGACATGTATCATATGTCAAAGAATAAAGTGGTTGCTCAAAGCATATTCTAAGCACAATCGCTCAACTGCAAAACACTATGCACAACTTTGTGCAAAAACACACTCAGAACCTTACTGTACCATAAATATTACACTGGGCAGAACCTAATACACCAATATACCACCCATACGGAAAATGCAGACCGTCAACAATATGAAACAAGGGATCATATCATCACAATTCTCATGTAGAGCCACAAAACACCCTAATTAATGTGGGATAAAATGCCATAAATAAGTAAATAAATATAAACTTTTAATGTTGAGCACCTGATAAGTGAACATATTCCAAACACTATAATGAAAATAAAATGATCTTTTCTACCTTTGTTGTCTGGTGACTTTTTCTGATCATGCTGGCCCAGTATCCATTCTGCTGCTATCTGTCCTCAGTGCAGGTCAGGAAGTCATCCTCCTTAAATATCTCCCTGTCAACCCAGGACACCTCCAGCCAACCCCCCCTGCTTTCCCAGCAGTAAGGTAAACAAACCATAAACCAATTTCTACAACTGCTAGAGGGCTTTCACTGCAGCTCCTGCTGTGAGGATGGAGATAAATCAACAATTTAATCCCCTCAGAGCAGCTGGACTCCACAGCTGATCCATTCTGCTGCAGCAGGGGGGAGGCTTAGCCTCTCCAAGCCTCTTATACGGGGCAACTATGGGGGTGGTTTACCTTGAACTATTTTCTCTGTCTCTTGCAGCTGGTAGATGGACACAACCCATTAGTTTGGAGTGGTCTGGTATAGATGACAAGGAACTACTCCATTCACTGTCTTGAAGGAAGCTGGGCTTCACTCAGCCAGCTCTTTACTGACATACTGGCTGGCTGAGGTCCAGTGGCATACTGTGAATCTTCAGCACCTGGGGTCCAGTGTTTACATTTTCACCCCTAGACACAAATCACTTGTCATATCCACATCTCCTCCAACAGAAGCTTCCTGTTTCTGAGGGCTGGGGATGTAGCAGGACCTTGAGTGCATGAATAGCTCAAAGGCCTGGGCTTACTCTTGATTGTAGCTCTGCTGGGTGGTCCTCAAACACATGAGGCTGGAGCCAGAGAACGATGTGCTTCCACCTACGCCCCCTTCAATATGCCACTGCTGAGGTCTGCCAAATTCAATAGCCGATTGCTCAAATGAAATCTCAAAATATCCGTCTTGCATATAATTAGAAAAGCACATATTTGACTATTCATAGATTCAACCCAAGCCAACCTGTTTCTTTAACACACTAAAAGGTGTATTTTCAAAGCACTTAGACTTACAAAGTTCCATCGTAACCTATGGAACTTTGTAAGTCTAAGTGCTTTGAAAATGAGCCTCCAAGCTACTCCTCTAGGAAATAAAATACATTGATTTTACGCCACATAGTGTAAAATAGATGTAAAATTAGTAAACTTACCATAGCTTCTCCTTTCTTGATACCAAAGCAGGTAACAACACCGTTGTGATCTCCAATGACCACCTGAAACAGATTTAAAGTTTAAATTATATAATGAAACCTCTCCCAGGTATTATTTAAATGTAAATGTCTACTATCGGGATCTGCTCCGATTCTCAGCTGGCTGCTCTAACCATTAGGCTGCTCCTTCATATGGATGTGTGACCATTTTAAGGGACACAAGTGTCCGTGTCCCTCGTTTTGCCCCATCCACAGTTTTGGACATTTCAGTTTATAAAATGGATGTTCATGCTGGATGTATCCAGAACTTGGACGTCCATTTCTCATTATTTTAAAACAGGCAGCATCCAGTTCTAAAATATGAGATATGGATGTCCTTTCTAAAATTCAGCTCCACATTCGTAAGTGGAAACATTCATGTACATTTGAAGCAGGGAACTAAACAGTGGAAAACTTGGACCTCATTTGTCCAAACAAGTGGAGGAGTGGCCTAGTGGTTAGAGTGGTGGACTTTGGTCCTGGGGAACGGGGTTCGATTCCCACTGCAGGCACAGGCAGCTCCTTGTGACTCTGGGAAAGTCACTTAACCCTCCATTGCCCCAGGTACAAATAAGTACCTCAGCCACATTGAGCCTGCCATGAGTGGGAAAGCGCGGGGTACAAATAAAAATGTATTTCATCTCAACTATTGCACTCCTGTGCCAGTGATTATAGCATTCAGTAGGTCCAGTTCACTGCAGACTGTAACATTTCATACTTTCTAAAGGTTCTCAAGGAGATTCAAGCACAGAAAAGCCACAAGTGCTGCTGTTCTTCTGATTCCTCATGGACATCACACCTTAATTTCCAAGGGTTCTGCAAGGTTCTTTTTTTCTAGAAGAAACTGTACCTTCTGTGTCGCTCTACGTCCTGATGCAGGAAGTAGTCTCATGGTCTTCGGAGATGTCACTCCCACCTAATAAAGGAAAGGAAGCCAGAGAAGTCATTGGTGAATTTTATTCTCTCCCAGCTATTACAGTCTCGATCAGCTCTGAATTAGCCGCTCAGCGGAGCATCGGAGAAATTTTTCAAGTTGGAAAGAAACATCTCCCACAAACTCCTTTTACAGAGTTCATGTTGCAATTTCAGCAAATAAGGCAATTTAGGTGCTCTTCTTTCACTCTGACCGAGTGCAAGGTTTTCCCCTGCCACTTTCTTTCTTTCTTGCTTGATAGTGATGTTAAATGTACTGACATGAGACAGTGTCCAGACACAGGTAGGCATGCAGTGTAATACCAAAAAAATACAAAACTCTAGTGAACGATCTTCAAAAGAAGTGCTTATTTAATGGAGAAAAAGCCCTCAGAAACCGTAGGCAAACAGCCTCAGGTTTTGAGCGGGTTTACTGACTGTATGAGTAACACACGCTGGGATTCTATCATCGGGCATAAAAAACTCCACAAAACAGCTGAGCATACTTCCTGCTCTTAATATTTGCTTTTAGTTGTTTCTGCTCTTAAATGCTGTAAATAGCATCAAGAAAATACAAGCACTTAGCGTAGCAGTGTTTAATGAAGCCATTTAAAACTTTTGGTTTACAAATCAATTCAGTGACTGTTCTATAATAGTTGAAGCCTAGCTCTTGAGTACAATAATCCAGACGTGAAAACATCAATGCCTGAACTAATAATTGAAAATATTTTTCTCAAAGAACGAATGTACTAGGTGTCATTGACACAGTTTGAAAAAGACTTTTTTATAGCAACCAAATTTACTTGCAGCTCCAACCAAGCAGCTGTTCAGCCTACTGCAACCCCCACAACAGAACCAGCCTGCCCAGTCAAAACTGAACTGAAATGATTTTGCTTCATACTTTGCCAACAAAAATTAAAAGTCTCCACAAGGATTTACAGGCAATCCCACCCAGTCTCCAATCAGTTAACCAGGAGTGGACAAACTCGCCCCCTCCTGACAGAGATATATGGGACACTTTTAACCCAATAACAGAAGACAGCTTTGACAAAATCCTAAGAGACCTTTACTACTACTACTACTTAACATTTCTAGAGCGCTACTAGGCTTACGCAGCATTGTATAGTTTAACAAAGAAGGACAGTCCCTGCTCGAAAGAGCTTACAATCTAAAGGACGAAATGTCAAGTTGGGGCAGTCAAGATTTCCTGAATAGAGGTGTAGTGGTTAGGTGCCGAAGGCGACATTGAAGAGATGGGCTTTGAGCAAGGATTTGAAGATGGGCAGGGAGGGGGCCTGGCGTATGGGCTCAGGGAGTTTATTCCAAGCATGGGGTGAGGCAAGGCAGAAAGGGCAGAGCCTGGAGTTGGCGGTGGTGAAGAAGGGTACTGAGAGAAGGGATTTGTCTTGAGAGCGGAGGTTACGGGTAGGAACGTAAGGGGAGATGAGGGTAGAGAGGTAAGGAGGGACTGCAGATCGAGTGCATTTGTAGGTTAGTAGGAGAAGCTTGAACCAAGGTTAGGAGACCTTTGACCAACTACCTGCTCCCTCGACCCCTGCCCATCAAAAATAGTGCAGCAGGCAAGTATGGGCCTCACAGAAGGTGCCACAAAAATTGTGAACTCCTCTCTTTCTAATGGGCAACTACCAACAGCATTAAAAAGGGCAGTGATGCACCCTTTGCTAAAGAAATACAACTTTAACCATGACAATCTTGAAAGTTACTGGCCAGTATCCAACAGCCCATTTCTAGGGAAACTTAACAGTCTGTGTTCAACTCACTGATTGGCTAGAAGAGAGAAACTGCCTAGATCCATGTCAATCTGGATTCAGACCTGGTTGTGGAACAGAAATGGTCCTCATATCTCTGCTAGATGATCTTCACAGAAACCGAGACAAGGGATTTGCCTCGGTGTTAGTACTGCTAGATTTCTCAGCAGCTTTTGACACTGTGAATCATGATATCTTGCTAGCACGACTGACAGAAACAGGTATCAATGGAACAGTACTTGCCTGGTTCAGATCCTATATATCAGACAGGCAACAATCCATATTGTTTGGCAGCAACTCATCACCACCATGGACACTGACCTGCGGGGTACCACAAGGATCGATACTGTCACCTATTCTGTTCAATATCTACCTCAAGCCACTAGCTGAGCTGATTCGGTCAATGGACACTCAGTTCTACATCTACACAGATGATGTGCAGCTACTCATACCCCTTGAACCTGACTTGCCTACAGCCTTGAATAAACTGATTACACATCTTACATCAGTTCAAGAATGGGCTAAACACAGCAAACTTTGCCTGAACCCAAGTAAAACCAAGCTTCTCTAGGTCCCTAACACAAGTGGATACATACCTGACATCAAAATTCCTTTTGGGAAGTATGAACTCTCCCACCACCACCACCAAATCACAAGTCAGGAGCCTTGGAATACAGTTAGATTCAATACTTTGATGCCCCAAATCCAAGCAAACTTAAAGAGCTGCTTCTACTATTTGCGACAGCTATGCTGCCTCTCTCCTTACATCGAGAAGGTAAATCTTATCCTAGTTGTTCATGCCATGATAACATGAAGACTGGATTACTGCAGTGCACTATACAATGGTCCGACTACAAAGGGCCTGCACCAGCTCTAGTTGATTCAGAATGCAGCAGCAAGACTCCTAGAAGGTTGCAAGCAACGTGAGCACATCACACCATTTTTGCAAAAACTTCATTGGCTACCAGTACAATACAGGGCTAAATTTAAAACTCTATGTCTGATCTTCAAGGCCCTGAAAGGAAATGGCCCCAAGTATCTGAAGAATAGGATGATCCTCCACACACCGCCAAGGACACTAAGGTCCTCCCAAGGACTTTCACTAACTACACCCTCTCCAAAAGACATTACAGGATGTGATACCTGCGAGCGAGCCTTCTCCGGAGTAGCCCCCACACTCTGGAATGCACTGCCTGAAAGGCTGCGCTTAACACAAGACTATCTTTACTTCAGGAAGCAGGTGAAAGCTTAGCTCTTCAACCAGGCCTTTACTGGAAGAAGAACTAACTCGTTAGTCTCACTCACATTTTAACATCTCTCCTGACCTCATGTGCAACTTTTCTTTAAATTAGTCACCTTATTTTCTAACTCCTCTTACTCTTTTACCTAGCTATATGCTCCTTCTTTGCTTATACCCTACACTGTTAATAACATGTTCTATTACATATTGTGTTGACATTGCAAGTAGTATACTATGCCATTATTTGTACTGTTATTTGAATATTTTTCTGCTGTAATTGTCTATTACTCAAGTTTGATTTATTCTTACTGTACACCGCCTTGAGTGAATTATTTCAAAAAGGCAGTAAATAAATCCTAATAAATAAAATAATATCCAGAACAAACCCTAATACTATGATAGATTTTTCTACTGAAAGAAGTACATAAGTATTGCCATACTGGGAAAGACCAAAGGTCCATCAAGCCCAGCATCCTGTTTCCAACAGTGACCAATCCAGTTCACAATATACCTGGCAAGATCTCAAAAAAGTACAAAACATTTTATACTGCTTATCCCAGAAATAGTGGATTTTCCCCAAGTCCATTCAATAACGGTCTATGGACTATTCCTTTAGGAAGCCGTCCAAATCTTTTTTAAACTCCGCTAAGCTAACCGCCCTTACCACATTTTCTGGCAACAAATTCCAGAGTTTAAGTACACATTGAGCAAAGAAACATTTTCTCTGATTCGTTTTAAATTTACTACATTGTAGCTTCATCGCATGCCCCCTAGTCCTAGTATTTTTGGAAAGCATAAACAGATGCTTCACATCTACTCATTCAACTCCACTCATTATTTTATAGACCTCTTTCATATCTCCCCTCAGCCGCCTTTTCTCCAAGCTGAAGAGCCCTAGCCGTTTTAGCCTTTCCTCATAGGGAAGTCGTCCCATCCCCTTTATCATTTTCGTCGCCCTTCTCTGCACCTTTTCTAATTCCTCATAAACAATATATAAACATGTATCCATATATAATGTGATATTAATCTTTCATTCTTTTTCTCACAATCCTTTTTACTTTTTTCTTTTTGCTTTTTAATCAAAAAATGGAGAAAAAAGACCTCATCAGTCCTAGCATGACGATATTCTTATTCAGTGCATCAATCCATTTAATCGTCTGCTTATTTAGGACTCCATTATAATCCTTGGTCTTAAAAAACATTACAATTGAGTATTATATTTTTATCATAAAAAAGTGGAGTTTTTTAAGACCAAGGATTATAATGGAGTCCTAAATAAGCAGACGATTAAATGGATTGATGCACTGAATAAGAATATCGTCATGCTAGGATTGATGAGGTCTTTTTTCTCCATTTTTTGATTAAAAAGCAAAAAGAAAAAAGTAAAAAAGATTGTGAGAAAAAGAAAGAAAGATTGATATCACATTATATATGGATACATGTTTATATATTGTTTATGAGGAATTCAATCGTGATATTTTTCAACAACAATTTCAACTTAACGTTGTGTCGTCAGCAAATTTAATTACCTCACTAGTTACTCCCATCTCTAGGTCATTTATAAATGTTAAAAAGCAGCGGTCCCAGCACAGACCCCTGGGGAACCCCACTAACTACCCTTCTCCATTGAGAATACCAACCATTTAACCCTACTCTCTGTTTTCTATCTTTTAACCAGTTTACAATCCACAATAGAACACTACCTCCTATCCCATGACTCTCCAATTTCCTCTAGAGTCTTTCATGAGGTACTTTGTCAAACGCCTTCTGAAAATCCAGATACACAATATCAACCAGCTCACCTTTATCCACATGTTTGTTCACCCCTTCAAAGAAATGTAGTAGATTGGTGAGGCAAGATTTCCCTTCACTTGACTTTGTCTCATTAATCCATGCTTTTGAATATGCTCTGTAATTTTGTTCTTTATAATAGTCTCTACCATTTTGCCCAGCACTGACGTCAGACTCACCGGTCTATAATTTCCCGGATCTCCTCTGGAACTTTTTTTAAAAATCGGCGTTACATGGGCCACCCTCCAATCTTCCGGTACCACGCTTGATTTTAAGGATAAATTACATATTTCTAACAATAGCTCTGCAAGCTCATTTTTCAGTTCTATCAGTACTCTGGGATGAATACCATCTGGTCCAGGAGATTTGCTACTCTTCAGTTTGTACAACTGCCCCATTACATCCTCCAGGTTTACAGAGAATTCATTAAGTTTCTCTGACTTGTCAGCTTCGAATACCATTTCTGGCACTGGCATCCCACCCAAATCTTCCTCGGTGAAGATCGAATCGAAGCAAATAATTCATTTAATCTCTCCGCTACGGCTTTGTCTTCCCTGATCGCCCCTTTTACTCCTCGGTCATCTAGCGGTCCAACCGATTCTTTTACCGACTTCCTGCTTTTAATATACCTAAAAAATTTTTTACTATGTGTTTTTGTCTCCAACGCAATCTTTTTTTCGAAGTCCCTCTTAGTTTCCTTATCAGCGCTTTGCATTTGACTTGACATTCCTTATGCTGTTTCTTATTATTTTCAGTCGGTTTCTTCCATTTTCTGAAGGATTTTCTTTTAGCTCTAATAGCTTCCTTCACCTCACTTTTTAACCATGCCGGCTGTCATTTGGTCTTCCATCCTCCTTTTTTAATAAGCGGAATATATTTGGCCTGGGCTTCCAGGATGGTGTTTTTGAACAGCATCCACGCCTGATGTAAATTTTTGACCCTCGCAGCTGCTCCTCTAAGTTTTTTTTTCCACCGTTCTTCTCATTTTATCATAGTCTCCTTTTTTGAAGTTAAACGCTAATAGAATGTTGGGTGTTATTAGGAAGGGTATGGAGTCCAGGTGTGCGGATGTTATAATGCCGTTGTATCGCTCCATGGTGCGACCGCACCTGGAGTATTGTGTTCAGTACTGGTCTCCGTATCTCAAAAAAGATATAGTAGAATTGGAAAAGGTACAGCGAAGGGCGACGAAAATGATAGTGGGGATGGGACGACTTTCCTATGAAGAGAGGCTGAGAAGGCTAGGGCTTTTCAGCTTGGAGAAGAGACGGCTGAGGGGAGATATGATAGAAGTGTATAAAATAATGAGTGGAATGGATCGGGTGGATGTGAAGCGACTGTTCACGCTATCCAAAAATAATAGGACTAGAGGGCATGAGTTGAAGCTACAGTGTGGTAAATTTAAAACGAATCGGAGAAAATTTTTCTTCACCCAACGTGTAATTAGACTCTGGAATTCGTTGCCGGAGAACGTGGTACGGGCGGTTAGCTTGACGGAGTTTAAAAAGGGGTTAGATAGATTCCTAAAGGACAAGTCCATAGACCGCTATTAAATGGACTTGGAAAAATTCCGCATTTTTAGGTATAACTTGTCTGGAATGTTTTTACGTTTGGGGAGCGTGCCAGGTGCCCTTGACCTGGATTGGCCACTGTCGGTGACAGGATGCTGGGCTAGATGGACCTTTGGTCTTTCCCAGTATGGCACTACTTATGTACTTATGTACTTATCACATACCATGTAAAATGAGTTTATCTAGTTGGGCAGACTGGATGGACTGTACAGGTCTTTATCTGCCGTCATTTACTATGTTACTGCTGTTCAGCACCATGACCTGAACAGCTCAAAGAACAGTAAGTCAATTGCACACTACTTCTGGCTCCTCTTTTTCCCTGACCATTGTAATTACCTGTATATAATCTACACGGTTCAGGTTCAGTTCCATAGCTGGAGACAGATGGAGGGAAGACAGCAGGGAAACGGAGAGTCAGCTTAGCTTCACAAATCAGATGGTGAGGCAGCGCTGTGTACAACTGCCCAATGCACTGAGGGACAATTCAGACTCTCAGGAAAGCCCAGTGATTGGTCCCATCGTCAAGTCCAGCTGTGAGATATCTGGAGAAAGAAGAAACTTAAGTGAATTACTATCTACAACTACCCAGTAAAACAACCCCAATCCCCTTGCACAGCAGGCTACAGTGAGTATATCCTAAAGATTCCCTTTCCCAACAGCATGTACTTTGATAAACTGGACTGTCATGCTCCTTGCGCTTTCTTCCATGGGGGTCCCACTTTCTATTTCATCGCAAACTGATCCCATCCACCTCAGTCAACAGGAGTGGAGCTCCATTAAATTACTCCTAATGGAGTTGCACTCATTATTAGCAACATGTAACGGTGTACATAAGTATCGCCATACTGGGACAGACCGAAGGTCCATCAAGCCCACTAGTTTCCAACAGTGGCCAATCCAGGTTACAAGTATCTGGCAAGATTCCAAAACAGAATATTTTATACTGCTTGTCCTAGAAATAAGTTGTGGATTTTCCCCAAGTCCATTTTAATAATGGCTTAGCAACTTTTCATTTAGGAAGCTATCCAAACCTTTTTTAAACCCCGCTAAGCTAACTGCTTTTACTACATTCTCTGGCAACAAATTCCAGAGTTTAATTACACGTGGAATCATGTGTATGTATATATATATATATATATATATATATATATATATATATATATATATATATATAATCCACTAAAACTCAAAACCAGTGGGGTGTAGAAATAATAATTCGCTAGAAAACTGTCTCCAATGATTTCCACTTGCCAAAAATGACAATAAATTTGATTCAAGAAAAGTGCTGTGTCAACTGTCAAAAAATCATACAACACTATGCAGGAAGGAAAAGGCCTCAAACAGCTCCTAGATGCTTTAGATCTATCGGAGCTAAAGCAGATCTTTATGATCTTCCCTTCATCATCGGCCAAAAAACCTTCAAAAATAAATTTAACTTCTTGTTGTTTAAATACTGTAAGTGTTTTTCTAGACTTTTCTACGCTTTTAATTATTTTTATATATTGTATTGCACTCAGTATGAGTACTGACACTTACTTATCTTTAATGTCGGTACTGCTCAATGGGTTGCATTGCCAGATCGAGTGCTCTCCGCTGCGCTGTCTTTCACCCTCTTGCCCTGAGCCGACGGTGGCCAGCGTTTCGCGCTGCTGCTTCAGGGTCTCGGTGCCAGCTATTACTGCAGACAAATCAGAAAAGGAGAAATTAGATCTTACCTGCTAATTTGCTTTCCTTTAGTCCCTCCGAACTGGTCCAGGAACTGACTGGTGGGGTTGTGCACTCCTTCCAGCAGGTGGAGACTGAGAACTCTGACTCTAGAGAGCCAATAAGAGCCCTGGCCAACTAGCCCTAGATTCAGTATCAAAGTAACAAAGCAGGAGAAAAAAAAGAGAGAAACACCCTCTGTGCCACCTGGTATCTGAGCAGCCACCCCATGTAAATTATAATTCAACAAAGGCAAGACAGCGACACCACAGTGCCGGTCAGCCCAAGAATAAATAGGACAAAACACTGCCCTTTCTTGCAGAAGTACTTAGTTTACATGAGTAGGAATTAACTCAATAGTTTAAGAATTAGTTTATTTCTTGTTGAAGTTTTATAGGATCATAAACCGCAAAACAGCTCTGAACATAAAACCAAACCATATTCAAACAACCAGAACACACTCTTTCATACTATGTACACAAACCTGGGAGGGATCTGGACCGGTCCAGTGGGACTAAAGGAAAGCAAATTAGCAGGTAAGATCTAATTTCTCCTTTCTTAGCGTCCCTCCGGACCGGTCCAGGAACTGACTGGTGGGAAGTAACAAAGCAGTAAACCTAAGGGAGGGACCCCAGCAATCCTGCCGTGAGAACCCTTGCCCCGAAAACCGCTTCCTGACAGCACTGCACATCCAATCTGTAATGCTTCCAGAAGGAATGCAAAGAAGACCACATTGCCGTTTTACAAATGTCCAAAGGACGAACCAAAAAATGTTCCACTCAAGAAGCCGCTTGCCCCCTAGTAGAATGAGCCTTGATCCCTTGAGGAACTTGTTTGCTTGAAAGAAAGTAAGCAGATTCTATCATTTCCTTTAACTACTACTACTACTATTTAGCATTTTTATAGCGCTACAAGGCATATGCAGCGCTGCACAAACATAGAAGAAAGACAGTCTCTGCTCAAAGAGCTTACAATCTAATAGTCAAAAAATAAAGTAAGCAAATCAAATCAATTAATGTGTAATAGAGTTGACCTAGAAGCCACTGGACCCTTACGGAATCCCCCGATAAGGAGAAATAGACGGTGTGAAAGCCTGAAATCTTCCGAAACTTTCAGATACTGCCTAAGAACCCTCCAGACATCAAGAGACGCAGCCTGCATTGTTCTTCCGAACCTGAGGAAGAACCTAAAACTGGCAAAACCACAGACTGAGAGACATGAAAACAGGAGACCACCTTAGGAAGAAAAGAAGGAACTGGACGCAAGTCCACCCGCTCCTTAGAAAACCCCAAAAATGGCGACCTACAGGAAAGAGCCTGTAACTCCAACACACGTGTGGCCGAGGCAATGGCCACCAAAAACACCGTCTTGAGCGTTAAATCCTTAAGAGAACAAGCAGCTAAAGGTTCAAACGGAGGCCTAGTAAGGACTGACAAGACCAGATTAAGGTCCCAAGCCAGAAAAATAATTCTCGGAGGCCGCAAAAGACCTACCCCTTTCAAAAAACAAGAAACATCTGGAAGGCTAGCTAAGGACTTGCCCTGAATGCGGCCCCTAAAACATGATAAAGCCGCGACTTGAACCTTAAGGGAAGCAAGAGCCAAGCTTATCAAATCCATGCTGTAGAAAATCCAACAACTCCGGCATCGAGGCTCGTAAAGGAGAGATGAGTCGATCAGCTCACCAGGCCTCAAAGATCCGCCAAACTCTAACATAATTCAGAGAAGTCGAACAACGACGAGAACGAAGCATAGTGGAAATTACTTTTGAATAGTAACCCCTCTTCATCAATCGCGTCCTCTCAAGAGCCAGGCCTTAAGACAAAATTGAGCCGGATCTGGATGAAGAATCGGCCCCTGAATGAGCAGGCCAGGGTGATCCGGCAGCAGGAGAGGAGGAGCAACTAGGAGATGCAAAAGATCTGCATACCACGGTCTGCGAGGCCAATCCGGAGCTACCAGTATCACCCTTCCTGCATGTGCCTCGATGCACTGAATAAGTCTGCCCAGGAGAGGCCGCAGAGGAAACACATATAGAAGACCTGGAGGCCAAGCCTGAAGAAGAGCATCAACCCCGTCCAAGCGAGGATCTTTCCTGCGACTGAAAAAAATGACTTACCTTGGTGTTGACGTGAGTGGCTAAGAGATCCATGACTGGCCACTCCCACTGATCTATTATCACCTGAAAGGTCTGCGATCCGAGAGCCCACTCCCCAGGGTCTAGGAGATGCCGACAGAGAAAATCTGCTTGCACGTTTTCCGTTCCTGCCACGTGCGACGCCGAGAGAGCGACCAAATGAGTCTCCGCCCATGACATGAGACTCGATGTCTCCAGATGTAACAACCGACTCCTCGTTCCTCCCTGCCGGTTGACATATGCCACCACTGTCGGAAAGAATGCGAACCGACGTGCCTTCTAATAGGGATGAAAATGCCTCCAGAGCTAGTCTGATCGCCCTGGTTTCCAGGAGGTTGATCGACAATACCATTTCCGGAGGAGACCATAGACCTTGAGCAAACCGCCCCAGGCAATGAGCACCCCAGCCCTTTAGACTGGCATCTGTAGTTATTACTGTCCAGCTTGGCGGGTCCAATGACATGCCTTTGGTCAGATTGGACGCCCTCAACCACCAAAACAAGCTGCTGTGCTCCGGCATCCGCAGAGGCAACCTCACATGCAAAGAATCTGTCTGAGGAGACCACATGGACAGGAAAGATGCTTGAAGACACCTCAAGTGTGCCCTGGCCCAAGGCACTGCCTCTATTGTCGCTACAATGGAGCCCAATGCCTGCAAATAATCCTGAGCACAAGGGACCTGCTTGTGTAACAAGGCCTGAACCTGAGACTTGATCTTGAGAACCTTCGCTGGAGGAAGAAATATGTGACCCCGCGCCATGTCGAACAAAACCCCCAAGTACTCCAGGGTTTGAGACGGCACTAACTGACTCTTGGCTGAATTGACCACCCATCCAAGGGACTGCAGAAACTGCACTACTCGATTTGTGACTTGAAGACTCTCCAATCAACCAGTCATCCAGATATGGGTGAACTAAAATACCTTCCTTTCTGAGGGCCGCTGCGACCACCACCATGACCTTGGTGAACGTCCGTGGAGCCGTGGCTAAACCAAAGGGAAGCGCCCGAAACTGAAAATGCTAACCCAGGACCGCAAAACGGAGGAATCGCTGATGCCCCGTCGAATCGGAATATGCGGGTAGGCCTCCGTCAAATCCAGAGCTGTCAGAAACTCTCTGTCATATAAAGCATCTCAATCTTGGCCACCTGTGTGTCAACTGAAGCCAAATCATCAGAAGACCTGTCCAAAACTCGTTCGGCCCACCAAAAGCATGCTCTAGCTACCAAAGAGCCATAAATAGCCACCTGCACAGCCAGAGAGGAGACATCAAAACAACTTTTCAAGAGGGCCTCCACCCTACGATCCTGAACGTCCCGAAGAGCCGTACCACCATCTACTGGAACTGTATTGCGCTTAGTGACCACAGACACTACAGCATCCACCACAGGTACCTTCAGAAGAGATTTATCTACATCTGGATGTGAATAAAGGCGCACCATGGATCTTGCTTGCCTAAAGGGAGAATCCAGGAAATCCCACTGAGCCTGGATGATATCCCTAATGTACTGGCGCATAGGAAAAGTTTCCCCAGGATTCCTAATTCCCTTAACTAACAAATCAACCTTGCGCACCTCAGGAACTGCGGACTGATCTTCATCAAAATGCAAAGTGTCAGCTACTAAGGCAATTAGTTCCTGGAGGTCTTCCATATGAAATATACGAACCACTGACGGATCTTCTCCTGGAAAAACGGAATCCGCCCCTGCCTGAGCGGAACCTGAGCCCTCCAATTGTGGCTCATCCAACATATCCAATTCTTCTAAAACTGGCATTTCCAAATCCTGATCTGAAGCCTGATCGTCTTCAAGAATTCCAGATTCCCTCAGTCTTTTAGCAGGAATACGCTGACTGGGCACAGCATCACCAGAAGGAACAGAAGGAAGCAAAGAGGAACCTGCCTGCTTCAACAAGAAAGCTTGGTACATTTGGATGACAAATTCTGGAGGAAAACCTCCCTCCTGAAGAGCTCCTGAAGAGGGAAGCACTGCAGCAGATTGCCCAGCTGGTTGAATTAAAGAAGTCGACGACTGGTCCTCCACAGAGTTCAGAACTGACAAAATGGCCACCATTCCTGCCAAAATGGGTGCGTGACCCGAATCATATCAGCGGGGTGACTGAGCCGAAGCAGCACTCGCAGAAGGCTCAACTGGCCCCGCTGGAGCAGAAGGAACCACCGGAACAGCTGACTCCACCGTTTCCACAGCGGTACAAAACTTGCAAGCGCAGGAAGCTCCTACCCCCTCCCCGACGCTGACATACACTGGCCGCCAGAACGGTTTGCCTCAAAAGCACCTGAATTGTCACCACAAGAGCTGCTGTGCCGTTCACTGGGGGGGGGGGGGGGGGTTCAATTTTATTAAGGGGCTGCCTCTCCTGAAGCTACAGTACTCTCCTACCGAAGAGACTGAGCTCTCCCCAGCCTAAAAACTATAGAATAAAATGCCGGAGGACCACAGGAGGGATAATGGGGGAGGGACCCGGTTACCTCCCAGGTGTAGCACCCCATGGCTGACTGAAGTGTGCACCGCACCCAGTCACCAGAAGCCTAAACCACGGAGGCACAGAAAAAGATACAGAGAGAAAATAACACAGCCTGTGCCCTGCTATTTACCTAAATAAAACGTCTTTTCTTTTTTTTTTTTTTAAGTAGAAAAGCCCCAAAAGATAGAGAGAGAGACTAAAGGGCTCACCTCCCTCCACCTGCTGGAGACTGAGATTACTGAATCTAGGGCTAGTTGGCCAGGGCTCTTATTGGCTCTCTAGAGTCTCCACCTGCTGGAAGGAGTGCACAACCCACCAGTCAGTTCCTGGACCAGTCCGGAGGGACGCTAAGGAAACATAATTACAATAAAGGTGTCCCTAAGCTTACTACTTCATCCTGCAAGCATAGAACATCCAAACGCAAGCATTCATGGTACTTAGAACAGTCACAGCTCGATTTAACAATGCTCCACTCGACATCTGACATAACGCACTGGACCTCTATATTATAGCTGATGTGAAGTCAGATGCTGTCAAAATATCAGCCTATCAGTGACTCAGAAAAAATGGCACCATTCTACGCGGGAGTTCAAACCATCAGGTTCCAGAGAGCGTAGTTTAAATATCCATTTTTGCTCCTGTTGCAAAAGAACTCGGCGGCGATCTCCTCCTTGTTGAGAGCAAAACACTGTTTGAAATACCACACACCCTTAGGTCCTCAAATGCGTGCGATGACAATGTGACACTAAGGGCAATCCAACCTTCTCTGTTTGTATGGAACTCTTATGCTCTGTGAGACGAACAGAGAGTGCCCTAGAAGTCTGGCCCACATAGATTTTGTTGCATGGGCACCTCGGGCAATAGATCACACTACTCGATCTGCATGAGGTGCTGGCTCTAAGGGTACACCTCTTCTGGTCAAATGGGTTGACAAACATCGAGGTTTCTTCCATTATCGGGCAAAAAGTACACTTGCCACATTTAAAGTGGCCAATATTAGTTATCGATTGTCCTGTTGTCTCAGTGGCCATGGGTAAAACCGCAGGGCTCAAAAATTCTTTAAGATTTTTGCATCTGCTGTATGCGAACCTTATCTGTGCATCTTTGAATTGTGGTACAGTCCTTATCAGCAACCAATGTATTACTTTCGTCAGTAAGGGAAGACGCAAGTGTAAACAAATACTGAAATAGCCACAAAATAAATAAAATCAAATATAGCAACAGCACAGAAATCTACACTTAGTAGTATGTGGAGTGGCCTGGTGGTTAGTGTGGTGGACTTTGGTCCTGGGGAACTGGGTTCAACTCCCACTGTAGGCACGGGCAGCTCCTTGTGACTCTGGGCAAGTCACTTAACCCTCCATTGCCCCAGGTACAAATAAGTACCTGTACATAATATGTAAGCCGCATTGAACCTGCTATGAGTGGGGAAGCGTGGGGTACAAATGTAAAAAATAAAACAGTGGACCATGGCTTGGGGAAAGTGAGGTGTAGATGAGGGTTGCTATGTTCTTGTAAATCAAGGGGGATGTTTGGTTGTTCTAACTTGTATTTTTAGCAGCTGTTGCTAGATTTTACATTTTCATTTCTCGTACTTCAATTTTTGTATTTTTTTTGTTAATTATTGCATATTATTACTAGACTTTGCGCCTTCTGTCTCGCTGCACCCTATGCCTGGAATAAACTTCCTGAGCCCCTACGTCTTGCCCCATCCTTGGTCACCTTTAAATCTAGACTGAAAGCCCACCTCTTTAACATTGCTTTTGACTCGTAACCACTTGCCTCCACCTACCCTCCTCTCCTCCTTCCTGTACACATTAATTGATTTGATTTGCTTACTTTATTTCTTGTCTATTAGATTGTAAGCTCTTTGAGCAGGGACTGTCTTTCTTCTATGTTTGTGCAGCGCTGCGCAAGCATTGTAGCGCTATAAAAATGCTAAATAGTAGTAGTAATCTGTTCCCTTCTCCACTATTGCCAACTCCAGACTTTGCGCCTTCTGTCTCGCTGCACCCTACGCCTTGAATAAACTTCCTGAGCCCCTACATCTTGCCCCATCCTTGGCCACATTTAAATCTAGACTGAAAGCCCACCTCTTTAACACTGCTTTTGACTCGTAACCACTCGCCTCCACCTTCTTGTACACATTAATTGATTTGATTACTTTATTTCTTGTCTATTAGATTGTAAGCTGTTTGTGCAGCGCTGCGTACAGCTTGTAGCGCTATAAAAATGCTAAATAGTAGTAGTAATCTGTTCCCTTCTCCACTACTGCCAACTCCAGACTTCGCGCCTTCTGTCTCGCTGCACCCTACGCCTGGAATAAACTTCCTGAGCCCCTACGTCTTGCCCCATCCTTGGCCACCATTAAATCTAGACTGAAAGCCCACCTCTTTAACATTGACTTGTAACCACTCGCCTCCACCTACGCTCCTCTCCTCCTTCCTGTGCACATTAATTGATTTGATTTGCTTACTTTATTTTTTGTCTATTAGATTGTAAGCTCTTTGAGCAGGGACTGTCTTTCTTCTATGTTTGTGCAGCGCTGCGTACGCCTTGTAGCGCTATAGAAATGCTAAATAGTAGTAGTAGTAGAAGGAATGGATCCTCAGGAGCTTAGTCAAGATTGGGAGGCCAGGCTGGTGGTGGGAGGAGAGGATAGTGCTGGGCAGACTTATACGGTCTGTGCCAGAGCCGGGGCTGGTGGTTGGGAGGCGGGGATAGTGCTGGGCAGACTTATACGGTCTGTGCCAGAGCCGGTGGTGGGAGGCGGGACTGGTGGTTGGGAGGAGGGGATAGTGCTGGGCAGACTTGTATGGTCTGTGCCAGAGCCGGTGTTGGGAGGCAGGGATAGAGCTGGGCAGACTTATACAGTCTGTGCCAGAGCTGGTGGTGGGAGGCCGGGCTGGTGGTTGGGAGGCAGGGATAGTGCTGGGCAGACTTATACGGTCTGTGCCAGAGCCGGTGGTGGGAGGCGGGGCTGGTGGTTGGGAGGCGGGGATAGTGCTGGGCAGACTTGTATGGTCTGTGCCAGAGCCGGTGTTGGGAGGCAGGGATAGAGCTGGGCAGACTTATACAGTCTGTGCCAGAGCTGGTGGTGGGAGGCCGGGCTGGTGGTTGGGAGGCAGGGATAGTGCTGGGCAGACTTATACGGTCTGTGCCAGAGCCGGTGGTGGGAGGCGGGGCTGGTGGTTGGGAGGCGGGGATAGTGCTGGGCAGACTTATACTGTCTGTGCCAGAGCCGGTGTTGGGAGGCAGGGATAGAGCTGGGCAGACTTATACAGTCTGTGCCAGAGCTGGTGGTGGGAGGCCGGGCTGGTGGTTGGGAGGCAGGGATAGTGCTGGGCAGACTTATACGGTCTGTGCCAGAGCCGGTGGTGGGAGGCGGGGCTGGTGGTTGGGAGGCGGGGATAGTGCTGGGCAGACTTATACTGTCTGTGCCAGAGCCGATGTTGGGAGGCAGGGATAGAGCTGGGCAGACTTATACAGTCTGTGCCAGAACCGGTGGTGGGAGGCGGGGCGGGTGGTTGGGAGGTGGGGATGGTGCTGGGCAGACTTATACGGTCTGTGCCAGAACCGGTGGTGGGAGGCGGGGATAGTGCTGGGCAGACTTATACGGTCTGTGCCCTAAAGAGCACAGGTACAAATCAAAGTAGGATTTACACAAAAAGTAGCACATATGAGTTATCTTGTTGGGCAGACTGGATGGACCGTGCAGGTCTTTTTCTGCCGTCATCTACTATATTACTATGAATTAATATTTATTTATATTCTGCCTCTAACTCCTGAATTTAAATGTAATTTTTGTGCCTTATTTTGATTTTTTTTGGTTTGCTCCTTCCCCCACAACAAACAGATCTTTTTAGGGCACCAGAGATGTTGCCGGTACGTCAACATTCACCACCCCTGAAAGACCCCCCAAGTAACAGACATTCGGCTGCCCTGGACTCTCCCCCTCCCCCCCCGTTCAACTCATACCTCCTCCTCCGCTTCCACATCAACAATCCCGCCCGCCGCAGCTTTGCCGTCTCCTAAGAGACGACGCGACGTCCCTCCCTCTAGGCGTCCCTGGAAACAGGAAGTAGCGTCAGAGGAGGGCGGGGTTAGCAGCGGCACCGCCCCCTCCTCCTCCTCCCCTTCAATAACAGCAGCTGCTCTTGTTGTCTCTCCGGGTGACAGGAGACGGCATGAACCTATCTGGGCTTAGGAGGTTTATGACAGAAGGCGACATGACGTCAGAAAGTGGAAGCCGACTCCGTTCGCCTTTCCACAGTAAAAGATAACAAAAGGAGTTACATAGATAGAGAACATGGATGATAAAATAGGATTAAGCAAACAGATATAGGAGGGAAACAATTCAGAATAGAAGGTAGAGTGATGGTGCTACAGTTATTGGTCGTTGAAGAGATAGAAGTCTTCAGAGATTTACCAAAGTTAATTAGTTCCTAAATTGTTTTTAAGGTTAATTGTGGCTCCAGAAAAAGGAGGAGGGATTGAGCCAACCGGGATTTACTTCCATTGCTTTAGCCATATGGTGACCACTCTACACTGCACCTGCTTCTATTCCCTGCTTGGCTGCTGGAGTGCTTTGTGGTAAGCTCGTCCCTCATATCGTTCCAGTTTCTTTTACTTTCCCTTTCCTCTGTATTAACTAAGGTGACCATATTTTGTCCTCTGAAAAAGAGGACACATGTCACGCCCCCTGCCCCGCCCACACCACGCCCCTTTCAGATCCTCATCCCACCCTGTCACATATTCCCCTACCCTGCCCCCCCCCCTGTACGCTCCCCTCCCCCTTGTCACATAGTCCCCTCCCCTCCCCTTCCTTACTATCTACCCTGGTGGTCTAGTGACCTCTTCGGGGCAGGAAACAGCCCCCTCTTTCCTGCCCGGAGTGCTGCCTGCCCTTGCCCTGCATCCTTCTCTGTCACTAGACCACAAGGGCAGATAAGAAGGGAAGGGGAGGGGAGACCCACAGCGCCGCCCGCATGTTTCTCCAGAAATCCGGACAAACGTGCGTGCAGGCAAAACCTGCAGGACACCCCAGACATGCCCTCAAAAAGAAGACATGTCCGGGGAAATCTGGACTAATGGTAACCCTAGTATTAACTCTTTTGTGTTGTGCTTAGTATTTTTTTTTATTACATTTGTATCCCACACTTTCCCACTCATGGCAGGCTCAATGCGGCTTACATATTATATACAGGTACTTATTTGTACCTGGGGCAATGGAGGGTTAAGTGACTTGCCCAGAGTCACAAGGAGCTGCCTGTGCCTGAAGTGGGAATTGAACCCAGTTCCCCAGGACCAAAGTCCACCACACTAACCACTAGGCCGCTCCTCCACCATTGCCTTGTTGTCCTGCCTTTGGGGGCAACCTTCTGACCCTTTGTATCATCCTGGGGATTTGTTTTTTCCCTTTGTTTACTTTAACCCTTTGACTTCAGTCTATCCCTGCTCTTGGCAGGTTAGTGTTTTAAAAGCAGTCTTTTCCTTTAGCCTGCTTTAATTCTTTCTTTGCTGTGTCCGTCTCCTGTTTCTGGTGAGCGCTGCTCCTTATCTGTTCTGTGTGTGTTTAGGCAATGTCCTCTGTTTGCTTACCTTTCCCTTATCTTTGAGTGCTGTGTGGCACAGCCTTGTGTATCCCTTTAGCAGTTCCCTTTATCCCTGTATGTTTTGAGGTTAGCATTGTGTATTCTTAGGTGACTTTCACTTGTGTGCTGTATGGTACAACCTAGAGTGTTCTCGTGTGGCTTCCTTTATCCTTGACTGCCTGTGGCACAGCTTTCTGTTTCCTAAAGGAACGTCTGTCAGTCCCTTTTCCCTTGTGTTCTTAGCTAGCGCTGTGTGCGTTGCTGGTGCTCTTGTCCCTTTGGGGACCCCTCATTGTTCTTTCTCCCTTCCCAGTGTATGACTCGGTTCCTGTTCGGCCGTGAGGCCCACATGCTTGGACTCTGTGCGAGTGGGTTCCCGATAGGCCGTGAGGCCCGCCTGAATGCTCTATTTCCCATTTTCTGGTGGTGCTAGTTGGTTGTTGTGTATGTGCGGGGCTTGGTGGCTGGGGTAGTGCGTAGTGCTTGTTCGATCTACCCTAGGCCTTGGCCAAAACCCTATACTAGGCCTCGGCCTGGGCTCAAGGGCTCACAACCAAATTATCACTTCATGAGTACTTTGCATTTGACTTGACATTCCTTATGCTGGTTCTTATTATTTTCAGTCGGTTCCGTCTTCCATTCTCTGAACAATTTTCTTTTAGGTGTAATAGCTCCGTTCACCTCACTTTTTAACCATGCCAGCTGTCATTTAGTCTTCCTTCCTCCTTTTTTAGTACATGGAATATATTTGGCCTGGGCTTCCAAGATGGTATTTTTGAACACCATCCAAGCCTGATGTACATTTTTTTGACCTTTGCAGCTGCTGCTCTATGTTTTATTTTCACCGTTCTTCTCATTTTATCATAGTCTCCTTTTTTAAAGTTAAACGCTAACGTATTGGATTTCCTGTGTGTACGTACTTACTCAAAAGCCGATATCAAACCTGATCATATTATGATCACTGTTATCAAGCGACCCCAGCACCATTACCTCCTGCACCAGATTGTGCGCTCCACTAAGGACTAGGTCTAGAATTTGTTCCTTCTCTTGTTGGATCCTGTACCAGCTGCTCAATAAAGCAGTCCTTGATTTTGTCAATAAATTTTACCTCTTCAGCATGCCTGATGTTACATTTACCCACTGTTTTTACCTCCCCTTTTTTTGTGTGTTACATTTACCCAGTCAATATCGGGGTAATTTAAATCACCCATTATTATTGTGTTGCCAGTTTGTTAGCCTCCCTAATTTCTGATAACATTTCTACATCCGTCTGTTCATCCTGGCCACGTGGACGGTACACTGTCCTTTTCCCCTTTACACATGGAATTTCAATCCATAGGGATTCCAAGATGTGTTTTGTTTCCTGCAGAATTTTCAATCTATTTGGTTCAAGGCCTTCCTTAACGTACAAAGCTACCCCTCCACCAATTCGATCCACCCTATCACTATGTTATAATTTAAACCCTAGTATGACAGTGTCCCACTGGTTATCCTCTTTCCACCAGTTCTCAGAGATGCCTTGTTCCGAACCATGCGATTTTGAACGACCATTGGCCTTCCCCCAGGTTCTAGTTTAAAACCTGCTCCATCTCCTTTTAAAATGCCAGCAGCCTGGTCTCAACCATGGTTAAGGTGGAGCCCATCCTTCTGGAATAGGCTTCCCCTTTCTCAGAATGTTGCACAGTTCCTTACAAATCTAAAACCCTCCTCCCTGCACCATCACCATATCAACGTATTGAGATTCCTCATGAGTCGCACACCCCTGCTCCTGAGCAAATAACCGTGGTGGTTTACTGATCCCCCTCCTCCCCTGCCCTTCCCGGTACCGTCAAAAAAGTTGGGCAGAAGGGCAGGAGCAAAAGCTCCTCCCTCCAGAATCAGCACCGCCACTTTCAAAATGGCGACATCCAGACCCTGCCCTGTGCATTCTGGGGTGCACCAAGTGGAGCTAAGCACCATTGTTTAGCTCCACCCAGTGCATCCCACAATGAATTGGGCAGGGGCGGGGTGCCGCCATTTTGTAAATGGTGGTGCCAAGGCAGGGAGGAAGATCTGTTGCGCCTGCTCTCTTGCCCAACTTTTTTGAAGGTAACGTGGAGGGCAGGAGAGGAGGGTGGGGGTTGCTAGACCACCAGATTTATTTGCTGAAGAGGGGTGTGTGGTCCACTGAACCACCAGGGGATTTTGTCATGGAGGGGTTCAGGAGGTGTCGGGGGTCAAGAGGCATCCCAGGGGTCTGTGGTCCACTGAACCACCAGGGAAGTTTTCGGGTGTGGGGTTGGGAGGTGTGCGGGGGGGTCACCACCAGGGAATTCTGTCTGGGTGTCGGGGGTGCATCAGGTGCTGGGAGGTTAGTGTCAGGTGTGGGGGGGTCTATGGTCCACCGGTCCACCAGGGAATTGCCTGCATGGGGGGCGTGGGGGGGGGGTAGAGTTAGGGAGCACAAGCAGGAGTCTGTGAAGATGCCTGCTTGTGTTTCCTTCCTCTTCCGACAGCTCCAGAGCAGCCGTACAATTAGCTCATTAGAGGCAGGTGCACTGAAGCTGTGCATCGCCCAGAATGCTCATTAAAATACTAATGAGCTTCTTTGCATAGGGTTCTTGGTGGCTGCAAATGGCACAGGTTAGTGCATTGCTCACTAAATAATGTATTTGTTAAACTAGTTAGAACCAATCTAAAGTAAACTTTAACAGCACGGTAAGCTTTGTGCATTGGGCGCTGTTCAAAAATACCATCCTGGAGGCCCAGGGCAAACATATTCCACTAATTAGAAAAGAAAGACGGAACTCCAAAAGACAGCCGGCCTGGTTGAAAAGTGAGGTGAAGGAAGCTATTAGGGCTAAAAGAAACGCCTTCAGAAAATGGAAGAAGGAACCGTCTGAAAATAACAAGAAGCAGCATAAGGAGTGTCAAAGCAAATGCAAGGCGCATATACAGAAGGCCAAGAGAGATTACGAAAAAAAGATAGCATTAGAGGCAAAAAAACATAGTAAAAAATTTTTCGGTATATTAAAAGCAGGAAGCCAGCAAAAGAATCGGTTGGGCCGCTGGATGACCGAGGGGTAAAAGGGGCGATCAAGGAAGACAAAGACGTAGCGGAGAGATTGAATGAATTCTTTGCTTCGGTCTTCACTGAGGAAGATTTGGGTGGGATACCGGTATCGGAAATGATATTTCAAGCAGACGAGTCGGAGAAATTTACTGACTTCACAGGTTATCAATAGAAATCAAACAAAATAAAACATGGAAAAGAAAATAAGATGATACCTTTTTTATTGGACATAACTTAATACATTTCTTGATTAGCTTTCCAAGGTTGCCCTTCTTCCTCAGATCGGAAATAAGCAAATGTGCTAGCTGACAGTGTATATAAGTGAAAACATTCAAGCATTACTATGACAGTCTGACAGGGTGGGTAGGAAGTATGCATGGGGACATCAAAGCATATCACTGATATTCTAACAGGATGGGTGTGGATAGGTGAGGGGAGGGTGATCAACAGAGACATACAGCTTTATGGTTTATAATGGGCTAGGAACCCAGTTTTACCCCCTCAGTATCTGTGACCCCCCCCCCCCCTTTATTGCCAGCTTTACCCCTCAGTATCTGTGACCCCCCCCCCCTTTATTGCCAGCTTTATCCCTCAGTATCTGACATCCCCTTATTGCCAGCTTTACCCCTTACTATCTGTGTCACCCCCTGACCACCAGGTTTAATTCTTAATATCCACAACTGCACCCCTGTGTATTTGTGACGCCCCAGCTCTGGCCCATCCCCCTCAGAGACGTGCTCTGTTTAAACCTCCCCAGTGGGGGTGATTGACATCTGGTCTGCTGCGCTCCGCCCCGGGCTGTCCCTAACGGCCGCCGTAGACGTAGTGACGTTGGCGCTGCCGCGCGCTGATTGGTTCATTTCAATAGTCGCGGGCTACTTGAATTGAGAAGTGAGCAACTTACACCGCGCAGCAGCCAGGGAGCGGGAGACAGAGAGGGGACGAGTGGAGCCCGGGGACGGCAGCAGAGACACCGCGCGGCGGCCCAGGCGCCCCTTCTCCGCGTATCGTTACCGAGGATGTTGCAGGACCGGGAGAACCAGGAGAATGTGCCGCCGAGGAAGCCGCAGCCCGGGGGACGGTTCCTTCCCGGTAGACCAGCGCTGGGCCTGATCCAGGGCAACCAGCGGGAACAGCCGCAGCGAGGCTCCCGCTTTCAGGTCAGAGCGCGCCCCTCCTTCCCGGGGCTGGATCCCTGCGATCGCGCCCCCTCTAGCCTTTGCAACAGCTGCTGCTGCTGCTCCTCGCTCCTTTTCCTAGTGTGCAATCTGATTTGCGCGCGCTGTGCAGGGCGCGTTACTTGGCTGGGTTGCACCCGGGAAAGTCTTCTATCAGATGTGCAAAAGTAATTGCACCTTCATTTACGTCCTCTTGCTTTTTTTTCACCACTTCTTTTTGCATTCCAGTACGTTTTTGCTTCGCTCGCTTTTCTGGGTAAAGCTAAGATTCAAATTATGCAATAGTGGGTTTCTAATGTATTGCTGGGGCCATGGCCTAGGTAAAACAACACAGCATCAGCAACCAGAGAGCTTAGAGGTGGGCCAGGGATTGCTTCGGTCCTTGTAGAAAAACAGGTGTTCTGCTGCCCCCGAGCGGTTTTTTTCCTAAAGGGAAATGGGACTTGATCTACCGCCTTTCTGAGGTTTTTTTATTTTTTTTGCAACTACATTCAAAGCGGTTTACATATATTCAGGTACTTATTTTGAACCAGGGGCAATGGAGGGTTAAGTGACTTGCTCAGAGTCACAAGGAGCTGCAGTGGGAATAAAACTCAGTTCCCCAGGATCAAAGTCCACTGCACTAACCACTAGGCCACTCCTCCACTCATTCCACCAATAAGAGCCAACCTCATCAGTGATGTCACAATGGCTTGATTGCCCAATACAGTTCCCCAGGATCAAAGTCCACTGCACTAACCACTAGGCTACTCCTCCACTCATTCCACCAATAAGAGCCAACCTCATCAGTGATGTCACAATGGCTTGATTGCCCGATACAGTTCCCCAGGATCAAAGTCCACTGCACTAACCACTAGGCTACTCCTCCACTCATTCCACCAATAAGAGCCAACCTCATCAGTGATGTCACAATGGCTTGATTGCCCGATACAGTTCCCCAGGATCAAAGTCCACTGCACTAACCACTAGGCTACTCCTCCACTCATTCCACCAATAAGAGCCAACCTCATCAGTGATGTCACAATGGCTTGATTGCCTGATACTTGGCTCACTTCTGATATTGTGATGTCATAAGGGAAAGGGAAATGGGACTCGATATACCGCCTTTCTGAGGTTTTTGCAACTACATTCAAAGCGGTTTACATATATTCAGGTACTTATTTTGAACCAGGAGCAATGGAGGGTTAAGTGACTTGCTCAGAGTCACAAGGAGCTGCAGTGGGAATCGAACTCAGTTCCCCAGGATCAAAGTCAGCACGGATTTAGTGAAGGGAAGTCTTGCCTCACCAATCTAATGCATTTTTTTGAGGGGGTAAGCAAACATGTGGACAATGGGGAGCCGGTTGATATTGTATATCTGGATTTTCAGAAGGCGTTTGACAAAGTGCCGCACGAAAGACTCCTGAAGAAATTGCAGAGTCATGGAATCGGAGGTAGGGTATTATTATGGATTAAGAACTGGTTGAAAGATAGGAAGCAGAGAGTAGGATTGCGTGGCCAGTATTCTCAGTGGAGGAGGGTAGTTAGTGGGGTCCCGCAGGGGTCTGTGCTGGGTCCGTTGCTTTTTAATGTATTTATAAATGACCTAGAGATGGGAATAACTAGTGAGGTAATTAAATTTGCCGATGACACAAAATTATTCAGGGTCGTCAAGTCGCAGGAGGAATGTGAACGATTACAGGAGGACCTTGCGAGACTGGGAGAATGGGCGTGCAAGTGGCAGATGAAGTTCAATGTTGACAAGTGCAAAGTGATGCATGTGGGTAAGAGGAACCCGAATTATAGCTACGTCTTGCAAGGTTCCGCGTTAGGAGTTACGGATCAAGAAAGGGATCTGGGTGTCGTCGTCGATGATACGCTGAAACCTTCTGCTCAGTGTGCTGCTGCGGCTAGGAAAGCGAATAGAATGTTGGGTGTTATTAGGAAGGGTATGGAGTCCAGGTGTGCGGATGTTATAATGCCGTTGTATCGCTCCATGGTGCGACCGCACCTGGAGTATTGTGTTCAGTACTGGTCTCCGTATCTCAAAAAAGGTATAGTAGAATTGGAAAAGGTACAGCGAAGGGTGACGAAAATGATAGTGGGGATGGGACGACTTTCCTATGAAGAGAGGCTGAGAAGGCTAGGGCTTTTCAGCTTGGAGAAGAGACGGCTGAGGGGAGATATGATAGAAGTGTATAAAATAATGAGTGGAATGGATCGGGTGGATGTGAAGCGACTGTTCACGCTATCCAAAAATACTAGGACTAGAGGGCATGAGTTGAAGCTACAGTGTGGTAAATTTAAAACGAATCGGAGAAAATTTTTCTTCACCCAACGTGTAATTAGACTCTGGAATTCGTTGCCGGAGAACGTGGTACGGGCGGTTAGCTTGACGGAGTTTAAAAAGGGGTTAGATAGATTCCTAAAGGACAAGTCCATAGACCGCTATTAAATGGACTTGGAAAAATTCCGCATTTTTAGGTATAACTTGTCTGGAATGTTTTTACGTTTGGGGAGCGTGCCAGGTGCCCTTGACCTGGATTGGCCACTGTCGGTGACAGGATGCTGGGCTAGATGGACCTTTGGTCTTTCCCAGTATGGCACTACTTATGTACACTAACCACTAGGCTACTCCTCCACTCATTCCACCAATAAGAGCCAACCTCATCAGTGATGTCACAATGGCTTGATTGCCCGATACTTGGCTCACTTCTGATATTGTGATGTCATAAGGCAAAGGGGGAAAGGGAAATGGGACTTGATATACTGCCTTTCTGAGGTTTTTGCAACTACATTCAAAGCGGTTTACATATATTCAGGTACTTATTTTGTACCAGGGGCAATGGAGGGTTAAGTGACTTGCCCAGAGTCACAAGGCGCTGTAGTGGGAACTGAACCCAGTTCCCCAGAATCAGAGTCTGCTGCCCTATCCACTAGGCTACTCCTCCACTAGCATTGTTCCATGTAGAAGCCTGTCCTTGCAGATCACCAATGCGACCGCGCAGGCTTCTGTTTCTGTGAGTCTGACATCCTGCACATATGTGCAGAACGTTAGACTCACAGAAACAGAAGCCTGCGCGGCTGCATTGCTGATCTGCAAGGGCAGGCTTCTACATGGAATGTTGCTAGTGGAATAACAACATTCCCTGTAAAATCTCAAAATACTAGCAACAGAATCTCAATAGTAGCAGCATTCCATCTCCAATAGGGAGAGGGAAATGGGACTTGATATACTGCCTTTCTGAGGTTTTTGCAACTACATTCAAAGTGGTTTACATATATTCAGGTACTTATTTTGTACCAGGGGCAATGGAGGGTTAAGTGACTTGCCCAGAGTCACAAGGAGCTGCAGTGGGAATTGAACTCAGTTCCCCAGGTTCAGAGTTCACTGCACTAACCACTAGGCTACGCCTCCACTCATTCCACCAATAAGCCAACCTCATCAGTGATGTCACAATGGCTTGATTGCCCGATACTTGGCTCACTTCTGATATTGTGATGTCATAAGGGAAATGGGACTTGATATACCGCCTTTCTGAGGTTTTTGCAACTACATTCAAAGCGGTTTCCATATATTCAGGTACTTATTTTGTACCAGGGGCAATGGAGGGTTAAGTGACTTGCCCAGAGTCACAAGGAGCTGCAGTGGGAATCGAACCCAGTTTCCCAGGATCAAAGTCCGCTGCACTAACCACTAGGCTATCTGACGCTGCCACCTAGTTAAGAAGCGGGAAGGGCTCCTATGCTACCCAATTAGTGCAGGCATGCCTACTCTCTGCTCCCAGACAGGCCTCCTGTGCTGGAAAACAAAACATTTTTCAGCGTCCGGTTAGCGTGTGCTAAGCAGAACTCTACCACGAGATTCCTCAACATGCCCCTCTGCTTTTTTTTTTATCGTGCAGTAGGCCTACTGCCCCCTTAGTAAAAGGGCTCCTAAGACAGTACTAAGCAAAATCTTTAAAAAAAAAAAAAACCCAAAAACCTTACTGGAGCAAAAATAGGCTAGTGCTACCTTATTTGTTGCATTTGTATCTCACATTTTCCCACCTATTTGCAGGCTCAATGTGGCTTACATAGTACTGGAGGTGCGTTTGCAGGGTGTTTCCAAATACAGAGTGATGTTGAGATGAGAAAGTTCACATGGGACAGCCACATAAGGCCGTTGAACAGTGGGAGAGTTGTGTTTTGTGCATTTTGAATTCTAGTGTTATTGTGTTGCAGAGATCAGGCATTTGTTGGGTTGGTAGGGTATGCAGTTACCTTAGACTAACCAGTTTGTTGAGGTATGAGCTTTTGGGCAACTGCGTTTCAAGTACATGGTGCCTCTTATTCTAAAAGGGCCACCACTCTGATTTTACTGCTGCAAGATAACATCACTTTGTCTGGAAATTACACAAGTACTGCCTGCTAATGGATGAAGAAAAGTTTTTTGTGGGCTGTTTAACAGGTTCCTTTATTTCGTATCCTGGTTGGGTGGGCATTAGTTCAGTGGTGTGATCTAAACCAATGTTTTGAAATCCTATGGTGTCTTACACAGCTGTTATTCTTTTTCAGGTTCTTCCTGCTCAAAATCACCTGGGCCTCAACGATGAGAATTATGGCAAGATTCCAGCTGGCAAAGCAGGCCCCAAACAGCCTGCCTTCACTATCCATGTGGATGAGCCTGATGGTGCAAGTCGCAAGAGGCCGGCGGCCCCAAAAAAGACTGTCTCAGATGAGAACCTCATGAGTTTAAATGCAGCAGTAACATTACTGGGAACTAGGAAGCCCTTGGCGCCGCTTGACTGTTCAATGGATTTAAGCTTTGGTATGTCTCCTGCAGTGATGTGCCCTAAGGTAGTTGGCTTTCAAGGCATAAATGACTAAAATATGGGGGGATATTGAATGAGTGCACCAGTCTCTTTGTGGAGGTTTGAGTTGACACTGGAAGGGTCAGTTTAGCAGTGGGGTCATCTAGTGAAACAGTTAATGGTTAATTCATGAGAGAGGACTTATTTTAAAACACAGACCTTATATAGAGTCAGGCAAGCCCTGTTTTTATTTTCTGTGGGTGGAGTTGAGGAAGAGCAGGAGCCTGGATGTCTGATTTAATGGCTTCAGATGAGTACTTTATCCCGTCACAGCTGGTGTAGTACATCAAATGGGTTCTTAGCGCATTTGTTTGCAAAGAAACTATGGACAATCTGTGAATGCTAATCAGTTGTATAGGGAGGAGTAAAAGGGGGAAGATGTCACAGAGCTTCATTTATCCAGCATAGGCGATTTGACAGTGCTTTCTACTTCCATCAGCTTGGCTAGCATGACTGCAGTAGTTTCCAGGTGGGTTATAAGTCCCTCAGGCACCTCTGTACATACATACACACACACACTTGTATCCCGCAAAGTCCTACAAGAGCTGCATGTGAAAGGTAACCTAGGCATTCCCAGGAAGCTACAAAGTTAAAATTGTAAGGAAAAAAAATAGAAAAACAAAATTACATCACTTAGAATAGGTGAAAAATTAGTTTTAAGAGCCACCTTAAATAAAATAAACCAGATTATTCTACCATTTAGCAGACTGGAAAGAAAAAAAAAAACATTTAAAAACAGTCTTGTAAGTTACATGTTTAGGATGTAAGGCGCAGATAAAGAAGGCCAAGAGGGATTACGAAAAAAAGATAGCATTAGAGGCAAAAAAACATAGTAAAAAAAATTTTTCGGTATATTAAAAGCAGGAAGCCGGCAAAAGAATCGGTTGGGCCGGTGGATGACCGAGGGGTAAAAGGGGCGATCAAGGAAGACAAAGACATAGCGGAGAGACTGAATGAATTCTTTGCTTCGGTCTTCACCGAGGAAGATGTGGGTGGGATACCAGTGTCGGCAATGGTATTTCAAACGGACGAGTCGGAGAAACTTACTGACTTCACGGTAAACCTGGAGGACGTAATGGGGCAGTTCGGCAAACTGAAGAGTAGCAAATCTCCTGGACCGGATGGTATTCATCCTAGAGTACTGATAGAACTGAAAAATGAGCTTGCGGAGCTACTGCTAGTGATATGCAACTTATCCTTAAAATCGAGCGTGGTACCGGAAGATTGGAGGGTAACCAATGTAACGCCCATTTTTTAAAAAGTCTCCAGGGGAGATCCGGGAAATTTATAGACCGGTGAGTCTGACGTCGGTGCCGGGGAAAATGGTAGAGGCTATTATTAAAAACAAAATTACAGAGCACATCCGAGGACATGGATTACTGAGACCAAGTCAGCATGGCTTTTGTGTGGGGAAATCTTGCCTGACCAATTTACTTCAATTCTTTGAAGGAGTGAACAAACATGTGGACAAAGGGGAGTCGGTTGATATTGTGTATCTGGATTTTCAAAAGGCGTTTGACAAGGTACCTCATGAAAGGCTACAGAGGAAATTGGGGGGTCATGGGATAGGAGGAAATGTCCTATTGTGGATTAAAAACTGGTTGAAGGATAGGAAACAGAGAGTGGGGTTAAATGGGCAGTATTCACAATGGAGAAGGGTAGTTAGTGGGGTTCCTCAGGGGTCTGTGCTAGGACTGCTGCTTTTGAATATATTTATAAATGATTTAGAGATGGGAATAACTAGTGAGGTAATTAAATTTGCTGATGACACAAAGTTATTCAAAGTTGTTAAATCGCGACAGGATTGTGAAAAATTACAAGAGGACGCCCATTACAAGAATGGGCGTGCAAGTGGCAGATGAAGTTCAATGTTGACAAGTGCAAAGTGATGCATGTGGGTAAGAGGAACCCGAATTATAGCTACGTCTTGCAAGGTTCCGCGTTAGGAGTTACGGATCAAGAAAGGGATCTGGGTGTCGTCGTCGATGATACGCTGAAACCTTCTGCTCAGTGTGCTGCTGCGGCTAGGAAAGCGAATAGAATGTTGGGTGTTATTAGGAAGGGTATGGAGTCCAGGTGTGCGGATGTTATAATGCCGTTGTATCGCTCCATGGTGCGACCGCACCTGGAGTATTGTGTTCAGTACTGGTCTCCGTATCTCAAAAAAGATATAGTAGAATTGGAAAAGGTACAGCGAAGGGTGACGAAAATGATAGTGGGGATGGGACGACTTTCCTATGAAGAGAGGCTGAGAAGGCTAGGGCTTTTCAGCTTGGAGAAGAGACGGCTGAGGGGAGATATGATAGAAGTGTATAAAATAATGAGTGGAATGGATCGGGTGGATGTGAAGCGACTGTTCACGCTATCCAAAAATACTAGGACTAGAGGGCATGAGTTGAAGCTACAGTGTGGTAAATTTAAAACGAATCGGAGAAAATTTTTCTTCACCCAACGTGTAATTAGACTCTGGAATTCGTTGCCGGAGAACGTGGTACGGGCGGTTAGCTTGACTGAGTTTAAAAAGGGGTTAGATAGATTCCTAAAGGACAAGTCCATAGACCGCTATTAAATGGACTTGGAAAAATTCCGCATTTTTAGGTATAACTTGTCTGGAATGTTTTTACGTTTGGGGAGCGTGCCAGGTGCCCTTGACCTGGATTGGCCACTGTCGGTGACAGGATGCTGGGCTAGATGGACCTTTGGTCTTTCCCAGTATGGCACTACTTATGTACTTATGTACTTATGTACCTTACAAGACTGGGAGACTGGGCGGCTAAATGGCAGATGACGTTTAATGTGAGCAAGTGCAAGGTGATGCATGTGGGAAAAAAGAACCCGAATTATAGCTACGTCATGCAAGGTTCCACGTTAGGAGTTACGGACCAAGAAAGGGATCTGGGTGTCGTCGTCGATAACACGCTGAAACCTTCTGCTCAGTGTGCTGCTGCGGCTAGGAAAGCGAATAGAATATTGGGTATTATTAGGAAAGGTATGGAAAACAGGTGTGAGGATGTTATAATGACGTTGTATCGCTCCATGGTGCGACCACACCTTGAGTATTGTGTTCAATTCTGGTCGCCGCATCTCAAGAAAGATATAGTAGAATTGGAAAAGGTGCAGCGAAGGGCGACTAAAATGATAGTGGGGATGGGACGACTTCCCTATGAAGAAAGACTAAGGAGGCTAGGGCTATTCAGCTTGGAGAAGAGACGGCTGAAGAGAGACATGATAGAGGTATATAAAATAATGAGTGGAGTGGAACAGGTGGATGTGAAGCATCCACGCTTTCCAAAAATACTAGGACTAGGGGGCATGCGATTAAACTACAGTGTAGTAAATTTAAAACAAATTGGAGAAAATGTTTCTTCACCCAACATGTAATTAAACTCTGGAATTCATTGCCGGAAAATGTGGTGAAGGCGGTTAGCTTTGCAGAGTTTAAAATGGGGTTGGATGGTTTCCTAAAGGACAAGTCCATAAACTGCTACTAAACGGACCTGGGAAAAATCCACAATTCCAGGAATAACATGTATAGAATGTTTGTACGTTTGGGAAGCTTGCCAGGTGCCCTTGGCCTGGATTGGCTGCTGTCGTGGACAAGATGCTGGGCTCGATGGACCCTTGGTCTTTTCCCAGTATGGCATTACTTATGTAGTAATAATGGAACTCTTTCTTCAACATAAATTAACAAGATCTGTTAAATAGCCTGGTGCTAGCTCATAAAGAATAAGACATATGGCACACAGCTTAAAAACTCGAGTTTTGACTGACTGGGAGCCAATGGAAGACATACCAAGAGGAGCTACAGATTCAAATTTCAGTGACCCACGGATAAGCCTAGCTGCAGTGTTCTGAAACATCTGAAGCCTTTTCAACAGGCTTTCAGAGAAGCCCACAAAAATAGCATTACATAGTGTATTGAGATAATAAAGTTTGGGCTACAGATCCAAAGGTGTTAAAGGTTAGACTTGATCTTATTCTTCTTAGCTTCCTCATTGTAAAAAACCTTTTTGATAATTTTGACTTACATGTTGCTCAAATGACAAATCTTCAGTTTTTCTAGTGGCAATCGCACCATTTGCTACTAAGACTGTTTATTTCAACGTTTTTTGGATCGTGCAAAAAGAACACGTCCAAATAATCTGATAATACAAAGATTAATATGAAATTGAACTCGGCTAAGACAAAATTATACAGTCCATCATCAAACTTTTCCCCCACTTTTCTCCCCACCCCCCTCTCTCTACTCTATAGTCCAACAATTGTTGTAACGATCCAGCAGATTCACCATTCAACTAGTTCCATGTACAATATATTATAAACAAACCCTCTGATAGTTAATAAACACATCCTCAAAATGTCTGACCTTTCTCCCCCTTTGTTCAATCTCCCCTCATACCCACCCTTCCCATTATTATCCATATTTTTCCCCTATCCCCCCTCCCCCCCATCCTATTAGGTATCTATTTCACTAATCACAAGGTGTTGACAATAAGGCTTCTTCCAAGACTGTTTCTTTAAAAGGTTTGAGTTTTGCTAATACAATAAATTTAGTTTTAATCATTTAACTTTAATCTGGCTGCTGGGTAAAAATAAGACTTTTTTTTTTGTTTGTTTTGTTTTTAATTGAATATTCACAGAAGTTTGATCTTGGTCATAATTAATTTTGTGGTGTTCTCTTCAGATTCTCCGATGGTTTTGGATACTTCAGTAACTTCAGTCGTGAAGGAGAAACCAGTCAGTGCTAACGATGTACCAGATTATGCAGAGGACATCCATACGTACCTCAGGGAAATAGAGGTAACTTTTAGCCCTCCTCTTAACATTCCTGCTGATTCTGGACTGGCAGATCTTAGAAGCCTTAGTTACAAACCTATCTATTGGGCTTCTCTCACTTGCATGTGTGGGAGGTAACACTGAACAGCAAGTTACAGCTCCTTCGTGATCCTAGCTTGTAAATGTGATGGATAGTATTGCTCTAAGACCCCCTAGGGCAGTGGTTCCTATATCCACAATGAATATTCATGAGAGAATTGCATGCACTGCCTCCACTGTATGCAAATCTCTTATGAATATTAATAGGGTTTTATTCCCTGTGACTTGGAACAGTGTGGTCAGGATTGCTAGCTTCATTTTTGTCCAATAAACCAGTTAGGCCAGTTTAATGCTACTGAGCTGTATCCCCCAACCAGCAGATGGAGAGAGAACAGACACGTTCTGGTGACATCACTAGCAGGTGCAGCCAGGGCTAGTCGGTATTTCTCTACCTCAGAGGATGGTGGAGATTGGTGCACTTGTGTGTTTTTATTTTGAGGATAGCTGGACTCTTGCAGCACCTGGCTACGGCTGGTGACAGTTGAGTCCTCTGGCTGTGTCTTTTTCCAATTGTTTATTATTTCACCTGTTCTTCCCAACCCAGAGGAATACTCCACGCACTCCAGTAGTTAGGGAGAAACAAAGTGGACGCCACAAAGATATGAGAAAATACTAAGTTTTATTCACTTACCAAGTTAGAAAAACAGACAGCCAGTAATGGTAATGTCTACAAAGCTTTTCTCATGGGAGTGTACACAGGATGCATACAGGTGCAGTCTCAAAGCACATTTCTGCAGAAGTAGGAAATACAATCACTTATATATGGTAAACAACATTGAGTCTATGGGAGACATGTCACTAGGCCTGCCTTTTCCTCAAAAAGAATATAGCTGATCAACATTATTAGGGTGGTCCAGAGCAGCAACATACTGATTAGAATGTTTATTCGCTTGCTTCACAGTCCATGTCACCAGCAACTTTTTACCTTATGCTTACAGGTGCAGATAACTCCAGAAAGCCCCTATCCACGTTCTGTCCTACGCCCCTGGCTGGAACATTTTTGCACTAGGTTCCTCTTTCTGCAAAGCCAGCTTGTCACAAAGTACAATCTCTGGGTCACACAGAGGTTAAGCTTTTAGTTTGAGCTGTTAGCTTCAGGCTTTCAGGACTTTGGTTCAGAGAGGGCCTAGACAGGTTCATTATTATCACAATGTTTTGGTCAATGGTCCCATCACCGGGTGGTTCTGGTGCATCTTTGCACCTCTTGTTTCCTCGAGTTTGCACTTCTTGGCTGGAACCCTTCTGTAGGATCTGTTCCAGCCACTGGGCTTAGGTTATTGTCCTCAATCACATCCCCTTCTTCTGGAGCTTTACAAAAACAGGCTTGAAGGAGACAGCCGCTGCATAACGTTAATAAACCCCCCCCCCCCCCCCCCCCTGGTTTCCTCAGCGACCCTCCAGACCGGTCAAGACGATTAGGTTATGCACACCTACCAGCAGAGGGAGAAGAACACTGAAATTTTAACACTGTGCAAACCCCAAGCAGCCTGTAAATCTGTCTCCAGCAGAGGGTAGACGTGCAGCCTGAGCAGTCAGTCTGGTCTGGTAGACTTAGGGGTTGTTAGGCCTCTTTTGGTTAGCACCCTGTACTTGGACTCTGTGTGCTTCGGAGAATTGGGTCCGGTGGGGCTCAGTTTTTCCCCTTGGGGTGTTACACCCAGTGGCTGGGTCCCTCCCCCTCCTGTGCTTTCCTGAGCAGACAGCCCTGTGCCTCGGCTCCTGTGCTCTTGAGTGCCTTTTGCCCTTGTCAGCTGTCAGCTACTGGGCTTAAAAAAACAAAACAAGAAACTTCAGTTCTTGTTTGGTTTTGGGCTGGCCGGGAGAGCTTCAGTGCAGTTTGTGAGGAGCAGTGAGTGCTGGGTTGTGCAGGGCTCTGCTGCCGCTTGTTTTGCTTTCCTCCTCCCTTTCTCGAGGGGATGTCGTCAGGGGAAACTGTTCCGTTGCCATTTTTGTTTGTGCTGAGGATTAGACGCACCGGGTGCGCAATGCAGGCTCTGTGGGGAGCCAAAGCCGTCTCCCTCTTTGCCTCTGGTGTTATCTGCAGAGGTTCACGTAGCCAGCTCTGTTTCTGCTGAGGCGTTCTCGCATTTGGGTGGTGGAGCGGAAGTTCCGATTTTGGCAGGAACCACCACCATCTTGGATTCTTCCTGCCCTGCAGCATCACCACAGTTCTTGCATGAGCTTATGGGGCAGAATGCAGGCTGGTCTCCTGAGAACGCAGGAGGGATGGGATTTCCTCCTGACTTTATCTGGTCAATGTTCCAGGCGTGGAAGTCAGGATCCCAGCAGTCAGACATTCATAAGGGGGGTAGGTCCCTTAGTAGCGAAGCGGCCACGCCTGGATTGGTAAGAGGACCCTGAGATTTTGTCTGTTAAGCCCTCGGAGGAGGAGTGCAGTGATTTCGGGGACGAAGTTATTTTGGATGCTAGTCAAGAGGAGGAGGGTTCCTTACCAGGTGAGGAGACCTTGGTAGTGAGGATCTTTCATAGAGATGAGTTGTTCAGGTTGTTGCAACACTCAAGTTTGATTCCCTTGAGGCCCCGGTAGGGGAGGTAAAGCAGGTGGACCCGTTAAGGGTATTCATCGGTCCTCCTGTACCTTTCCCATGAATAAAGACCTAAGAGATGATCATGCATGAGTGGTCCTCCCCAGATTCTCCCTGTAGGGTTTCTAGACCCATGGCGAGGCTTTATCCTCTTCCACAGGAGGATAGGGATTCCTTAAAGCCTCCTACAGTGGATGCGGTGGTGACGGCAGTTACTAAGGCCATGGCTATTCCTGTTGAAGGGGAGGCTGCTCTTCGGGATCCCCAAGTTAGGAAGTTGGAATCCTTTGTTAGGTGTAATTTTGATCTCAGCCTTGGCGCTGCAGGCCTTTGTGTATGGGGGTTTAGTTGCTTGTGGCTGAGAAGCTCCTGGATGATCCGACTGTGGACAGATCTTCCTGGGTCCAGGAGCTGGTCAAGCTGGAGATGGGGGTCTTCTTTCTTAGCGGATGCCCTTTATGACTTACTGCGCGTGTCAGCGAAAAATATGGCTCTGGTAGTGGGAGCTCGTCGGGCTCTTTGGCTTCGAGGTTGGGTTGCAGATGCGGCCTCTAAGTCCAAGTTATGTTCTCTTCCCATCAAGGATTCTATGCTCTTTTTGGGGAGAACTGGATAAGTTGGTGCGCGGTCATGGGGATGCTAAGGTTCTGCGCCTGCCAGAGATGTGTCCCAAATTGAGTGGTTGAGGCTGGCGGGGCGTGGTCGTCTTCGGGACTCTTGGCAGTACAGACCGGGTAGGACCAATGGAGCGCCTAGAGGTCAGTTTTTTCAGCGCACTCAGCCCTTTCATGGAGGCTGCCGGGGAGGTCGGGGTGCAGCTTTGGCGGGTTCCATCTCGGAGCGTGCCTCTCAATGAAGGTGTGTGGGTCCAGCCTCTGGTTCGCATGGGTGCTCGTCTTCGTCAGTTTTACCAGAGGTGGACCCAGATCACCTCGGTTCAGTGGGTGCTCGAAGTAGTGTGCGACAGGTATGCCCTAGAGTTTGACAGCCCTCTTCCCGACTTCTTTCTGGTATCTCCGTGATGCTCTTGGCTCAAAGCCATGGCAATTCACCAAACCCTCCTTCGTTTGATCGATCTGGGGGCTGTAGTTCCCGTCCCCATCTTGGAGCGGATGGTGGGTTGTTACTCAATTTTATTTCGTGGTTCCCAAGAAGGAGAGTTCCTTCTGGCCCATTTTAGATCTGATGAAGGTCAGTGGGGTGCCGAAGGTTCCCTCCTTTCGGATGGAGACGTTTGGTTTGGTCATGGTAGTGGTTCAGACAGGAGAGTTCCTCACTTCGTTGGATCTGAGGGAAGCCTATCTACATATTCCCATCTGGGTGGCTCATCAGCGTTTTCTTCGTTTTGCTGTCTTAAGGCAGCATTTTCAATTCTGTGCTCTGCCTTGCCGTACCACAACGGCACCCCGGACCTTTTCCAAGGTTATGGTGGTCGTGGCGGTCAGAAAGCAGGGTGTCTTGGTCCATCCGTATCTTGACGATTGGCTGAGTCGAGCCAAGTCAAGACAGAGTGTGGAGGCGACCGTGCGAGTGGTGAGTTTCTTGGAGTCGCTCGGCTGGGTGGTGAACATGGAGAAGTCGCCTGGTTCTGTCACAGTCCCTGGATTATCTGGGGGTCCGCTTCGACACTGCAAAGGGGTGAGCCTGCCGTCCACTTGGATTGCAAAGATGTAGGTTCTAATTCGTCAGCTTTGCTCCGAGAGACTTCCTTTGGCCTGTTCTTATCTGCAGGTATTGGGACTCATGGCGGCATCGATAGAAGTAGTCCCGTGGGCCAGGGCTCACATGTGACAGTTAACAGTCATCCTGTAGGGTGAGATAAATAATACCTAGGGCAACAGGTACCCACAGATTACTTATACCAAGATTCCCTGATGCATAAGTCTGCCTAACAGACTCACTAGCTCTGTCTAGGGTGAGATACAGGAATCTTGCTTCTGGCACCTCTCCAGGTGTTGGTGTGTAGAGTGAAAAAGAAAGACACAGCTGATAGATATATATATTAGCTTTATTATGGATAAGAAAATAGAAATACTGTGCGCTAGCTTATGCAATAAAAATATCCCTTACTGATATGAGCACTACCGAAAATATATTGTCTAAACTACACTCTGATTATCCTGAGACTAAGTACGGTAATGATTAGAACAGTACAAATGATAACCTAATAATCCTTATGAAACTTATCACATCTTATGCAAAATACACATTAGCAGCTGTCCCTGACCAAGAGCTGACATAAACCAGTCGTACTTAGATAAAACCACTGCCTAACCCCAGACCAGGAAATATATCACTGTGATCTTACCACGCTGTCCTGATGACGGCTTCAGATAAGACCGGAGCAGAATCTCCCCAGACGCTATTTTAGCTGTCTGTGTCTTATGTAGTGCAGGTCTTTATCAGCAAACACGTAGGTTCCCGTCACTCCTTTGGTTATCAGAGCCAATATCTCTGCCACAGGTATTTGCACCAGGATGCAGGTCACGAGGTTGGTATCATACAAAGTCTCTGGCTCCCCCGAGCCTTGCTGGATTTCTCAGGTCTTCTTACCAGTTGCCCCTCTTCCAAGGGTCTCCGACTCACTAACTTCTGTTCCCGCTTTCCCTGTACCTCTCGGTCAGGTGACTGTAGGAACCAATCATGATCTTGTCCAGTTCAGTACATGGGCAAGAAGAGTTCTTTGTTTTGTGACCTTGGAGAATGGTAACTTCTGGAGCCATGTCTGCCTCCCTACTCCGTTCTCAGGGTGATAGAAGGGGGTGTTTAGAACACAGACTGTCCTTGGCTTTAGCAAGCCTGTCAGTGATTTTCCACAAGCTGAAGCTGGATGTTGCAGCAGCCATCTTATTATACCAAGATGTCATAGGCTTGTATAGGCCAAGACCAGCTTAGGCTAGATCACAGGGAAATACCCCTAAAATCCCTTCTGGATCGCTGGTCTCCTCAGACACAAGACTTGGAGGAGAGACTCCCTTTGCCGGCGGCTGCCCGCCTCAGCCTTCAGTGGTGGCTCCACACACCGAATCTGGAGAAGGGCATTCCCTTGGATTCTCCGGAATGGATTGTTCTCACCACGGATGCCAGTCTGGGGGGCCCATTGTCTCGGACAGGTAGTTCAGGGCCGTTGGAGGAGGCTGGATGGTCCAAATCGTCTAGAAATGCGGGCTATGCATTTGGCCCTGCAGGCCTTTCAGTATCTTAGTGGCAAGGCTGTCCCGAGTCTTGTCCGACAATGCCATGGCCGTCGCATATGTCAATCAAGGGGGTATGAGGAGTCGGGCAGTCGCCGAGGAAGCAGCAGAGTTAATGCGCTGGGCAGAGGTGCATCTGCAGAATCTCTCAGCAGGTTACGTGGCTGGCGTGGACAACGTGAGCGCCGATTTTCTGAGCAGACACATGTTGGATCCCACTTTGGGATGAATACCATCCGGTCCAGGAGATTTGCTACTCTTCAGTCTGTAGAACTGCCCCATTACGTCCTCCAGGTTTATAGAGAATTCATTAAGTTTCTCCAACTCGTCAGCTTCAAATACCATTTCTGGCACCGGTATCCCACCCAAATCTTCCTTGGTGAAGACCAAAACAAAGAATTTAATCTCTCCGCTACGGCTTTGTCTTCCCTGATCGCCCCTTTTAACTCCTCAGTCATCTAGCGGTCCAACCAATTCTTTTGCCGGCTTCTTGCTTTTAATATACCTAAAAAAAAATGTACTATGTGTTTTTGGCTCCAACATAATCTTTTTTTCGAAGTCCCTCTTAGCCTTCCTTATACGCACTTTGCATTTGACTTGATATTCCTTATGCTGTTTCTCATTATTTTCAGTCGGTTCCTTCTTCCATTTTCTGAAGGATTTTCTTTTAGCTCTAATAGCTTCCTTCACCTCACTTTTTAACCACACCAGCTGTCGTTGGGTCTTCCATCCTCCTTTTTTTAATACGTGGACTATATTTGGCCTGGGCTTCCAGGATGGTGTGTGTTGAACAGCATGCACGCCTGATGTAAATTTTTGACCCTTGCAGTCGCTCCTCTCTCCCACCCCCACCGTTCTCATTTTATCATAGTCTCCTTTTTTAAAGTTAAACGCTAACGTATTTGATTTCCTATGTATACTTCAAAACTAATATCAAATCCGATCATATTATGATCACTGTTATCAAGCGGCCCCAGCACCATTACCTCGCGCTCCACTAAGGACTAGGTCTAGAATTTTTCCTTCTTTCGTTGGCTCCTGTACCAGCGGCATCATAAAGCTGTCCTTGATTTCATCAAGGAATTTTACCTCCCTAGCGTGCTCTGATGTTGCATTTACCCAGTTAATATCAGAGTAATTGAATCACCCATTATTATTATGTTGCCAGTTTGTTAGCCTCCCTAATTTCCTTTAACATTTCTGCATCCGTCTGTTCATCCTGGCCAGGTGGAGAGTAGTACACTATCACTGTCCTTTTCCCCTTTACACATGGCATTTCAATCCATAGAGATTCCAAGATGTGTTTTGTTTCCTGCAGAATTTTCAATCTAATTGATTCAAGGCTCTCCCTAATATACTATGCTACCCCTCCACCAATTTGATCCACCTATCACTTCGATATAATTTATACCCCGGTATGACAGTGTCCCACTGGTTATTCTCCTTCCACTAGGTCTCAGATGCCTATTATATCTAATTTTTCATTTAGTGCAATATATTCTAACTCTCCCATCTTATTTCTTAGGCTCCTGGCATTCGCATATAGATATTTCAAAGTATGTTTGTTCCTATTTACATCATGCTTAGTACTTTGACAGTATTAATTTGCAATCTTTTGTCTGTTTTTTATTTTTATTTAAGGACACCTGATCTACTATAGTCTGTTTTGCAACCTCACTATCAGGATACCCTATATTCCCTGCTCTATCTCCTTTTTAAATGCTGATGCCAGCAGCCTGGTCCCACCCTGGTTAGGGTGGAGACCATCCTTTCGGAATAGGATCTTCTGGGAGAACCTTTCCTATACATCAGGCCATTCGGGATAATCAGGCTCAGTGGGATGTGCTGGAATCTCCCTTTCGTCCAGCCAAGTCCATGGTTTGCCTTTACCCAGTTCTGGGTGCTGACAGGTCCCTTCTAAAGGTGCTGGTGTTGACGCGGTGGTCTCGGCAGTCACCAAGCGCAATATGGTTCCAGTAGACGGTGGCACAGCTCTTCAGGATGTCCAGGATCAGAGGTTGGACACTCTCTCCTCGAGCAGTTTTGATGTCTCGTCTTTGGCTGTGCAGGCAGCCATCTGGGGCTCCTTGGTGGCCAGATCCTGCTTCCTCTGGGCCAAAAGTCTTGGATAGGACTTCGGATGATCTGTCTATAAAAGGCAGAAGTGGCGAAGATTGAGATAGGGTCTGCCTTCTCAGCTGATGCCTTGTATGATTTGCTGAGCATTTCCTCTAAGCCCATTGCTTTGGGGGTTGCAGCCCACCGCCCCCTTTGGTGCAGGGTTGGTCGGCGGATGTGGCCTCCAAATCTAAGTTGTTGTTTGGTTTTGGTTTTTGTTTTTTTTTTCTTCAGGGGTTCCTTTTTGTTTGGAGAGGAATTGGCTAAGTTGGTCCATAGTCTGGGTGATAGCACGGTCCCTTGCTTCCTGGAAGATAGGCCTTGGTTGGGGTTCCCTGACAGGGACGGGTGCGTGACTTTTGCTGTTTTTGGTACGGCCACGGGGCTTGGGCCCAGAGGTCTAGGTTTTTTTTTTTTTCAAGAGGATGCAGTCCTTTTGGGGCTCTTGCTGTGGGCGACAGGACTCAGGCGCCTCTTTCCAGTCCTCTGACCGTCCTTCCCAATGAAGGTGCTTGGGCCTCTCCTCTGATTCCTGTGGGAGCTCGGCTGTCAGTTTTGTCATGGGTGTTGGAGGTTATTCAAGATGGGTACACCTTAGAATTTCTGTGGCCTCTTTCAGCTGTTCTGGAGTCTCCCTGCCGGTCTCGCCTCAAGGCAGGAGCAGTCCGGGACACTCCAGTGAGACTTTTGGATCTTCAGGCTATTTGCCCAGTTCCTCCCTCAGAAGTCAGGCAGGGTCATTACTCCATTTACTTTGTGGTTCCAAAAAAGGAGGGTTTCTTTAGTTCAATATTAGATCTCAAGGCGGTCAATCGTGCCCTCAAGTCACCAGTTTTCAGATGGAGACCCTCTAGTCAGTGATTGTCGTGATACGGTCGGGAGAGTTTCTGATGGCGTCGGACCTCACAGAGGCTTATTTGCACATTACAATCAACCCTATTCACCAAAGGTTCCTTTGGTTTATGATTCTCGGCCAGCACTTCCCGTTTTGAGCACTTTCCTTTGGCCTGGCCATGGCTCCTCGCATGCTCACCAAGGTCATGGTAGTGGTTGCAGCAGCGCTCAGGAAGGAGGGCATCTTGGTGCATCCATACCTGGATGACTGACTAATCCGGGCAAAGTTATATCAGGAAGGTAGTTTTTTTTTTCTCTTTCCTGCTTTGTTAGTCATATACTGAATCTATAGCCAGGGCTCCTGTTGGCTCTCTAGAGTCAGTTCTCAGTCTCCACCTGCTGGAAGGAGTGCATAACCCACCAGTCCAATCCTGGGCTTGTCTGGAGGGACTAAAGGAAAGCAAATTAGCAGGTAATACCCAATTGCTCCGTTGCTGTGGTGCCCTGACTGTTAATCTGTTCCTCTTGCCTCCAGCTTACACATGTCAAACCCTGTTTTTGTAAAATTCTAGAATCCCTCCACTTTAGGCTATATACCACCCACCCACACACACACCAAATTCTTTATCCTCCTCCCATCTGCCTGCTTGAACCAGCTCCTTCAGACCCTGCTAGGGGACTTTTTTTTTTTAACTGACAAATCCTCTCCCCCCCCTCCACGAATGACTTTCTTTCTCTCCTCTTCGACACTTAAAATCTTACCCAGCATGTCCATGCTCCCACACACAAATGGCTGTATGCTTGATTCTTGTTTTCTCCCTTCCGCAAGTCCTTCTCACTACACGTCTCATCCCTCCCTCTCCTCTGGCTGAATATTTCCCTGTCATGGAAAATGCTGATCCCTTCTAGCTTACGGCTTGGCTCTTGAGTGGCAACACTGTGGCATAAGGGCTATCTAGCGAGGGTGATGGAAGGAGAACCTAGGCTCCTTGGTGTACATGAGGATCTGGAGGACGTTTGATACCCAGAAGGCAGGTATCACCATGATACTCTAGTTTTGCAGGGTTTGGCTGGGGTTCTTTGGAGCCTCCTTGAAAGATCTTTTGCTTAATACAGCTGGACCCCTCACAGGAGCTGGAGTACCTCTGTGCATTTTGTTGTCATAAGAACATATGAGTAGCCATACTGGGTCAGACCAATGGTCCATCTAGCCCAGTATCCTGTTTTCCAAACAGTGGCCGTACCAGGCAGAAACCCAAATTGTGGCAACATTCCATGTAGAACCCTAAAGAATAGCAAGATCCTGGAATCCCAAAGAGTGACAAGATTCCATGCAGAATCTGAGTAGCAACACTCCATACTACAAATCCCAGGGCAAGCAGTTGCTTCCCATATCTCTCTCAATAGCAGGCTATGAACTTTTCCTCCAGGAATTTGTCCAAACCTTTTTTACACTCGTACACTAACCGCTATTACCACATCCTCGTCAAAGAGTTTAGCTATTCATTGAGTGAAAAAATATTTCCTCCGGTTTGTTTTTAAAGTATTTCCATGTAACTTAAGTGTCCCCTAGTCTTTGTACTTTTGGAACGAGTAAAAAATTGATTTACTTGTCGTTTTTCACCAGTCAGGCTTTTGTAGACCTTGATCGTATCTCCCCTCGTCCATCTCTTTTCCAAGCTGAAGAGCCCTAACCTCTTTAGCGTTTCCTCATATGAGAGGAGTTCTTTTTTGAACTTTTTCTAATTCGGCTATATCTTTTTAAAGATACGGCGACCAGAACTGAACGCAATACTCAAGGTGGGATGCAGCATGGAGCGATACAAAGGCATAGTATTTTCGTTCTTATTCACCATCCCCTTGATTGTAACCTGAATGCATGGTGTGCATGTACAGTCGGGGCTAGAAAATTTCCAGGTGCTTCAAATTTGACACTTGGTACCTCTGCTTGGTACTTGCCACTGGCCTGAGTCTTGATGAGGTCATGTGATCAGGGCTGTTCATCTGCACAAAGGCTATGTGTGTGTTGTGGGGGGGGGGGGGTTCATCCTCTATATGTGTTGGAGGAGGGAGAGACTCCCCCGCCCCCTTTCGATGACACAAGGTTGTGCGTTCTGCTGGAGCGGATTATCAAAATAGAGGGCTGTGGAGGGGAAAGGGAAGGAGGAGACGCTGGCACATGGAGGACTTCAGGAAGAGGGATGGCCCAATAAAAAAACCTTGTATATTGGGGGTGTCACAGTTTGTAAAACACATAGCCTGCACATGTTATGTATGAAAATACAGTAATTCTCTTGGACCTGGGTGCTGAGATAGCTGGGACTTCTCAAGCCTTGTCTGACCTGTGGCACAAAAAAACTGGGCCCTGGTATTGGCCCTTGGATGGTTTAGGTCCAGGTCATCACTTTTGAAAGAAAGAAAAGTGAAATTCAACCTTTTTTCTTTAGTATAATCAACTTTTGGTTACTATGTTAATCCACTTGGGACCATAAGAGAAAAGGCGAAAACTATAGGTCTATAGGTGAGATCTTGTATTGAAATGCTTGTCCTATATTTCCATATTTGAGGCTGTTGTCATGAAGCGCAATCCAAAAGCCAGCTAGTTTTTTTTAACATCCTGGTTTTCCTTCTGTCACTTTACTAGGTTGCCTGCAAGCCCAAAGTGGGCTACATGAAGAAGCAACCGGACATAACTAACAGTATGAGAGCCATCTTGATCGATTGGCTGGTGGAGGTTGGTGAGGAGTACCAGCTGCAGAGTGAGACGCTGTATCTGGCTGTGAATTACATTGATCGCTTCCTCTCGTCTATGTCTGTGCTGAGAGGGAAACTTCAGCTCGTGGGCACCGCCGCAATGCTGCTGGCCTCGTAAGTAGAAGGCTGGGAAATGGGCTTGGTCTTCCCTGAAAACCCAACTGCTAGAAAAGGAATTTTCTTCTACTGTAGGGTTTTGGCCTGCAGAGCTAACCTTTGTCTTCATTCCTTCTTTAATGACTCTTTAGGAAGTTTGAAGAAATCTATCCCCCTGAAGTCGCTGAGTTCGTGTACATCACAGATGACACCTACAGCAAGAAGCAGGTGCTGAAGATGGAGCACTTAATCCTGAAGGTCTTGTCCTTCGACCTAGCTGCTCCCACTGTCCAGCAATTCCTTACCCAGTACTTCCTGCGTCATCCGCTCGCTCCTAAAGTCCAGTACTTGAGCATGGTAAGCAGTTCTGTTGTTCTCGTGTGTAAGCATGTGGGGGTGGAGGGGGGGTGCTATGGATAAATGTTGTTTTGTTCGTATACCCAGACAATTAGCTACAGCAGGGTTAGAAGGGACAGCTACGCAAACTGAGGGGACTGTTCACTTAATATGCAACAAGCTTGAGAGCTGCTAATTGGGGGAAGACATGAAAACATTACTGCATTTGTATCCCACATGTTCCCACATCTTTGCAGGCTCAATGTGGCTTACATTATGCCGTAATGGTGATCGCCATTTCCGGAAGGAGAAATACAGAATATTATTGCATTTAAAGTACAGAAAGTATAAAATTAGAAGTAAATAGATATACAAATCATTTCAGGTATAAGAGGACAAGTGTAATGTCATTGTGATTATAGTAAACAAATAGAGATTAATAACTTGTTTTGGTGTCAGTTCATCTAGGAAGGATTTTTATAAGTTTCTTTGAACAGGTTAGTCTTTAGTAATTTCCGGAAGGTTGCCAAGTCGTGCGTTGTTTTTATGGTGTTTAGTAATGCATTCCATATTTGCGTGCAGGTGTAGGAGAAGCTAGATGCATATATTGATTGAGTCCTTTGCAATTGGGGTAATGGAGGTTCAGGAATGAGCATGATCTTTTTGTGTCCTTGCTGGTAAGTCTGAGGTCTTAAGCCAGGGTAGCCCTAAGCAAAGAACAGGGGTTTTCCTGCATACGTCAAGGTATTTATCGGTTTCTATGTATTAGTATCCACAGGAAGCGAAGAGGAACTTAATGTGTAAGATTTCCAGCTAAGGCTTGGTGTGGAGGGTTCTCACCATATGCTCAGTGTGGTGGGACAAGATTTATAGCAGACTTGTCCAACCTTTTTCTGTCAGGGGCCACATTTCTATATTCTGATGGATGAAGCAGCAGTAACCAATTCTGTGCTTTAGTTTTATATTTTACCTGTAATGTGTATCCCTTTCCTGTTTTGATTCTTTTCTGTGCTGATATTTTATATTGTAAAGTAAATTCCAATAAACATATTTATTTTGTAACATTTGGAGGACCAAACAAAGCATGCGCTCATTCTTTCTGAGAATCACACTTGGGCAATCTCAAACACGGAGAATGAAATTCAATTACACTTTAATTGAATTGCTAAAGAAATACTTTTTGTTCTGTTTTTCACTGAAGAAACTCCTGGAGAAGGACCATGATTGATTAGCAAAAGTACATATGAGAGTGGAGCGGATGTAGCACCGTTCACAGAAGCGAGAGTCTATGAACAACTTGACAGTCTAAAGGTGGACAAAGCCATGGGACCGGACGGGATCCTCCCCAGGATATTGAGGGAGCTCAGAGAGGTTCTGGTGGGTCCTCTTAAAGATTTGTTTAATATATCCTTGCAGACGGGAGAGGTTCCGTGGGATTGGAGAACGGTGGATGTGGTCCCTCTTCACAAAAGTGGTGATAGGGAAGAAGCTGGAAACTACAGGCCAGTAAGCCTTACTTCGGTTATTGGAAAAGTAATGGAAGCGATGCTGAAGGAAAGAATAGTGAATTTCCTGGAAGCCAATAAGTTGCAAGATACGAGACAATATGGCTTTACCAAAGGTAAATCATGCCAAACGAATCTCATTGAATTCTTTGACTGAGTGACCAGAGAATTGAATCATGGACGGGCTATGGAAGTAATCTACTTAGATTTCAGCAAAGCTTTTGACACGGTTCCCCACAGGAGACTCTTGAATAAACTTGACAGGCTGAAGATAGGATCCGACATGGTGAACTGGATTAGGAACTGGTTGACAGACGCCAGAGGGTGGTGGAAAATGGAATCCGCTCGGATGAGGGAAAGGTGAATAGTGGAGTGCCTCAGGGATCAGTGCTGGGGCCGATTCTGTTCAATATATTTGTCAGTGACATTGCCAAAGGGTTAGAAGGTAAAGTTTGCCTTTTTTCCAGATGACACCAAGATTTGTAACAGAGTGGACACCCAGGAGGGAGTGGAAAACATGAAAAAAGATCTGCAGAAGGTACAGGAATAGTCTAATGTTTGGCAATTAAAATTCAATGCGTAGAAATGCAAAGTGATGCACTTAGGGAGTAGAAATCCACGAAAGATGTATGTGTTAGGCGGGGAGAGTCTGATATGTAGGGATGGGGAGAGGGATCTTGGGGTGATAGTATGTGATGATCTGAAGGCGACGAAACAGTGTGACAAGGCGGTGGCCGTAGCCAGAATGTTGCTAGGCTGTATAGAGAGAGGTGTGACCAGCAGAAGAAAAGAGGTTTTAATACCCGTTGGTGAGGCCGTATCTTGCTAAGGATGTAAAAAAAAAAATATTGAAGTGCAAAGAAACTACGAGAATGGTATGGGATTTGCGTTACAAAACGTATGAGGAGAGACTTGCTGACCTGAACATGTATACCCTGGAGGAAAGGAGAAATGGCTGATAACAGACGTTCAAATATTTGAAAGGTAACCCGCAAACGAACCTGTTCTGGAGACGGGAATGCGGTACAACTAGAGGACATGAGGTTGAAGGGGGGCAGACTCTAGAAAAATGTCAGGAAGTATTTTTTCACGGGGAAGTGGTGAATACTTGGAACGCCCTCCCACAGGAGGTGGTGGAGATGAAAATGGTAACTGAATTTAAAAATGAGTGGGATAAACATAAAGGAATCCTCAGAAGCTTAAGAGGAGATTGGGAGGCGGGGCTAGTGCTGGGCAGACTTCTATGGTCTGTGCCCTGAAAATGGTAGCTGCAAATCAAGGTCAGGTATACATACAAAGTAGCACATATGAGTTTATCTTGTTGGGCAGACTGGATGGACCGTCACCTACTATGTTGCTATATTTTCATTTATTTGTACAGCCATTCTAGATGGTGTAAAAAAATACAAAAACAGGCCTAAAATTCAACATTTAGGATATAGTTTTGTCTCTATGCTTCCATTACATAGTTTTCCCACTATTTCAGAACCTGTGGGGTAGTTGTCAGTCAACCAGCAGGTGGAGATATAGCTCAAAACTGAGCTGAGACATATCTGCATCTGTTTTGTCCCTCTCCACATCCAGGCCCCACGTAGCTATGCCACTGCTCCCAATATCGGACTATCTAAAAAATCCTAGGAGTCACCATAGATCATCATTTGACCTTGGACAAACAAATCTCAAATGTTACGAAGAAAATGTTCCAAACCATGTGGAAACTAAAACGCATTAAAAGCGACTTCCTAAGAGATGTATTCCGCACACTAGTTCAATCCATGGTTCTTGCCCATGCTGACTACTGCAGTGGAATCTACACAAGATGCAAGGAACAATCACCAGATACTACAAACGGCACAAAACACAGCAAAAAGACTTATCTATGGAAAGAATCAATTTGAAAGCGCCAGACCACTACTCTAAAATCTGCAGTGGTTACTAATCAAAGCAAGTTCCATTTCATCATGCTGATCAATCCATAGACTGGTGGGTTGTGTCCATCTACCAGCAGGTGGAGATAGAGAGCAAACTTTTGCCTCCCTATATGTGGTCATGTGCTGCCGGAAACTCCTCAGTATGTTCTCTATCTCAGCAGGTGGTGGTCACACACAGCAGCAGCTCTGGCTAGGCCTCCAAGCCTAATTTTTAGGTTTTGTTGAGTGCCTGGGGTTGAGGGCTCTTCTTGAGCAAGTGCAAACCTGGTGGTGCCAGGTCCCTCCTTTTCTCCCCCCTCCCGCTGGCTCCGTTAAAAAAAAAAAAATTTGAACGTCCTTAAAGGCGTTTATTTCGACGTTTATTTAAACGTTCATTGCAGCTACTCACTGGGACACCAGGTCGTTACAGCTCTGAGCGGAAAGCAGGTAATTTTTACCTTTTTATAGCGGGCAGGGGATTCCCCGATTTATCTCCACGTGGCATATGGCGTCAGAGGGCGTAAAGAGTCGCTCCCCGGATCGCTTGAGCGCTTCTAGAGGGGATGCGGGGGTCTTAAAGCCTGTTTCGCCCTTGTTGGGTGACAGTTTCGTGACCGATGAATGTCCCGGTCCTTCATCCGGCGTGGCGGTTTTTCCCGCCTTAAACGCCCATCCCCCGCTCCTCGCCTCCGCCATCTTGGCCGGCCACGCGGCTCGGACGGCTTCTTCTTGGGCCGCCCTTGAGGTTGGAGACATTAATGCCATGAACGCCCTTAATTTGGGCGACGGCACCAAAGCGGCTAAAATTAAGCGCCGCTCTTCCCGCGCGGCTCCTTCGCGGAGTGTCGCGCCGGACGCCATTTTGGATGCGCAGCGTGTCTCTCCCCCGCTCTTACGAGCGCCGGTTGAGGGTGCGTCTAGGGCTGTTGCCCAGGCTGCGGAAGTGCACAGTCTGGGGGGTTTCCCCCGAGTTTGTTTTGCTGCTGCATCAGGCCTTCCTTATGCAAAACGCTGCCCCTGCTCCCTCGTCTGATAAAGAGGTTGAGGTTCCCAGAGGTAAACGCCCTCGGGTTGATTCCCAGGCCTTGGAGGACTTTGTCTCCTCCGATGTAGATGAGGGCAGCGTATCTGAGTTCTCCCAACGGTCCTTTGCGGATTCCTTGGAGGAGACGGATCCCCGCTCGGATGGAGCGGATGACCCCTCTGCAGCGCGGCTCTTTAGCTCAGAGGATTTGCCCAACCTGTTAGTGCAGGCAATGGGCATTTTGACGATTTCCTCTCCGGAGGACGTCTCTCCCTCAGCCCCTGTTGGCTCTGCCATTATGCTGGGGACGAAGCGCCCGCCTAGAACCTTCCACGTGCATGATGCCATGCACACCTTAATTTCGGCTCAATGGGATGTCCCGGAAGCGAGCCTTCAAGTGGCTAGGGCTATGTCCCGCCTCTATCCTTTGCCTGAAAGTGAACGTGAGGCCTTCCTGTGGCCTACCGTGGATTCTTTAATCACTGCGGTGACTAAGAAAACGGCGTTGCCAGTGGAAGGTGGCACGGCCCTAAAGGACGCCCAAGACAGAAGATTGGAGGCGGCCTTAAGGTCGTCCTTTGAGGCGGCTGCTTTAAGTTTGCAGGCCTCAGTTTGCGGCTCCTATGTGGCCAGGGCGTGCCTGACTATGGTGCAGCGGGCTTCCCCCTCGGATCATTCCTTGAGGGCTGATTGGCCGGCCCTGGAATCGGGCTTAGCCTATTTGGCAGACTTGCTGTATGATGTCTTGAGGGCCTCAGCTAAAGGCATGGCTCAGACAATCTCTGCGCGGCGGTGGCTTTGGCTGAAGCATTGGTCTGCTGACCACGCCTCTAAATCCCGCCTGGCTAGATTGCCTTTTAAAGGCAAGCTGCTCTTTGGGGTCGAGCTGGACAAGATCGTGACCGATCTCGGCACGTCTAAGGGCAAGAAGTTACCAGAGGTCAGGGCTCGGGCTAGTACTCGCCCTGGTACCTCCAGAGGACGGTTTCAGGAAGTCCGTCGGTACCGCCCGGGCAGGTCGGGCTCCTCTGCCCCCTCTTCCTTCAAGAGGAACTTCTCCCCCAAGCAGCATTCCTTTCGCAGAGACTGCCGTCCCGGAGGTGCTCCCTCCGGTCCTCCCCCAGGGTCTCGTACCCAATGACGTGGCCTTGGTCCACGCCCCAGTGCAGATTGGAGGACGGCTGTCCTCGTTTATGGGCGATTGGACCACAATAACTTCAGACGCTTGGGTGCTGGAAGTCATCAGAGACGGCTACAAGCTAGAGTTCTGCCGACCCTTGAAAGACGGGTTTGTACTCTCTCCCTGCAAGTCTCCGGTCAAAGCTGTGGCAGTGCAGCAGACCTTGGACAATCTGATCCGCCTGGGGGCGGTCGTTCCGGTGCCAGAAAATCAGCTTGGCAAGGGACGTTACTCCATTTTCTTTGTGATTCCAAAGAAAGGAGGTTCTGTACGGCCTATCCTCGACCTCAAGGGGTCCATTGGGCCTTGAAAGTTGGGCACTTTCGCATGGAGACCCTCCGCTCTGTTATAGCGGCAGTGAAGGCAGGAGAGTTCTTGGCATCCTTGGTCATCAAGGAAGTGTACTTGCATATTCCCATCTGGCCTCCTCATCAACGCTTTCTGCGTGTTGCAGTACTGGGCCGACACTTCCAGTTCAGAGCCCTCCCGTTCGGGTTGGCTACTGCTCCGCGGACCTTCTCCAAAGTAATGGTGGTCCTCGCGGCCTTCCTGAGGAAGGAAGGAGTTCAAGTCCATCCTTATCTGGACGACTGGTTGATCCAAGCCCCCTCTTATGCAGAGTGCGGCAAAGCTGTGAACCGGGTGGTTGCTCTTTTGAGCTCCCTGAGGTGGATCATCAACTGGGAGAAAAGCCAGCTGCGCCAGAGACACCCAAGTGGGCAGAGTGTTCCTGCCAGACAATCGGATTGTCAAGCTTCAGGCTCAGGTGGACTAGTTCCTAGTAGCCTCTCCTATTCGGGCTTGGGACTATGTGCAGCTGTTGGGCTCTATGACGGCCACGATGGATGTAGTGCCCTGGGTCAGGGCTCATATGAGACCACTACAATAATCTCTGCTGCTGCGCTGGACTCCGATGTCGGAGGATTATGCTGTGCGCCTTCCCTTGGACCCAGCAGTGCGCAAGGCGCTGAGCTGGTGGACGCAGACAGACAAGTTGTCTGCGGGAATGCCTCTGGTGACCCCGGAGTGGATTGTGGTCACGACAGACGCCTCTTTGATGGGCTGGGGAGCCCACTGCTTGGGAAGGACAGCGTAGGGGCTCTGGTCTCCTGCAGAGGCAAAGTGGTCTATCAACCTCCTGGAACTCAGAGCCATTTGGTTGGTGCTGTTGGAGTTCATCCCGGTACTGGCGTTGAAGCCAGTACGGGTCCGGTCGGACAATGCCACGGCTGTGGCCTATGTCAACCGCCAGGGAGGTACCAAGAGCGCCCCTCTGGCCAAGGAGGCCATGAATCTATGCCAGTGGGCGGAAGTGAACCTGGCACAGCTGTCAGCGGCTCTCTTTGTCGGAGTCATGAATGTCAAGGCGGACTTTCTCAGTCGCCATACCTTGGAGCCCGGAGAGTGGCAGCTATTTGCTCAGGCGTTCTTGGGCATCTCGAAGCGCTGGGGCCAGCAGAGCCTAGACCTGATGGCGTCATCGGCCAATTGCCAAGTGCCGCGCTTTTTCAGCAGAGGACGGGACCCTCGCTCCCTGGGAGTAGATGCTCTTCTTCAACAGGGGCCGGCACAAGAGCTTCTCTATGTGTTCCCGCCCTGGCCCAGGTTGGGCAGGGTGCTAGACCAGGTGGCAAAGCATCCAGGCCGGATAATCCTGGTGGGTCCAGTCTGGCCCAGACGTCCCTGGTATGCGGACTTGATCAGGCTCTCAGTGGACCATCCTCTGCGGCTGCCAGTGGAGCAGGGCCTGTTGCATAAGGGTCCCGTGGTGATGGAGGATCCTTCCCCCTTTGGTCTTACGGCCTGGCTATTGAGCGGCAGCGTCTGAGGCAGAAGGACTTCTCAGACAAGGTCATCGCCACTATGCTGAGAGCGAGGAAGCGCTCTACTTTTACTGCTTCCGCCAGGGTTTGGCGTACCTTTGCAGCGTGGTGAAGCAGGCTCATTTTCTCCATTCACTGCTCCAATTTCTTCAGTGCTGGCGTTCCTGCAAGAAGGTCTGGAGAAAGGCCTGTCGCTCAGTTCCCTTAAAGTCCAGGTAGCGGCTCTGGCTTGCTTCAGGGGCCGCCTGAAGGGTGCTTCCCTGGCTTCACAGCCAGATGTGGTGCGCTTTCTCAAGGGAGTTAATCACCTGCGCCCTCCTCTGCACTCAGTGGTGCCTACGTGGAATCTCAACCTGGTGCTAAGAGCATTGCAGAAGCCGCCTTTTGAACCCTTGTTGAGGGCATCTCTGAAAGACCTTACGTGGAAAGCAGTCTTTTTGGTGGCTATCACTTCAGCCAGAAGAGTTTCCGAGCTCCAGGCACTCTCATGTCGAGAGCCCTTTCTGCAGGTCACTGAGGCAGGAGTGTCTATTCGCACAGTGCCTTCCTTCCTGTCCAGGATTGCTTCTCGCTTCCATGTGAATCAGCAGCTCTTAAATATCTGGATGTGAGATCAGATACTTGGAAGTGACCAATGATTTCCAGAAATCGGATCATCTGTTTGTCCTGTGTGCAGGTCCTCGTAAGGGTCTGCAGGCTGCTAAGCCTACAGTGGCAAGATGGGTCAAGGAAGACATTGCAGCGGCTTTTGTGGCCGCGGGGAAGGTGCCGCCTATCCAGCTGAAGGCTCACTCCACTAGAGCTCAGGCGGCCTCGTTGGCAGAGGCCGGGTCCGTCTCCTTGGAAGAGATATGCAAGGCGGCAACTTGGGCATCGACCCATACATTCTCCAAGCCTTACCGCTTGACTGTGGCTGCTCGGGCGGAGGCCCGGTTTGGAGCTTCAGTGTTGAGGTCAGGGATTTCAATGTCCCGCCCTGGGTGAGTACTGCTTCGGTACATCCCACCAGTCTATGGATTGATCAGCATGATGAAATGGAAGGTAAAATTAGGTTTCATACCTGATAATTTTCTTTCCATTAATCATAGCTGATCAATCCATAGCCCCTCCCAGATATCTGTACTGTTTTTATTCTGGTTGCATTTCAGGTTCAAGTTTAGTCTTCAGTTACTTCAGGAGGACTTCGTGTTCAAGTTTTTCACTTGGATTCTTCAAGAGTTGAGACGAGTTTGTGTTACAGTGAGTTGCTGCATTCCTCTCCCCTCCGTTTTACGGGGCTGGATTGAGACAAAAATTCTGCCGGCGCTCCCTCCCGCTTCGGGCGGTTGTAGGGCAGCTTTGTACCCCTCCCGCTTCGGCGGTGTTAGGGTCAGTCAGCTCCTCCCGCGGTTGCGGTTGCAGGATAAGCCAGATCCCCCCGCATCGGCGGGTGTGGTGTCCCTCCCCCGCTCCGCGGGGATGAGCTGGACGGATTCCCCTCCCCCACTTGTGTGGGGATGAGCTGGGCTAATTCCCCTCCCCCGTTTCGGCGGTGGTGAGCTGGGCAGAGTGTCCCTTCGTGGGTGTAATTCTCTAAGTGCTGAGTCCTGCGGATGGAGCTTTGATATCGACATACTGAGGAGTTTCCGGCAGCACATGACCACATAAAGGGAGGCTCTCTATCTCCACCTGCTGGTAGATGGACACAACCCACCAGTCTATGGATTGATCAGCTATGATTAATGGAAAGAAAATTATCAGGTATGAAACCTAATTTTACCATATGCGCCGTCGCTTACAGAATAATCTTTGGACTTGCACCGGCATACATGACAAACCTAATAGAACTCCCTGCACGCAACGCAATCGGAGCAAGAACCTATCTCACCCTCCACTTTCCCAAATGAAAAGGCCTGATATACGAATCATCATACTCCAAGCAGCTTCACATATGTTTCCCCAAAGATATGAAACGCATTACCGAAAGCAGTCAAATACATGCACAACTACTTAACATTCCGAAAACACCTGATAGCCCACTTCAGAAAATTCTTCTCCAACGACCCCACATAATCGGAACACCAACCGCCACACGAAGATACATGAACTCAAACAGGTCTAACTACAAATGACTATATAACGTGTCTAACTGAAGTAACTTGTAAGGCACATTGAACAGACTACTGGGGTACAAATGCAAGCACAAATAAAATTTGGTACTCTGCACCCAAAGAAAGTACCAGTAAATTCAAAGAAGCAAGATAAGCAGTAATAGCTTCGTTAATAGAAGTATCTTGAGTATAAAGCTCCTCCAAAAACTCCCTAAATCAGCCCTTTTTCAAGGCTAATCAATACAGTTCTATCTTGAATCTTACAAACCAATCTCGGTACAAGCCTTTCTCAGTTTGAGCCAAAATAGCACTTGCTTTCCCAGAGTATTCATAATGTTTTGGTTGGTTTACTTTATCCATTTCAAACCAACTCCTCCTGCTGCAAGCCCTCTAAGGACAAACGAGCAGACCAGAGTGCACTCCAAATCTGACAAGAACCCATCCTTTTATGTTGAAACTCTAGGGAAACCATGAGATTTACGCTTGAGGGTCTCACGAAGCCACTTCTGAGTTGCAAGAAACGCCCCCTTCTGAGTTACCGCTTTTAAAACATCCCTGGGGGGAGGGGGGTCTCACCTCCTTTCTAAAGTACAACCTCACTGATTGCTCTCTGAAAAAGGTCTGTTTGCGATCAATACATTTCAAATATTTGAAAGATTATACTTTTTGGGTTTGGGACAGTGGGCAAGGATCAGTATTTTTGTGTATCAAGACTCTCCACAATAGACGACCCCCTTTTCATGCTGGGTAAGCTTTAAGCACCTGGGACTTGAATGGCTTACAAACTTGACGGCAACTTTCTGATGACACTTGATAACTTTTTGAAGAGTTGGCTTGATTATATCAATTGCTGCCACAAGATCATAGGCCTATTTGCAACTTGTCTATGTGATCCCCAAGGACGATTAAATCCAGAGTCATTAGGGAGGATACTCGGATCTTTGCAAAGATTTTCAAAAACGCTTGCAGATTTATCTGCTCTCTATCATTATCTTGGGGACAGAGCGCACCTCAGCTTGGTGCACATTTTCAAATGGGAAAGGGACTTGAGTACCCAACATGAGAAACATGGTTTTGTGAGCAATGGAGGTGGTTTTTGTCCCATATATCCAGAGCTGTTATATTCCAAGAGAAATGGAGTTAAGATTATATACAGGTGGTACTTTTTATACTAGTTTTGACTTCATCACAAGTTTCCCCACAGTGTTGGAGAAAATGTGGTACAGGTACTATGGTTCACATTTGGAAAGCAGTACAGACTTCTGACGTGGTTGCGAATCTCGATACCGTGGGATCTAGGCATCTAATAGGGCTGTCCCAGGATTACTTTTTTCAGCATTGTCTTAATGCAGACCAACTCACCCTGACAACTGCTTGGAAGTCAAAGGGTGTACCTTTTAGTTTTTAACAGCATTTTTCTGAGCTGTAAGCTTTTCCACATTACATATATACCAAAGCTTGGTAAGCCAAGAGGTAAAATGGGAGAAAGTATGGGAAACTTTTCTGTCATTGTTCATATTCATGGACTTCAATCTTTTGAGCTGCTTTTTTTTACATTTTTTTCCATATGTTTAAGAACAGAACAAAAGAATAGCAATATTTTTATTTGACACTAGTGAAAAAGGCCCGTTTCTGACAGAAATGAAATGGGCGCTAGCAAGGTTTTCCTCGGAGTGTGTGTGTGTCAGAGAATGAGATAGACAGACAGTGTTTGTGTGTGACTGTGTGTGTGTGACAGTGTATGTAAGAGGCAGTGAGTGTGTTTACCCCCCCCCCTGCGCATCAAACCCCCTCGTCACCCACAGCTGCCACTGGTAACGCTGTCCGGTCGCTGCTGCATCTCCTGTTGAACAGCAGCGACCGCTACAAAAAAGTGAAAAAAAAGCCATAAATGATTTTAAACATCAAGCGCGGCACTGTAGACAGCCATCAGGCATTGGCTGTAGGCTCTGCAGCCACTCCTCCTCTTGCCTCCACGTCACTGCCCCTGGAGTAAGACCCCGGAGGAGCACAGCGACGTGGGAGGCGAGAGGAGGTTCCGCGCTTGATGTTTAAAAATCATTTATGGCTTTTTTTTTTTCTTTTTGTAGCGACCGCTGCTGCTCAACAGGAGATGCAGCAGCGACCGGACAGCGTTACCAGTGACAGCTGAGGGAGGGGGGCTTGGGTGATACACCGAGGGGGGGGGGGGTTGTCTGATGGCTGCGCTTGTCGCTTTTTGGAACGGCGCACTCACAGCTGATTCCCAGGCAGGGGGAGGAGTAGGGAAACACACAGAGCAAGTTGCTCCGCGTGTTTCCCTACTCCTCCCCCTCCCTGGGAATCAGCTGTGAGTGACGTCAGCCTGGCTACGGAGCCTAGCTCAGCAACTCCAGGAGCCACGGACACAGGCAGTCACTCAGAACTTTGGTGGTGAGAATTATTATATAGGATTTGTATCCCGCATTAGCCTGAGTAGAACTCAGATTATGTGACTTGCATAAACATATATTAACAAAATAAAATCATATAATGTTAGACCAGTAAAACTTGAGTTAGCAGATGTAGCTAAATATTTAGTGATTTAAGCTAGATAATTGAAATATGAGGAAAAGGGTAAAGGGCTAGGATTAAGTAGGGTATAGACAGGCATAGTGGGAGGTAGGATGTAAATTTTAGTTTTGTTTTTTAATGGTTTCCCCCCCCCCCCCCCCCCCCAATCTTCACGATAGTAAGCAACCTTCAGTCTTGATGTGTTCTTATCCAAGTGTTTTCATGCTGCTTACGTTTGAGGGGATGGGGGAGTTTGATTCTCTTTTTTTGGGGGGGGGGGGGGTCATGTAAACTTAAAATTGGAGGTCTGGTTCAGTATTCTCCTTATGAGTTTTTTTTACCTCTTGTTTATAACAGATGTTACTTTGTGCTATCACCTATTGAGCTTCATTGTTCAGTAAAAATAGCTGTTGTATTTCTAATTTTATTCCCTCAGTACCTGGGAGAGTTGAGTCTGATTGATGCCGACCCATTTCTGAAGTACTTGCCATCAGTTGTTGCTGCTGCTGCATTAATAGTGGCTAACTACACAATCACTGGTTCATCCTGGGTATGTATCGGAACAAGGAGGGGCTGGGGAGAGGGCGAGGGGTAGGGGCTGGGGAGCTAAAAATGTAAAACAATTGTGGAGCAGAGGTACATCTTGGAGGGACGACTTTCCTATGAAGAGAGGCTGAGAAGGCTAGGGCTTTTCAGCTTGGAGAAGAGACGGCTGAGGGGAGATATGATAGAAGTGTATAAAATAATGAGTGGAATGGATCGGGTGGATGTGAAGCGACTGTTCACGCTATCCAAAAATACTAGGACTAGAGGGCATGAGTTGAAGCTACAGTGTGGTAAATTTAAAACGAATCGGAGAAAATTTTTCTTCACCCAACGTGTAATTAGACTCTGGAATTCGTTGCCGGAGAACGTGGTACGGGCGGTTAGCTTGACGGAGTTTAAAAAGGGGTTAGATAGATTCCTAAAGGACAAGTCCATAGACCGCTATTAAATGGACTTGGAAAAATTCCGCATTTTTAGGTATAACTTGTCTGGAATGTTTTTACGTTTGGGGAGCGTGCCAGGTGCCCTTGACCTGGATTGGCCACTGTCGGTGACAGGATGCTGGGCTAGATGGACCTTTGGTCTTTCCCAGTATGGCACTACTTATGTACTTATGTAACCTGTCTGACTAGGCCGGTCTGGAGGGACTAAAGGAAAGTAAATTAGCAGGTAAGGTCTAATTTCTTTTAGCTTGGGTTCTCAGCTTTGAAATATAGTAACATAGTAGATGACGGCAGAAAAAGACCTGCACGGTCCATCCAGTCTGCCCAACAAGATAACTTGTATTTGCTGCTTTTTGTGTATACCCTACTTTAATTTGTACCTGTGCTCTTCAGGGCACAGACTGTATTAAGTCTGCCCAGCACTATCCCCGCCTCCCAACCACCAGTCCCACTTCCCACCACTGGCTCTGGCACAGACCTTATAAGTCTGCCCCGCCTCCCGATCTTGACTAAGCTCCTTAGGATCCATTCCTTCTGAATAGGATTCCTTTATGCTTATCCCACGCATGTTTGAATTCCGTTACCGTTTTCATCTCCACCACCTCCCGCGGGAGGGCATTCCAAGCATCCACTACTCTCTCCGTGAAAAAATACTTCCTGACATTTTTCTTGAGTCTGCCCCCCTTCAATCTCATTTCATGTCCTCTAGTTCTACCTCCTTCGCATCTCCGGAAAAGGTTCGTTTGCGGATTAATACTTTTCAAATATTTGAACGTCTGTAGCATATCACCCCTGTTCCTCCTTTCCTCCAGGGTATACATGTTCAGGTCAGCAAGTCTCTCCTCATACGTCTTGTAACACAAATCCCATACCATTCTCGTAGCTTTTCTTTGCACCGCTTCGATTCTTTTTACATCCTTAGCAAGATACGGCCTCCAAAACTGAACACAATACTCTAGGTGAGGCCTCACCAACGACTTATACAGGGGCATCAACACCCCCTTTCTTCTGCTGGTCACACCTCTCTCTATACAGCCTAACAACCTTCTAGCTACAGCCACCGCCTTGTCACACTGTTTCGTCGCCTTTAGATCCTCAGATACTATCACCCCAAGATCCCTTTCTCCGCCCAGTATACCGAAGAGAAGACAGCACCAACCTTCTATATGGGAGCTTTGTCTCTCATCTGCTGGCAGGGGGACATAACTACTTAATGGAAGGACTAAAAGAAAATTAACAGGTAATGTCAAATTTCATCACAAAATATTGTAGACTGCATTGTCTACTTTCTAAACTGAATCTAGTGTAGCTCTAATCGCCTGTTTATCAGGTTATGCTACTGGACACAACCTTGTCCTACCAGCTTTGGTCAGCACAATCTCTTATGTATGAAACATTCAATAAGGGGAGTAGGGATTCTGATTTTTTTATTTATTTTTTTTTTTTTTAATAGTGCTGCTTTAAAATTTGACTCTTGCTACATTGGTCTCTGACCCTTTTGTTCAGTGTAGTGCTGCTGAGTGACTTGAGTTGCATTTGGTTGTTCTCCTGTCTTGCTTAATAATGGACAGTCTCCCTTCAAACTGACCTTTTTTTCCTCTTCTTTCCTCATAGCCTGAGTCCTTGGTCCAGATGACGGGGTACACTCACGAAACCATCAAGCCTTGTGTCCTTGACCTCCATCAGACCTACCTCTCTGCGGCAACCCACACGCAACAGGCTGTCCGAGAAAAGTACAAAACTGCAAAGTAAGGGGACATGTCTGTCGTCTCAGGCTCTACAGACGCGGGGATCATTCCATAAGCTTGGCAATTTTGAGGGTTTATGTGACTGCCCTTGACCTGACAGAGTTGAAGCTGTGTTGGGGGAAGTTGTCAGCCGAAAGGAAAATGATAGTAACTTAACCACAACCTTCCATATTACCCTGATATCTAGATTTCCTCCCATTTAAAACTGAGCTTAGTTGGCCTTTCCTGTGCTACATTCATTACCATTAATGGGCTCACAGGGGAACACTGGTCAATGTCACCTGTCTTATCTACATCCCACAGGCCCTGCTTGGTCACAGGTATTTCAGCAATGATGCAGTTGCAGGTGTTTAAGAGACTGCTGGGGCACCTTCCCAATTTGCAAATTGTTTCAGATTTCTTCATAAGAAGTTAGCGGTCTGAGCAGAATGCAGGGGAATGTTGTGTGTTCATGTGTTCTTAATGGCGGCGCTCAGACTTCTGGGGCAGCCCCCGTTCCGTCTTTCTGGAGTGTTTTGTTTTCCCTGCTACTTTGCCTCTCTACCTAGGCTCAGCACAAAAAGGGGAAAGTGGATGAGGGGGTGGGGAGACACATAAAGGACAAAGCGTTTCTCAATAGACAATGCATCTGGAATGCTCAGAGGATATCTCCTAATTAAGTGTGCGGATGGATGTTAGTAGGTTGGTGGCTCCCCTTCAGCTCCTTAGAATCCAAAGTGGCCGCAGCTTAATCAATGATAGTCCTCTCCACCTCCACTGGGCAGTTTGTCATGCAATGCATACACCACTCTTTTTTTCTGTAATGAGTATTTCCTTAGGTTATTTTATTTTATTTATTTATTGCATTTGTATCCCACATTTTCCCACCTCTTTGCAGGCTCAATGTGGCTTACAATACATCATGAATGGTGGAGATATATAAGAAAATAGGCAGTATTACAAAAGGATCTTGGGTAACATTATAATGATAAAACATGATGATAGTATAACAAGCAGAAATTAAGACAATTCTGGATGTATATGGGGAGTTCACATTTGTTGATCTTTGTGGTATACCTTGTTAAAGAGATGGGTTTCGGAAGTTAGTTCATAAATCGTTAAGTTGCGCGGCAGCGCGTTCCAGAATTGTGTGCTCAGGTATGAAAAGGTTGACACGTGCATTAGTTTGTATTTTAGACCTTTTACAGGTTACTTTTTTGGAGTCTACCCCCCCCCCCCCCCTTCAACTTCATCTTATGCCCTCGTGTTCCAGAGATTCCTTTCAGTTGAGGGACCTGCCTCCTGTACACTTATGCTGTGGAGATATTTAGTGTCTCGATCATCTCCTTGTCTTTCTTCCCGTGGTATACACATTGAGGTCTGAGTGTTTTTTTCTGATGGCCACTGATCATTTTAGTAGCTGTCTTCTGGACAGATTCCATCCTTTTGAAGGTGTGGTCTCCAGAATTGTATACAGTATTCAAAATGGGGCCTCACAAGTGGTAACTGGAGCTAGAGAGGATTGGGCATGCCTGATACGAAGCTTTACAACCAAGTTTGCTTGGTGTGCCGAGTCTGTGCTACACAGATTTATCTTTTGAAAGATTTTAAGCCTTCACACCCCATTGCTTTATAGCATACTCCCTTGTCTTGGTTTCCCTCTCAAGTTAAAGGCAGTATGAACTTTATAGTATTTATAGAAAGAGCTGCTTTTGGGTTGGGTCAGACCCCCAGTAGCAGCATATCATTACAATTGGTAAGGAATGTGGAATTTGTCTCTGGGTTTTGATGATGTGGTGTTTAGGAGGTGGCGTAATCAAGGGGGTCGTGCATTTAGAACCTCTGTTGCAGGTTGAAGCTTATGCTTTCCATCTGGTGGATCGTTTTGCATATCAACAATTAGCTAGTTTCATAGTTTGCCACCTAACAGTTTTTTGACATTTTAAATTGTCATCCAGACTGAGGGGATGTGATTGTACAGGTGTCCATTTCTTGGTTTCACAAGCTGTTAACCAAACAAGCCGTCCCTGTATATGCTGGTCTATAGGAAGCATGGTCTAAGGATCTTGGGCTGTCTTTGGGGTTGTACCTTGGGTCTTCCCTTGTTTTTACCGATCCCAAAAGTGGTGCATCAAGCTGAGCTTCATTGTACTTATTTTTCTGAAAGTAGGGTATATCGAGCAGGATGTGCTGATGAATGTAACACTCAAAGACATTGTCATGGCATGTGGAATTATAGGAAAATCAAAGCCTTTGGGTGGCTCTCCTGAGCTATTTGCAACATCTCCTAGGTCATCGTCTTTTGCTATGGAGGGGCTGCTATTGAATAAGCTTTCCCTTATGGGTTCGTTACTTTTTTTTTTTTTTTTTTTTTTTTTTTTGGGGGGGGGGGGAGCTCATCTTGGGTCAGAAACGTATTTTTAAATCATTCGTTACAGGCCTCCCCTGCCTACATTTTAATATTGGCAGAATGAATTACATGCCTCAATGATGCTTTGGGACTAGTAATCATCCTAAGCATATGAAGGATTTTCTGTTCATTTGGAATCCATATTGGCCTATAGTCAAGTCCTCAAATCCAAGAACTGAAATCAGTGAGCCTCCTAGGTCTTTGGAATGTCGGGGGAGGAGCTGTAGGATTGAGTTAGGGTGGGAAGGGAGCTTCTGGGTTTGAGGTTGAGCCCAGACCTAAAATCTGTCGTGGTTTATGTGGGATTGATTCTGTTATTCCCAGGGGCTGGGGGGAAGGGTGTATGGGGATGGTTGAGATTTCTTGTTGCCATTCTTTGTTTTTATTTCCTTAATAAAAGATTTAATAATAAACACACAGGCATCATCACCTCCTTTCCTGCTGGTCATTCCCTCTTCCTATGAACCTGAGCATCTTTCTGGCTTTGGCCATTGCCCTTTCTGTTTGGCCACCTTAAGATCATCACATACGATCACCCCCCAAGTCTTGTTGCCCTGGGGTTGTTGTAGCCCAAGTGTGTGACCCTGTGTTTTTAGGATTCAATCTTGGTTGCCAGTTATAGAATACTGTCAGTTTAAAGTGTAACCAGCTAATAATTAGCTGGTAACTGGCATTTAACCATTGCCTATAATTGGTTTTCTGATTTAAATAACTGCTCTTCAGTATTCTGTAAATTGTGTGCATAACAGTAAGTGGGGGGTGTGGACTTAGGAGGGGCATGGACAGGTCGGGGTGGGGGGTGTGGACTTAGGAGGGGCACGGACAGGTCGGGGTGGGGGGGGGGGCATGCCTAGTCGTTCCATTTAGGTGCATGCGTTTATACCATCCATTGAGTTGATGTAGCCTCTTGTGTCTAAAGTTAAACTTGAAACTTACTCTAGTATTCTGTATTGGCAGCTGTGATCTATAGAGAATTACCCCCAGTCCCTCATGAGTAATGACTTAGCATATCATCTTTAACAGAGCAGGGGTCTGTGTACTGCATAGTTCAGGAGCGTAGCCAAATGCCCAACTTTGGGTGGGCCTGAGCCCAAGGTGGGTGTGCATGGAAATCGGCCCCTCCCCGGTGCCCATCTGATTTGCTCCTCTCTCCACCCCTCCCTGCCCACAAACACCAAATATTAAATACTTGAGCTGGTGGGGATCCCCAAACCCTTCCAGCTGAAGATCTCCTCGAGCAGCCAACGTTCTTCCAAACGGCAGCACTTGCCTCAAACCGATGCTGATGCCGGCGGGCTGTGCAAGCTCAGTGCTTTTTGCATGTGTGAAAACTGAGCATGTGCAGAAGGTCTTGGTGTCGGCACAAGGCAACTGCTGGTGGCTGACATTTGGAGAGTGCTGGCTGCCCAAGGAGAGAATCTTCAGTTGACAAGGTTTCCCCAAACCCTTCCAGCTGAAGATCTCCTTGAGCAGCCAACGTTCTTCCAAACAGCAGCACTTGCCTCAAACCGATGCTGATGCCGGCGGGCTGTGCAAGCTCAGTGCTTTTTGCATGTGCGAAAACTGAGCATGTGCAGAAGGTCTTGGTGTCGGCACAAGGCAACTGCTGGTGGTTGACATTTGGAGAGTGCTGGCTGCCCAAGGAGAGAATCTTCAGCTGACAAGGTTTACGGATCCCCACCAGCCACAGCAAGAGTGTCACAATTTTGAGTGAGCCTGAGTCCAAAGTGGGTGGGCCCCTGCTCACCCAGGCCCACTTGTGGCTACACCACTGGCATAGTTGACTGGTATTTGGACAGTCAGCCTTCAAATCCATGACTAGTCTGTATCAAGCCTTTTGTGGAAACAATACTGGTGAAGGGTGATACTGGTGTTCCTATCACAGCTTTAGACATAAATGCAATCCTGTTGTGTTTTATCCAATTATCTCTTATTTCTTATTACGAAAATGAACTTTTTGACTAATTCCACTCTGTCACCGCCATATTTTAACTATGTATTTCTCTTTTTCCGGAATTGGCGATCACGATTACGGAACAATTGTAAGCCACATTGAGCCTGCAAATAGGTGGGAAAATGTGGGATACAAATATAGAAACATTGCAGGGTTTTCCAATACTGTGCCACCCAGGCCCTATACTCAAGGGAAAAAGGTTAGGTTGCTGATTATTCACAGGTAGCCAAAAGACAAGGTGGTTAGAGCTGGAAGAAGGCTCTGTCACCAACAGTTTATAGATTGCAATTTAAAATTAACTCAAGCCTGCTTAGGACAGTAATGAAAATGGTCTGAGGTGAGGAGGAGGCTGTTGTGCAGAGAAGCTGAACATTAGATGTGGTAGCAGAAGCTTTCTTGTGAGTAGTAACTAGGTCTTTCTTGTTTCAGGTGCCATGGAGTTTCCCTCATCGACCCGCCACAGATTTTAACATTAGTCTAATTAGCGGAGGATGGGACTTGTAAGATGTATATTCCATTGCAAGCACATGATGTATAGAACTCTTCTTTTTTTATTTTTTTATTTGGATTTTACATTGACTTCCTACTGCAATCAAAACTTGACAAGACTGCCAAACCTACTGTGGACAGAAGGCCAATTATGCAGCAGGTTTTAGTTACATTTTTTATAACTTTTTTAGGGGTTTTGTACATGCAATCTTGTTCTCAAACATTTAGTCTAGCTACGTTGTCATACAAAATTAAGGCATCTGTTATCAAATTGTTAATCCGACACTATATGCATCAAGGTTTAATATTTCAGAATAAATGTTAAGTACAGGAACGTTAAATTTAAATGTGTAACTTTCTGAACTGGAATGTGAGGCTGTTCAAATCATGCAGACATTCTTAAATGATCTGTCTTGCAGATGTGACCCCCCTCCCCCCTCCCGGTACAGGGTTCCCAAGATATAGGGGATGGTGCCTTGAGTACCCCTCTCAAACCCCATTAGCACTTGTTCCCCATTGCAGCTCCGTGCTGTGCAAAAACAGACTAGTTGCTTATAATAGTCCAGAAGCAGGTAAGTTGGCCTGTTAATGGCAAATACACTGGTCCTTGGTGGGTATCCTGAGTAGATGTGATCAGCCCTGAAAGGATTCTGTTCAACACATCTTTACTCGTATCTCTGCCCTCCACACCGCCCTGTTTTTTTTTGTAAGAACAAACTTAAAGAAAAAGCTTTGTAATGCTACAAAATTCATTCCCTTTGTAAAGCTTCCTGTAATCGTGAATATGCTTATACCCCGCTCCAGGGCCTTGTATGAGCTGTAGTCACCACTGAAGCTCTGTCGGGAGCCCCAGGGCTGGACCTCAAGCAAAAGTCACTTGCCACTTTAGACCCTGCTTTATAGCTAGCATAAAGAATTAGGAATTTTGTGCTCTAAGCAGGAGTGGACAAATGCTGTTCAATATACGTATTCAGGAACCTCTTGTCGCAATTCCTTAGCATCCCTCCAGACAGATACACTCCTACCAGCAGATGAAGGTTGGGGAAAAACTGACTTCTGAGGACCATATCACCACCTTGTGTATTTCTCAGTCTCCAGCAGATGGTAGACATGGTAAGCCTTTGCAGTCTGGGTTAGGGTGGAGTCATGGGAGTTTAGGGTCTATTGGGGGTGTCCTTTTTTTGTATTTTTCACAAAAAATAAAAGGATTCCATTTGTACTAGACGTACCTTGTGAGCATTCTCTGATTACAGTATAGATTTCAAGCCAGTAGGGCAGAGGTCCATTGGGGGGGGGGGGGGCGAGGCGAGGCTTCAGGTGTCCTAGTGGTGTCAACGTGGAAGACCAGGTCTCTCTTCTTCCACACTCCTGGAATCTTGCCCTCTTACTTTCCTGGTTGAGTGGAGGGCCATATTATGCCTTGGCTCCTCTCCCTGGAATTGGAGTGGAGGGGCATTTGAAAGGCACTGAGCATATCAGGAGAACCCCCCCCCCCCCCCCCCCCTCCATATAAGGGCTATTCAAAGTTTTAAAATGTATTTGGCCTGTGATTGCAGGAAGATATTTGGGCAGGTGAAATTTTAATGTAGATGAATGCACAATGGTGCACATTGGGAAGAATAATCCAAATCAGTTACCTGATTTTAGGTTACATTTTAGGAGTCAACACCCAAGAAAACAAATCTGGGTGTCGCTGTAGACAATACGCTGAAATCTTCTGCCCAGTGTATTGTGGCGGCCAAAAAAGCCAACCATGCTCTGTCACTCCATGGTGCAACCTCACCTTGAGTATTGTGTGCAATTCTGGCTGCCATATCAGATGGAGCCAAATTAGAAAAGGTTCCAAGAAGGGTGATCAAAATGATTAAGGGGATGGAACGCCTCTCTTGTAAGAGAAGGCTTAAGAGGTTGGGGGCTCTATTGGTGCAATACAGATAACACGTTTGGGGTATTATTGGTATAAATTCTGAAAGAAATGGGTCCCAAAAGACTTAACATTAATGAGTGAAGTGTCGGAAGCAAATGCATTCCTCTTATCCTTAGATCCAAATCCACTATGCCCAAATAATAGAACCAACTCCACAACCAAGTATTATAAAAATAGGACAATTTATTTATGCAGCAGATATAATATAAGAAAGGCAAGAAATACATAGAAGTAGCTCAGAGGATCTTCCAGCCTATTCTGAGCCGCAAATGTTATAGAAGTAGCTTGGAGTAAATGCACATAACCCTAGATGGCGCTCTAATCCAGTCAGGCTACTCCATCCCCACACAGCACTAAACCAAAGAACATGGTGCACATAGTGATGCAGACCTCCAGATGGCAGTGTGTTCCTCAGACGGTCATCGGGTCCAGGGCAGGTCTGCTCCTTAACGTAGGATGTAAACACAGCAGCCCTCGTCTCTTACGAGAGCCCCTTTTCTTTATACAGGAATCACAGGCTGCAGTTACACTACTGACACGCACATTCCAGCCTTACACCGTCCTGAGTGAATTCCTTCAAAAAAGGCAGTAAATAAATCCTACGTAGTAAATGACGGCAGATAAAGACCTGAACGGTCCATCCAGTCTGCTGAGGTGGAAGGAGGTGTTTCAGAGAGCTCTGCAGACTTCCAGTGGGAGGAGAGTGAGGCCTAACTCCCTCCCCAAGGATGTGGAGGGCCTCTGGGGAGCGTTCCCCAGGACAGGCCCAGGCCATGGGGCCTCTTGGGCTCAGGGACCAGAGGGTCAGGAAAAGCGGTCTCCTCCCTTGCAGTGCCGCAGGGAGGAGGGAAAGGAGCCCTGTGGATAGAAGAGGGCCAGACTCCAAGGGAGGAAGCCGGACTGGTACCCCCCTCGCGGCCGCACGACGTCCAGCAGGTGAGGGGGAGAGAGAGCTCGCGGAGACCCTAGAGAAGAGCTGGTCTGAGAAGGAAAGAGTGGTAATGGAGATCTGTCAAGAGGCCCTGCCGGAGGTGGAGGAGGAAAGCAGTGAGGATAGTGACGATCTAGAGGAGGAAGAGCTTGTGGACTACTGCCAGGATCCAGAGGACCCGGCCAGTGGCATAATTAAAGTGGTGAAGAGAATTAAAAGTACGGAGAAGGAGGTGGTGGACCTGGGGAAGCGAGTCAAAATGGCAAAAGCCCTGAGCAGGCTGGCCCCAGCAGAGCATCGCAAAACCTATATGAAAGAGGAAACCAGGCTGCTTAGGCTTCTCCAGAGAAAAGAACAGCTGCTGAGGGCCCTGAGGAAAGGCCCTGGAAATCCTCTGAGAGAACTCTATATCAACAGAGACAGGATGGCCTCGGGGGGACAGGCCCCGTCAGCCTCGGTACAGTGGAAGCAACAAACAGAGCAGGAAGGAATCAGCCCAGGCTTTGGACCCCAGAACATTGAAGCATCAGGGGAGCTGCCAGGAACTAGCACCCAAAATACATTGAAATTCATGCAATACCTTGCTAGTCAGTCAGGGCCTCTGCAGGCAGCTTCTGGAGTAAGCAGGACTGAAGGTGGGGCTGTGGAAGCCTCATTGAGAGCACCTGAGTGTGGGAGAACAGAACAGGAAAAAAACTTTAACACTAAGACTTTTCACATTGTTGAAACTGAGGCTGCAATTTCAGGAGAGAAACCTTTTTCCACAGAAGTGGTGGTGGAAGTTGAAACAGAGAACTTACCTGGAGAAGAGGAGGTTGTCCTGTTCCCATTGCCTGTAGTAAAAGCAGACGGCAAGGAAAAAATGCCTGGGAGGCCTCACCCACAAAGCTCTGAGGAGCAGGATGTTCCAGCCAATCAGCCTGCAGCAGGGCTAAGGACTGAAAGTGGAGATGTTCCTGCAGGGAGCTGCCTCTTAAAGGAGAATGCAGGAAGAAAGGCAGGTGAAGACAAGGAGTGGTTTTCCATAGAGAAAGCACAGGAGGCCACACAGTGTTCCCCACATAAAGGTTCAGAATGGCAAGGAACTGCGCTGCCGGGTGGCGGGATGCCATGCCCGCCCAGCACATTGGAGCAGGAGGCGCCAGCCAATCGGGCTGGAGGAGCAGGGATGGCCGCAGAGGAGAATGCTACAGCGCAGGAGGATTCCCCATGTTTGGGAGAGCGAGTGGTGCTGGAGTGCGGGAAGCCACTCTTACTTTGCAAAACGGCAGAGCAGGAAGTCCCAACGAAGCAGGACGCCAGAGGGGAGACCAGTTCCCAGGAAAACAGCGGGCCCGCACAGGGAAAGCTGGAGCAGCACGTTGCAAGGAGGGACCCAGCACAGAGAGCAGGTTCCGGGGGGGAAGGAGGGGGGGAGGAGCGGGAGGTGTTTGCCTTGCAGTGTGCGCCAGAAGGAAACTTGACTGGTACCTTTGACTGTGCAGTTGGCCAGGCTGCGGGGGTGCGAGCCAGGGGGGAGTGTTCGGGCCGGGAGGGGAGGGTTGGCTCGGTGGGCGGGGGAGGGGGTCAGGGGCATTGGGAGGGGAACAAGTATTTAGGGGAACCTGCTCTCACTGTCTCTAGCGAACGTTTTGAAGGGGACAATGGCAGGTTTTTTGCTGCAGGGGAAATGGTACAGAAGCACACTGTGAAGGCAGGGGATGTGCAAAGTCTGCTGACAGAAGGGAGAGAAGGGAGGAGGCTGAGAGGGGAGGCAAGAGAGAGAGGGGGGGTACGGCGCAGCAGGAGCAGGGGGTCTCAGTGCAGGAGATGGAGGAGGGGGACGGTGGGGGGGTGCTCCATCCTTTGCGGCGGTAGTAGGTGGAGGGGCGGGCGCAGGGGGAATGGGGGGGCAGGAAGCATTGGGGAAGGATGGGGGGGAGGGTGGGGGGGCCAGGTTCCCAAAAGGAGGAATGTGATTCAGTTAAGGTGGGTGGGGGAGGGGGGGATGCCAAGTAGGGATGAGGCCCTGAAGTTGGTCTTGGGTTTAGGATTTCTCCCAGAGGACCTCTATGCCTGTATCCACCCGGTGAATATCCCAGAGTATGATGTTAGTTTTCTGACCCAGCGAGGCATGGAGGTCTTCTGGGAGAAATACGAGGGGGTAAGGGGGAAAGGGGATTGGAGAAACTTTAGGGCCGTACCGATCAGCAGACCTGACCTGGTGCAGGTAACCCTGCTGGTCCGAAATGAATCCATTTCAGGGGCGGACCTGGCCTTCTGGCTACAGCGGTACGCAGAATTGCGTACCCCCTTGTCCAAACTCCCTGACCCCAGTAGGGTGTGGGCGGGAGGATGGTGTGCGCAGGTTAGGCTGAAGCAGGCAGGACACGTGACCCAGCACATTCCCTCCGCGGCGTTCATTGGCAGGGATCGGATCCTCTGCTTTTACAAGGGGCAGCCGCGGCAATGTCACAAGTGCGGGTCATTCAGACATTTTAGTATGTCGTGCCCAGTACGGCAGTGTGGGAAGTGCGGGTCTAAGGAGCATCCTACGGAGTCTTGTGCATCTATCCGGTGTAATTTGTGTGGGGGTCTGGGGCATGCATTCAGAGCTTGCCCTTGGGCCTCCCATAACGGGGGAGAGGAGGACATGGGAGGGGGCGGTCCAGTTCAGAGGGAGAGGGGGGGAGTGAATGTAGGGCGAGATCAGGTTCCCGGGGTGGGGGGGAAAGGAGCTGCGGAGGGACAGGGAGTGGGAGGTGGGGAAGGGTTGGGGGAAGGGCGGAAGCGGCAGGACGGGGCAGATGAGGGTTGGACGCGGGTGTCAAAAAAACAACGGAAGGTGACGGGGGTACGGGAGGAAGGGGGAGGGGAGGCAGGAATGGGGATAGAAGTAGAGAACAGATTTAGGGGATTGGAAGATGAGGAAGGGGGTGACGAACTGGCAGGAGAGGAAGGAGAGGATGGGATGAGCCGGCAGGATGGATTGGAAAGCATGGCAGACGCTGGAAAGGGAACAGCGGGTAAAAGGAAGAAGAAGAAGAGGGAGAAGGTTTTGAGGGACGAAGAGGAGGAAATGGTAGTGGAGGAGGTCGGGGAGGTGGGGGGCAGATTGGGGGGGGCTGAAGGGAGGGTGGGGGAGAAAAGGAGGGTAGGACAGGAGGCAGGGATGAAGGCAAGAGAGGAGAGGGAGGATGGGCTGGAGGCAGGATTGATGGAGGGGGTCGAAGAAGGGGCAGAAGGGGCGGGAGAGGAGGCAGGGGGGGGAGGGTCAGTGGACGACTCCCAAGAAGGGAGGGAGGTGGGCGAAGAAAAGAGGAAGAAGGGGAGGAAGAAAGTAAGGAAAGGGGGGGGGCTTTTTGAGCTAGGGGTCCGGGACTGGGCGGACGAGGAAGGGGAGGGTGAAGGGGAAGGGATCCCTGGAGGTAGTATGGAGCAGAGGGAAGGTAGCCAGGAGGGCGGGGGGTATGGAACGGCACAATGATGGCTGGACTGCTGTTAACATTCGCCACACTTAATGTGGCTAGTGTCGCCTCCCAGAGGGCAAGATGCTTGGCGTTCGATGGCCTCTCTGCCGTGGCGGTGGACTGTTTTCTTCTGCAGGAGACCAGGCTGCGAACGCTGGAGGAGGTTCGGCGGGCAAAGCAGGCCTGGAGATGGGGGCCCTCTATTTGGGGTCTGGCAGGGGAACGGTATGGGGGGATAGGCATCCTCTTCAAAACATTTAAAGTAGAGATCCAGAGGGTGGTGGAGCTGGGAATTGGGAGGTGTCTGGTGTTAGATGTGAGATTGCGGGGGGTGGCTTTGCGGGTGATTAACATCTACGGGCCGCAAAGCAACGGGGAAGGGCAGCACTGTTTGGGAAAATTCGGCCGTACCTTTACACCTCACGGCAGCTAGTTTGGGGGGGGGATTTTAACACAGTCCTGAGGAAGGAGGATAGGGGGAGGAGGGCGGCGCAAGTAGGTTACGATGGGGTACGGCTAGCAGGGATCATGAAGGGAGCGGGATTGGTGGACGCGCACATAGAGTTTGGTGGTGGGACGCAGGGTTTCACTTTTGCCCGGGGCACTTGTAGAAGTAGAATCGACCGGTTTTTAGTTCGGGGAGGGGCGTGTGGGAAGGCACCAAGGGTGGTAGAGGTTGATTTCTCAGACCACAAGATGGTGCTGGTCGAGCTGGGGGGAGGGGGGATTCACGGATTGGGGAAAGGATTGTGGCGTTTAAATCAGAAATGGTTGAGGGAGGGGGTGTTGTACCAGGAGTATTTGGAGTTTCTGGCAGACCAGGTATCCATTCAGGGTGTCTTCCCTTCCCTAGGGGACTGGTGGGAAGTTTTGAAACACCGCACCAGGGGGTTCTTTCTCCGTCAGGCGAGGAGGCAGGGGAGGGAGGTCACCCGGCTAGGAACTGCTCTGAGGAAGCGAAGGGACAATTTGATTTCCAGGGGAGGGAAGAGGGAGGACATTGAGGCCTTGCAGCAGGAGGTGGAACGGGTACAATACAATCGGTACTCTTCCCTCGTCTATGAGCGGGACTTCGGGAAGCTGCTCAGCCCGAACCCTTATGACTGCTGTAAGGAAAGAAGGGAGAGGAGGGTGGTAGAGGGGTTAAGGGATGAGGGGGGGACGCTCCAGCAGTCTAGGGAAGGTATCTTGCAGGTGGTGGGGACCCACTTTGGGCGGGCCTTTTTGGACCAACGGTTGGGGGAGGAGGCCATGGCGAGGTACATTGAGGAAACCCCAGGGGTGGGTAAGGGGGGGCCTCATCTTCGGGCCTTGCTGCGGCCGTGGACGCTGCGGGAGGTACAGGAGGCCATTGGGGCCTTGCGGCGCAGGACGGCGCCGGGGCCAGACGGACTCCCGGCAGAGTTCTACCAGCAGTTTAGGGATCAGTTGGCGCCAGTCTTGTTGGCAATCTGGGAGGCGGCACGAACAGGGGGATCCTTGCCTGAGTCGATGGGGGCATCAGCTTTGGTCCTTCTTAGCAAAGGCAAGGACCCCCAGGATGTGGCAAATTGGCGGCCGATTGCACTTCTGAACACCGACCGGAAGATCTTCGCTCACATGCTCCTTGCCCGCATGAGGAAGATCTCCGGGGAAGTGCTGGCAGCCCCGCAGGGGTGTGGGGTCCCGGGAAGGGGGGTGCTAGAGGCAGTGGCCTGGGTGAGGGAGGGCCTGGAACGTAGTCGGGTGGGAGAGGGCAGGCTGGTCGTGGCCTTGGACCAGGACAAGGCTTTCGACCGAGTGCAGTGGGGTTTTTTATGGAAGGTCCTAGACCACTATGGATTCCCGGGGGAATGGATCGCGCAACTTCAGTTATTGTATGCGGGGGCGCGATTCTTTCCCCTGGTGAATGGATGGAGGGGGGCGGAGGTGGGGATCTCGGCGGGGGTGCGGCAGGGGTGCCCGTTGAGCCCCCTGCTGTACGCTTTCGCCATTGATCCCCTGGTGAGGAGGCTGGAAGGGGGGGGGGAGGACGGGCTCAGAGGAGTGGAAGTAGGCAAAGGGAATGTGTTGCGAGTCATCGCCTATGCGGACGATATCACCGTCTGGGTGGCGGATCGCAGGGAGGGGAGGAGGCTGCAGGAGACCCTTGCAGCATACTCCCAGGCTTCGGGGTCTCGGGTAAACCTGGGCAAGAGCACCAGCTTGTGGGTGGGGCCAGAGGGACGGCGGTTTAATTTAGGTGGAGGGTTCCCGGATGGGATAGAGAAAATGAGGGTTTTGGGAGTGTATTTTGGGGGAGGGGATTACGGGCGGGAAAATTGGGAACAAAGGATAGCGGAGGCGAGGGAGAAGGTGGACCGCTGGAAGGGGTGGCGGATGCCCATGGAGGACCGGGTCCGGTTGCTGAAGAGCCAGGTGGTCCCCATGTTCCTGTTCCTGAGCTACATCTGTCTCCTGCCGGAACGCTGTTTCACGGCAATTTACAGCGTGTTCTTTCAACTCCTGTGGGGGAACAGGATGAACCCAGTTCGACGTAATTTCACTTACCGGTCGCGGGAGGAAGGGGGGGTGGGAATGGTAAACCCAGTCTTGCTATTCTCCTCCCTCTTCATCCAGTTTAACCTGGGGCGGGCGGGGGGTCTGAATGCCCCAGGATGGGTACACAGTGTTGTCCAGTGGTGGGAGGGATTTTGGGGTCCTTGGTTGGGGGGAGGTAGGGTGGGACGGTTGCGGAAAGGGTTCCCGGAGGGGGTAGGCTACTATAAATCTTTGGTAAAGCTGGTTCGGCTGTGGGACATTACATGGGAGGAAGTTAGGGCAGGACAGAGGGAGATCTGGGTGGAGCGGGTTCGCTCCCAACGCTTCTCCTCTCCCCTGGCTCTTAGGGATGCTCCGGAGCCCGTGCTGAGGCAGGGCCTGCGGTTTATTTCATCCAAACGCATCCCACACAAGTACAGGGACATTGCTTGGCTGTCCCTACATGGCAGGTTGTATGTTAGGGCAAACCTTCGGTGTAGGAACCAGCAGGACCGAGACTGCCCGAGGGGGGAGTGTGCTGGCCGGCTGGAGACCATGGACCACTTCCTGAAGGAGTGTCCATTCTCCATAGCGGTTTGCCGGAGAGTGGCTGCCTTGCTGGCCATCCCCAGCTTCACGTCCTACACCTATGCGGACTGGGTGTATGGGAGGCAGGGGGAGACGGGGCGGCTAGAGCCAGGTACCGCCTTTCTAATCTCAGTTATCATCAGATACTGCCTATGGATGGCTCGCTGCGGGGTGTCCCTGGGCCAGGAGTGCAGGTCTGCTGAGCAGGTCTCCTGGGACGTTGTCCGAGCTGTCCAGGAAGTGGCCCGATGGGAACGGGTGGAGGTGGGGGTAAAGACCTTTGGGGTTTGGTGGAAGCATGTACGCTTGAAGTTGAGTTGAATGTTTGGGGGGGGGGGTTGGGGGGGATGGTTTTTTGTGTAAAATTTGCATTTTTGTATAAAAGTATAGAGGGGCTGGCTTTATAACTGCACAGTGTAATGTATTGAAATTTGATTTTCCGCTTTCATTTAATAAAGGAATTCTCCAGTCTACTCAACAAATAATTGTGGGTGACACATTTTTATCCTCATTGTTGTGACTTCAGGGTACACAGGATTGTGTAGGAGGCATGCGATGAAACTACAGTATAGTAAATTTAAAACAAATCGGAGAAAATTTTTCTTCACCCAACACATAATTAAACTCTGGAATTCATCGCCGGAGAACGTGGTAAAGGCAGTTAGCTTAGCAGAGTTTAAAAGGGGGTTAGACTGTTTCCTAAAGGACAAGTCCATAAACCACTACTAAATGGACTTGGGAAAAATCCACAGTTCCAGGAATAACATGTATAGAATGTTTGTACGTTTGGGAAGCTTGCCAGGTGCCCTTGGCCTGGATTGGCCGCTGTTGTGGACAGGATGCTGGGCTCGATGGACCCGTGTTCTTTTCCCAGTGTGGCATTACTTATGTATTTGCTTTCTTAGCTGCTGCACAAGGAGCAGAGTTTCAAAGTATTAAAAAAAAAAAAGATACCTCTATCCTTTTCCTGGGTGGTCACTCCTAATGTGAAACATTGCATACACCTATAGTTTGGGGTTCTCTTTCCTACATCTATTACTTTCTCCGAGGACAAGCAGGCTGCTTGTTCTCACTGATGGGTGACGTCCACGGCAGCCCCTCCAATCGGACAATTGGAGGGGCTGCCGTGGACGTCACCCATCAGTGAGAACAATCAGCCTGCTGTCCTCGGAGAATACCTTCTACAGGTATGTAGCATTCGCTTTATACTTCCTGTCACGTAATGCCTTAGTATTACCTCTAGCACCCACCTTGGCCTAACCCTACGGTCATCTGCAGGGTTTAACCCAGTATTGCTCATGCCCACTTGCAGCTCTGTGTATGTTTCTTTCTCCGAGGACAAGCAAGCTGCTTGTTCTCACGACTGGGTGACGTCCGCGTCAGCCCACCACCAACCGGAAGAAGCTTTGCGGGCGGTCCGCACGCAGGGCACGCCCACCGCGCATGCGCGGCCGTCTTCCCGCCCGTGCGTGACCGCTCCCGCCAGTTCCTTTTTTTCCGCGACTGGAGAGAGTTGTGCTTTCGCCGCTCTCTCTATCTTCAGCCCCGGAAAAACCGTCGCGTTTACGCGAGTCTCTTATTTTTACTTTATTTTTACTTTATTAGTTGCCGCGCGCTCCATTTTCTTTTTCTTGAAAAAAAAAAAAAAAAAAAAGGAGCACGCGCTCCCATTTTCCCTCGTTTCTAGCGGGGGCGTTGCGTTGCGGCCTTGTAGCCGCACGGTCGATTTCTTTTTCGAGGTGTGATTACCGCCACCATCGACGACTTTAACTTCGCCGACGCGATTTTTCCGTCGATGTCCTCGAAGGTCCCGAGTGGATTTAAAAAGTGTGGTCGGTGCGGCCGGCCGATCTCGCAGACCGACACCCACGCTTGGTGTCTCCAGTGCCTCGGGCCGGAGCACAATATCAAGTCGTGTTCCCTGTGTCTCGGTCTCCGGAAACGGACTCAGGTTGCGAGGCAAGTTCTTCGGGACCGTCTTTTTGGAACTTGCGCCGGCCCCTCGACGTCGACCTCGACGGCATCGGTATCGACGGCCGGTTCTTCGGTACCGGTATCGATGCCCGAGAAATCGGCACCGATGGCATCGACCCCAGGAGCACAGGTCCCGTCGGCCCGCCGGCGAGGGTAGGGGTGAGAGGCCGCGTGGGCAATCGGCCCCGGTCACTCCCTCGGCCCATGGCCCTCGGGACCGAACCCTGTCGGACCCGGTTCCTCGTGACCGAGGGGGATCGACCTCTTCCTCCTCTGCTCCACCTGGCGCCGATGACGGGCATCGCAAAAAGTCACACAAGCACCGTCATCGGTCGCCCTCGATGCACCAGGGTTCCGGTGCCGGCAAGGAGTCGACGCCGAAGCGTCCTCGTCGAGAGGAGAGATCCCCTTCGGTTGTGGAGGTACCGCCGCGTCAGGGTCCCAGCACTTCGGTGCCGTCTCCTGGACCCGAGCAGCTTCTGGCACCGACACCTCTACTGGCCCCACTGTCTTTCCCGGCAGCGGGCCTGGACGAGTGCCTCCGAGCCATCCTTCCGGGGATCCTGGAAGGGCTGATGTGCCGGCGAGCTCTAGCCCGGTGCCGAGACCGTCGACACCGCCGCCGCTTGCGGCGCCGGTCTCGACCGCCACGCAGGTGGAGTCCCCGTCGATGGAGGGAGCTTCGTCCCCGCCGGCGCGGGAGTCCACCGCTCGACGACACCGAGGCCTCGGTGCCTCGACGTCGAGCTGGGCCCAGTTAAGGACTCAGCTACATGAGCTCATGTCCGATACCGAGGAAGAGGCCTCGTGGGGGGAAGAGGAGGACCCCAGATATTTCTCCTCAGAGGAGTCTGCGGGCCTCCCCTCTGACCCCACGCCTTCACCGGAGAGGAAACTCTCACCCCCGGAGAGCCTCTCTTTTGCCTCTTTTGTCAGGGATATGTCTATCTGCATTCCCTTCCCCGTGGTCTCTGTGGATGAGCCGAGGGCTGAGATGCTCGAGGTCCTCGACTATCCATCACCACCTAGAGAGTCCTCTACGATGCCGTTGCACAATGTCCTCAAAGAGACACTGCTTCGGAACTGGATGAGACCGCTATCTAATCCCATCATCCCCAAGAAAGCGGAATCCCAGTACAGAATCCACTCTGACCCAGAGTTAATGCGGCCCCAATTGCCCCATGACTTGGCGGTCGTGGATTCTGCTCTCAAGAGGGCACGGAGTTCGAGGGATACCGCCTCGGCGCCCCCGGGGCGGGAGTCTCGCACTCTGGACTCGTTTGGGAGGAAGGCCTACCAATCCTCCATGCTCGTGACCCGCATCCAGTCATACCAGCTCTATACGAGCATCTACATGCGGAACAATGTGAAGCAACTGGCGGACCTGGTCGATAAGCTCCCGCCGGAGCAGTCCAGGCCTTATCAAGAGGTGGTCAGGCAGCTGAAGGCGTGCAGAAAGTTCCTGTCCAGGGGTATCTATGACACCTGTGACGTGGCATCTCGTGCTGCGGCCCAAGGTATAGTGATGCGCAGGCTCTCATGGCTGCGTGCCTCTGACCTGGACAACCGTACCCAGCAGAGACTGGCCGACGTCCCTTGCCGGGGGGATAACATTTTTGGTGAGAAGGTCGAGCAGCTGGTGGACCAACTGCATCAGCGGGAAACCGCCCTCGACAAGCTCTCCCACCGGGCGCCTTCAGCATCCACCTCAGCAGGTGGACGTTTTTCCCGGGCCCAGCAGGCTACACCCTATTCTTTTGCAAAGCGTAGGTACACCCAGCCGGCCCGAAGGCCTCGTCAGGCACAGGGACAGCCCCAGCGCGCTCGTTCTCGTCAACAGCGTGCGCCTAAGCAGCCCCCTGCGTCTCCATAGCAAAAGCCGGGGCCGGGCTTTTGACTGGATCCACGGGAACATAGCCGCCCTCAAAGTGTCCGTACCGGACGATCTGCCGGTCGGAGGGAGGTTAAAATTTTTTCACCAAAGGTGGCCTCTCATAACCTCCGACCAGTGGGTTCTCCAAATAGTGCGGTGCGGATACGCCCTGAATTTGGCCTCCCTGCCACCAAATTGTCCTCCGGGAGCTCAATCCTTCAGCTCCCATCACAAGCAGGTACTTGCAGAGGAACTCTCCGCCCTTCTCAGCGCCAATGCGGTCGAGCCCGTACCACCCGGGCAGGAAGGGCAGGGATTCTATTCCAGGTACTTCCTTGTGGAAAAGAAAACGGGGGATGCGTCCCATCCTAGACCTGAGAGGCCTGAACAAATTCCTGGTCAAAGAAAAGTTCAGGATGCTTTCCTTGGGCACCCTTCTGCCAATGATTCAGAAAAATGATTGGCTATGTTCCCTGGATTTAAAGGACGCATACACTCACATCCCGATACTGCCAGCTCACAGACAGTATCTCAGATTCCGCCTGGGCACACGGCACTTTCAGTATTGTGTGCTGCCCTTTGGGCTCGCCTCTGCCCCACGAGTGTTTACAAAGTGCCTCGTGGTGGTGGCGGCGTATCTACGCAAGCTGGGAGTGCACGTGTTCCCATATATCGACGATTGGCTGGTCAAGAACACCTCGGAGGCAGGAGCCCTCCGGTCCATGCAGTGCACTATTCAACTTCTGGAGCTGCTGGGGTTTGTGATAAATTACCCAAAGTCCCATCTCCAGCCAACCCAGTCTCTGGAATTCATAGGAGCTCTGCTGAATACCCAGACGGCTCAGGCCTTCCTTCCCGAAGCGAGGGCCAACAACCTCCTGTCCCTGGCTTCGCGGACCAGAGCGTCTCAGCAGGTCACAGCTCGGCAGATGTTGAGACTTCTGGGTCATATGGCCTCCACAGTTCATGTGACTCCCATGGCTCGTCTTCACATGAGATCTGCTCAATGGACCCTAGCTTCCCAGTGGTTCCAAGCCACCGGGAATCTAGAAGATGTCATCCGCCTCTCCACCAGTTGCCGCACGTCACTGCTCTGGTGGACCATTCGGACCAATTTGACTCTGGGACGTCCATTCCAAATTCCGCAGCCCACGAAAGTGCTGACGACGGATGCATCTCGCCTGGGGGGGGGAGCTCATGTCGATGGGCTACACACCCAGGGTCTGTGGTCCCTCCAGGAAAAGGATCTGCAGATCAACCTCCTGGAGCTCCGAGCGATCTGGAACGCACTGAAGGCTTTCAGAGATCGGCTGTCCTGCCAAATTATCCAAATTCGGACAGACAATCAGGTTGCAATGTATTACACCAACAAGCAGGGGGCACCGGATCTCGCCCCCTGTGTCAGGAAGCCGTCGGGATGTGGCGTTGGGCCGGCCGGTTCGGCATGCTTCTCCAAGCCACATACCTGGCAGGCGTAAACAGTCTGGCCGACAGACTGAGCAGAGTCATGCAACCGCACGAGTGGTCGCTTCATTCCAGAGTGCTACGCAAGATCTTCCGAGAGTGGGGCACCCCCTCGGTGGACCTTTTCGCCTCTCAGACCAACCACAAGCTGCCTCTGTTCTGTTCCAGACTGCAGGCACACGGCAGGCTAGCGTCGGATGCCTTTCTCCTCCATTGGGGGACCGGCCTCCTGTATGCTTATCCTCCCATACCTTTGGTGGGGAAGACCTTACTGAAGCTCAAGCAAGACCATGGCACCATGATTCTGATAGCGCCCTTTTGGCCCCGTCAGATCTGGTTCCCTCTTCTTCTGGAGTTGTCCTCCGAAGAACCGTGGAGATTGGAGTGTTTTCCGACTCTCATTTCGCAGAACGACGGAGCGTTGCTGCACCCCAACCTTCAGTCCCTGGCTCTTACGGCCTGGATGTTGAGGGCGTAGACTTCACTGCGTTGGGTCTGTCTGAGGGTGTCTCCCGTGTCTTGCTTGCCTCTAGGAAGGATTCCACTAAAAAGAGTTACTTTTTCAAGTGGAGGAGGTTTGTCGTTTGGTGTGAGAGCAAGGCCCTAGAACCTCGTTCTTGCCCTGCACAGAACCTGCTTGAATACCTTCTGCACTTATCAGAGTCTGGCCTCAAGACCAACTCAGTAAGGAATCACCTTAGTGCGATTAGTGCTTACCATTATCGTGTGGAAGGTAAAGCCATCTCTGGAGAGCCTTTAGTCGTTCGATTCATGAGAGGCTTGCTTTTGTCAAAGCCCCCTATCAAGCCTCCTACAGTGTCATGGCATCTCAACGTCATCCTCACCCAGCTGATGAAACCTCCTTTTGAGCCACTGAATACCTGCCATCTGAAGTACTTGACCTGGAAGGTCATTTTCTTGGTGGCAGTTACTTCAGCTCGTAGGGTCAGTGAGCTTCAAGCCCTGGTAGCTCATGCTCCATATACCAAGTTTCATCACAACAGAGTAGTGCTCCGCACCCACCCAAAGTTCCTGCCGAAGGTGGTGTCGGAGTTCCATCTTAACCAGTCAATTGTCTTGCCAACATTCTTCCCCAGGCCGCATACCCGCCCTGCTGAACGTCAGTTGCACACATTGGACTGCAAGAGAGCATTGGCCTTCTATTTGGAGCAGACACAGCCCCACAGACAGTCCGCCCAATTGTTTGTTTCTTTCGACCCTAACAGGCTAGGGGTCGCTGTCGGGGAAACGCACCATCTCCAATTGGCTAGCAGATTGCATTTCCTTCACTTACGCCCAGGCTGGGCTGGCTCTTGAGGGTCATGTCACGGCTCATAGTGTTAGAGCCATGGCAGCGTCAGTGGCCCACTTGAAGTCAGCCACTATTGAAGAGATTTGCAAGGCTGCGACGTGGTCATCTGTCCACACATTCACATCACATTACTGCCTTCAGCAGGATACCTGACGCGACAGTCGGTTCGGGCAGTCTGTGCTGCAGAATCTGTTTGGGGTGTAAATCCAACTCCACCCTCCAGGACCCGAATTTATTCTGGTCAGGCTGCACTCTCAGTTAGTTGTTCTTCATAGGTCAATTTCTGTTATATCCTCGCCGTTGCGAGGTTCCATTGACCTGGGTTCTTGTTTTGAGTGAGCCTGAGAGCTAGGGATACCCCAGTTGTGAGAACAAGCAGCCTGCTTGTCCTCGGAGAAAGTGAATGATACATACCTGTAGCAGGTGTTCTCCGAGGACAGCAGGCTGATTGTTCTCACCTACTCTCCCTCCTCCCCTTTGGAGTTGCGTTTCATAATTTTGCTTGTCATTCAACTGGCGGGAGCGGTCACGCACGGGCGGGAAGACGGCCGCGCATGCGCGGTGGGCGTGCCCTGCGTGCGGACCGCCCGCGAAGCTTCTTCCGGTTGGTGGGGGGCTGACGCGGATGTCACCCAGTCGTGAGAACAATCAGCCTGCTGTCCTCGGAGAACACCTGCTACAGGTATGTATCATTCACTACTCAGGCCTACCTGCAAATTATTTCTTCGGTGGCTTCAAGGGAAGTGGGCCCACAATCCTGTGGGTTTCAAAGTGCCCAGAAAACCATTCTCAGACCAAGAAAACAAACTGCTAGGCATCTTAAGCAGTCCCGACAACAGAGCTAACATCGGGAGGGGAGGAAATTTACTTGATCTCAGTGGAGTAGCCGCCTAGTGGTTAGTGCAGTGGACTTTGATCTTGGGGCGGTGAGTTCAATTCCCACTGCAGCTCTTTGTGACTCTGGGCAAGTCACTTAACCCTCCATTGCCCCTGGTACAAAATAAGTACCTGAATATATGTAAACTGCTTTGAATGTAGTTGCAGAAAAACCTCAAAGTCAGCTATATCAAGTCCCATTTCCCTTTCCCTATTTGAGATTCTACATGGAATGTTAATGTTGCTATTCCACTAGCAACATTCCATGTAGAAGCCTGCCCTTGCAGATCACCAATGCGGCCGCGCAGGCTTCTGTTTCTCTGAGTCTGACGTCCTGTACATACGTGCAGGACGTCAGACTCACAGAAACAGAAGCCTGCGCGGCCGCATTGGTGATCTGCAAGGGCAGGCTTCGACATGGAATGTTGCAAGTGGAGGAGTAGCCTAGTGGTTAGTGCAGTGGCCTTTGATCCTGGGGGACTGGGTTTGATTCCCACTGCAGCTCCTTGTGACTCTGGGCAAGTCATTTAACCCTCCATTGCCCCTGGTACAAAATAAGTACCTGAATATATGTAAACCGCTTTGAATGTAGTTGGAAAAACCTCAGACAGGCGGTATGTCAAGTCTCAGTTCCCTTTCCTTTCTGTGGCTACTGTTGTTGCTTGGCAGATTCAATAAACATATATTAAAAAAAAAAAAAAGTCTACCTCTGGACTAAATTATGGGTAATTATGATGGGTTCTGAAGCCATGGCAGTCTTACGGCATAGATATTTTTCTTGCGTGCCGACTCCTAAGGTGGACCCCAACATCAGGTAACTATGATTTAGGTTGTTCTTACCAATGTGCATCACTTTGCATTTGTATACATTAAATGTCATCTGCCATTTGGATGCCCAGTCTTCCAGTTTCCTAAGGTCTTCTTGTAATTTTTTTTACATCCTGTTTCTTTATTATTAGGTCTGCCTCTTCTGTTTGGGTAGCAGCGGCATGGGCTTTCTACTAACCTGGAAAGAACTGCATATAACCCTCTAAATACTTAATTACTCTAACCTTGTATCTGCTCTGTCAGATTTACAGTCTAGGCAGTAGCAAATTCAGTAATTAGAAGGAAACCCAGTATTCAAAAGATATAATAAGATAGTTTATTAGCAAAAGCATCTTACCCAAAGATAGTACGGGCAGTTCAGACATTCACATGGTAGAACAACACTTCACAACTGATGACATGTGCCTTCAAAGGTTGCTGGCTTCACTCTTCTTGTCCGAAAACACTGCTTAGGTAGCAGACCTTTTATACAATTTTGATCCCATAGATCCTTATGAGCATTTCACTTTCCCACCTTCACTTTTGTCATAATTGGCACATATATCCAATTATGCCCAAGTTCTAACTTTTCTTATCTTTCATCCAATTAGGACCCAGTTTCAACCTTAGCAAGTTTGCTTATCTCTTATCCAATTATGACCAAGTTTCAGCTCTCCTATCTCCAAACTTCGCTTACCCTTAAATTGAACTTTTCTTCGCCTGGCCCAATTATTTTTATAGTTTCTCAGTATGCCTATGTCCAACCCTTGCCAACTTTGTAACTCTGCCAAGGTTAAGCAGGCTGTCACATTTCTTCAGTGAAATATCAGGACTGAGAGATGCTATGATTTTAGAGGCCTAGTTTACTTTCGACAGCCTGAACCTGTTTTTCGCTGCATCCCCAACGGTCCCGTTTCACCGACTAGGGCTTCATCAGGGGAAGAGCTCCCTGCAACACCAACCTGTGGTAAGCACCAGGCAGGCCTGTGAAGCCGCCAAAATCAAATGCTTCACAGGCCTGCCTGGTGCTCACCACAGGTTGGTGTTGCAGGGAGCTCTTCCCCTGATGAAGCCCTAGTCGGTGAAACGGGACTGTTGGGAAGCCCCTGATTGGAGCAGCAACAAGCTAAGTAGCTGTGGTGTTAGATTTTTATTGTTGATACAGCACCGTTATGAAGTATAGACACACTGTTAAGGGAGGATGAAGGTAGGGGATCAATGATTATCGTTACCACATAATGATCACTTTATTGATTAAAAAGGTGGTACTGGTCTGAGGTCCCCTCTTCCTCAGTTCTCATTCAATGTTTCATGATTGACTTATTATACCAGCTGGTTGTGAGTATTCATATTTCAGCGGAAGATTCCCTGTTACTTTCAAAGAAATGAAGCAAATTGGTGAGGCAAGATTTTCCTTGGCTCAATCTATGCTAACTCTTCATTTGTATTCCATAATTTTATTCTTTATAATAGTTTCCCCTATTTTCCCCAGCACTAAAGTCAAGCTTATGGGTCTCTAATTTCCCGGATCACCCCTGGATTCCTTTTAAAATATTGGTGTTGTATTGGCCACCCTCCAGGTACTATGGATCATTTTAATGACAGGTTATAGATCATTAACAACAGATCAGCAATTTCATGTTTGAGTTCTTTCTGTACGCTGGGGTGTGTATCATCCGGTCCAGGTTTGGATAACTTCCTGAAAGAAAAGTCCATAAGCCATTATTAAGATGGACTTGGGGGGAAAAAATCTACTGCTTCTTTCTAGGATAAGCAGCATAAAATCAATTTTACTGTTGGGGATTTTGCTAGGTACTTGTAACCTGGATTGGCCACTGTTGGAAGAAGATACTGGGGTTGATGGACCTTCAGTCTGTCCCCGTATCAGCTAAAGGCCCATCCTCTGTAACCACTAACTACAGTCCTCGTCTCCACGACCTCCACCACCCTTTCCGTAAACGAATGCTTTCTTAGATTCCTATTTCCTCTTAAGTTCATCGTATGTCCCTTCATTTGTACATTAATGCCACTCAGATATTTAAATGTCTGTATCATATCCCCTCTCTCCTTTCTCTTCCCAGCGTATATAAGCCTGTCCCTATATGTCCAAGACTACTTACCAATTTTATAGCAGTCCTCTGGACCAACTCCATCCTGTTTATATCTTTCCGTATGGTATCGGGTTTTTTTTTTCAATTTTCAAGTGCCTGAACTGAGCATATGCAGGGGGTGCGGCGTTGGTGGCTGAAGTACGCTGCCGACTGCTGCATTGCTGAAACAGCACAGTAAGGGGCTCATGCAGTGAACTTCTTCGCCACCAGTGATTCAACCAATGCCACAATTTTGGAGTGGGCTTAAGCTCAGAGGAGGGGGGGGGGTGGGGGGGAGGCCCCTGAGGTACTGCCCAGGGGAGAATAGATGCTGGATAGGGGGTGCAATAGAGTGAACTCAAACATACTCTGAAATGTCTATATGCAAATGCTAGGAGTCTAAGAAATAAGATGGGAGAGTTGGAATATATTGCACTAAATGAAAAATTGGATATAATAGGCATTACTGAGACCTGGTGGAAGGAGGATAACCAGTGGGACACTGTCATACCGGGGTACAAAGTATATCGTAATGATAGGGTGGACCGGACTGGTGGAGGGGTAGCATTGTATATTAACGAGAGCCTTGACTCAGATAGATTACAAATTCAGCAGGACACAAATCACACCTTTGAATCACTGTGGGTTGAAATTCCATGTATAAAAGGGAAAAAAATGGTGATAGGAGTGTACTACCGTCTGCCTCGCCAGGATGAGCAGGTAGACACAGAAATGATAAAAGAAATCAGAGACGCGAACAAAATGGGCAATGTGATAATAATGGGTGACTTCAATTATCCAAATATAGACTGGGTAAATGTAACATCGGGACACGCTACAGAGATACAATTCCTTGATGAAATCAAGGACAGCTTTATGGAGCAACTGGTGCAGGAGCCGACGAGAGAAGGAAAAATTCTAGACTTGGTCCTTAGTGGAGCGCATGATCTGGTGAGGGACGTTATGGTACTGGGGCCGCTTGATAACAGTGACCATAATATGATCAGTTTTGACATCGACCTTGAAGTAACTGTACACAGAAAGTCAAATACGTTAGCGTTTAACTTTAAAAAAGGAGACTATGATAAAATGAGAAGAACAGTAAAAAAAAAAAACTTAGGGGGGCAACTGAGAGTAAAAACTGTACAACAGGCGTGGACGCTGTTCAAAAATACCATCCTGGAGGCCCAGGCCATACATATTCCGCAAATTAGAAAAGAAAGACGGAAGTCCAAAAGACACCCGGCCTGGGTGAAAAGTGAGGCGAAGGAAGCTATTAGGGCTAAAAGAAACGCCTTCAGAAAATGGAAGAAGGAACCATCTGAAAATAACAAGGAACAGCATAAGGAGTGTCAAAGCAAATGCAAGGCGCAGATTAAGAAGGCCAAGAGGGAGTATGAAAAAAAGATAGCATCCGAGGACATGGATTACTGATACCAAGTCAGCATGGCTTTTGTGTGGGGAAATCTTGCCTGACCAATTTACTTCAATTCTTTGAAGGAGTGAACAAACATGTGGACAAAGGGGAGTCGGTTGATATTGTGTATCTGGATTTTCAAAAGACGTTTGACAAGGTACCTCAAGAAAGGCTACAGAGGAAATTGGAGGGTCATGGGATAGGAGGAAATGTCCTATTGTGGATTAAAAACTGGTTGAAGGATAGGAAACAGAGAGTGGGGTTAAATGGGCAGTATTCACAATGGAGAAGGGTAGTTAGTGGGGTTCCTCAGGGGTCCGTGCTAGGACCGCTGCTTTTTAATATATTTATAAATGATTTAGAGATGGGAGTAACTAGCGAGGTAATTAAATTTGCTGATGACACAAAGTTATTCAAAGTCATTAAATCACGACAGGATTGTGAAAAATTACAAGAGGACCTTACGAGACTGGGAGACTGGGCGGCTAAATGGCAGATGATGTTTAATGTGAGCAAGTGCAAGGTGATGCATGTGGGAAAAAAGAACCCGAATTATAGCTACGTCATGCAAGGTTCCACGTTAGGAGTTACGGACCAAGAAAGGGATCTGGGTGTCGTCGTCGTCGATAACACACTGAAACCTTCTGCTCAGTGTGCTGCTGCGGCTAAGAAAGCGAATAGAATGTTGGGTATTATTAGGAAAGGTATGGAAAACAGGTGTGAAGATGTTATAATGCCGTTGTATCGCTCCATGGTGCGACCGCACCTTGAGTATTGTGTTCAATTCTGGTCGCTGCATCTCAAGAAAGATATAGTAGAATTGGAAAAGGTGCAGCGAAGGGCGACTAAAATGATAGCGGGGATGGGACGACTTCCCTATGAAGAAAGACTAAGGAGGCTAGGGCTATACAGCTTGGAGAAGAGACGGCTGAGGGGAGACATGATAGAGGTATATAAAATAATGAGTGGAGTGGAACAGGTGGATGTGAAGCTTCTGTTCACGCTTTCCAAAAATACTAGGACTAGGGGGCATGCGATGAAACTACAGTGTAGTAAATTTAAAACAAATCGGAGAAAATTTTTCTTCACCCAACGTGTAATTAAACTCTGGAATTCGTTGCCGGAGAAAGTGGTGAAGGCGGTTAGCTTAGCAGAGTTTAAAAAGGGGTTGGATGGTTTCCTAAAGGACAAGTCCATAAACCGCTACTAAACGGACTTGGAAAAATCCAAAATTCCAGGAATAACATGTATAGAATGTTTGTACGTTTGGGAAGCTTGCCAGGTGCCCTTGGCCTGGATTGGCTGCTGTCGTGGACAGGATGCTGGGCTCGATGGACCCTTGGTCTTTTCCCAGTATGGCATTACTTATGTACTCCCACTTACCCAGAGTGGTGTTCTCTCTCTTGTGTTCCTCTGTCATCACCCATTTTCTCTCTCAAATGTGCCTCCCCTCATATTCTTTTTCCCCTCTCTCCAGCCCAACCTCCCTCCCTTGCACGCACAGTTGGTCTGGCATCTCTCTCATTGCCTGGTTTACCTTTTCATTTTCAGTTAAGTTTTTGTCCTGCAGCAGCTGTATTGAAACGCTGTCTTAGTATGCACAGGGCCTTTCCTTCTTACCCATTCCACCCCCTTCTGAAAATAGGATGAGCGTCAGAGGGAAAGGCCCGGTGCAGGTTGAGGTAGTGTTTCAATTGGGCTACCACTGGAGGATGAAGACTTACTGAAAAAGGTGGGAGGGGAGGGAGAGACGCTGGACCGACTGTGCATGCATGTGGGGGGGGGGGGGGGGGAGGGCAGTTAATTATTAATTGCCATTATATTTTTTTAATCGTGACTAACATGCAGTCTTCGTTACTTTATAACTTTGTAAGTCTAAGTACTTTGGAAATAAGCCTCCACATTTGGTCTTATAAGCTAGCTAATGCTGCAAAACTGTTAAAAGCAGGCCAAAATCTGCATTTGTCTGTGTTAAAATATATATTTTTTTTTATTAGAAAAACTCTTTACAATACTGAAAATACACACTGCACAACTAATTACACATTTTAGTTCACAATTGAGAGAGAATCATTAACTAATCAAAACTAAAGGGGGGGTTGGTACAAGTAGTCACTTTTTGTTTTTAAATACAAACCACTGTGTGATCACAGTAAGAGATCTTTCTGCCGTACGTGGAGTAAAGAGAACTGCAGAATGTAAATGACTAAGTTCCATCGGTGCATGGCAGGAGACCAGCTCCGGAGAGCTGCATTTCTAGAAAAGAGAGCATGGAAACCTTGAAGGCACTCTTGGACAGCGCTTCCTCAGCAGAAGAGGATGTGGAGTTGGGGCCCTTAAAGTGCAAATTTCTTCTTCCTCTTTTTCTTCCCGGCTGTCGTCTTCGTAGCAGAAGAGTCGGCAGGATGTTTGGAACGAGTGTGTATCCTACAAAGAAGCACAAGTTGAAAGCAAACTTCATACCGTGTGTGACTCAGGCAACAGTAATGCTCACAATACACACTTCACTCAATGGGCCAAAGGGTTTTTCACATATAATTTTGTAACAGGGAACCTCTTTTAGAAAGATGATACAGCTGTCTATGTGCTCTTATGCAAAAGGTTTAGCCAGGGAAGATCCAGTAGCACAAGACAAATCCTGTACACATTTATACCTTTTTTTAGCACACAGGTCCAGCTGAGAGGGCTCATTCCATGCTGCATGAGTCATTTATCTACACCCCCTCCCCCCCCCCCCCAATCTCCCACTCAAAAATCAACAAAGCACAGAACTCACTCTTAGAAGCCAGTGGAAGAAAAGATGTGACACCTGCTATTGCAGGCTGCAGACGTGAACTGGTGAGTATCACGGGTAGGATATCGTGTACAAACTTGGACTAAGGTGGAATTAAACTTCGGCGGTGGTGTGGGGGGGGGGGGGGGGGGGTCCAGAGCCCGAGGTGAGGGGGTACATTTGAGCCCCCACCCACTTTAACCCCCCCCTGCCATTGCCGAACCCCCCACCACCAACTTTGACCCCCCTTCCCCCCCACCATTGCTGACCCCTACCTTTGCTGGCGGGGGACCCCCAACCCCCGCCAGCCGAGCCCAGGTCCTCCTCTTCCCAATCCCGCGCAAGGCTTCGTTCTAGTCTGACGTCCTACACGTTGTACGAAGCCTTGCGCTGGAAGAGGAGGACCTCGCTGGCTGATCTGCACAGCTTCGTTCTGTTTCTGTGAGTCTGACGTCCTGCACGTCGAAGCCTTGCGTGAGATTGGGAAGAAGAGGACATCGACTTGGCTGGCGGGGGTTGGGGTCCCCCGCCAGCAAAGGTAGGCGGCAGCGGGAGTTGTCAGCAGGGGCAAATCTATGGGGGCCCAGGCCCCCGTGGCCCCATACTGGCTACGCCCCTGTGTTTAAGAGGGAATTGAGTCAAACATAGTAACATACAAAGTATTCTACATGAAACAGAAGCAGTGTGGAATCCTTGTGGATAGAAATTCCATGTGTGAAAGGAAGGAGTATTCTGGTAGGGCTGTATTAACCATCCGCAGGACAGATGAAGCAGCGTTTACAGAAATTAGGAAAGCAACAGTGTAATAACGGGTGATTTCAATGACCACGATATTGACTGGATAAATGTTACATCAGGGAATGCTACGGAGGTAAAATTCCAAGACGTAATACATGACTGCTTCTTGGAACAACTGGTCCAGGAATCAACAAGAGGGGAAGCTATTTTAGATCTTGTCCTTAGTGGAATGCAGAGCACAGCACCAGAGGTAACGGTAATCATAACACGATCAAAGTTGAGCCAATATCTGGAATGAAGTCACAAAGGAAATCTACTGTAGCAGCATTTCATTTTTGAGAGGGCGACTATCAGCTGCAAAGGTTAGGACTTTAAATCAGGCATGGACGTTGTGAAGTGAAAGAGGCTATTAGAGCCAAAAGAACATCTTTCAAAGAATGGAAAAAGGACCCGAATAAATATGCAATATACAAACTGCCAAGTTGGATGCAAAGCATTGATCAAGAAGACTAAAAGAGAATAAGAGAAACTTGCTGCACAGGTAACAACTTTTCTAGGTACATCGAAAGCAGAAAACCTGTGAGGGAATCGGTGGGGACCATTAGATCATGAAGGAGCAAAAGGGGCACTCAGGGAGGACAAGGCCATAACAAAGAGACTAAATCATTTTTTTTGCTTTGGTCTTTATGTAAGATCTACCTGTAACACAAATGACTTTCAAGGGAGACAATGCCAAGGAACTGAAAGAAATCTCGGTGAAGTGGGAAGATGTACTGAGCCAAATCCACAAATTTAAAGAGTAGTAAATCACCTGGACAGGATGGTAGGCACCCTAGGATACTAAAAACTCAAACATGAAATTGTTAGTGATCTGTAACCTGTTGTTAAAGTACCTGAAGATTGGAGGGGGCCAATGTAAAGCCAATTTTAATAAGGGTTCCAGGGGCGATCCGTGAAATTACAGACTGGTAAGCTTGACATCAGTGCCGGACAAAATAGAGGAAACTATTATAAAGAATAAAATGATGGAATACATATATAAACCTGGTTTAATGGGACAGAGTCAGCATGGGTTCAGCCCAGGGAAGTCTTGCCTCATCAATTTGCTTCATTTTTTGAAGGCACGAATAAACATGTCAAAAGTGAGCTGGTAGATTTTCAAGAAAGCTTTTGACAAAGTCCCTCAAGACAGCCTCCTGAGTCATGTGATAGGAGGCAATCTCCATCTATGGATTAGGAATTGGTTATTGGCCAGAAAACTGAGGGTAGGGTTAAATGACCATTTTTCTCAATGGAGGAAGGTGAATAGTGGGGTGTTGCAGGGATCGGTGCTATTTAACATATTTATAAATGATCTGGAAATCGGAACGATAAGCCAGGTGAATTTGCAGATGACACAAAACTATTCAAAGTTGTTAAAAGCCACGCGGACTATGAAAAATTGCAGGGAGACCTTAGGAAACCGGAAGACTGGGCATCCAAACGGCAGATGAAATTTAATGTGGACAAATGCAAAAGTGATGCACATTGGGAAGAACAATCGAAATCATGGTTACCAGATGCTAGAGTCCAACTTTGCAGTCAGCACCCAAGAAAAAGATCCAGGTGTCATTGTAGACAATAACCTGAAATCTTCTGCCCAGTGTGTGGTGGCAGCGGCCAAAAAAAGCAAACAGGATGCTAGGAATTATTAGGAAAGGGACGGTAAATCAAACCAAGAATACTATAATGCCTCAGACTGTGAGCTGTTAATATATGGCCTGGTTTTAGATCTGCCACTGGAATTGTGATGGACAAAGCCACAGAGCCAAAAACATCTGAAAAAGTACTGATTAGGTCAAACAAGTAACAAATGAATTAATATTTGAGAATCTGCAGAAAGCAGGTCTGAACAATGAGTCTTGACACAAACAGGTACAGGTACAATATTCAAATAATACATAGCACCTGAAATGAAAGAATGATGGATAAAATGAATAAAATGTGGTTCTCAAAATGGGGCCTATTTTAGTATATTTTTTGTATAAAATGATACTGATACAGAGATCAGAAGGTGTTGTGAAAGGTGTTGATGAAATATGTGAAACTGGTATCTCAACAGAAAAAAATGTTAGTAACCGCAAAAACAGTTTGTTCCAAAAAAACATGTTGATATTACCGGAAAATGTTGCAACCTTGTGAAATACATGGAACGGAAGAGCTGGGTACAAAATGCACAGATGGCAGGACGCGACAGTTTAACCGCAGAAATTGAGAAATATTTGAAAAAAAAACAGGTCCCAAAATAGGTGCTGCCATAGACTTCAATAGAGAGATGAGAGTATAAAAGAAGGGTGATTTTGGCTTAAGTTCGGAGTCGTCCCCAACGCATCTCAGACGGCAGAGCGCTGTGCCATTGAACCCAGAATCTGTCCGATGTCTGTATTACTTTGAAACTTTGGTAAGAATAAATGCCTTCTATCTGAAACCTATCTCTGTCTTCATTTTCAAGTATTCCTTACCTGTTACTTATTTTACAAACTAAACTAAACCCACACCAGACACTCATTTTGTGCACAAAATACTGATAGATTCAAATAGACCATATGTGGGAACATAAATGGCCCAGAATACACCTAGATCCAGAAAGGCAGAAAGCAGAGGTCATGGGGATCAGTTTTGAATTACGCCTTCTGATGCCTCCCCAGAACCAACCACCCTGGGATTGGAGGGAAACTATAAAGAATCTTCTGGATGAACTTAAGATGTTCCCCTCCCCATTTGGAAAAGTCCAGAAGGGGTCTAAAAGAGGTCCATTTAAAACAGAGCCCACTAAAGACAGAGAAAATACCTGCATATAAATGCTTACAGCATTACGGACATCCAGTAGCACTTTAGAAATGATTTAGTACCTCAAAAATGATTTAGTATCTCAAAAAAGATATAGTAGAATTGGAAAAGGTACAGCGAAGGGCGACGAAAATGATAGTGGGGATGGGACGACTTTCCTATGAAGAGAGGCTGAGAAGGCTAGGGCTTTTCAGCTTGGAGAAGAGACGGCTGAGGGGAGATATGATAGAAGTGTATAAAATAATGAGTGGAATGGATCGGGTGGATGTGAAGCGACTGTTCACGCTATCCAAAAATACTAGGACTAGAGGGCATGAATTGAAGCTACAGTGTGGTAAATTTAAAACGAATCGGAGAAAATTTTTCTTCACCCAACGTGTAATTAGACTCTGGAATTCGTTGCCGGAGAACGTGGTACGGGCGGTTAGCTTGACGGAGTTTAAAAAGGGGTTAGACAGATTCCTAAAGGACAAGTCCATAGACCGCTGTTAAATAGACTTGGAAAAATTCCGCATTTTTAGGTATAACTTGTCTGGAATGTTTTTACGTTTGGGGAGCGTGCCAGGTGCCCTTGACCTGGATTGGCCACTGTCGGTGACAGGATGCTGGGCTAGATGGACCTTTGGTCTTTCCCAGTATGGCACTACTTATGTACTTATGTACTTATGTACCAGTAGTGGCTTCGGTTCTAGTCGAAACCGAGCTGCGCATTCAGTTTTGGCTAGAACCAAAGCAACCGGTTTCAGTCGGTCTCTACCCAAAATCCAGCTGCAGGTAGTTCAGCCTGTGCGCGTCCTTCATACATACTCTCCCGTATTCGCACATTGGACAGACAACTAATATGGATACAAACTTATTTCTCTTCACTCACCCGCTCCAGCCTGCAGACCCTCAACTCCAACCCTCCTCCCTCTCACCACAGCAGACCTCCAGCCCCAGTTCCATCCTCTAGGCTGCAGACCCCCAACCCAAACCTTCCTCCCCTATCCTCAGCCTCCCCCCCCTCCCCCTCTTCTGGTTCTCCTCTAAGGCGGCCCCACAGCACAGATCCTCCACCCAGTAGCAGTTTCCTGGCACCCTAGGATATTTCCCGCTCTGGTTCACAGTTACCTGGATTCCTCTGGTTCTAAAATGATGACCTCTTCCTCTTCACTGTCAGACAGTACAACTACATCAACATCTACGAGAGAAACCAAAAATCAGAAGGTAATGCTTATTATACATCTCCTGGGAGAGAAACTCTCTCTCCTAGCTTTCCAACATCAATGGAAAAGTGAAATCACAAGCTGAACCCCAAATCCAAACAACTAGCTCATGGGGCAGAAAGCAGGGTAAGCTGCCAGAGTACAGTGCAGACAGCAACATTCACACTGACTCAGGGAAACGTGGTAACGGCTGTTAGCGTATCTGGGTTTAAAAAAGGTTTGGACAAATTCCTGGAAGAAAAGTCCAGTCTGCTATTGAGGCAGGCATGGGAAGCAACTGCTTGCCCTGGGATTTGTAGTATGGAGTGTTGCCATGATTTGGGTTTCTGCCAGGTACTTGTGACCTGGCTTGGCCACTGTTCAGAAAACATGATACTGGGCTAGATGGACCATTGGTCTGACCCAGTATGGCTACTCTTATGTTCTTAAGGACGATAGTGGGCTGCCCCGGGCTAGGACAGAGTGTCCATGTGAGGGAGAGCGGTGGCAGGCTGTCTCGGGATGAAACAGAGACAACCGCCTGAAGGAGAGGGAGCAGTGGTAGCCTGCCCTGGGATGAAATTGTGGCGGGTTGCCCCAGGACAAAACAGAGGCAGCCATGGGAGAGAAAAGGGTGACAAGACTGCCCTGGGATGGAACAGAGATGACCGTGTGAACGAGAGCGCTGATAATAAAACGGTGGTAGCTGTGTGAGGGAAAGCGGTTGCAGACTGTCCCAGGATGAAACAGTAGTGGCCACGTGAGGGAGGATGGTGACAGGCTGCCCCAGGATGAAACAGAGGCAGCTGCGAGAAGTAGGGTGGTGGTGGGCTGCTCTGGGTAAAACCAAAGTGAGAACACTGCCTAATGCTTCTGTGCGAAAAGGACTATAGGAACATTACACTGGGGGCCTCTGATACTTACCAGACTTTTTCTCTTCCTTTCCCGATATGTCTTCCATCTCGATATTCTGGGTCACTGCAAGGGTAGGATCATCAATGGCCCCTTCGTCATCCTCATCTTCCACTTGTCCCTCCTCCTCCTCCATGTCTCTCCAGGAACTTTCAAGCCCCTCCCCGATTTGTGCTGTCCCTGTGGCCCACAAGACTGGTTTAGAAACCCTGCTCTGGTTAAGAAAAACCCCAAAAAGACAGGCACTTCTCTGTGTAAATATCTTCCTTTCCATTTTATCTATCTATCTACTTATCATTTCTATAGCGCTACAAGGCACAGCAGCGCTGTACACCATACACAGAAGACAGTCCCTGCTCAAAGAGCTTACAATCTAGATAAGACAGGTAAACAGACAGGACAATTAAGGGTAAGGGAATAAAGAGGTGAGGACAAAGGACAGGGTAAGTGAGTTAGGAGTCAAAAGCAGTGGTAAAGAGGTGGGTTTTGAGTTTAGACGTGTTTATCATTTCTGTTTATTTTACGGCAGGTTTCCTCACAAAAGAAACACGGCAGCTATCAGTAGAGAAAAACCTCTCTTAGCCTGCCCAGTTGCCCCTGCCTGTGTCATCTCTGATCCCAAGTGGTAACACTCGGTACTTATCACAGGCATTCAGTTCTGACTAAGGGCGTTAGAAGCTGTGACCTCGGACATTGGTGCAAAGCTTTAACATTAACGTAACAAGAAGGGTTACTGCATCAGCAGGCAAAACTAATCATATGCAAATTTGAATTGCATATAGTCTGTGGCCTGATGATGGCTAGATGGATCTAGATGGGCTGGAGTGGGCTTTGATCATAAAACAGTGCAGAGCAAACATCTACGGTCTGTTCCCTGAAAATAACAAGGACAGAACAAGATCAAGTAAGTACATGTTATATTGCACCCTACCATATATGAGTTTATCTTGTTAGGCAGACTGGATGGACCGTACAGGTCTTTCTCTGTCGTCATCTACTATGTTACGCTGTTAAATCTGAAGCACACACTTTGTGCGCTAATCAGGGTAACCCTACTGGACACAGGCGCACAAGGTTTGGTAGTAAGGGCAACTAACACTGTCTGAGCTGTGTATGTGCTGGAATGTTATTCGTGGATAAATATCAGCCTTGGAAAAATGTTGCTGGAGAATTTTTGCGATGCCGATATTCATGTGCTGAACAAAACTTCCAGCACATGGGTGACACAAGTTTTTTTTTCCGCTTAGGCTTGTGTGCAGAACCGTTCATCATTATTATTATTAGCATTTGTATAGCGCTACCAGACGCACGCAGCGCTGAACACCTGATACAAAGAGACATCATCTGCTCTGTCTTAAAAAGTTGGGGGTACTGTTATGCTCACATCAAAACTTGCATCAAATCCTGTAAACTAAACTTTTCTAGGCCTCCTCAGACCTAGTGTTCGAGCTCTAGCATTGTCCTCTGCATCGCCTCATTACCATTCACTTTAATATGCTGTGGGCCAGTCACATTTATTTTATTTATTTCTTACATTTGTATCCCACATTTTCTCACCTATTTGCAGGCTCAATGTGGCTTACGTAGTACCGGAAAGGCGTTTGCCGTTTCCGGTGTGAACAAATTCAATGTGATGTTGTGGTAAGATGAAGTTTATATCAGGGGCGTATCTGGACTCTGGCGGTAGGGGGGGCCAGAGCCAGAGGGAGGGGGCACATTTTAGCTCCCCCCCCCCCCGGCGCCACCAATCCCCCCCCCGCCATTTCCGGACCCCCCCCCGCCACTGCTAGACCCCCCCCTCGCCACCAATGACACTCTCCACCCCCTCCCGCCGCCGCCAACCCTCCCCCGCTGCTGTCACTTACCTTTGCTGGCGGGGGACCCCAACCCCCTGCCAGCCGAGGTCCTCTCTTCCATGCAGGCTGCGCCGCTGCAAGTTGCAATGCTTCCTGTTCTTCTGAGTCTGACGTCCTGCACGTACAACGTGCAGGACGTCAGACTGAGTTCCAAATTCTGAGTCTGACGTCCTGCACGTTGTACGTGCAGGACGTCAGACTCAGAAGAACAGGAAGCGTTGCAACTTGCATCCTGCACGGAAGAGAGGACTTCGGCTGGCGGGGGCTTGGGGTCCCCCGCCAGCAAAGATCGGCGACGGGTTGGTGGCGGGAGGGAGGGAGGGGGAGGTGGAGAGGGTCTGTGGTAGGGGGGTCCAGGGCGAAATCTGCGGGGGCCCAGGCCCCTGTGGCCCCACGCAGATACGCCCCTGGTTTATATGGCAGAGCCACTATAAGATCATAGAGTGGAGGAGTAGATTTATGTTCATTACGTGCTTTAGTATTCTTGTGTAGCCGAGGTCAGGCATTTAGGTTGGATTGGGAGGGTATGCCTTTTTAAACAGGGTTTTTTTTTAGTATTTTCCAGAAGTAGGTGGTCGTACGTCATTTTCAAGGCTTTTGGTAGCGCATTCCACAGTTGTGTGCTTATGTAGGAAAAGCTGGATGCATAGATAGATTTGTATTTAAGACCTTTACAGCTTGGGCAGTGTAGATTTAGATATGTTCGTGTTAGATCAGAGGCGTTTCTGGTTGGTAACTCGATTAAGTCTCTCATGTATCCAGGCGCTTCGCTGTAGATAATTTTGTGAACCATGGTGCAGATTTTGAAGGCGATGCGTTCTTTGATTGGGAGCCAGTGTAGTTTTTCACGGAGGGGTTTTGCACTTTCAAATCGCGTTTTTCCAAATATAAGCCTAGCTGCCATGGATTTGCAAAGTGTTATCTTCTGCATGAAACCCTTCTTGCTAAATGCACGTGTCTGCCCATGCCAGCTTTTTGCATCGGCCCCCAATTGCTGATGTGTTTGTTAGTTTTGCCGTAATTTTTTTTTCTTTTTTTGCTTTGTTGGTTGATTGTTCTATAAGACAGTGAGGAGACCCTCTTCACCAGGCCCCTGAAAAATTCAGGTCAAGACTTTAGTGATCTGCACAAGAATCAGTGCAAAGAGGAACTGCTAGTGGCTTTTGCTGAACCAGAAAAACATAGGGTAAGCTCTGTTTACCCTGTATGAAACTGGTAGCTGCTCACACTTTCCAAAAATACTAGGACTAGGGGGCATGCGATGAAGCTACAATGTAGTAAAATGAATCTTAGAAAATCTTTCTTCACTCAACGTGTAATTAAACTCTGGAATTCGTTGCCAGAGAATGTGGTAAAGGCGGTTAGCTTAGCGGAGTTTTAAAAAGGTTTGGACGGCTTCCTAAAGGAAAAGTCCATAGACCGTTATTAAATGGACTTGGGGAAAATGCACTATTTCTGGGATAAGCAGTATAAAATGTTTTGTACATTTTTGGGATTTGTGACCTGGATTGGCTACTGTTGGAAACAGGATGCTGGGCTCGATGGACCCTTGGTCTTTCCCAGTATGGCAATACTTATGTACTTAAAAAGGAAAAACTTATGTCATGTGTATCAAAGAATTGTAATAAACTGTACCCTTGCTTTAAGGGTGAGGCACAGATTAGTCTTGAGATGTCTAGAAGATCTCTCTCTCTTATACCATGTGAAGGGCACCTTTAAAAGCTGCAGGTGTGCCAGGAAGGAGTAGTGTGTAAAAAACTTTTTAACGTGACAAGACAGCTTCATACCAAGTTTATGGATGGCTTTAACACAAGTCCCTGAGGAAAGACTGTTTGAAACCCAGTCAATCAGTCGAAAAATAGCGATTTGAGGAGAGTGAAGCGACAAGTCAACAAACCTTTCAGAGATAAGTTCACATTTTGATTTATTTATTTTGAGTAGGAGCACTACTGAAATAGATTATAGCACATACAGAGTTTTAAGAGAAGCCCGATGAAAGAGGTGCTATACCGCTTGGCAAAAGAAATAAGTGGATTTTGCTGAGGGCCAGGGGAGATATGATGCAGGTGTTTAAATACTTGAAAGGTGTTAATACTGAAACAAACCTTTTCCAGAGATGCGGAAACAGCAAAACTAGAAAACATGGATTGAGGTTGCAGGGTGGTAGACTTAGGAGTAACGTCAGGAAATTCTTTTTCACAGAGAGGATGATCGTGCCTGGAATGCCCTCCTGAGGCAGGTGGTAGAGACAAAAATGGTGACTGAATTCAAAAAGGTGTGGGATGAACACAGAGGATCTCTAATTAGAAAATGAATGGTATAAAAAAAAAGAAAACTTAAATGACTGCAAGTGTGCTGACGTGTTAAGTGGTGCTTCGATGGCAACTCCAGCTGTGTGAAAAACTAAGGCCAGTGCCAGGCAGACTTTTACGGTCTGTGTCCTGTAAATGTAACGTGAGGACATTGCCGGGCAGACTTTTTACGGTCTGTGTCTCGCAAATGAAAAGATGGATTTGGATAGGCTGGAGTGGGCTTTGACGGCAACTCCAGTAGTCGGAGTATAAGGACAAGGCCAGGCGGATTTCCACGGTCTACGTCCCAGAAATGCAAAAGAGAGAAAATGATCAGGTATTTTATATCACATTCGTTTGATAATGAGTGCGACTGTTGGGCAGATTGGATGGACTGTTCAGGTCTTTATCTGCCGTCATTTACTACGTTACTGTTTTTATTTATGTATTTATGTTTGTCCGAGTCTGTGAGCTCAGTATGTTTTGTAAAACTTCCTAGAGGCCTGAGGGCATGCAGATTATAAATTATGAAATTTATTTATTGGGATTTATTAACCATCTTTATGAAGAGATTGACCCAAGGCGGTGAACAGCAGGTAGAGTTTAACATAAAACTTACAATTTAACAGCATAACAACAGTAAAATAACCAAGAATAATCATAAATACAACAAATGAGGTAAACAAAAGGGTTTATACATTAAGCGACAGCCACTAAACATATAAATACCTTTACCCGTGAGTTTTTACTGACCGCCCATAAACTGGACAGTGATATCAGTACAAAAAGAATGGGTGGACTTGCAGACTCTCATACATACAGTGGGGGAAATAAGTATTTGATCCCTTGCTGATTTTGTAAGTTTGCCCACTGACAAAGACATGAGCAGCCCATAATTGAAGGGTAGGTTATTGGTAACAGTGAGAGATAGCACATCACAAATTAAATCCGGAAAATCACATTATGGAAAGTATATGAATTTATTTGCATTCTGCAGAGGGAAATAAGTATTTGATCCCTCTGGCAAACAAGACCTAATACTTGGTGGCAAAACCCTTGTTGGCAAGCACAGCGGTCAGACGTCTTCTGTAGTTGATGATGAGGTTTGCACACATGTCAGGAGGAATTTTGGTCCACTCCTCTTTGCAGATCATCTCTAAATCATTAAGAGTTCTGGGCTGTCGCTTGGCAACTCGCAGCTTCAGCTCCCTCCATAAGTTTTCAATGGGATTAAGGTCTGGTGACTGGCTAGGCCACTCCATGACCCTAATGTGCTTCTTCCTGAGCCACTCCTTTGTTGCCTTGGCTGTATGTTTTGGGTCATTGTCGTGCTGGAAGACCCAGCCACGACCCATTTTTAAGGCCCTGGCGGAGGGAAGGAGGTTGTCACTCAGAATTGTACGGTACATGGCCCCATCCATTCTCCCATTGATGCGGTGAAGTAGTCCTGTGCCCTTAGCAGAGAAACACCCCCAAAACATAACATTTCCACCTCCATGCTTGACAGTGGGGACGGTGTTCTTTGGGTCATAGGCAGCATTTCTCTTTCTCCAAACACGGCGAGTTGAGTTCATGCCAAAGAGCTCAATTTTTGTCTCATCTGACCACAGCACCTTCTCCCAATCACTCTCGGCATCATCCAGGTGTTCACTGGCAAACTTCAGACGGGCCGTCACATGTGCCTTCCGGAGCAGGGGGACCTTGCGGGCACTGCAGGATTGCAATCTGTTATGTCGTAATGTGTTACCAATGGTTTTCGTGGTGACAGTGGTCCCAGCTGCCTTGAGATCATTGACAAGTTCCCCCCTTGTAGTTGTAGGCTGATTTCTAACCTTCCTCATGATCAAGGATACCCCACGAGGTGAGATTTTGCGTGGAGCCCCAGATCTTTGTCGATTGACAGTCATTTTGTACTTCTTCCATTTTCTTACTATGGCACCAACAGTTGTCTCCTTCTCGCCCAGCGTCTTACTGATGGTTTTGTAGCCCATTCCAGCCTTGTGCAGGTGTATGATCTTGTCCCTGACATCCTTAGACAGCTCCTTGCTCTTGGCCATTTTGTAGAGGTTAGAGTCTGACTGATTCACTGAGTCTGTGGACAGGTGTCTTTCATACAGGTGACCATTGCCGACAGCTGTCTGTCATGCAGGTAACGAGTTGATTTGGAGCATCTACCTGGTCTGTAGGGGCCAGATCTCTTACTGGTTGGTGGGGGATCAAATACTTATTTCCCTCTGCAGAATGCAAATAAATTCATATACTTTCCACAATGTGATTTTCCGGATTTAATTTGTGATGTGCTATCTCTCACTGTTACCAATAACCTACCCTTCAATTATGGGCTGCTCATGTCTTTGTCAGTGGGCAAACTTACAAAATCAGCAAGGGATCAAATACTTATTTCCCCCACTGTAACTCTCGTCTCAGTCCAGCCCAAGATACCAAAGCCTGAGAAGAAGTCTCTTTCCTGCTGAACGCAGCACCTGAATGAGAGAGACATGCATAGCGGCCTGAAGGATACGCTTCTGCAGGAGGCTCAGCCCTGGAAAGGATCCCTTCAGCTTTCTCCTCCACATCCGTCACGTCCACTGGGGCCTTCTCCACCTTGAAAGCTGTGATCCACTGCTGGGGCATGGATTCCACAAAGCCACACTTGCCCCCTTCTTTCCTGTACACGGCGAGAGATTGAGGAGAGCAAACTGAGCACTATAACCACATCGCCCGGCCTACCCTAACCCAGCAGAAGGAGGAGCGTTCTGTAAGAGGGCTCACAGCTGTCACTAAAAAGACAAAGCTTGATTATTCTGTGTATGACACATGACAAGAGAAAACATAAATGAGACGTGACCGACTCACCTGCAAATGCGCAGTAGAGTCCGAACGTTGAAAGAGCAACAGTCTAGAGGCGGGGCGACTCCGCCCCGAACACCCGTTGAGTTCCACTCCCCCTCCCTCTGACGTTTACACGTCGTTGCATAGTCCAGAGGCGGGGCGACTCCGCACCAACCGCCCGTCGAGTTCCACTCCCCCTCCCTCAGAATTGTAACGTCATCAAAATTACGTAGTCGGGAGTTATGGCAGCAGGCGGCGGCAGTAAAAAGCGTGCAAGCTGCTCGGCGTTTCAGGAGCCTTCCCTTCCCTCTCTCAGCTGTGGTCCCGCCCTCCCGGAAACAGGAATTGAGAGCGGGACCAGAGCAGAGAGAGAGAAAGGAAGGAAGGCTCCTGAAGCGCACAGCTCACATGCGTTTCACTGCTGCTGCCTGCTGCTGTAACCCGACAAGGTAAGATGACGTTTACAATACGGAGGGAGGGGGACTGGAGCTCGGAAGGCGGGGGGCCTTGGAGGGGGGAGGGAGGGGGGCCTTGGAGCTGGGAAAGAGGGATGGAGCTGGGAGACGGGGGGGAGAGGGGAGGGAGGGGGGTCTTGGAGCTGGTAGAGAGGGGGGGGGAGGGAGGCGGGATGGTCCTGGAGCTCGGAGGGAGGGGTGCCCGGCCCTGGAGCTCAGAAGGAGCTCAGTGGGTAGAGCTAGGGTGGGGCGGGGCTAAGATGGGGCACTAATATGTGCTCGTATTACGGGCTTAACGGCTAGTACATATATATATCACTATGGGTGATCGGGGAAGGGATTTTTAGATAGCAGCAGTTCAAGGTGAGCTATATTTAGATACTGTAGGTATTTCTCTGTCCCCTGAGAATTTACGGTCTTAAGTTTGTTCCTGAGGTAATGGAGGGTACAATAACTTGCCCCAGCTCACATAACATGCCAATGGTATTTGAACCCGGCTCCCACGGTTCTGTGTACACTGCTCTACCCCCCCCCCCCCCCCTCCAAAGAGATGTATTTCTTTGCAGGCTTTGTTCGCTTCTGGTACTCTTTTGGCCTCCACCATCTCCAATGGGAGGCTGTTTCCACCACACTTTCTTTGGAGAAATAGTTTGTAATACCGCTCCTGAGTCTACCCGCCTTTGGAGCCACATATCAATGCCTCTGGTTCTAGAATTTTCTTTCTAGTAAAAGCGGTTTGCTTTTGGCGAATTTTGCAACCTTGAGATCATTAGTTGCAACCCCAAGGTTTCCATTGTGTAACTGCTCCCTTGAGTTCCTCAAGCATTTTTTTCCCCCTGAATCTCACATGCCAAGCATTTGACCAATCCCATTTTTCTAGATCACTCAGTTTATCTACTCCATCCGGAGAATCTACTCTTTCAAAACTGCAACAAAAGACAAATCTCTCCTGTTAACCTTGTTGGAAAATACACACATAGTAGATGATGGCAGATAAAAACACGTACTGTCCATCCGGTCTGCCCAACAAGATAAACTCATAGAATAAAGTATTCTACAATACTTCGTATGCATATCTGATATTGATTTGTCCTTGCCGTTTTCAGGGCACAGACCGTGGAAGTCTGCCCAGCACGGTCCTTGTTCTACAATTTCTGAAGTTGTCATCAAAACCCGTCCAAGTTGATTCAGCCACAATCACGGCACAGACCGTAGAAGTCTGCCCAGCACTGGCTTTGCTTCCCAATTAGCGGTGTTGCTACCTAATCTCCGCTAAGCTTCTTGGGATCTGATCCTTCTAAACAGGATTCCTTTGCATTCATCCTATGCATTTTTTAAATTCTGTTGCCGTTTGCATCTCCACCACCTCCTGCATTCCAGGTATCTACCACTCTCTCGGTGAAAAAACACTTCCTGGAATTCCTGAGTCGGCCCCCTTTCTTTTTTTTCTTTTTAAATGAGGTCTTTATTAAACTAAGCAAGATAAATACAATAAGCAATATAAACCATAGTGTTCAAACTGCTCAAAGAAAAACTAACTTTTTCTCAAAGCAAACGGAAACCTCTAATGTTTTTGATTTTAAAGAACAATTCAAAAGAAAAGGAGGGGGAGGAAGGGGGGAGAGGGGACACAAAGAGGAGATATAACCCAAAGATTGAAGCCCATGAAGTAGGACAATGCAAATAAAGCCAGACCAGGCCTCATTCACCCACAAAATTCAAATTACGTACAGACCCCCTAAGTTGGCCCCCTTCCAACCTCCATTCATGTCCTCTAGTTCTACTGCCTTCCTGTCTCTGGAAAATGTTTGCAGATTAAAACCTTCCAAATATCTGAACATCTGTATCATATCACCCCTGTTTCTCCTTCCTCCAGAATATACATGTTCAGGTCAGCAAGTCTCTGCTCATACGTCATGCTACGCAAACCCCATACCATTTCGTTGTTTTCTTTGAACTGCTTCAAGTCTTTTTACATCCTCAGCAAGATACGCCCTCCAAAACTGAACACAAATAGTCCAAGCGCGTCCTCAACACCTCCTTTCTTCTGTTGGTTATACCCTTCTCTATGCAGTCTAAAATCCTTTTGGCTGCGGCCACTGCCTTGTTTCATCACCCTAATATCCACAAGGTCCCTCTCCTGAATCGAGATTACCAATCTCTCTCCTCCTATCTGCATCACTCTACACTTTTTGGAATTACATTTTAACTGCCAGACCTTTGACCATTCTTCCAAAGTTTGGAGATCCCTTCTCATGGTTTCTACTCCCTCCAGGGTATCCACTCTATTGGCCATTTTCGTGTCATCTGCAAAAAGGCAAACTTTTCCTTCCAATCCTTCAGTAATGTCTCTCACAAATATATTAAACAGAATCAGCCCCAGCACCAACCCCTGAGGCACTCCACTACTCACCTTCCTTTCCTCCAAGCAGACTCCATTTACCACCACCCTCCGTTGCCTGTCGGTAAACCAGTTTCCAATCCAGCTCAACACTATGGGCGCCAAATTCAGCCCTATCAGCCTATTCATGAGTCTTCTGTGAGGGACCGTATCAAAGGCTTTGCCAAAATCCAAGTAGATTACATCTACCGAAAGTCCTTCATCCAATTCTTTGGTCACCCAGTCAAAGAAGTCAGTAAGATTCATTTGGCAGGATTTTCCTTTGGTAAAGCCATGTTGCCTCAGATCTTGTAATCCGTTGGTCTCTAGAAAGTTAACTATCCTTTCCTTCAGCAGTGACTCCATTATTTTTCCTACCACTGAGATGAAGCTTACCAGTCTGTAGTTTCCCACTTCTTCCCTGTCTCCGCTTTTGTGAAGACCACATCAGCTCGTCTTCAATCCCCCAGAACCTCCCACGTCTCTAAAGTTCTATGAAATAAATCCTTAAAAGGTCCCCCCAGGACTTCTCTGAGCTCCTTCAGTATCCTGGGATATATCCCATCGGACCTCATTGCTTTGTCCACTTTCAGATTCTCCAGTTGTTTATAAACACTTTCTTCCGTGAATGGCGCAAAATCCACTCCATTCCCAGATATTCCCTCGCAGTAACTGTGGTCCTTCTTCAGGATTTTCTTCTGTGGACACCCAAGAGAAGTATTTGTTTAGCACATTTGCGTTATCCTCATCGCTCTCCACATAGCTATTCTCAGCATCCTTCAGTCTTACAATTCCATTCCTATCTTTTCTCCTTTCCCTAATATATCCCCAATATACCTATGAGCTGGACGTCCATTTTGGATGTTATGAGCTAGAAGCCCTTTTGAAAATAACCCTCTTTCTGTTCTTGGTTTTGAAACTCTTTTAGCTCAGAAATATTAGTCTCCTGAATGCACTGCAAGTTTGAGACATCCCCACAGAACAGCAATAATAATCCAGTCTGGATAAAGTACAGGCCATTCCAAATCCATCAACCTTCTTTCCTGTTAAGCACGTCATGGTTCATTTTGAAGTATTTCAGATCATTGTCTTGCTGAAATATCCGTTCTTCCTTCCCCTTCACTAGAAGAGTGAATTATCTTCATTTTCAAATGCTCAGACAGCTTCTTGGAGAAAAACAATCACAGTTATAAAGCTGAGAGGTTGAAAGAAAAATGGGTATTTGATCAAGCCAGGGATCAAATCGCCCTGTGGTTCCTTGTGATCATGAACAATCACTTAACCCTCGATTGCTTCAGATATAATACACTTTGAGTTACTAATAAAAAAGGCACGAGCTAAATCCAAATTCTATTTATGCATTAAAATGTCCAGAAAAATGTTACGTTTAACTTTGTACCACACAGAAGTTGTGTCAGCTTCTGCTCACTTAGGGATTCACTGAAATATAAAATTTATTAAAGGTGCCTGAACTTCTACTCTGCATCATATGTTTTTGAATGGCTCCATCATAGTTCTTTCGCTTTGGAAGTGTAGAGTATGTTATAACAAACCCCTACTTTAATAACGAGTGGAGCTGAATGGGTAGATGTGAAGCGTCTGTTCACGCTTTACAAAAATACTAGGACTAGGGGGCATGCGATGAAGCTACAATGTAGTAAATTTAAAACGAATCAGAGAAATTTTTTCTTCACTCAACGTGTAATTAAACTCTGGAATTCATTGCCAGAGAATGTGGTAAAGGCGGTTAGCTTAGTGGAGTTTAAAAAGGTTTGGACAGCTTCCTAAAGGAAAAGTCCATTGACCGTTATTAAATGGACTTGGGGAAAATCCTCTATTTCTGGGATAAGCAGTATAAAATGTTTTGTACTTTTTTGGGATCTTGCCAGGTATTTGTGACCTGGATTGGCCACTGTTGGAAACAGGATGCTGGGCTTGATGGACCTTCGATCTGTCCCAGTATGGCAAAACTTATGTACTTATATGAAAAATATGCAGCCCATAGCGTTAGCAGAATTGGTTTTATTGAGGTGCAACATGATCTTGTAAAGTCTGATGCACTGGAACTGGAATCTTGCTACTCTTTGGGGTTCTACATGGAATGTTGCTACTGTTTGGGTTTCTCCCAGGTACTTGTGACCTGGATTCGCCACTGTTGGAAACAGGATGCTGGGCTTGATGAACCTTTGGTCTTTCCTACTATGGCAATACTTATGTACTTTTCACATCCTTGTACAAAGTATTGTATATGCATCTAAAACGCATCACTTTGATCAACAAAGAAAAATTAGCATAATTATAAAATGGCCCAAAATAACTCACCCCTACCTTTGACAGGTGTATTGTAAACCCAGATCCATGTAGTCCCACTGACTCTAAATGGTCACAGTAGTCTTGAGTAAAAAAAATCCTTTTCTTCAGTATTGAATGCTCACTTTTAGTCTCTGCTGTACTTTTTCTTGTTCTGTTATATCTTTTTTCAGATGGAGGCTCAGAACTACACAAGGGCTGGTCTGAAACCTCTGCTCACTGACCGTCATGCCAGTATCTGCGTATATGATGGGGAAGGCATTTCAGTTAAGGCACTTCAGTTTTTTCCCTATGTTCCTTCTTCCTTTTCCCTTCCTGCCTAGTCCAGCCATCACAGACAGCAAGAGTTCAGAAGCTGAGGCACAGAACACGATTATTTATTGCATTGTACCCCACATTTTCCCACTCATGGCAGGCTCAATGCTTGCTTAGGTACTTATTTGTACCTGGGGCAATGGAGGGTTAAGTGACTTGCCCAGAGTCACAAGGAGCTGCCTGTGCCTGAAGTGGGAATCCAACTCAGTTCCCCAGGACCAAAGTCCACCACCCTAACCCCTAGGCCACTCCTCCACTGTTGCTACTATTTGAGATTCTACATGGAATGTTGCTATTCCACTAGCAACATTCCATGTAGAAGTCGGCCCTTGCAGATCACCAATGTGGCCGCGCAGGCTTCTGCTTCTGTGAGTCTGACGTCCTGCACATCATTCTACATGGAATGTTGTTAGTGGAATAGCAACATTCCATGTAGAATCTCCAATAGTATCTATTTTATTTTTGTTACATTTGTACCCTGCGCTTTCCCACTCATGGCAGGCTCAATGTAGCTTACATGGGGCAATGGAGGGTTAAGTGACTTGCCCAGAGTCACAAGGAGCTGCCTGTGCCTGAAGTGGGAATCCAACTCAGTTCCTCAGTTCCCCAGGACCAAAGTCCACCACCCTAACCACTAGGCCACTCCTCCACTGTTGCTACTATTTGAGATTCTACATGGAATGTTGCTATTCCACTAGAAGTCGGCCCTTGCAGATCACCAATGTGGCCGCGCAGGCTTCTACATGGATGGAATGTTGCTGGTGGAATAGCAACATTCCATGTAGAATCTCCAATAGTAGCAACATTCCATGTAGAATCTCCAATAGTAGCAACAGAATCTCAATAGTAGCAACATTCCATGTAGAAGTCGGCCCTTGCAGATCACCAATGTGGCCGCGCAGGCTTCTGCTTCTGTGAGTCTGACGTCCTGCACGTACGTGCAGGATGTCAGACTCACAGAAACAGAAGCCTGCGCAGACATGGAATGTTGCTAGTGGAATAGCAACATTCCATGTAGAATGTCCAATAGTAGCAACATTCCATGTAGAATCTCCAATAGTAGCAACATTCCATGTAGAATCTCCAGTAGTATCTATTTTATTGTTGTTACATTTGTACCCTGCGCTTTCCCACTCATGGCAGGCTCAATGCGGCTTACATGGGGCAATGGAGGGTTAAGTGACTTGCCCAGAGTCACAAGGAGCTGCCTGTACCTGAAGTAGGAATCCAACTGAGTTCCCCAGGACCAAAGTCCACCACCCTAACCACTAGGCCACTCCTCCACTGTTGCTACTATTTGAGATTCTACATGGAATGGTGCTATTCCACTAGCAACATTCCATGTAGAAGTCGGCCCTTGCAGATCACCAATGTGGCCGCGCAGGCTTCTGCTTCTGTGAGTCTGACGTCCTGCACATACGTGCAGGATGTCAGACTCACAGAAACAGAAGCCTGCGCAGACATGGAATGTTGCTAGTGGAATAGCAACATTCCATGTAGAATGTCCAATAGTAGCAACATTCCATGTAGAATCTCCAATAGTAGCAACATTCCATGTAGAATCTCCAATAGTATCTATTTTATTTTTGTTACATTTGTACCCTGCGCTTTCCCACTCATGGCAGGCTCAATGCAGCTTACATGGGGCAATGGAGGGTTAAGTGACTTGCCCAGAGTCAGAAGGAGCTGCCTGTGCCTGAAGTGGGAATCCAACTCAGTTCCTCAGTTCCCCAGGACCAAAGGCCACCACCCTAACCACTAGGCCACTCCTCCACTGTTGCTACTATTTGAGATTCTACATGGAATGTTGCTATTCCACTAGCGAAGTCGGCCCTTGCAGATCACCAATGTGGCCGCGCAGGCTTCTGCTTCTGTGAGTCTGACGTCCTGCACATCATTCTACATGGAATGTTGTTAGTGGAATAGCAACATTCCATGTAGAATCTCCAATAGTATCTATTTTATTTTTGTTACATTTGTACCCTGCGCTTTCCCACTCATGGCAGGCTCAATGTAGCTTACATGGGGCAATGGAGGGTTAAGTGACTTGCCCAGAGTCAGAAGGAGCTGCCTGTGCCTGAAGTGGGAATCCAACTCAGTTCCTCAGTTCCCCAGGACCAAAGGCCACCACCCTAACCACTAGGCCACTCCTCCACTGTTGCTACTATTTGAGATTCTACATGGAATGTTGCTATTCCACTAGCGAAGTCGGCCCTTGCAGATCACCAATGTGGCCGCGCAGGCTTCTGCTTCTGTGAGTCTGACGTCCTGCACATCATTCTACATGGAATGTTGTTAGTGGAATAGCAACATTCCATGTAGAATCTCCAATAGTATCTATTTTATTTTTGTTACATTTGTACCCTGCGCTTTCCCACTCATGGCAGGCTCAATGTAGCTTACATGGGGCAATGGAGGGTTAAGTGACTTGCCCAGAGTCACAAGGAGCTGCCTGTGCCTGAAGTGGGAATCCAACTCAGTTCCTCAGTTCCCCAGGACCAAAGTCCACCACCCTAACCACTAGGCCACTCCTCCACTGTTGCTACTATTTGAGATTCTACATGGAATGTTGCTATTCCACTAGAAGTCGGCCCTTGCAGATCACCAATGTGGCCGCGCAGGCTTCTGCTTCTGTGAGTCTGACGTCCTGCACATACGTGCAGGATGTCAGACTCACAGAAACAGAAGCCTGCGCAGACATGGAATGTTGCTAGTGGAATAGCAACATTCCATGTAGAATGTCCAATAGTAGCAACATTCCATGCAGAATCTCCAATAGTAGCAACATTCCATGTAGAATCTCCAATAGTATCTATTTTATTTTTGTTACATTTGTACCCCGCGCTTTCCCACTCATGGCAGGCTCAATGCAGCTTACATGGGGCAATGGAGGGTCAAGTGGGAATCAAACTCAGTTCCTCAGGACCAAAGTCCACCACCCTAACCACTAGGCCACTTCCTCCACTCCTTTTGGTATGAAACCTCTTCGTTAGTATTTATCATTTATTTATTTATTGCATTTGTACCCCACATTTTCCCACCCATTTGCAGGCTCAATGTGGCTTCCATAGTACCGTCAGAGATGTTTGCCCAGTCGGCGAATAACAAATTACAAAGTTGTATAGTGATCGTATGAGGTATAAGTGGAGGGTCGGAATGGATGAAGATTGCGTGATGTCCTGTTCGATCATAGTCATGCTGTGTTGGTAGGTGAAGAGGGTTACGTGGGGTCGTTGGGGTAGGCCTTTTTCAAGAGGTTGGTTTTTAGTGATTTCCTGAAGTTCAAGTGGTCGTGGATTGTTTTCACAGCTTTTGGGAGCCCATTCCATAGTTGTGCGCTTATGTAGGAGAAGCCGGCTGCGTAAGTTGTTTCGTAATTTCAGTCCTTTGCAATTTGGGTAGTGTAGGATTAGGTAGGATCTTGATGATCTGACTTTGTTTCTTATTGGTAAAAAGTCTATGAGGTCTGTCACGTATTCTGGGACTACGCCCTATATGATTTTGTGGCCTAAGGTGCAGATTTTGAAGATGATCCTTTCTTTGATTGGGAGCCAATGAAACTTTTCTCGGAGGGGTTTGGCACTTTCGAAGCGTGTTTTGCTGAATATCAGCCTGGCTGCTGTATTTTGGGCGGTCTGGAGTTTTTATCTTCAGACTGTGGTACATGTACTTTTTTTTTTTAACTATGTAGTAGACTGGATTATCATAACAACATAAGAACAGCCATACTGGGACAGACCAATGGTCCACCTAGCTCAGTATCCTGCTTCCAACAGGGGCTAATCCAGGTCACGAGTACCTGGCACAGACCCAAATAACAGCGAGATTCCATGCTACTGATCCCAGGAAGAAAGCAGTGGCTTTCCCCAGGTCAACCTTAATAGTAGATTCTGGACTTTTCCACCCAGATACATTAAATGCTGTTACCACATCCTCCAGCAACAAGTTCCAGAGCTTAACTATTTGTTGAGTGAAAACAATTATTTCCTCTTATTTTAAAAATATTACCATGTACCTTCATGGTGTGTCCCCCCGTTGTAGTACTTTTTGAAAGTAAAATAATTGATCCACTTTTACCTGTTCTACTCCACTGAGGATTTTGTAGACCTCCTTCAGCCGTCTCTTTTCCAAGCTGAAGAGGCCTAACCTCTTAAGCTTCTCATCGTATGAGAGGAGTTCTATCCCCTAAATCTTTTTGGTCACCCTTCTTTGAACCTTTTGGTAAAACAGATGGGGAGAGAAGTTGGGGAGACTGCTCAGAGCCCTGCATGGTTGCAAGAGCTTTACCCTCCTCTGCAGAGCTTAAGCAGTGGCAATGGGGATTCAGGTACAGTTTCTGGGGGTCCCCCTGCCCCTTTCAATCTTAATTTGATTTTGTTGGTACCTCGCTTTAAATTTCATTGTTGAAGCAAGTATTCAAGAGAAAGAAATACATCTTGAATAGAGGCCTGCTTTAGTAGGTTCACCCTGGGCCCCACATTCCCTCTGAAATCAAGGCCCCCCTCCCCTGGGCTATTTATCACCTTCAGTGTCTCCCAAGTTTCTAAGAATCGTAAGAGGAGCCAAACCAAACCCATGTCTTCTGCAGAACGGCCCCAGTGGCTCACCTGATTTTCTTGTCATTCTCCAGGGCCTTCTGGATAAGCTCTGTGATTTCAGTCACCTTCACACCCGCTATCTTGCTGCACCGAAGGACCTTTGTGGAAAATGACAAAGACCCCCGTACAGTCATCAGCAGCACAGGACAATGAAAATCTGAGTTAGGTGTAGATCTCACCAGGCAGAACTGCCACCAAAACAGGAAAATCACCAGTATCCCCCCCCATTCATTCCAACTATTCCACAGTTTGGATTCAGACATGCTGACCTTGGTCAAAAGATTAACCTCATGCAAAGGGAACAGAACTGAATAAACTGTTACAAGAGAGCAAATCTGTGGGGATCCTAAAAGTGCTGATTTTGGATCATCTCCGAGGGGCCCTTTTGCTAAAGCTTAATGCACACTAACGGACATTAGAGTATGTCCAAAGTATCAAAATAGGACGCGCCACATTATCATAAAAAGGCCCGAGTTCTGTTGATGGTTCTGTTTGGCCAAGCAGTTTCCTCTTGCTGCTGTTACCTGCCAGTGCAGCTGGGATTGGCATCTGTTCAGCTACAGTGCCATGCACCACTACCTGGGAACTTCTCTGGCCCAATCTTATACCCCCCCCCCCTCCCATCTCATGCAAGTCAGCCACGTCAGTAGAAACCCTTAGCCGGGTGCCACAGACAAGGCTTCTTCTAGGTCAATAGGTGTCACCCACTGGCCCGAAATAGATATCCCTCCCCCCTCAGGGGCAATGAACACCGTCTCCACTACATCCACAGCCCCAGCTGGAACCAGGACAGGGAACCGATCCTGGCTTTCCACATGGCAGCACATAACCCCACCTCACTGTGACCTAAAGCTCTGCCACAAACTGACTAGTGAAAATATGATTGTGAGACACAAAAGTCATCACCTGATCAAGCTAGAGAATGACACAGGGATGGGGGACAGATCCTACAGGCATGGGAACAAACTTTATCCCCGTGTCATTTTCTACTTTGAAGCCTGTTAATGAACTGGAGTGATGCAGACAACGGTATTTTGATTTTTTGGAAAAACAAGCAAACTTGCTGGCCACAGCTAGCAAAATTTGCATGGGGGATCCTGTATATCCTGTTACCAGCACATCTTCTAAGAAGACAACTTCTATTCCAGGAAGGACTGTGGAAGACAGGAGAGCTAGATTGAATCCTGTGATTGTTGATGACTTCTTATTTATCCACAGATTAAAAAATCATAACAGTGCTTCTTAGAGCATATTTCTTCCCTCTACGGCATACACAACGGTTGTATTTTATACCCCTGGACATTTTAACAGTGTGGATTAGGATTCCTTGGGATAGTAGAAGTCAGCTATTGTTGGGGTTGGAAGTGAGGAAGGTTATTATTGCTGCTTGCTGTTATTATTGATTTCTATTTGTAATTTATACACAATAGTTGCACAGCATATTCCTTTTTATACTTTAATAAAAAGATTTAAATATAAAATCATAATTGTTCGAGGCTTCTGCAGATGAGGACAGGGCGGGGAACGGACAGAACATGCAGGGATGGGGCGTGGGCGGAGACAGGGCCTGCGGGGATGGGGACAAACTTTGTCCCCGTGTCATTCTCTAACCACAGCCCAACTGTGGGATGTCTTGTGTGATATTAAAGCAGCAAAAGCACCAACGCACGATGAAAAGTAGCAAGTATTTAATTCCAGGGTTTTACATCAGACTTCTCCCTCACTGCCTGGTTTAATTCTTAGACTTTAGATTCTTACATTTAAATCGGCTCATGTATATTCAATGCACTGATTATCTGTCCATTGCAAGAGTTTGCATTTACCGAGTGCCTTTCATCCAAATTACAAACTCAACATGCTTTACTCTACTACACACAAGAGCAACAACACAGTGAAGACGACAGAAGTGGCTGGAGATGATTTTATCATAAATCTTCAAACGACTCGACACGGCCGTGTTTTAGCGTGGTGGGCGCAAGTTCACAGCGAATCGGAATCGTATTGGTCTTCTGTTACACACTTTAGCAACCGTTTGAGTTAGTTTTGATTCAGCATGGTTAAGAGTGATTTGACACCACACTGACTGCAGCTGACGTGGGCCCTGTTGCCGAAACACAGCCGTGTCAAGACGTTTGAAGATTTACAATAAAATCATCTCCAGCCACTTCTGTCGTCTCCGCTGTGTTGTTGCTTTCACTCTGTACACAACCAGCCCTGGAGTACACGGACATTGCATTGAAGCAATGTCCGAGAGCTTCACCCCGAGCCTAGTGCTATAGAAATCTGTATGGAAGACAGGGTTACCTGCTCTTTCAACAACATGATCCCACCACTGGACTGGATGGTGCAGATCTCACGATGCTTGTTCATGGCGATCACCAGCATCCCATCCAGCACCCGCTCTTCTCGATCGCTAGGATCCACCAGAAGATATGTCCTAAAGGCAGCAGATTTCCAAAGCATGTTACACACAGTTTCCGAGCTTGATGGAATCTATACCAACACTTGGCCTTCCTTGAACAAAACACACACACAACTTTCCTTGAACAGCACCCTCAAATCTAACATGATGAAGCATTTCAGTGAAGAAGTTGAAAACAAGTGCCTACTTTAATGTTTACAAATAATTGCACTCTTTCTTATGTGCACAACTCCGTAAGAAGTTGCCAGACTGAGTCAAACCAAGGGGCCATCAAGCCCAGCATCCTGTCTCAAACGCCAAGCAGATCTCAACAGGAAGATCTCTTCTCTATTGCTCATTCCCAGAAGGAGGAGGTGGCAATCGCCATGCCTGTCTGAATAAAATATTTGTTAATGAACCTAACTATCAGAGCACGGTCCAAACTTTATTTAAACTCAGCTACGAGGTGCACATGGCATTGCACAGACATAGAAGCAACAGCCCCTGGTCTATGAAGCTTACAGTCTAGCGAAGGCACTTGGGGAAAGCACTTGGGGGAGAAGATGAATCTGAAACATTAGCCTCAACTTCAGTGGTTCAAAAGGTAATAGAGGCGCTGCTCAAGGATAGTGAGTTTTCTAGAATCCAACGGGTTACAAGATGCGAGGCAACATGGTTTTCACCAAAGGAAAACTGTGCCAAACAAATCTGATTGATTTCTTTGACTGGGTGACCAGAGAACGGAATAGTAAGACATGGGCGGGATGTTGTCTACTTGGATTTCAGTAAGGCCTTGAACACAGTCCTTCATAGGAGGCTCATAAATAAACTTGGTGGGCTAAGTTAGGACGTAGTGAACTGGATTGGAAATGGGTTGACTGACAGATGGCGGTGGTAAATGGAATCTACTCAAATTTAAGTAGTGGAGTGCCTTAGGGATCGGTACATATTTGTGAGTGACACTGCTGAAGGGTTAGAAGGCAAAATTTGCTTTTTTGCAGATGACATCAAGATATGCAACAGAGTGGATTCCCTGGAGGGAGTGGACAACATGAGGAAGAGATCTGTCAAAATTAGAAGAATGGTTGAATGTTTGGCAGTTAAAAATTGAATGTGAAGAGGTGCAAAGTGATGCGCCTGGGGGGGCAGAAATCCAACAGTATGTGCTAGGGGGTGAGAGACTGACATGCATGGACCAAGAGAGAGAGACCTTGGGGGCGATAGTATCTGAGGATCTCAAGGCAGTGAAACAATGTGACAAGGTGGTGGCTGTTGCCTGAAGAACGTTAGGCTGCATAGAAAGAGGCATAACCAGCAGGAGGTGTTGACGCCCTTGTACAAGTCATTGGTGAGGCCCCACTTGTGTCCATTTTGGAGGCCATATCGCTTCAAGGACATAAAAAGACTTGAGATGGTTCAAAGGAAGGCAACAAAAAAAATGGTACAGGGATTGTGCCATAAGACGTATGAGAGAAGACTGGAAGATGAAGAGAAAGGTGATATGATACAGACATTTAAATACTTGAAAGATATTAATATTCAAACAAACCTCTTCCAGAGATGTAGGGGTCATAGAACTAGAGGACACGAATGGAGGTTGCAGGGAGGCAGATTTGAGAACATCGGGAAATACTTTTTCAAAGAGAGAATTAGTAGGTGCCTGGAATGCCCTTCCAAGAGAGGGGGCAGAGTTCAAAACAGTGAGTGAATTAAAAAAAATGTGTGGGACACAAGGAATACCTAAATAGAAAGAGGAAGGAAACGCAACATGGCTGTTGAGGTGTTATCTTGGGAACTGAAGCCAATGCCAGACAGACTTCTATGGTTTGTGTACCACAAATGGCAGGTGAAGATTCAGCAACTCCAGTGTTGCAGATCACTTTGTGGTCAGTGCTGTGAATGTGGATGCTGTGCAGCTCGGGGTGAGGGGAAGACATCTTGGCTGGTAAGTTGAATACTGTTAGCAATACTTGGGAATATGTGGCTCCATCATGTTTGGCTGCCTATGTGGTTGGCATGGTGGAGACTAGACAATCAGCGTTTAAGTATGGGAGATTTGGGCCTGTACAGAGTGGCAGGCTTGGCTCTGGCCACCTTGTTGGGCATGGATCAAGGTTATGAGTGACGCATACACAGGGTAGATCACCAAATAGAAGATGCAGGCGCAGTGGAAATCAGATTCAGAGCTTTACATAACCAGAGCCCGAACTGGTAAGGCTGCATCAGGGGCAACTGCTGTTAGACATAAAAATGAACATGACAAAAATACAATATAATTAAAAAATCATAATACATGATAACATAAAACATAGCGAATCATAAATATGAACTTGGCTGATGGGTTAGAGGGGGTGAATGTTGAGGGCTGGAAAAGGAGAGAGTGGAGGTACGTTTTGGAAGACGGGGGGGGGGGGGGGGGGGGGGGGGAACAAGGGATTAAAGAAAACTCAATGCAGAGTGTACCTTACATATGGAGTTTGTTTTAGGATCCTGGGGTTATAATCGGTTATGTTGGTCTTTGATTGTATTTTCTAATTCACAGTGAGCAAATTGTGATTACACTATGTATTGAAAAAAAAAATGAACTTGGAAAATCAATGACTTAATTGTAACGTGCAGAATGTTGGTATGCATGTATTCTGACATTTCCATTCATGCAGATTTTTGTGCAATCTGCATTTCATGAAAGAATATAAAGCATCAGCCAAACAAAGAATTCTTCAAAACATACAGCCAAAGATATAAACTGGAAAAAACATAAAAATATATAGCAGTGTCAAGTGTCGGAATGCTTATACAATAGTGAAAGTCCTCATAGTGCTATTCTAAAGCGGTGTTTCCTAAAGGAAAAGCCCATAGACTGTTATTAAAATGGGGAAAATCCACTGATCATTTCTGGGATAAGCAGCATAATATGTTTTGTACTTGCCAGGTATTTGTGACTTGGATTGGCCACTGTTGGAAACAGGATGCTGGGCTTGATGGACCTTTGGTCTGTCCCAGTATGGCAATACTTATGTACTTGGGATTCTGAATGGAATCTTGTTATTCTTTAGAATTCTAGAATCTTGCTACTCTTTGGGGTTCTACATGGAATCTTGTTATTCTTTAGAATTCTAGAATCTTGCTACTGTTTGGGGTTCTACATGGAATGTTGCTACTGTTTGGGTTTCTCCCAGGTACTTGTGACCTGGATTGGCCACTGTTGGAAACAGGATGCTGGGCTTGATGGACCTTTAGTCTGTCCCAATATGGCGATACTTATGAGGAGATAGTGGTTGCTGTGGATGGACAGACCGGATAGGCCATTTGGCACTTATCTGCCATCATGTTTCTACAAGAACACTTTAGATTGATTGTGCAGGCCTCAATTTTATCTGAATTTGATTATTGCAACATTATGTACATAGGATGTACAAAGCCCCGGTTAAAAAAAGAAAAAAACTGCAGACAGTGCAGAATGCTGCAGTAAGACTGATTTACTTAAGAAGGAAATCTGAAAAAGTGACTTTTCTGTCCTCTGACAGCCTTGCACTAGTTATAACGTGATCCTAAAATGTGTGTAATGCTTTTACTGTTATTCTCATTTCTAAGGACTATCATTGCTGCAGTTCTCCCTCTGCAAAGGTACGGGAGCAAGGCATTGTGTGTAATGTAGTTCACAAGCAATGCAATCACACTTGCTTGGCTGTGTAAAAACTGTTACCACTGGTTGTGAGGCTGCCCAGACCTCCTCCCTCTCTCTCTGCCAAGCTTGGCTCTTTTTTTTTTTTTTTTTTTTACATTTGTACCCTGCATTTTCCCACTCATGGCAGGTTCAATGCGGCTTACATGGGGCACTGGAGGGTTAAGTGACTTGCCCAGAGTCACAAGGAGCTGCAGTGGGAATTGAACCCAGTTCCCCAGGATCAGAGTCCACTGCACTAACCACTAGGCTACTCCTCCACTAGCAACATTCCATGTAGAAGTCGGCCCTTGCAGATCACCAATGTGGCCGCGCAGGCTTCTGCTTCTGTGAGTCTGACGTCCTGCACAGGACGTCAGACTCACAGAAACAGAAGCCTGCGCAGCCTTCTACATGGAATGTTGCTAGTGGAATAGCAACATTCCATGTGGAATCTCCAATAGTATCTATTTTATTTTTGTTACATTTGTACCCTGCGCTTTCCCACTCATGGCAGGCTCAATGCAGCTTACATGGGGCAATGGAGGGTTAAGTGATTGCCCAGAGTCACAAGGAGCTGCCTGAAGTGGGAATCAAACTCAGTTCCTCAGTTCCCCAGGGCCAAAGTCCACCACCCTAACCACTAGGCCACTCCTCCACTCCCTGTCTTCCTGCTATCATTTCCTGGTCATTCTCACTATCTCTGTCCTGGGAGGTCAGCCAGGTATGACCTTTCCCTCCAATCGAGAGCCATCCTCTAGGACCACCCCTTGCTACCCGATGGCAGGCTCTGTCCCCATTGGTCTCTATCTGCTCCTCCCTGAGCCTGTGTGAAGCCTCAACACCCCTTTGTCCCTTCAGCCACGAGGCATTCCACCATCCTGCTAGAGACATGGAGCATGCACCACCTTATTCCAGACAGCTCTGTGCTGCTGGAACTCCCTGCAACGAACTTGAGTTTTACCTTGAAAATATCTCCTCCCTAATGAGATATCGCACATTCCAGTCACCCAGCTTTGACCCATTTCTACCTGTCAACTATCTTTCTCCCCTGCAATAAAGCTACCTCTCCTCAGATCTCCACCTCCAACAGCTCTCAGATTACAGAGTCTCTGTGCCCTGGAGCAGCACTTCTGAACATCTGTCTGTGAGTGAATTATCTGTGATTTATTCAAATAAAAGAAGCTTCATAAAAATAATAGAGACTCCAGGTGTGACTGTGTGCCAAGGTTATACTCCAAGATAATGAGGTCTCAAGTTAACAAGCCTCAAGAGTCTAGACAGTGACCCCTTTGTACGTTCAGCTTTATTGGTTGCCTATAGAGGCCAGAGGATTGTTTACGTTATACTGCATGATGTTCAAGATTCGATAAGGAATAGCTGCTGTCTATATGATTCATTTACTTGATTTTTCTTGTGTCTTCTGCAAACATTATTTATGATCTTTGAACCAACTATGTTTCCCAAATCTTAAAGGGACAATATCAAAGAGGCTTTTTAATTCCTTCTTTTCTTATCAGACAGCTAAAGCTTGGAATGTATTACCAGAAAGTTTAAGAACTGAGTAGAATTTTATGCTATTTAGGAAAATGATAAACTTTTGAGACTACGTCGCTTCTAAACTGATGTAATCTTGATTTTATTTGCAGAAGTCTTTTTAATTGTTTGTAGGGTCCTAGATGCTTCATTAGATTTTCTTGTCTGTGATCCGCTTTGAACTCAATGGCTACTGGTGCATTACAAGAACAGATTGTAATATAATGATCTCTGGTCTTCCCTCATTTGTCTGGCAGGAAGGATTCTCTGTCGTTACTCACCCTTGCTGAAAGAAGGCAAAGCTGACACAAATGGGCATGTGATGGATACTCAGTGGTACGGGTTCCCGCTCCTCTGGGGTATACTGAGAAGAAATCCAGTTCACAATGGTTAACAACAAGCGATAGACACAGTAAAGCGAAGGGACAGAACCCTCAAACCCGGGGGGGGGGGGGGGGGGGGGGAAGAGGGGAAAGAAATGTTGAAGGTAGACAGAAATCAACATCTTTTTTTCTCACAGGCTAGTAAGTTCAAGACTAACATAATTATCAGCACTGGAGTTCCTTCCAAGGCTCCGATGGACAATCACAGCGAGAGAGAGAGCTCATCCCTTGTGTTCCTTGGGAATCACATACCTTGTTGCGGTGGTCACTGCACACTGGCTGCTACACGTGCCACACACCACATTTTCTTTGTACAGGAGCCAAGCACAATCCTCCCGGTAAGCTCCCTAATACTCAAGGCTATGAGTGCGCCTATATTTGCATCTCATTAGCATTGAGCATTAGGGCATTGTTCTTCTGCACTGTTCCGGCGGTATTTTTACAGCACTATTTGGAAAACAGCCAGAGTTTTGAACATTGAGGCCTGAAATTCCTGAGCACACAATGCCAAGGGAGGCATGGACCTGGGACGGGGGCATGGACCTGGGAGGAGGCATGGATCGGGCATGGACCTGGGAGGGGGTAAGGACCTGGGAGGAGGCGGAGGTATGGACCTGGGAGGGGGGCACGGACCTGGGAGGGGTCGCGGACCTGGGAGGGGGCGTGGACAGGTCAGGGGATGTCAGGCAGTTACACATGCAGGTTACAGACTATGATCATTTATGCACGAGCATTTACCAGTTTCCTGCATCCCTTAACAACTGGTAATCAGTGTAAACGCTTGTGCCTCAAGTTAGCCGCACAAATGTGGACTCTTGCACTAGCATTTTAATGGCATCTATAGAGAATCACCCCCTGGGGCAACAGGTTACAGTCCTGCCTGCTGACCAGACTCCTTCTGCTTTATTGTGAGATACTATTTTGATGTCAAGTGTTCTTTGTTTACACAGCACGGACGTCTCTGTCTACAGCAGGGAGATGATGGCTCAGGCAAGACTTTCATGGAGCCTCTTCCTTACCACGGTGACCTCGTCTCCTTGGATGGACACGTCGTGCCTCCTGAAGTGGGACAGAGCTACTATGGCTGCTATGCTTGCTGCATCGATGATGTTTCCTTCATGGTTTAACAAATGAAGGTCCACGCGGACTTGCCACACCTGACAGAAAACAGGAGAAATGAGTCCAAATGCTACTCTCCGTGAATCTGAAATTCTCTATCGCATCGCTCCTCCGAGATGTACAGCAAATAATGGCAAAGAGACCGACTCAGCCGCTCTGTTCGCCATTATTTTGTCCACGTTGCTAAGGATACATCCCAGCTGCCAGCCACAAGGCGATTACCTGCAAAATTTCTCCTTATTCATGACCATCCCTGTGTTCTATGTAGTCAGAAGAGCTTACAAGATTGCCTCTAAGTTCCTGTTTCCCATCCCTGACCACAAGCACCCAGCCTCCGTGCCAGACATACCTGGCTATGTGCTGAGGAGGGGATGGGTCGCCCAGAACCCTGGATGCCTGTTACCCAAATCAGCGATTGCACATAGGGGATTACAGACACAGATAGAGGAAGAGTCTGTACCTTCACTGAACGTCAAGTTACAAATACTACTTTCAGAGCTATACTGCTGTTTGCACTTTATGATCAGTAAAAGATTTGAATCACCTTGTCACGAAACACCTAGCCACCCGCCTGGGGCTACCCCGCAGCCATTTAGAGGGTCTATCCCCAGCGCAGCTCAAGTCCATCTGCACCTGCCACTTGTACTCTACACTAGCACCCTCCTCCCACCACCGACTGGGTCACATCCCAGTGATTTCTAGGTTACTGGAGGCCACACTCCCAGTGGTCGCTCCGTTCCCAGAAAACACTCACAGACCACCAGGATTTTGTATCAGTCCAGACAGACAGAACGAACAAACAATTGTGTTTATTCTCACACTGAAAAATATATGTCACTAACAGGCTCATTTTCGAAAGAGAAGGACGCCCATCTTTCGACACAAATCGGAAGATGGGTGTCCTTCTCACATGGTCGTCCAAATCGGTATAATCAAAAGCCGATTTTGGACGTCCCCAACTGCTTTCTGTCGCAGGGACGACCAAAGTTCGCGGAGGTGTAGCGAAGGCGGGACTTGGGTGTGCCTAACACATGGACGTCCTCGACTCATAATGGAAAAAAAAGGGCATCCCTGACGAGCACTTGGACGACTTTGTTTTTCTTACAACCAAGGCACAAAAAGGTGCCCAAACTGACCAGATGACCACCGGACAGAATTGGGGATGACCTCCCCTTACCCCCCCAGTGGTCACTAACCCCCTCCCACCCTCAAAAAACATCTTTAAAAATATTTTGTGCCAGCCTCAAATGTCATACTCGGGTCCATGACAGCAGTATGCAGGTCCCTTGAGTAGTTTTAGTGTGTGCAGTGCACTTCAGGCAGGTGGATCCAGGCCCATTCCCCCCCCCCCCCCCCCCCACCACCTGTTACACTTGTGGTGGTAAATGGGAGCTCTCCAATACCCACCAGAAACCCACTGTACCCATATCTAGGTGCCCCCTTCACCCGTGAGGGCTATGGTAGTGGTGGGTAGTGGGTTTTGGGGGGCTCAGCACACAAGGTAAGGGAGCTATGTTCCTGGGAGCATTTCTGAAGTCCACTGCAGTGCCCCCTAGGGTGCCCGGTTGGTGTCCTGGCATGTCAGGGGGATCAGTGCACTGCGAATGCTGGCTCTTCCCACGACCAAAGGGCTTGAATTTGGTCGTTTCTGAGATGGGCGTCCTTGGTTTCCATTATCGCCGAAAATCAGAAATGACCAAGTCTAGGGACGACCATCTCTAAGGACGACCTAAATTTCAAGATTTGGGCGTCCCCGACCATATCATCAAAACGAAAGATGGACGTCCATCTTGTTTCGATAATACGGGTTTCCCCACCCCTCCATCGGGACATTTTGCGAGGACGTCCTCAGCAAAACCTGGGCATCCCTTTCGATTATGCCCCTCTATTTGTGATAAAACTGGCACCACCGCATGATGTCACCAGCAATGAACATACAAGACTTAACCTGCCTGGACTTAGATGATTTTGGAAACAAATCTTATTTTAACTTGGCTGCAGGCGAAGGACAAACACACTTTTCAACTGAACAATTAATTACATTGGTAGGTAACAATATCCTTTGTCCATACGAAACTATAGCTCATTTTTTTTGCCGAAAGCGGACTTAGCGTATTTTGGAAACATGGCCCTATGAATGGCAAAACTCCAAGAAATTCAGCCCAAGAGGCTGCCATACCTCTGGCTGAATGTTCTCTTAACCTCTTAGAAGGCAAACGTCCTTGCAATACACGTAAGCTGACAAAATAGCTTCCTTAATCCACTGAGAAAGATTTATTTATTACATTTGTACCCTGCGCTTACATAGTCAATACAATTACAAAGTCTTTAAAGGAGAATATCGTAAGTTGTAGTAAATGTAATGAAAGTAGGGGTAGTGAGTAGTGAGTTGAACAAGTCAGTGAAAAACAAGGTAGGACAGCAAAAGGAAAGGGATTGGGAAGGGTAAGGAGGAAAGATAAAGGGCATTGGATGGATAGGAAAAGGTAAGGGCAGAAGGAGATTGGGATATATCATCTGAGGTATGGTAGTCATCAGGACCAAATATTAGGACGAAGATTTTAAAGTTAAGTAGGGTCAGGTGGATAAGCTGTCTTGAAGAGATGGGTCTTCAGCATTTTCCTGAAGGGTAAATAATCACTGATTGTTCGGATGGATCTTGGCAAGGCGTTCCAAAGCTGGCTGCCCAGGAAGGAGAAACTTATATTTAATGCCTTTGCAACTGGGGAGGATTAAGTTAAGATGGGTACGAGATGACGATGATCTATTTCTAGCTGGGAGGTTGATAAGGTTGTTCATATAATTGGGGGATTCTCCATACATAATCCTGTGAATCACAGTATAAACTTTGAAATTAATTCTTTCCTAAGCTTAGCAGCTGACAAGCCTTTTTATTGCCTCTGAAAAGAACCTATTTGACCTCTCGAATCGATCAGCGACCTCTAAGTAAAGCAACAGGGCTCCACACACATCTAAAGGCCTCAAGACTTTTAAATCATCTTCACACTCCTCTCTCAATTGAGACAAGGTCTAGAAACTGGTTCACATGAAACACCAAAACCATCGTTCATAAAAATGAAGACACTGTACCAATGAAAACACCAGCTTCTGTAAAGTTAAAAGGGATCCCTACAGGAAAGTGCTTGAAGCTCTGAGATCCACCTTGCTGAAGTAATGAACATACAACAAGGAGTGAGGAAACAAAAGATGAGGAAGACAAAGCAGGATAGTGTAGGAAAGTCTTTATTGCTTCCAAAGTATTGCAAGTGTATTGTCGAAAGACTCGACATGGCAGTGTTTTGGCTGGTGTGCCTTCGTCAGGAGCCCTGACAAACAAGATGCAACAAATGTGCGGCACGGTCGGTCATCAAACAAACAGCGTTTCGATTTGCATGTGAAACGCTGCTTGTTTGATGGCACAGCAGAAATTGATAAGTACATAACTATTGCCATAATGGGACAGACTGAACATCCATCAAGCCCAGTATCCTGTTTCCAACAGTGGCCAATCCAGGTCACAAATACCCGGCAAGATCCCAAAAATGAACAAAACATTTTATACTGCTTATCCCAGAAATAGTGGATTTTCCCCAAGTCCATTTAATAATGGTCTATGGACTTTTCCTTTAGGAAGACATCCAAACTTTTTTTAAACTCCGCTAAGCTAACCGCCTTTACCACATTCCCTGGCAACGAATTACTACTACTACTACTTAACATTTCTAAAGCGCTACAAGGGTTACGCAGCGCTGTACAATTTAATTCCAGACTTTAATTACACGTTGAGTGAAGAAACATTTTCTCCGATTCGTTTTAAATTTACTACATTGTAGCTTCATCGCATGCCCCCTAGTCCTAGTATTTTTGGAAAGCGTAAACAGACGCTTCACATCTACCCGTTTAACTCCACTCATTATTTTACAGACCTCTATCATATCTCCCCTCGGTTGCCTTTTCTCCATGCTGAAGAGCCCTAGCCGCTTTAGCCTTTCCTCATAGGGAAGTCGTCCCATCCCCTTTATCATTTTCGTCGCCCTTCTCTGCACCTTTTCTAATTCCACTATATCTTTTTTGAGATGTGGCGACCAGAATTGAACACAATATTCGAGGTGCGGTCGCACCATGGAGCGATACAAAGGCATTATAACATCCTCATCTTTGTTTTCCATTCCTTTCCTAATAATACCTAACATTCTATTTGCTTTCTTAGGATTTTCCTTGAATGCTACATTATTTGCACCGTGTTAGTTAACGCTCCTGATGAAGGCACGCCAGCCGAAACACAGCCACATCAAATCTTTGGACAATACGCTTGCAGTACTTTGGAAGCAATAAAAGACTTATCTACACTATCCTGCTTTGGCTTCTAAACCTTTTGTTTCCTCACTCCTTGTTGTCGGTTCTGCAGACGTTCATGAGGATTGGAGTTTCTCCTTATTCTGTCTGTATATCATAATAACCATACTGGCTCAGATCATCTAGTCCAGTATCCTGCTTCTAACAGTGGCCAATCCAGGTCACAAAGTCCTGGTAGAAACCCAAATACTAGCAAAATGCCACACTACCTTTCCTCATAGGGAACTTGTCCCATCCCCTTTATCATTTTCGTCGCCCTTCTCTGCACCTTTTCTAATTCCACTATATCTTTTTTGAGATGCGACGACCAGAATTGAACACAATATTCAAGGTGCGGTCGCACCATGCAGCGATACAAAGGATTTATAATGTCCTCATTTTTGTTTTCTGTTCCTTTCCTAATAATACCTAACATTCTATTTGCTTTCTTAGCCGCCATAGCACACTGAGCAGAAGGTTTCAACATATCATCAATGATGACACCTAGATCCCTTTTCTTGGTCTGTGACTCCTAACGTGGAACCTTGCATGACGTAGCTATAATTTCCTCTTTCCCACATACAACACTTTGTACTTGCTCACATTAAACGTCATCTGCCATTTAGACTCCCAGTCTTAAGGTCCTCTTGTAATTTTTCACAATCCTCTTACGATTTAACAACTTTGAATAATTTTGTGTTGTCAGCAAATTTAATTACCTCACTAGTTACTCCCATCTCTAGGTCATTTATAAATATGTTAAAAAGCAGCGGTCCCAGCACAGACCCCTGGGGAACCCCACTATCTACTCTTCTCCATTGACAATACTGACCATTTAACCCTACTCTGTTTTCTGTTTTTGAACCAATATTTAACAAACATAACAATCAAAAAGATACTTTAAAAAACAAAACTCAGAACCACAATACCTGGGTTTTGTCAAGCGCTACAGTACAGCAGCCATATACAGCAATAAAAAGAGGGATCCCTTTGGAGGATGAAGGATACTTTCTCAGTCACTTCCTCACCTTTTCACCAGCAACAACACAGAGAGATTCTGTATCGATACACTTCGAGTTTCTAAGGCATCTCTCCAGCAGACGATTCAGCTTTATCAAGAGTTCCGATTGCCTGCAACAATGAGAAAGCATGGAAAAAAAGGGTGCATGCAATGTTTACCAAGAGTAACACAACATATTATTATTATTACAGATGGGTTTTTAGTGATTTCCAGAAGGGTAGATAGTCACTAATTGATCGGATAGGTCTGGGGAGGGCATTCCAGAGTTGGCTGCCTACGAACGAGAAGTTGGATCCATAATAGGTTTTGTACTTGAGTCCTTTGCAATTTGGGTAATGTAGGTTGAGGTAAGTTCGTGAAGTTACAGACATATCACGCCAAGTAGCACATTTAAAACAAATCGGAGAAAATATTTCTTCATGCAATGTGTAATTAAGCTCTGGAATTCATTGCCACAGCACGTAAAAGAGCTTAGCGTAGTAGGGTTTAACAAAAGTTTAGAAAAGGTCCCTAAGCCAAAATTAAGATGTACTTGGGAAAATCCACCACTTATACTCGGGAGACGCAGCATAAAATCTGTTTTGGGATCATGCCAGGTACTTGTGACTTGGAGTGGCCATTGCTGGAAACATGATACTGGGACTGATGGAGCTTTGGTCTGTCCCAGTATGATAATGCCCTATACTCTCAGGTATACAGTAAATGAAAGCATAAAAACCAACCAACTAACCTACTTATATCTACAGTGACTGTAAGATTTCCCTCCCCACATCCAGGACAGTTTATGCTCTCATCCTCCTCTCAATTCAACCACCCGTGAGCAAACATATTTACATCACACCCAGCACCCCTCTCTTCCCCAAACTAAAACCACAAAGCTTCTGCTCAAACAGCTCTGTGGTTTGACCAGCTCAGACTACAAATAAAAATCTCAGCCCAACAGCAGTTAAGGAGCTTGTAAGGTGGGAGAGGTTGACCTGCATTCCTTGGCACCCTTGAGATACTGCTGTTAAAAGTATGACCTGCGTATACCGGATAACCCACGAAGCTCAAACCCTGCGGTCTGGATGGGGCTTTTCCCGGTACCAGGGATCTGCACGTACTCACTGCCATTCACAAGAAGCATGCGTACCTGCCCAGTTCGAAAGCTGGTGATGCCATAGGGGAGAGCTCCAGATTGAAGAATATGATACCCTCTGTTGGACGATTTACCTTTGGGGGAACAAGTTCACACGAAACTTGTCCAAGAACTCTGCAAAAAAAAAAAACCCAAAAACGTTGATACAGCATCAGAAACCAAAATAAACTTTGCATACACAGGTTCTCTGCAGGCTGCAATACCACCTTTCACTGGATCAACAGAACAATCAGAGATGTGCATTGCTGTTCCAGACCACAGAAGCCCCTCTGTTCAGATTCCAACACTTACACCAGATCTTACATAAATTTACTATAAGAAGAGCAACCACTGATCCACTCCAAATTCCCAATTCTTCTCCCCTTCAGAAACTGACCTGCAACTAATCAAGATGACCTCGAGCCAATCAGAGGCTTCCTTCCCCCTCTAACATAGCCAGTATATGCTAGAGAAGGGTTCTTAACCTTGGTGTGGAGATCCTGGTGAAACCTAGGGATTCCGTCTCAGAAAAATGTATTTAAATACATAGATTGCATTGCAAAGGAAACCAATTATGCTCAAGTCAGTGATCAAATTATTTTTAAAAAATAACATAATATCTTTAGCACCAGATAAGCAATGACTTTTTCCGATTGTTTTTTAGGAAAAAGGATCAATTATTCCTGGGCCTAAAAATAAATTTGTTTCCTGATGTTTCGAAAGAGACTCAAAGAAGGCAGAAACAGTTTCTATTACTAAAACCAGCTGTTCTCCAAATGGGAGGAATATTCTATTTAAAATTTCCTTGTAAATGTATCATTCGATTCAATTCAGTGAAATATTTAACATCATTCATTGCCTCAAAAAGAACTGAAGGAGTTTAATTTCATTAGTATCTACTACTATAAATCATTTCTATAGCGCTACCAGTCGTACGCAGCGCTTCACAATTGAACACGAAGAAAAGACAGTCCCTGCTCAAAAGAGCTTACAATCTAAATCAGGACAGACAGACAGGACCAATAAGGGATAAGGGTAGAAGGACACATAGGAATGATTCTAAATGGAATGTTGCTACTATTGGAGATTCTAGATGGAATGTTAATGTTGCTATTCCGCTAGCAGCATTCCATGTAGAAGCCTGCCCTTGCAGATCAGCAACACGGCCGCGCAGGCTCACAGAAACAGAAGCCTGCGCGGCCGTGTTGCTGATCTGAAAGGGCAGGCTTCTACTACTACTATAAATCATTTCTATAGCGCTACCAGTCGTACGCAGCGCTTCACAATTTAACATGAAGAAAAGACAGTCCCTGCTCAAAAGAACTGTCCTCCACTAGGTGCTGATTAGTTTGTAAATTGTTTTTTTCTTTAACTCCTCCTGATTTTGGATTTCTTGGAACCCAATTTAAGTGAACTTCAGTGTTGTTAATTATGTAATGATCTACTATAATAAAACTCACCCTCAACGTTCTGAGGACACTGACGTCACTGAAGCCAAGCCCTGACTTCCTTCAAAAAGGTTCGAAGGTTCGTGGTGGTGAAGCCACCAAAATTGCTCCGGGCCCCGCCCTCGAGGGCGGAGCAATGGCACAAGAACGAAGGGGTTGGCAGGGAGGGAGGCAGGGAGTCGGGGGGGGGGGGGGGGAAATCGCTCCGGGCCCCGCCCTCGAGGGCGGAGCAATGGCAGAACAACGAAGGGGTTGGCAGGGAGGGAGGCAGGGAGGCGGGAAATCGCTCCAGGCCCCGCCCTCGAGGGTGGAGCAATGGCAGAACAACGAAGGGGTTGGCAGGGAGGGAGGCAGGGAGTCGGGGGGGTGGGAAATCGCTCCGGGCCCCGCCCTCGAGGGCGGAGCAATGGCAGAACAACGAAGGGGTTGGCAGGCAGGGAGGCTCGGAGGCGGGGGGTGGGAAATCGCTCCGGGCCCCGCCCTCAAGGGCGGAGCAATGGCAGAACAACGAAGGGGTTGGCAGGGAGGGAGGCGGGGTTGGGAAATCGCTCTGGGCCCCGCCCTCGCGTCAAACGTCATGACGGGGGCGGAGCAATGGAAGAATAACGAAGGGGTTGGCCAGGGAGGGGGGTGGGGTGTTGGCGACGAACACCTTGCTAGCGCCCGTTTCATTTGATCTGAAACGGGCCTCTTTTACTAGCATATTATATTATTTGAGAGTGTTCAGGTGTATAACCTTGAAAAATGACTTAAAATAAAAAAATATATATATAGTCACACATGTGCTTCTTTATTAATGCAATAATCAACTAGACAATAAATAAAAGACAGATAAATTCAAATTAAAAGACATTTTAGTGCAACAGCTTGAACAAGAAAATTAAATTGTAGAGCAGCCTTTCAGAAGGTGACACATGTCAGGTTGGACATCCAATCGATTTATTTTGTTTTGATGGATAATGTTTTAGATAGTGAGATTAATTGAATTTAAACATTTTTTGGATTCTAAAGGCCATGGGAACCCCCTGTTGTAGGCCTTGGTCTGTAACCCTGATTCAGGGCTCCGAGTCTGGCCACTAGGTGTCACCCTTGAGCAACAATCATAACGCCAAGGTGGTCTCTAGCTTTCTCTTCACTTCTTGCTAACCCAGTATAAGTCATTGTACAATCCACCTTGGAAATCCTCTATATAGATCAAAAGTAGCCCCCCCCCCCCCCCCCCCCAAAGTAGTAGGATCAAAAGGACCCTTCTTTATAAACATGACATCAGAACTGCACCAGAATTAGTTGCCTAAAAATAAGTCTAACCAATCTAAAAGGAGAGTATGGTTGACTAAGTCAAAGGCCACAGGGTCAGGTCCCAAGAGATCAATAACACGGTCTCATTCTGGTCATCCTGAGGCCCAGGAGTGCAGTCTCTGTGACCAAGTGGTGGGTCATTTTACAGTCAGAAGCCCAGGCTGTGTGTATCCTTCCCCTATTTTATCAAAGCTACGTACCAAATAGCTCCTGCACGTAAGAAAAGACGCTTAATGTGTATTGATAAAATATGCACCTAAGTGCATACCTCGCCCCTTCTCCAGCCCACGAATGCCTAACCCTAATCACATAATTATCGCTGGTTTCTGTGTGTCCAATTCTATGCATATCCTGGAAAATTTCAGAAGCAACTGCTTCAGCACAGAAAATACCATTATCCACTCTCAAAGATTGAAGGGGGGCAGACTCAGGAAAGATGTCAGGAAGTATTTTTTCACGGAGAGGGTGGTGGATGCTTGGAATGCCCTCCCGCGGGAGGTGGTGGTGATGAAAACGGTAACGGAATTCAAACATGCGTGGGATATGCATAAAGGAATCCTGTGCAGAAGGAATGGATCCTCAGAAACTTAGCCGAAATTGGGTGGTGGGGTGGGTGGTTGGGAGGCGAGGATAGTGGAGGACAGACTTATACAGTCTGTGCCACAGCCGGTGATGGGAGGCGGGACTGGTGGTTGGGAGGCGGGAAATACTGCTGGGCAGACTTATACGGTCTGTGCCCTGAAAAAGACAGGTACAAATCAAGGTAAGGTATACACATATGAGTTTGTCTTGGGCAGACTGGATGGACCGTGTAGGTCTTTTTCTGCCGTCATCTACTATGTTACTATGTTACTTAGAAAATGGCCCCATACTGCATTCGTATGACTGAACAGAATCACAACTTGCTAACGAAAAGAGCAGCGGTGGGTTAAGTTCTAGTAAGCAACATCAAACAAGGTCATCAAGAGTTGGTTCAAGGGATAGGTTTTGGGATATATATAGGGAAGGACTAAGTCAGCTCTCGGAGGAGTTGGCCCTTGGCTTTATCTGGTGACATCATTAGTTGGATGTTTATAAATATTCATTAGTGTGTGATTTTTATTCTGTACACGTGCAAGTCCCTGTTTAAAACTGCTGACTCAGCCTCAGTCAGTGGAGAGTAATCTTTTAGGAGGTCCACCTTCTCTGACCTTGCTGCTGAAGAGCTTCTCCTCTATTGTCCTGCACATCCACCTCTAGACATGTCCAACATCTCACTCCAAAGGCTACTGAAGAGGGTCTAGCTGAAGTGTCACTCACAGGTCGGCTGAACCAAGGTAGTTTGATAACAGGAGGCGGCATGATGTCACAAGGCTGAAGCCAGGCTTCACCCAAGGCGTTTTTAATTCTCCCCAATGCAGCTGCTGCCATCTTGGTACACCCAAAACTGAGATTGATAAGGCAACAAGCTCCACCTCCTGGCTTCAGCCCACATAATGGGCCAGATAGGCTCATGTCATCTCCAGTTATCAAACCTCCTTGGGCTGCTCACATGCCACCTTTGCCTGCTGTGATGCTAAGGCATCCATTGTCAAGAGGTTTATACCAACACTGGTAGCTGTACTGGACTATATATATATATGTGGTGGGAAGCTGGGTGATCCAGACTTGCTCAGTAATGAGGAATGATGTCTGGAGTGTTTTGTCTTCTTAAAAGCTGATTCAAACACCACTGATTGGTGGAGGAGCTGGATTATCCTGGAGAGGCTTGTATTTTGAATCTGGTTTTCTAGCCACTAAAACACAGTAACATAGTAGATGACGGCAGAAAAAGACCTGCTACTTTTTGTGTATACCCTACTTTGATTTGTACCTGTGCTCTTCAGGGCACAGACCGTATAAGTCTGCCCAGCACTATTCCCACCTCCCACCTCCCAACCACCAGCCCCACCTCCCAACCACCGGCTCTGGCACAGGCACAGACCGTATAAGTCTGCCCAGCACTATCCTCACCTCCCAACCACCAGCCCTGCCTCCCAGCCACCGGCTCTGGCACAGACCGTACAAGTTTGTCCAGCACTATCCCCGCCTCCCAACCACCAGTCCCGCTTCCCACCACCGGCTCTGGCACAGACCGTACAAGTCTGCCCAGCACTATCCCCGCCTCCCAACCACCAGCCCCGCCTCCCGATCTTGACTAAGCTCCTGAGGATCCATTCCTTCGGCACATGAAACCGGGCTTTGCCTCAGTCTAAGCCGTGACTGTTCTAGCAGCCTAGGCGTGGATACAGTCGCTACTTCCTCTATGGATCCCAAGAACATCCTTCCTAGTTCTCGTTACTTCTGTAATGGACAGGAGACCACTGCCATCATCCTGTAAATGGAACTTTGTAAGTCGAAGTGCTTTGAAAATACTCCTCATAGTGGCACAGTGCTGACAAGTTACTCACATCACAGTCTGGACTGTGGCATCTGTAACAGATACTGTGATTGCACATTCTTCTGCTGTACCTATATGCCTTGAAGCCACTCACTGCATCTGCCACAGCAAAGAACCTGCTGGTGAGAGGAGGTATGGATGCTCTCATTTCTCTTTTCTTGATTTTTGTTTTATTTAACTGGTTAACAAGTGGGAGAGGGGGCTGCGGATCTGCTAACATGTTTCACAGAACAGAGAAAAGAATTGTCCCTCACAGTTCCACCCATCCCCCCCAAAAACATAAAAATTACATGTGTGCAGGAATTCAGACAGAAAACAAAACTAGGGTTTTTACATGAAGGAGAGGCTGCTTTTTGTTTTTCTAATCCCTGTCTCATCTGTGCTGGTGCCATCAAATGACACAGCCCATATAACTATTACAAAAAAAAGCATATCTTATTTGTGTTTTATGCAGATTTTTACCTATATAAGAACAATGATCGATAAAAAGCCAAGAAGATACACTTTTCCAGTCAGTTTGTGAGAGATAAACCACCCTTAGGGTAACTGAACCAGAACTACTGTAGTATGGCTGAAACGTTGAACAATGGGGCTGGGATGTAACTGGACCACTGCACTGCCTCCATCTGCAACCCGGAAAGCAAGAGCGCTTGAAACTCCCGGAGCAACACAACACCCTGCCTGTCACAGCATCGCCACGCACAGTGGCAAGTTTTTCAATAAAATCGTTTTGAAAACCAAACCCCAGAAAAATACCTGGTTCTGCCAAGCTCCACAATACAGCAGCCATAGTCCGTTCCAAAGGAGATTTTGATATTTCTGTAGTCATACGTTTCTCGTCCATCTAGACGCTAGAAGATGAAAGATTCACAGGTTAAAATTGATCCCAAAGCTAGGACTGACTTTTATGTAGTTAACCTGGCCGGTAAAGGGCTGAATATTGGTACTTACCAGCCAAGTGCAGACTCCATCCCTTGAACACCCCCAAAATAGCCTGTTTTCAGTTTGGTACTAACCAGTTAAGTGCGGCTGAACATTAGCGATTTAATGTCTAGGATCCATTTCTGGCTGGTTAAATCGCTTTGAATATTGACCTCCCCCTCCACACACACACACACAGTTCAAATGGTGGCCATGTTACTCACTGTTAACATTTATATATGTATTATACTTTACTATTTATTGCATTCTTGTTTACATAGTAACATAGTAGATGATGGCAGTAAAAGACCTGCACGGTCCATCCAGTCTGCCCAACAGGATAAACTCACATGTGCTACTTTTTGTGTATATCTTACCTTGATTTGTACCTGTCCTTTTCAGGGCACAGACCGTATAAGTCTGCCCAGCACTATCCCCGCCCCCCCAACCACCAGCCCCGCCTCCCACCACTGGTTCTGGCACAGACCGTATAAATCTGCCCAGCACTATCCCCGCCTCCCAACCACCAGTCCCGCCTCCCACCACCAGCTCTGGCACAGACCGTATAAGTCTGCCCAGCACTAACCCTGTCTCCCAACCATATTTGAACTGCCCAGAATTTCAGTTAGACAATTCATAAATTAAAATAAAGGTATGGCCAGCATTCGGAGGACCTCATGGATTTTTCTGAAGATAACTTATCGATACCAAATGGTATGATCAAAAAGCCTGAACTATAGTCTATGTGTTTCTGTAGAAAGCCAGTGGATCCTTGACTAAGTTCCAGTGCATCAGACTTTACAAGATCATGTTGCACCTCAATAAAACCAATTCTGCTAACGCTATGGGCTGCATATTTTTCATATAAGTACGTAAGTTTTGCCATACTAGGCAAGACCAAAGGTCCATCAAGCCCAGCATCCTGTTTCCAACAGTGGCCAATCCAGGTCACAAATACCTGGCAAGATCCCAAAAAAGTACAAAACATTATATACTGCTTAACCCAGAAATAGTGGATTCCCCAAGTCTATTTAATAATGGTCTGTGGACTTTTTCCTTTAGAAAGCCACCCAAACCTTTTTAAAACTCTGCTAAGCTAACTGCCTTTACCACATTCTCTGGCAACGAATTCCAGAGTTTAATTACACATTGAGTGAAGAAAGTTTTTCTACTACTACTACTTAACATTTCTAGAGCGCTACTAGGGTTACGCAGCGCTGTACAAAATAAACAAAGAAGGACAGTCCCTGCTCAAATGAGCTTACAATCTAAAGAACGAAATGTCAAGTTGGGCAGTCTAGATTTCCTGGGTAGAGGTGTAGAGGTTAGGTGCCGAAGGCGACATTGAAGAGATGGGCTTTGAGCAATGATTTGAAGATGGGCAGGGAGGGGGCTGGTGTATGGGCTCGGGGAGTTTGTTCCACGCGTGGGGTGAGGCGAGGCAGAAAGGGCGGAGCCTGGAGTTGGCGGTGGTGGAGAAGGGTACTGAAAGGAGGGATTTGTCTTGAGAGCGGAGGTTACGGGTAGGAACGTAAGGGGAGATGAGGGTTGAGAGGTAAGGAGGGGCTGCAGATCGAGTACATTTGTAGGTTAGTAGCAGAAGCTTGAATTGAATGCGGTACCTGATCGGAAGCCAATGAAGTGACTTGAGGAGAGGGGTGATGTGAGTGTATCGGTTCAGGCGGAAGATAAGTTTGTTTTAAATGTACTACATTGTAGCTTCATCGCATGGCCCCTAGTCCTAGTATTTTTGGAAAGCGTAAACAGACGCTTCACATCTACCCGTTCAACTCCACTCATTATTTTATAGACCTCTATCATATCTCCTTCTCAGCTGCCTTTTCTCCAAGCTGAAGAGCCCTAGCCGCTTTAGCCTTTCCTCCTAGGGAAGTCGTCCCATCCCCTTTATCATTTTCGTTGCCCTTCTCTGTACCTTTTCTAATTCCACTATATCTTTTTTGAGATGCGGTGACCAGAATTGAACACAATATTCGAGGTGTGGTCACACCATGGAGCGATACAAAGGCATTATAACGTCCTCATTTTTGTTTTCCTTTCCTTTCCTAATAATACCTATATGATACAGGAGTGGGGGTGGGATGCTGATCTGAGGCTACAGATAGCAAAAGCAGGCATAAAGTGGCTGGTGGTGGGGGTGGAAGAAAGGCAGGGTCTGATGCTAGGGCTCAGGGGAACAGGTTGGTGAAGGCATCTGGCTCTGGGGGGAGGGAGCACTCAGTACCCTTCTCCACCACCGCGCCAACTCCAGGCTCCGCTCATTCTGCCTCGCCTCACCCTATGCTTGGAACAACCTTCCTGAACCCTTACACCAAGCCCCCTCCCTGCCCGTCTTCAAGTCTTTGCTTAAAGCCCACCTCTTCAATGCTGCGTTCGGCACCTAACCCTTACCGTTCAGTGAATCCAGACTGCCCCAATTTGACTGCCCCTATCGGACCGACCGTTCACTTGTCTATTAGATTGTAAGCTCTTTGAGCAGGGATTGTCTCTCTTTGTTAAATTGTACAGCGCTGCGTAACCCTAGTAGCGCTCTAGAAATGTTAAGTAGTAGTAGTATTACATATAGCAGTGATTTAAGCAGAGCTGAGATTGTGATGTCATAATGCCTCATTCCACCAATGCCTAAGAGCCAACCTCATCAGTGATGTCACAATGGCTTGACTGTCCTATACTTGGCTCAAAGCAGTGATTTAACCAGAGCTGACATTGTGATGTCATAATGCCTCAGTCCACCAATGCCTAAGAGCCAACCTCATCAGTGATGTCACAATGGCTTGATTGGCCTATATTTGTCTCACTCTTATCTATTAGATTGTAAGCTCCTTTGAGCAGGGACTGTCCTTCTTTGTTAAATTGTACAGCGCTGCGTAACCCTAGTAGCGCTCTAGAAATGTTAAGTAGTAGTTAGTAGTAGTAGGATGAGATTAATGAGCCAAGTGAAGAAGTGTAGATCTTTTTTGAGATGCAGCGACCTGAATTGAACACAATATTCGAGGTGTGGTCACACCATGGAGCGATACAAAGGCATTATAAGGTCCTCATTTTTGTTTTCCTTTCCTTTCCTAATAATACCTATATGATACAGGAGTGGGGGTGGGATGCTGATCTGAGGCTACAGATAGCAAAAGCAGGCATAAAGTGGCTGGTGGTGGGGGTGGAAGAAAGGCAGGGTCTGATGCTAGGGCTCAGGGGAACAGGTTGGTGAAGGCATCTGGCTCTGGGGGGAGGGAGCACTCGGTACCCTTCTCCACCACCGCGCCAACTCCAGGCTCCGCTCATTCTGCCTCGCCTCACCCTATGCTTGGAACAACCTTCCTGAACCCTTACACCAAGCCCCCTCCCTGCCCGTCTTCAAGTCTTTGCTTAAAGCCCACCTCTTCAATGCTGCGTTCGGCACCTAACCCTTACCGTTCAGTGAATCCAGACTGCCCCAATTTGACTGCCCCTATCGGACCGACCGTTCACTTGTCTATTAGATTGTAAGCTCTTTGAGCAGGGATTGTCTCTCTTTGTTAAATTGTACAGCGCTGCGTAACCCTAGTAGCGCTCTAGAAATGTTAAGTAGTAGTAGTATTACATATAGCAGTGATTTAAGCAGAGCTGAGATTGTGATGTCATAATGCCTCATTCCACCAATGCCTAAGAGCCAACCTCATCAGTGATGTCACAATGGCTTGACTGTCCTATACTTGGCTCAAAGCAGTGATTTAACCAGAGCTGACATTGTGATGTCATAATGCCTCAGTCCACCAATGCCTAAGAGCCAACCTCATCAGTGATGTCACAATGGCTTGATTGGCCTATATTTGTCTCACTCTTATCTATTAGATTGTAAGCTCCTTTGAGCAGGGACTGTCCTTCTTTGTTAAATTGTACAGCGCTGCGTAACCCTAGTAGCGCTCTAGAAATGTTAAGTAGTAGTTAGTAGTAGTAGGATGAGATTAATGAGCCAAGTGAAGAAGTGTAGATCTTTTTTGAGATGCAGCGACCTGAATTGAACACAATATTCGAGGTGTGGTCACACCATGGAGCGATACAAAGGCATTATAAGGTCCTCATTTTTGTTTTCCTTTCCTTTCCTAATAATACCTATATGATACAGGAGTGGGGGTGGGATGCTGATCTGAGGCTACAGATAGCAAAAGCAGGCATAAAGTGGCTGGTGGTGGGGGTGGAAGAAAGGCAGGGTCTGATGCTGGGGCTCAGGGGAACAGGTTGGTGAAGGCATCTGGCTCTGGGGGGAGGGAGCCGGGGGCTAAGGGGTGGTGGTGGTGGGGGTGGTGGTGGGTGGGGTGAAGGAAGGAGGAAAGGGCAAGGTGGAGACATTTGCCTCCCCCTCACATAAAGCCCAGGAGGGTGGGACACAGTCGTTTAGCTCCTAAGCTCCTCGGGGCAGGGACATGCTCGTCGCCGCTGCTAAGTCTCGATCCGGGTGTGGGGGGGGTCTCACCTTGCCCTCCCTGATCGCTTTCAGCAGGAAGCTCTTCTCGCAATTGGACAGCGGCGGCTCCCGCATGGCTGAGTGTATCGTCGCCTCGATCCCGCTTAGCGCATCGGCGGCAGATTCGGAACTAATCTGTCCCTCGCGAGCCCCCGTCCGCGTCCTCTCTGCACTCTGTGCGCAGGCGCGAGTCGCTCACGTTGGCGTCATTACAGAGCGCACCGCCGCAGGCGGCTTCAGCTAAGCAGGTTTAATAAACAGGAGTGGATGGAAGGGCCACTGTAAACAAGGAAGCCAATTAGGACAATCTAAGCTTCCCCGTCCCAGGGCAGCCGTCATCCCCGTTCACTCAAAACAAAGCAAGCAAACCTATGAGCTGCTGCATCCATGTTGACATTCTTAATTGTTATTTCATCTCACTTATTTTTTGTGCAGCGTATGGATGTGCACAGAGGAAGTATAATAACAGAATAACTTTTCATAAATTGAGTGTATAAATGATCTAGAGATGGGAGTAACTAGTGAGGTAATTAAATGTGCTGATGACAAAGTTATTGAAAGTTGTGAAATCTTCTCCTCTACTGCTAATTTTAGACTCCTTTCCTTTCGTCTTGCTGCACCCCACGCCTGGAATAGCCCGAGCCTGTACGTCTAGCCCCAACTTTGGCCGTTTTCAAGTGCAAACTTAAAGCCCACCTCTTTACCACTGCTCACTTGCCCTGTCCTTTATCCTCACCTACTTATTCCCTTAACCTTAATTGTTCTGTGTTTGCCTGTCTTGTCTAGATTGTAAGCTCTTTGATCAGGGACTGTCTTTCTTCTATGTTTGTGCAGCGCTGCGTACACCTTGTAGCGCTATAGAAGTGATAAGTAGTAGTAGTATTCTCTTGTAACCAGAGCTAATATTGTGATGTCATAATGCCTCAGTCCACCAATAAGAGCCAACCTCATCAGTGATGTCACAATGGCTTGATTGTCCTATACTTGGCTCACTTTTATTACATAGCTCTTTGAGCAGGGACTGTCTTTCTTCTATGTTTGTGCAGCGCTGCGTACGCCTTGTAGCGCTATAGAAATGCTAAATAGTAGTAGTAGTAGTCTCTTGTAACCAGAGCTAATATTGTGATGTCATAATGCCTCAGTCCACCAATAAGAGCCAACCTCATCAGTGATGTCACAATGGCTTGATTGTCCTATACTTGGCTCACTTTTATTACATAGTTCTTTGAGCAGGGACTGTCTTTCTTCTATGTTTGTGCAGCGCTGCGTACGCCTTGTAGCGCTATAGAAATGCTAAATAGTAGTAGTAGTAGTCTCTTGTAACCAGAGCTAATATTGTGATGTCATAATGCCTCAGTCCACCAATAAGAGCCAACCTCATCAGTGATGTCACAATGGCTTGATTGTCCTATACTTGGCTCACTTTTATTACATAGCTCTTTGAGCAGGGACTGTCTTTCTTCTATGTTTGTGCAGCGCTGCGTACGCCTTGTAGCGCTATAGAAATGCTAAATAGTAGTAGTAGTAGTCTCTTGTAACCAGAGCTAATATTGTGATGTCATAATGCCTCAGTCCACCAATAAGAGCCAACCACATCAGTGATGTCACAATGGCTTGATTGTCCTATACTTGGCTCACTTTTATTACATAGCTCTTTGAGCAGGGACTGTCTTTCTTCTATGTTTGTGCAGCGCTGCGTATGCCTTGTAGCGCTATAGAAATGCTAAATAGTAGTAGAAGTAGTAGTCCTCCTTCCACCAGGTTTCTGAGATGCCTGTTATATCTCTCTCTTCATTTAGTAAATCCTTCTTATCTGTTCCCTTCTCCACTACTGCCAACTCCAGACTTCGCGCCTTCTGTCTCGCTGCACCCTACGCCTGGAATAAACTTCCTGAGCCCCTACGTCTTGCCCCATCCTTGGCCACCTTTAAATCTAGACTGAAAGCCCACCTCTTTAACATTGCTTTTGACTCGTAACCACTCACCTCCACCTACCCTTACTTTATTTCTTGTCTATTAGATTGTAAGCTCTTTGAGCAGGGACTGTCTTTCTTCTATGTTTGTGCAGCGCTGCGCACGCCTTGTAGCGCTATAGAAATGCTAAATAGTAGTAGTAGTAGTCTCTTGTAACCAGAGCTAATATTGTGATGTCATAATGCCTCAGGCCACCAATAAGAGCCAACCTCATCAGTGATGTCACAATGGCTTGATTGTCCTATACTTGGCTCACTTTTATTACATAGCTCTTTGAGCAGGGACTGTCTTTCTTCTATGTTTGTGCAGCGCTGCGTACGCCTTGTAGCGCTATAGAAATGCTAAATAGTCGTAGTAGTAGTCTCTTGTAACCAGAGCTAATATTGTGATGTCATAATGCCTCAGTCCACCAATAAGAGCCAACCTCATCAGTGATGTCACAATGGCTTGATTGTCCTATACTTGGCTCACTTTTATTACATAGCTCTTTGAGCAGGGACTGTCTTTCTTCTATGTTTGTGCAGCGCTGCGTACGCCTTGTAGCGCTATAGAAATGATAAATAGTAGTAGTAGTAGTAATTTGTTATAAATCTTAATCAGTGGTCAGTTGGAGGGGCTGGTTATAGGGACACCCTAGCACCTGTTATATTCGTGCAGAGACTTTTTTCTCCTGGTAATGGACCACCAAAACAGACATCATGTTAGGAGAATCATGTGCTCAACATTCAGAGTTTCTATCTATTTATTTATCACATTCATATCCCAGGGAGCATTTGAAAGCTTTTTCTTTTCCCTGTGCCTAGATCAAAAAAGAAAGATGGTTTGTGGGAACTTGCTTCTTCTGTTTTGAATAATGCAGTGATGTATTATAAAAATGCACTTAATATTGTTTATTACTAATATCAACTACTGCTTGATATGCAGCAGAAGTTAACGTGGAGGGGCATAATCGAATGGCGCTGGCCAAATAGATGGCCTTCTATGTTCGGGGCCAGCTCCACAAAGGGGCAGAGCCAACCGTATTTTCGAAATACAGTTGGCGCCGGCTAAATCAACATTTACGTCAAATGTTGAGATCGCCGAATGTAGAGCAGATGGCTGGCTTCGGTTTTCAGCCATAATCGAAACCAGGCCCGGCCATCTCAAACCCAGCGAAATGCAAGGCATTTGGTCGTGGGAGAAGCCAGCATTTGTAGTGCACTGGCCCCCCTCACATGCCAGGACACCAACCAGGCACCCTAGGGGGCACTTCTAAAAAATAAAAATAGCTTCCAGGTGCATAGCACCCTTACCTTGGGTGCTGAGCCCCCCAAATCTAGGGTTACCATACGTCCAGATTTACCCGAACATGTCCTCTTTTTGAGGACATGTCCGGACGGATTTGGCTAGCCTGCCCGTTTGTCCTGATTTCTGGACAAACGGGCTGGCTGGCGGGGGCGGGCGGGCGCGGGACTCCCCTCCCCTTCCCTTACTCTACTATCCCTGGTGGTCTAGAGGTACCTCTTCGTCTTCGGGGCAGGAAAGAGCCCCCTCTTTCCTGCCCGGAGCGCTACTGCTAGCTGCCCTGCATTAGGGTTACCATATGGCTCCAGAAAAAGGAGGACGGATTGAGCCAGCCGGGTTTTACTTCCATTGCTTTCAATGGAAGTAACTGAGCCAGCCGGGTTTTACTTCCATTGCCAAAGCAATGGAAGTAAAACCCGGCTGGCTCAATCCGTCCTCCTTTTTCTGGAGCCATATGGTAACCCTACCCTGCATACTGTGAGTCCGGCTCTCAGCGTTTCAAAATGGCCGCCAAGAGTTGAAGCAGCCCTCTCTTCTCCAAGCTGAAAAGCCTTAGCCTCCTTAGTCTTTCTTCATAGGGAAGTCGTCCCATCCCCGCTATCATTTTCGTCGCCCTTCGCTGCATCTTTTCCAATTCTACTATATCTTTCTTGAGATGCGGCGACCAGAATTGAACACAATACTCCAGGTGCAGTCGCACCATGGAGCGATACAACGGCATTATAACATCCTCACACCTGTTTTCCATACCTTTCCTAATAATACCCAACATTCTATTCGCTTTCCTAGCCGCAGCAGCACACTGAGCAGAAGGTTTCAGTGTGTTATCGACGACGACACCCAGATCCCTTTCTTGGTCCGTAACTCCTAACGTGGAACCTTGCATGACGTAGCTATAATTCGGGTTCTTTTTTCCCACATGCATCACCATGTTCCTCAATGAAAGGAAAGTTTAATTCTACTTCCATTTAATTTCAATATATTCCATCATCTTTATAACAGCAGGCTCCCCAAGGCAGATCACAACAACAGTTAAGATGAACCCATCAGGAAACAGGATATCCTCACTGAAATTTGACCATCTGCCACATCTTAAAAGGCCGTCAAGGGGGCAGATGAAGTTGAGACAAAGTCATTGGGATAAATAGATGAATGGCTATGCTGAAGGAAATTCTATGTACAGCTGGATAAGATATGAGGAACTGGTCTTAGTTACAGGGTTTGTAGCAAGCTAATCTAGGTGCGGAGTGAGTGAATGGTCAGTTGCCGGACGTGTTAAAGGCTTGGGAGAAGAGCCAGGCTTTCTTCTGCTTCCTGAAGTAGAGGTAGTCTGGAGTTAGACTTATAGCGTCTCTGGGAGTAAGTTCCAGAATGTGGGGGCTACTCCTTAGAAGGCTCCTTGGGAGGACCTTAGAGCCTCAAAAGTGTGTAGAGAGCTAACTGGCCCATTTTGTCTGAGTTTTAAATTTGGCCCAGTAAGGTAGTTTTTGCAAGGAGGGTGTGATGTGGTCCTGGCTCGTACATCCTTCTAACCGTCATGCTGTGGTATTCTGACTTAGTTGGAGCTGGTGCAAAGTCTTCGTGGTTTGACCAATGGACAGGGAGTTACAGTAGTCCAATCGTGATGTTATCACGTAGGTCAGCTTTGTCTTTTGAACTCCCCCCTGTTAATTAGAGAGAAATTCAGTTGGTGAAACGCTGTAAGTGGTAGAGCTGGGGAAGGCAAAGTTTAAAAGGGACAGCAGACATTTTCCTGTGTGTTGTGTGTGTGCACTAGGCACTGCTCAGGGATGGGAGGTACCTCTCCCCTGGGCGTCACAAAGCATTACTAATGCCTTTCAAATTGAAAAACTGAAAGCACTCATATTTATATCCCACACTCCATTAAGTTAATCAATAAAATCAGTGCAACCCCTTGTGCACTGCTTTCAGCGATTGTTAGATTGGTTCAGATTTCACATGCTAAGGGATTTATTATCATTATTATTAGTGCTAAGGGCTCAGTTCACCCTGAAAGCTGTCGCTCTTAATTCACCGCCAGCATGATTATCTCGGAGTACTTGGCTTCCCCAATGTTACCATGCACATTATTTCTGTTTTCTTGTATATGTTTTAAGTAAACAGCCTCAAAGTCAATTTCCAGTAAGTGGCATGCTGTTTGTAAGATCCTTCCATTAGCAGATGTGTACACTGGGGATAATACTTCTGGTTTGTAAACGAAGAACATCGCCAGTGCTGGCTTGTATGATACTCAGGGATGTCCGCTATCCACTATTTCCCTCATCCTGTATAGAGTCACAGTTAGATTCAAAACCACAGCAGTGACCCTAATGGAGACTGACCTTGAAGCAGCCGCATGGTGAAACATGGATTCATGGTCGGTGTTAATTAAGGTCTCCTGCTTTGCATTTTGTAGGAAAGAAACAGAATTAAAATAACAATGAGTATTATTTGTATTGTATTGTTCTAATGCTATTACGTTAAAATATACGCCAAGCCCCCTCCCTACCCATCTTCAAATCTCTGCTTAAAACTCACCTCTTCAATGCTGCTTTCGGCACCTAACCTTTCGTGAAATATAGTATGCCCTATCAGACGGACTCTACACTTGTCTTTAGAGTGCAAAGTGATGCATGTGGGTAAGAGGAACCCGAATTATAGCTACGTCTTGCAAGGTTCCACGTTAGGAGTTACGGATCAAGAAAGGGATCTGGGTGTCGTCGTCGATGATACGCTGAAACCTTCTGCTCAGTGTGCTGCTGCGGCTAGGAAAGCGAATAGAATGTTGGGTGTTATTAGGAAGGGTATGGAGTCCAGGTGTGCGGATGTTATAATGCCGTTGTATCGCTCCATGGTGCGACCGCACCTGGAGTATTGTGTTCAGTACTGGTCTCCGTATCTCAAAAAAGATATAGTAGAATTGGAAAAGGTATAGCGAAGGGCGACGAAAATGATAGTGGGGATGGGACGACTTTCCTATGAAGAGAGGCTGAGAAGGCTAGGGCTTTTCAGCTTGGAGAAGAGACGGCTGAGGGGAGATATGATAGAAGTGTATAAAATAATGAGTGGAATGGATCGGGTGGATGTGAAGCGACTGTTCACGCTATCCAAAAATACTAGGACTAGAGGGCATGAGTTGAAGCTACAGTGTGGTAAATTTAAAACGAATCGGAGAAAATTTTTCTTCACCCAACGTGTAATTAGACTCTGGAATTCGTTGCCGGAGAACGTGGTACGGGCGGTTAGCTTGACGGAGTTTAAAAAGGGGTTAGATAGATTCCTAAAGGACAAGTCCATAGACCGCTATTAAATGGACTTGGAAAAATTCCGCATTTTTAGGTATAACTTGTCTGGAATGTTTGTACGTTTGGGGAGCGTGCCAGGTGCCCTTGACCTGGATTGGCCACTGTCGGTGACAGGATGCTGGGCTAGATGGACCTTTGGTCTTTCCCAGTATGGCACTACTTATGTACTTATGTACTTATGATTGTTTAGATTGTCTTTAGATTGTAAGCTCCTTGAGCAGGGACTGTCCTTCCATGTTAAATTGTACAGCGCTGCGTAACCCTAGTAGCGCTTTAGAAATGTTAAGTAGTAGTAGTAGTAGTAGTAGTAATGCTATTACGTTAAAATATAAGAATTGGATTGATGAAGATTTCAATTGCTGTTAAGCTTTGATGGGCTGAGCGCTCTTACTCTGATGTAACCCGGGTCTCACCCGTTCACTAGCTCTGGCCCCAGGCCACAAAACAGATCTCAGTTCAGTTTCACATTCAAGGCCAATCTCCCCTCACTCATCAGTTACAGCACACATGCAGTCAAGCTTGGGAGTGGGTCAATGGTCTGGAATAGCGATCCGGGGGTTTGGGAGACATTTTTCCAGTTCTGGGTTCCACTCAGCTCTTCAGTCCAGGAACCACACAGCACTCCAAAGGGTTTAATAACAAAATTAACTTTTATTGCAACCTCAGCAAGAGGCAGACTTTAACTTTAACCTTCTTCACAGGCACTTAATAAACTCCAGCACAACTCAATCCCAGACTTCTGTTATTCTCAGAGGGAACACCTTTCCACCTTTTCCACCATGGAGTGATACAAAGGCATTATAACATCCTCATTTTTCCACTGTTTTCCTCAGGAACACTTTCTTTTGGGGGGTTATACACATATCATTCACAAGGCTCCTGGCCATGCCTATCCTGTAGAAAGATTTTATTTCCAAAGGTTGCACTCCTCCTCACAGTACAACTTCTCTGTATCGGGCTCAGACCCCTTTAGTCTGACTCTCCTCCAGCGGTGACCCCACTCCGGATCCACCCTTGTCCTGGGGCAAGCTCTCTCTAGCTGCGGTCCCCTGCTCCTGGACTGGGCCTTCCTGTACCCACCCGTAGCACACTCCACTTCTGATTGCCACTTAGGAACTGAAACCGGCCTCTGACAGCCAAAGGATCTCTCTGCTTTCCAAGATTCCCCTTTCCATCCTCCAGGTCAATGGCAGGGGACAGTGCAGGCAGCTTAAACCTGCAGGCAAAGACAACTCCTTATCTCCTTCCAATCTCCTCCCTCCCTGTCACTCTCAGTCCCAGGGCACTGGGACTTCCCAGTCACTCCCCCCACTGACTCTCTCCAGGGAATTTGCTCATTACATGTGTTAATGACCTACTGTTAAATAGCTGCCTGGAGAAAGTATATTTGTTCTACATTACATCTACTTAATACCCTGCGCTTGTGTGGAGTGTTTTGAGAAACCCAAATTGGGACAACATTCCATGCTACCAATCCCAGGGAAAGCAGCGGCTTCCCCATGTCTGTCTCAATGGCAGACTATGGACTTTTCCTCCAGGAACTTTCCAAACCTTTTTTAAACCCAGATACTCTAACTGCTGTTACCACATCCTCCAGCAATGAGTTCATAAGAACATAAGCATTGTCATACTGGGACAGACCGAAGGTCCATCAAGCCTAGTATCCTGCTTCCAACAGTGGCCAATCCAGGTGACAAGTACCTGGGAGAAACCCAAACAGTAGCAACATTCCATGTAGAACCCCAAAGAATATCAAGATTCTAGAATTCTAAAGAATAATAAGATTCCATGCAGAATTTCAAAGTGTAGCAACATTCCATTTACAACCCCAAAGAGTAGCAACATTCCATTCAGAATTCTAAGTACATAAGTTTTGCCATACTGGGACAGACCAGAGGTCCATCAAGCCCAGCATCCTGTTTCCAACAGTGGCCAATCCAGATCACAAGTACCTGGCAAGATCCCAAAACAGTACAATACATTTTATGCTGCTTATCCCAGAAATAAGCAGTGGATTTTCCCCATCTTAATAATGGCTTATGGACTTTTTTAACTGAGTTTTTAAACCCCACTGCTTTTACCACATTCTCTGGCAACGAATTCCAGAGTTTAATTACACGTTGAGATGAGGTGACCAGAAGTTCATACAGTATTAGAGATATGGTTGCACCATGGAGTGATACAAAGTCATCATAACATTCACTTTTTTTAACACCCAACAGGTCTCAGAATACCTACTACTTATCATTTCTATAGCGCTACTAGACGTACGCAGCGCTGTACATTTGAACATGAAAAGACAGTCCCTGCTCTATAGAGCTTACAATCTAATTAGGACAGACAAACAGGACAAATAAGGGATGAGGACAAAGTAGCAAGATTCTGTGCGGAATCCCAAAGAGTAGCAAGATTCCAGAATCCCAAAGACTACTACTACTTATCATTTCTATAGCTCTGCTAGACATACACAGCACTGTACACTTGAACATGAAGAGACAGTCCCTGCTCAACAGAGCTTACAATCTAATTAGGACAGACAAACAGGACAAACAAGAGATAAGGGAATATTAAGGTGAGGATGATAAAATAAGGGTTCTGAACAAGTGAATAAGGGTTAGGAGTTAAAAGCAGCATCAAAAAGGTGGGCTTTTAGCTTAGATTTCAAGACGGCCAGAGATGGGGCTTGATGTACCAGCTCAGGGTTCCTTCATGTTGCCTAGGTCCTGACCCGGTGAAATTAACAGTTCACACAGTGCTCCCAATACGCAATCGAGCACAGGGAAAATGCAACAGGCAAACATGCACTATTCTTCTACGGAGGAACATTCAACAAAGAACAGCAGCCTACACTGAGGGAGCTACTTCAGCAGTGTTCCTTGCTAGAACCTTGTCCACACCGAGAGCTTCCCTTAGCCACACTCTCCCTGCAGTGAAAAGGTCTGGGCAGCCATGGCCCATCTTAAGCTGCGGTCAGCCAAGACTGCTGTGTTCAAGAAATTCCCTGACTGAGATGCATCTCCTCCAGCAACACTCGGAACCTCAGTATTATCGAAACGAAAGATGGACACCCGTCTAGTTTAGATAATACGTGTTGCCCCACCCCTTTACAAGGCCATCCTGCGAGGACGCCCTCATGAAAACTTGGGTGCCCCGTTTGATTTTGCCCCTCTTTGTAGAGGAGTGTGGTAGCCGTGTTAGTCCACTCTTAAGGTTATCAATAGAAATCAAACAAAATAAAACATGGAAAAGAAAATAAGATGATACCTTTTTTATTGGACATAACTTAATACATTTTTAATACATCTTTGTCAAACACTTTTTGAAAATCTAGATACACTACATCAACTGGCTCACCTTTATCCACATGTTTATTCACCCTTCAAATAAATGATGCAAATCGGTGAGGCAAGACTTCCCTTGGCTGAATCTGTCGTCCCATTAAACCATGTTTGTCTACGTGTTCTGTAATTTTATTCTTACAATAGTTTCTATCATTTTGCCCTACACAGATATCAGGGTACCAGTCTATAGTTTCCAGGATCACCCCCTAACCTTTTTTAAAAGTCGGTGTTACATTTGCCATCGTCCAAACTTCAGGTACGACGGCCGATTTTAATGACAGAATACAGATTACTAAAAACAGACCAGCAATTTCTTTCGAAGACCTGTTGAAATATTTGCAGTGGGTAGGGTTGTTGCAGTTTGAGTCTTGGCAGTTTGTGTTGTTAAGATGTGGCAGGTTTATTACGTGAAAGGCATCTGAAGTTGGCTGCCAATAGTGCATGTAATTTATAGTCGGGCTTATGCACAAGATTGGCAGTTACCCAGATAAGTGTAGGCAGTATTCTATAAACTGTACTTAAATTGCTTAGCACACAACTGTCAGGAGCGTGTACAAGTAGACAGAGCATGGGTGTGTCACCAAGCGATGCATGCAACTTGTAGAATACTCTCGGTTGTATATGTTGCATGAGACTAGCCATTGTTGACCTGTTGTGACTAGGTAACATAGAAACATGACAGCAGATAAGGGCCAAATGGCCCATTTAGTCTGCCCATCCTCAGTAACCACTAACTCCTCTTTCCTAAGAGAATCCACGTGCCTGTCCAGGAAGCCGTCCAACCCTTTTTTTTTAAGTCCGCTAAGTGAACCGCCTTAACCACCTTTTCCGGCAGCGAATTCCAGAGTTTAACTACGCGTTGAGTGAAGAAAGATTTCCTCCGATTCGTTTTAAATTTACCACACTGCAGCTTCATCGCATGCCCCCTAGTCCTAGTATTTTTGGAAAGCGTAAACAGATGCTTCACATCTACCCGTTCCATTCCACTCATTATCTTATAGACCTCTATCATATCTCCCCTCAGCCGCCTTTTCTCCAAGCTGAAGAGCCCCAGCCTCTTCAGCCTATCCTGATAGGGAAGCCGTCCCATCCCCTGTATCATCTTTGTCGCCCTTCTCTGCACCTTTTCCAATTCCACTATGTCTTTTTTGAGGTGCGGCTACCAGAATTGAACACAATACTCGAGGTGCGGTCGCACCATGGCGCGATACAACGGCAGAATAATATCCTTATTTTTGTTTTCAATCCCTTTCCTAATGATACCCAACAGTCTATTTGCTTTCCTAGCCGCAGCAGCACATTGAGCAGAAGTTTTCAACGTATCATCAACGACGACACCTAGATCCCTTTCTTGGTCCGTGACTCCCAACGCTGAACCTTGCATGACGTAGTTATAGTTTGGGTTCCTCTTTCCCACATGCATCACTTTGCACTTGTTCACATTAAACGTCATCTGCCATTTAGCCGCCCAGTCTCCCAGTCTCGTAAGGCCCTCTTGTAGTTTTTCACAATCTTCTCGCAATTTGAATAACTTTGTGTCATCGGCAAATTTTAGAATACTAAACTTAATCTAAACAAATATGTTAAAAGTCTAAAGTATAAGGGCATAGTACAATGGAAAAGCCTGTTGCATAGCATTTCTCAAATACACTTAATAATAGACTAACATTAATAACTTGTTCTCTTTAGTTAAAAACGTATGTTTTACTTTTCTAAAAGAAGACATCTTATCACAAATACTGGTCAGTTTCAGACCTTCTGTAACCTCTCTTTTATCAAATGGCCTTTCTTTGTCAATACAGGAAAGAGATCTGTAGTGAACCAGGGGCGTAGCCAGACACCCAATTTTGGACGGGCCTGGGCCCAAGATGGGTGGGCAGAAGAACCCCACCCCATCCCACAGGTGATTTGGTCTCTCCTCTCGCCTGCATGCCATATGATCTCTCAAATATCCCCACTCTCCTGCACACCTTTTAAATTTCAGATTTTCAGTGAGGAGCAACTAATACACACTACTCATGTAGGCCCCACATCCTTCCCATTGATGTAGCTTCCTGTTTCCGCATAGGCGGGAATAAGTCAGAGGGGAAGGCTTTGGGGCCGGTGTGAGCAGTATGTATCAGTCGCTGCTTCCTGCAGGCGAAGATCTGCTATTTATAAGGTACGCAGGAGGGACAGTTGTTGGGAGTTTTCAGCTTGCGAATCTCTGCAGGCCACATCATAGGTGTGTTGCTACTGGTGGGCCTGAGCTCAAAGTAGCCCACCGTTGGCTACTCCACTGTAGTGAAGATCTCTATTTGTCCTTACTGGCCTTCCCCTAGATCAGCTAAGCCAGCATTTGTCAGTTACACACTTAAGACAGTTTCTTGCATTTCTTTTAAAGACATATCTTTCTCAGTTCTACACCGCCACAGCTTCGGTCTTTATGGCAGGGTTTCTTCCTACTGCACATTTTGACTGGCAGTGGAGGGAGATGGTGGTGTGTAATTAAGTTGACACTAGAATGTACAGATCTTTCCGCATGCCGAATTGTTCTGCTCTGTATCCACTGTTGATATAGGGGGTATGTTTGTAGACCTGGAAGTGCTGGGTTTTATATTGAGATTCTGTCCCATCCTGTAGACCCCCAGACTTCACTCCCACATAGAAGAGCTGGTTGAATGATGTTATCAAATATGGCAAACAGTAATAAATGCCTTTTTAACACAAATCAAAGTCTGCCAATATATTTACTATGTGGCTGAAGTTGGTCAGGGGTTTCATCCTAGCATAGGACACCCCTTCTGCGGAGAGGCTCCCCTGATGGCACTCCTGATGGGTCTCAGTGCCTCTGGAGAACTGTCTGACGTTAGGGGCAGAATGTGAGATATGAGTCAGTCTCTTTCTTGCTGTCTCTCCTTGAGGTCTGGAATGTGAACTGTCAATCATAATGAGGGGAAAGGGAATTGGGACTTGACACACTGCCTTTCTGAGGTTTTTGCAACTACATTCAAAGCGGTTTACATATATTCAGGTACTTATTTTGTACCAGGGGCAATGGAGGGTTAAGTGACTTGCCCAGAGTCACAAGGAGCTGCAGTGGGAATTAAACTCAGTTGCCCAGGATCAAAGTCCACTGCACTAACCACTAGGCTACTCAATTTGAGGCCCTGTTTCTCTCATGGGGTATGACATGAAAAGGGCTTTTGGTAACCACTGGTTGGGAGAAGCACAGCTGGCTGGGGCAGGGCTATGTGAGCTGGCTTGATTAGTTTCCCCTTACTACCCAGGAACCCCCAGGCTTGGGTCACCCCATCTTGCCACCCCTATGCTGATTACACAAGGGCACATCTCATTTTAACTCAGGAACTCAGTTAGTGATGTGGTTTGCAGAAAGAGGAATTAACGTTGCCATTCCCTTGGTTCTGTAGATGAAACACACAGACCTCCCCCCCCCTCCCCCCCCATCCTCAGTAAGCAACACACCCACAAGCTTTGTAAAAGGGCAGCTGATTTGCTGCCTGTGTTTAATATACCAGGACTTTTAAATAGCTGTTCAGCAACCACAAATATCACTGCAAGTCAGAATCTTCCAGATGCTTTTCAGCAGTCGCCCTGCAGTCAGTTCCTTACCCTCTGTCTCTGCCTCCCATGCCTTTCTTCTACCCTGCACTCCCTCTGTCTCTTTCTCTCCCCATCTCATTCACTCCTCTCCACCCTGGCTCTCCTCCTCCTCCTCCTCCTCCTCCTCCTTGACTCCCTTTCTCCTTTCCACATGGATTCCTATCTCTCTGGCTTCTCCTTTCCCTGACTCATATTAACCTCCATCTTGCCCCGCCCCCCTCTGACTCAGCCTCTGACTTGGCAGGTTAGCGCCACCTACTGTAAGGTGACTAAACTGCAACAGTAGTGACGGAATGTTCTGCCCCTATACCTCTCACTCCCTCATAATAACAACTTCCAAGTAGGCAGAAGGGAACCACATAAAGAGAAAAAAAGGAAGGCAAGCAGCAGGGCATCATTGTTTCCATAGCTCTGCTTGTGGAGGGCCCAGCAAATGGGTATTTTTATTCTAACCCTTACTGAGTAGGGTTACCATATGGCTTCTGAAAAAAAGAGGATTGAGCCAGTCCGGATTTTACTGACTCAATCTGTCCTTTCTCTGGAGCCTCCTTACCAGCTTCCCTCAGTTAGTTTTCCACTGTGGATTGCATGTGCCTGTGTCCAGAGACCCTTCCATCATTATACAACCAGCGGTCATGGATCCTTTATGCCTGGGAAGAGACTGATGGAGATTCTGAGATTTTAGACACAGACACCAACAGATAATGTGTGTGGCTGCCCAGGGGTCACCCTTAGCCCTGTGCTAAATCCTTCTCTTCACCCTGATTCATCTCACCTGCCCTTCTCCCCAATTCCACTCTCACTCTATCCTCCACTCCCATATAATCTGTACACTTCTAGGCACTATAGAAGTCTTTCTAAATAAAATCCCTTACTCTCCCTCTCAAGTCCTTTCTCCAGTCTGACTCACCTCAGTCTCCCTCACTCACACTGTAATCCCTTCTCCTGCTCACACATATTCCATGCACAGCCCTTCCCTACTTTTCCCTCCATTACAGGACACCCTTCCTTCCTTCATCATCATCCGTCTCTAACTCTCTTGACTCCTCTCTTTCTCTCTCTCCCCCCTCTCTTTGCTGATGCCTTTCTTCATTATCTCCCTTCTCTCACCCTCCCTGACTCCTCTGTCTCCTCACCATCCCTGACACCCTTCCTTCATCATGTCCCCCCTGACTCCTCTTTCTCTCTCTCTCTCTCTCTCTCTCTCTCTCTCTCTCTCTCTTCCTATCTCTCTCTCTCTCTCTCTCTCTCTCCCTCCCTCCCTGTTTCATGGTACCCTTCCTTCATTATCTTCCCTGTCCTCCTCCCTGACTCTTCTTTCTTCCCTTTCCTTGATGCTCTTCCTTCATCTTCTCCCCTCTCCCCACCCCAACTCCTCTCTTTCTCTCTCTGCCTTTCCCTTCCTTCATCATCTCTTTTCTCCCCCTCCCTGACACCCTTCCTCCATCATCTCCCCTCTCTCCCCCTTCCCTGATGCTCTTCTTTCATCTTTCTTCTCTCCTCCCTCCCTGTTTCCTCTCTCTCTCTTCCTTCCTGGATGCTGTTCCTTCATCTTCTCCCCTCTCTCCCCCATCTTTGATGCCCTTATGAACATAAGATTTGTTGTACTGGGACAGACCGAAGGTCCATCAAGCCCAGCATCCTTCTACTACTACTACTTGACATTTCTATAGCGCTACTAGGGTTACGCAGCGCTGGACAATTTAACAAAAAAGGGGGGGCAGTCCCTGCTCAAAGGAGCTTACAATCTAAAGGATGAAATGACAAGCTTCTCCTTCTTACCTACAAATGCACTCAGTCTGCTGCCCCTCACTACCTTTCTACCCTCATCTCCCCTTACGTTCCCGCCCGTAACCTCCGTTCACAGGATAAATCCCTCCTCTCAGTACCCTTCTCCACCACCGCCAACTCCAGGCTCCGCTCATTCTGCCTCGCCTCACCCTATGCTTAGAACAACCTTCCTGAGCCCTTACGCCAAGCCCCCTCCCTGCCCATCTTCAAGTCTTTGCTTAAAACCCACCTCTTCAATGCTGCATTCGGCACCTAACTCTTACCGTTCAGTAAATCCAGACTGCCCCATTTTGACCGCCCCTATCGGACTGACCGTTCATTTGTCTCTTAGATTGTAAGCTCTTTGAGCAGGGACCGTCCCTCTATGTTAAATTGTACAGCACTGCGTAACTCTAGTAGCGCTTTAGAAATGTTAAGTAGTAGTAGTAAGTTGGGGTAGTCTAGATTTCTTGAATAGTGGTTAGGTGCCGAAGGCGACATCCTGTGTCCAACAGTGGCCAATCCAGGTCAGAAGTACCTGGCAAGATCCCCAAAAGTACATTTTATGCTGCTTATTCTAGAAATAAGCATCCCTCTTCTCTTTCTCCTTGGCTCCTCTCTTTCTCCCCCATCCTTGATGCCCTTCCTTCATCATCTCCCTGACTCCTCTCTCCCTCTCCCATGATGCTCTTCCTTCTTCATCTCTCCTCTCTCTGACTTCCCCCTTCTGTCATCATCTCCCTTCTTTTCCTACTATTACTCATTTCTATAGTGAAACTGGATGTATGCAGCACTGTACACTTTATACGCAGGTACCTTCTGTGTCCCTAGAGGGCTCACAATCTAAGTGTCTGAACCTGGGGCAATGGAGGGTTAAGTGATTTTGCCCAAGGTCACGAGGAGCTGCAGTGGGAATTGAACCTAGGTCGCCAGGATCAAAGCCCGCTGCACTGACCATTAGTCTACTCCTCCCTTGTTGCTCCAGGACTCCTCTCTCTCCCCCAATTTCACTGATGTCTATCCTTCATTATCTCCCCTCGCTCCCCTTCCCTGATGCTCTTCCTTCATCTTCTCCCTCTCTCATCCCCCCCCCCCCCCCCCCCCCCCCCCCCCCCCAGTAGATCCTGAGTTTGGTCTTTAACATTCAAGTATGTCCTGCTGTCTGTGCCTCATGCTGAAGTGTTTTGAATTTACAGGAAGTCTTCCAAACTACACTAAACTAAACTAAACACTGAAGCTGCCTTCAGGATATTTATTTTTGTGAGTTCTGGTGTACAATAGCAGACAGTTTTGCTGCAGGAGCAGCATGTGACCCCATGGGAGCAAATTCTTTCCTGAGGAGGTCAGCTTTTCCCAGTGCCGGATACGGGACACCCTCTTTCTTTGCATTTTCAGGCGTTCCTTTTCCTTTGCATCTCGGTCTCATTCAGATCTCTGCTAGCCAGTGCATTTTTCCTAGCAAAAAAGGTGCCAGTACTGAAATGCCAGGCCACCCATCGGGGGGGGGGGGGGGGGGTGGTGATCACTGAGGCCCCCTGCAACCAGTCACAGAATCTATGACAAGGCAGAATTGGTGTGTAGAGCCTGAGCTCATTCATTAAAACTTGGAGATCATGGGTCAATTTTAACAGCCAATGGAAAACGTGTACTCAATACCCCCACAAAAATAAGCCCTGCAGCTAGCTAACCCTTTGCTTCAGTCTTCCTGGAATGTTCCCAGCTCCTTATGTTATCTTTGGATTCCTTCCTTATCTCCCTCCGAGATAAAATCTCTCAGCTGCCAGGAGGGAGACTTTTTGTCCAATCCTGGCTTGGAACTCGCATCACAGATCATAGTAAACATAGTAACATAGTAGATGATGGCAGAAAAAGACCTGCACGGTCCATCCAGTCTGCCCAAGAAGATAAATTCATATGTGCTACTTTTTGATTTGTACTGTCCTCTTCAGGGCACAGACCATATAAGTCTGGCCAGCCCTATCCCCGCCTCCCAACCACCAACCCCGCCTCCCAACCACCAGCTCTGGCACAGACCGTATAAGTCTGCCCAGCACTATCCCTGCCACCCACCACCGGCTCTGGCACAGACCGTATAAGTCTGGCCAGCCCTATCCCCGCCTCCCAACCACCAACCCCGCCTCCCAACCACCAGCTCTGGCACAGACCGTATAAGTCTGCCCAGCACTATCCCTGCCTCCCACCACCGGCTCTGGCACAGACCGTATAAGTCTGCCCAGCACTATCCCCGCCGTCCAACCACCAGCCCCGGCACAGACCGTATAAGTCTGCCCAGCACTAGTCCCGCCTCCCAACTACCAGCCCCGGCACACACCGTATAAGTCTGCCCAGCACTAGCCCCGCCTCCCAACCACCAGCTCTGGCACAGACCGTATAAGTCTGCCCAGCACTATCCCCGCCGCCCAACCACCAGCCCCGACACAGACCGTATAAGTCTGCCCAGCACTAGTCCCGCCTCCCAACCACCAGCCCCGGCGCAGACCGTATAAGTCTGCCCAGCACTATCCCTGCCTCCCACCACCGGCTCTGGCACAGACCGTATAAGTCTGCCCAGCACTATCCCCGCCGCCCAACCACCAGCCCCGGCACAGACCGTATAAGTCTGCCCAGCACTAGTCCCACCTCCCAACCACCAGCTCTGGCACAGACCGTATAAGTTTGCTCAGCACTATCCCCGCCGCCCAACAACCAGCCCCGGCACAGACCGTATAAGTCTGCCCAGCACTATCCCCGCCGCCCAACCACCAGCCCCGGCACAGACCATATAAGTCTGCCCAGCACTAGTCCCGCCTCCCAACCACCAGCCCCGGCGCAGACCGTATAAGTCTGCCCAGCACTATCCCCGCCGCCCAACCACCAGCCCCGGCACAGACCGTATAAGTCTGCCCAGCACTAGCCCCGCCTCCCAACCACCAGCTCTGGCACAGACCGTATAAGTCTGCCCAGCACTATCCCCGCCGCCCAACCACCAGCCCCGGCACAGACCGTATAAGTCTGCCCAGCACTAGTCCCACCTCCCAACCACCAGCTCTGGCACAGACCGTATAAGTTTGCTCAGCACTATCCCCGCCGCCCAACCACCAGCCCCGGCACAGACCGTATAAGTCTGCCCAGCACTATCCCCGCCGCCCAACCACCAGCCCCGGCACAGACCATATAAGTCTGCCCAGCACTAGTCCCGCCTCCCAACCACCAGCCCCGGCGCAGACCGTATAAGTCTGCCCAGCACTATCCCCGCCGCCCAACCACCAGCCCCGGCACAGACCGTATAAGTCTGCCCAGCACTAGCCCCGCCTCCCAACCACCAGCTCTGGCACAGACCGTATAAGTCTGCCCAGCACTATCCCCGCCGCCCAACCACCAGCCCCGGCACAGACCGTATAAGTCTGCCCAGCACTAGTCCCGCCTCCCAACCACCAGCCCCGGCGCAGACCATATAAGTCTACCCAGCACTATCCCTGCCTCCCACCACCGGCTCTGGCATAGACTGTATAAGTCTGCCCAGCACTATCCCCGCCGCCCAACCACCAGCCCCGGCACAGACCGTATAAGTCTGCCCAGCACTAGTCCCGCCTCCCAACCACCAGCCCCGGCACAGACCGTATAAGTCTGCCCAGCACTATTCCTGCCTCCCACCACCGGCTCTGGCACAGACCGTATAAGTCTGCCCAGCACTAGTCCCGCCTCCCAACTACCAGCCCCGGCACACACCGTATAAGTCTGCCCAGCACTAGCCCCGCCTCCCAGCCACCAGCTCTGGCACAGACCGTATAAGTCTGCCCAGCACTATCCCCGCCGCCCAACCACCAGCCCCGACACAGACCGTATAAGTCTGCCCAGCACTAGTCCCGCCTCCCAACCACCAGCCCCGGCGCAGACCGTATAAGTCTGCCCAGCACTATCCCTGCCTCCCACCACCGGCTCTGGCACAGACCGTATAAGTCTGCCCAGCACTATCCCCGCCGCCCAACCACCAGCCCCGGCACAGACCGTATAAGTCTGCCCAGCACTATCCCTGCCTCCCACCACCGGCTCTGGCGCAGACCGTATAAGTCTGCCCAGCACTATCCCCGCCGCCCAACCACCAGCCCCGGCACAGACCGTATAAGTCTGCCCAGCACTAGCCCCGCCTCCCACCACCGGCTCTGGCGCAGACCGTATAAGTCTGCCCAGCACTATCCCCGCCGCCCAACCACCAGCCCCGGCACAGACCGTATAAGTCTGCCCAGCACTAGCCCCGCCTCCCAACCACCAGCCCCGGCACAGACCGTATAAGTCTGCCCAGCACTATTCCTGCCTCCCACCACCGGCTCTGGCACAGACCGTATAAGTCTGCCCAGCACTAGTCCCGCCTCCCAACCACCAGCCCCGGCACAGACCGTATAAGTCTGCCCAGCACTATCCCCGCCGCCCAACCACCAGCCCCGGCACAGACCGTATAAGTCTTCCCAGTACTAGTCCCGCCTCCCAACCACCAGCCCCGGCACAGACCGTATAAGTCTGCCCAGCACTAGCCCCGCCTCCCAACCACCAGCTCTGCCACCCATTCTAGGCTAAGCTCCTGAGGATCCCTTCCTTCTGCACAGGATTCCTTTATGTTTATCCCATGCATGTTTGAATTCCGTTACTGTTTTCATCTCACTACTGCAGGTCCCCCTAATGTGTCAGGATAGGGTTTTTAGGAGTCCAGGACTGGTCTGAAGTGTCCCTCCTGAAATATCCTGCCTCCTCCTTTTCAGCCAGAGAGAGCTAAACTCAATGCATAATTTCTGTGCTATGGCTAGCATCACCCACTGGAACATCATCAGAGGAAATGTGGCCACCCCCTTTCTCCTTCGTGTCCTCCCAACCTGATCTACCCGTGATTCACATCCTGCCACAAAGGCAGGAGGCCAACATTCAGGCCTCCTTCCAGCCCATTAAGTCTTTGGAACATGCCGGGCCTCATTCCAGCCAGAGGGAAAAACACAAAACACACACACCGCTGGCTCTGATACAGAATATAAGCTTGTATTGACGGACAGCTAAACCATATCCATAGAATGTGTAGGAAAAGGGAATGCAGTCATTTGAAATTATATGAAACTATAATATTTTAATCTTGCCTCTATGTTTACTGGCGATATGCCCAAAGGAAGGAAAGTAGCCAGTGGCATTACAATGGGCCACTGGGCAGCTTCTAAATCAATGCTTCTCAACCCTCTCCCAGACAGGTTTTGTGAATATAAGAACAGTTATACTGGGTCAGACCAATGGTCCATCCAGCCCAGTATCCTGCTTCCAACAGTGGCCAATCCAGGTTACAAGCAGAGGCGTAGCCAGACCTCGGCGGGAGGGGGGGCCAGAGCCAGAGGTGGGGGGCACTGTTTAGCCGCTTCCCCCGCCACCGACCCCCCTCGCCGCCGCCGCCCCCCGCCACTTTGGACCCCCCCATCGCCGCAACTGCAAACCCAACCCCCCCCCCCCCCACCGCCACCACTTTGGACCGCTGCTGCAACCCGTGCAGGACGTAAGGCGTCAGAAACAGATGATCCCACAACGAAGGCGCTGCAGTCGACCGGCGCTGAGGAAGACTCTTCGGCTGGCGGGGATTGGGGGGGGGGCAAATGTAGAGGGGGCCAGGGCCTAATCTGTGGGGGCCCATACCCCCATGGCCCCAAGTAACTACACCCCTGGTTACAAGTACCTGGCAGAAACCCTGCATGAGCAGGGCAGGATTAAGGAACACAAAAATTAGGCACATGCCTAGGCCCTGTCAGATATGCCTTTAATCAGCTGTGTCCCCATATAGAAATCATATGTTATCTCCAGTCACAGCTGCTGTTTCAGCTGACAGAGAACAGGAAGTGACCTTCTCAGTCTCCTATAGCATCATCTGCTGTCATGCACTGGTTTCCTCTTAAAGGAAGAAAGTACACTTGAAAAAGAGACGGCTGAGGGGGGATTCGAATGAGGTCTACAAAATCCGGAGTGGTGTAAAATGGGTAGAAGTGAATTCATTTTTTTCCCTTTCAAAAAGTACAGAGACCAGGGGACACTCAGTTAAATTACATGGAAACCAGTGGCATACCTAGGTGGGGCCCCCCACATTTGCTCTGGTCCCCTGGTTGGCTGGCGGGGGTCCCCAACTCCTGCCAGCTGAATACTTTGTCCAGTGCTGGTCGGTGGTGCCACCATCGCATTTCCTGCCCTGCTCTCTCTTCCCCTCACGTTGGGCACTGAAGTTTCATGAAAAGGAGCGTGCTGGACATGAGGGGGATTGAGAGCAGGGCAGGCAATGTGGCGGGTGCCGGAAACCAGCACTGGATGAAGTCTTCAGCTACTGGGGGTTGGGGACCCCCCACCAGACAAGGTATTTGCGGCGGCGGTGGTTGGAGACCTCTGCCAGCCAAGATGTACAACGGCGGCATTGGGCAGCGGAGAGGGAGCGGCAGCGGACTGGTGACCAAAATGTACCCCCCCCCCCCACCTTGGGCTCTGGTCCCCTCCCTAGAGGTCCAGCTACACCCCTGGTGGAAACACTTTTAAAACAATAGGAGGAAATATTTTTTCACTCAATGAACAGTGACGCTTTAGAACTCTTTGCCGGAGAAAGTGGTATCAGCGGTTAGCCTATCTGGGTTTTAAAAAGGTTTGGACAAATTCCTGGAGGAAAAGTCCATAGTTTGCTATTGAGACAGACATGGGAAGCATGTAGTATGGAGTATGCAGTATGGGATTTATAGTATGGAGCGTTGCCACGATTTGGGTTTCTGCCAGGTTCTTGTGACATGACTTGGCCTCAAACAGCATATTGGGCTAGATGGACCATTGATCTGACCCAGTATGGCAACTCTTATGTTCAGTTATGAGGTCATTTTGTTTTTCTTTAATTGGATTCTATCCTTTTCTATATAATGTTCCTCTGTGTTTATCCCATGAATTATTGAATTCTGTCACTGGTTTTGTCTTCACAACCTCCTGCGGGAATGCATTCCAGGCACCCGTCACCACTTCTGTGTAAAAGTATTTCCTGACATTATTCTCAAGTCTCCCACCCTGCAACCTCAACTCATGACCTCTGGTTCTACAGCTTCCCCATCTTTGAAAAAGATTAGTTTGCAAATTAATACCTTTTAAATATTTAAACATCTGTATCATATCCACCCTGTCCCTCCTTTCCTCTAGGGTACACACACAGAGGTCTTCAAGTTTTTTCTTGTATATCTTTTGCAACAAAGCTCCATAATATTTTTGTCATCTTCCTCTGAACCTCCTCAAGTCTTTTGATGTCCTTAGTGAGATGTGGAGGGGCATAATCGAAAGGGATGCTCAAGTTTTGTTGAGGACATCCTCGCAAAACGTCCCGGTGGAGGGGCGGGGAGACCCGTACTATCGAAACAAGATAGACGTCCATCTTTCATTTCGATAATACGGTCGGGGATGCCCAAATCTTGAAATTTAGGTCGTCCTTAGAGATGGTTGTCCCTAGACTTGGTCGTTTCTGATTTTCGGCAATAATGGAAACCAAGGACGCCCATGTCTTGTCTGGAAAGAAGGTGAGCCCTTAGGTCCCGCAAGGCCCCGAAGGACCTCAGAGGACAGCCGTGCAACCCCAAGACTTCACCCGCGGCGACTGCCGTTCACGGGGGGGTTGAGCCCCCAGCTGCAGGCAGCCAACGGGACTTCCGGAACCGCGGGGTTGACAAACTGACCCAGTACCGGAACCGGGAGCGGGAAGGGCAGGTGGAAATCAGAGTAGTCCAGAAACAGGCAACAGGTCAGGGCAGGCAGCTCACAGCGTCGTCCAGAAACAGACAACAGGTCAGGGCAGGCAGCTCACAGCGTCGTCCAAACACAGGCAACAGGTCAGGGCAAGTGGCTAGCAGAGTTATCCAAAAACAGCCCAAAGGTCAAACCAGGAGAGCAAGGGAACGTACTGAAAACAAGAACACACAAAGACTGGCCTAGGGAAACAGAACCTGAAGCAACATCCTGTTTCAGCCCCGCTCCTTAAATACTGTCAGCAATCAACCACCCAGCCCCAGCCGACATGGCCGGCCAATCGGAACCCGGCTACTGAAGAAATCCCTCTGGTTGGTTCTGTCCGGCTTCCCAGGCGGGGCTACAGCACCGGCATCCCAATCTGGTTCCTCTGAGGCGGAGCTTTGGGCTCCCGCGCCTGAATGTGGGGAAGACGCCGGCCATCGCATCTCGGCACCATCCTCCCCGCTGGCGCAAGCATGGAGCCCATAGCCGGCGACCAAGAGCCCGGAAGCCGCGATCGCCGGCCCACGGGCTCGGCCCCGGACAGGGCGGCCATCGCCGCGGCGAGCCCCGGCTCTCAGCCGCAGCCTCAAGAAGGCCGGCCATCGCCGCAATGGACACCGGCTCGGCCCCGACTGCACCCGAAACAGGCGCCCATCCGGGAGACCGCCGGGTAAGCCCTCTCTGGCTGTGGGTCCTTCCTCCCGGCCCTTGCTTCCCGCAGAGGAGCAGCCAGAGGGAGCGACGGATGTGACAGCCCATCTCAGAAACGACCAAATGCAAGCCCTTTGGTCGTGGGAGGAGCCAGCATTCGTAGTGCACTGGTCCCCCTGACATACCAGGACACCAACCGGGCACCCTAGGGGGCCCTGCAGTGGACTTCATAAATTGCTCCCAGGTGCATAGCTCCCTTACCTTGTGTGCTGAGCCCCCCCAAACCCCACTACCCATAACTGTACACCACTACCATAGCCCTTACAGGTGAAGGGGGGCACCTAGATGTGGGTACAGTGGGTTTGTGGTGGGCTTTGGAGGGCTCACATTTACTACCACAAGTGTAACAGGTAGGGGGGATGGGCCTGGGTCCGCCTGCCTGAAGTGCACTGCACCCACTAAAACTGCTCCAGGGACTTGCATACTGCTGTGATGGACCTGAGTATGACATTTGAGGCTGGCACAAAATATTTTTAAAGATTTTTTTTGAAGGTGGGAGGGGGTTAGTGACCACTGGGGGAGTAAGGGGAGGTCATCCCCGATTCTCTCTGGTGGTCATCTGGTCATTTAGTTGTAAGAAAAACAGGACCAGGTAAAGTCGTCCAAGTGCTCATCAGGGACACCCTTTTTTTTCCATTATGGGTCGAGGACATCCATGTGTTAGGCATGCCCAAGTCTTGCCTTCGCTACGCCTCCGATATGCCCCCTTGAACTTTGGCCGTCCCTGCGACGGAAAGCAGTTGGGGACGTCCAAAATCGGCTTTCGATTATACCGATTTGGACGACCCTGTGAGAAGGACGCCCATCTTCCGATTTGTGTCAAAAGATGGGCGTCCTTCTCTTTCGAAAATGAGCCTGATAGCCTCCAATGACTTGTACAAAGGCAGTTACACCTCTTTTCTTCTACTTGATATGCCTCTCTCTATGCAGCCTAGCATCCTTCTGGCTACTGCCATTGCCTTGTCAGATAGTTTCATGGTAACATAGTAGATGATGGCAGATAAAGACCCGTATGGTCCATCCAGTCTGCCCAACAAGATAAACTGATTATACCTGACCTTGATTTGTCCTTGCCATTTTCAGGGCACAGACCGTAGAAGTCTGCCCAGCACTAGCTTTGCTTCCCAATTACCGGTGTTGCCACCCATCCTCTGACACTCTCACTACTACTACTACTACTACTATTTAGCATTTCTATAGCGCTACAAGGTGTACGCAGCGCTGCACAAACATAGAAGAAAGACAGTCCCTGCTCAAAGAGCTTACAATCTAATAGACAAAAAATAAATAAAGTAAGCAAATCAAATCAATTAATGTGGACGGGAAGGAAGAGAGGAGAGTAGGTGGAGGCGAGTGGTTACAAGTGGTTACGAGTCAAAAGCAATGTTAAAGAGGTGGGCTTTCAGTCTAGATTTAAAGGTGGCCAAGGATGGGGCAAGACGTAGGGGCTCAGGGAGTTTATTCCAGGCGTAGGGTGCAGCGAGACAGAAGGCGCGAAGTCTGGAGTAGCCACTCTCACCCAAAGTTTGTGCTTATCAGCCTCCTACCCCCCAGCAAATACAATTCTTTTGGGTTTCAACACCCCTTGTGCATCACTCTACACTTCTTTGCATTCAGTTTTAACTGCCAAACATTAGACCATTCTTCTAATCTCATATTCTTCACTCCCTCCGGGGTGTACTCTGTTGCAAATCTTTGTATCGTCTGCAAAAAAGGCAACGTTTCCTTTCTAACCCTTTGGCTATGTCAGTCACAAATATGTTGAACAGAATTGGCTCCAGTTCCGATCCTTGGGGCACTTCACTACTCATCTTTCTTTCCTCTGAGTGAATTGCATTCACTACCACCCTCTAACGTCTGTCAGTCAACCAGTTTCTAATCTAGAATTTACCACTTTGGGTCTCATTTTCAAAGCACAAAGTTTGAAAATACACATTCATGTGACCTAACTTCAGCCGTTTCAATTTGTTCACAAGGAACTGTGTGAAAGGCTTTGCTGAAGTCCAAATAGACCACATCTAAAGCATGTCCTTGATCCCATTCTCTGGTCACCCAGTCAAACAAATGAATCAGATTTGTTTGATATGATTTTCCTTCGGTAAAACCATGTTGCGTGGATCTTATAAGCCATTGGATACTAGGGATTGTACTATCTTTTTCCTTCAGCAGCTCCTCCATAATTTTTCCTACCACCAAAGTGAGGCTTATCGGCCTGTAGTTTCCCACTTCTTCTCTGACACCATCTTTGTGGAGACTGAGAGGGACCACATCTGCCCTTCTCCAATCCTAAGGAACCTCTCCTGTGTCCAAGGATCTTTAAGAGGGCCCACCAGAACCTCTTTCAGCTCCTTCAATATCCTCGAATGTATCTCATCTGGCCCCGTTCAGTTTTTTAAGTTGTCCATAAACACTTTCTTCTGTGAATGGAGCAATATCTCCTCCACTCCCACATGTGTCTTTCAGGGGCATTTTTGAAAGGGAAGGACACCCATCTTCCGACACAAATCGGGAGATGGATGTCCTTATCTCAGGGTCGTCCCAAATCGGCATAATCGAAAGCCGATTTTGGGATGACCTCCTCTTACTCCCCCAGTGGTCAACAACCCCCTCCCACCATTAAAAAAATTTTAATTTTTTTTTTTGCCAACCTCAAATGTCATACATACCCAGCTCCATGACAGCAGTATGCAGGTCCCTGGAGCAGTTTTAGTGGGTACTGCAGTGCACTTCAGGCAGGCGGACCCAGGCCCATCCCCCCCTACCTGTTACACTTGTGCTGGTAAATGTGAGCCCTTCAAAACCCACCCAAAACCCACTGTACCCACATGTAGGTGCCCCCCTTCATCCCTTAGGGCTACGGTAGTGGTGTACAGTTGTATGGAGTGGGTTTTGGGAGGGGGGTTTGGGGGCTCAGCACCGAAGGTAAGGGAGCTTTGCTGCTGGGAGCAATTTGTGAAGTCCACTGCAGTGCCCTCTAGGGTGCCCGGTTGGTGTGCTGACATGTGAGGGGGACCAGTGCACTACGAATGCTGGCTCCTCCCACGACCAAATGCCTTGGATTTGGTCGTTTTTGAGATGGGCGTCCTCGGTTTCCATTATCGCCGAACACCAGGGACGACCGTCTCTAAGGTCGACCTTAAATGTTGAGATTTGGGTGTCCCCGACCGTATTATCGAAACAAAAGATGGACGCCCTTCTTGTTTCGATAATACAGGTTTCCCCGCCCCTTCGTCGGGACGTCATTAGAGATGGGCGCCCTTAGAGATGGTTGTCCCCGTTCGATTATGCCCCTCCACGTCAGCCAACAGAGTTCCATCTCCAGGATTTTCTTCCACGAACATAGAAGTATTTGTTTAGTGTGACTGCCTTTTCCTCATCACTCGCCACAAATCGGTTCCGAGCAGTTTTCAGTCTCACTATTCCATTTCTAGCCTTCCTCCTTTACCCAATATACCTGAAAAAAAAGTTTTGTCATGGCTCTTTGTCTTTAGCCATTTTTTTTCTTCTGTCTGTACTATGGCAGTTGCTTTTCTCTCTTCAGTTTTCTTTTTTTATGTTCGTTCTGCATTCTTCTGTACCTCATTGTGTGGTAAAACCATATAGAAATATGGAGGGAGCTGGGAAAGCTTGACTTGCGGCATGGAAACCGATTGTAAAGACAGGAGCAATGAGTGAGGTGATTAAACGTGCAGGTGATATAAAATTCATCAAAGTCATTGGAACAGCTGAGCATTGCAGAAGGATCTCCGGAGACTGGGCTTCTAAATAGCAGTTAAAATTTAATGTGGAAAGTGATGCACAGAGGGAAAACTCTTCCCAACCACAGGGTTCTGAGATGAGTCACCACCCAAGAAAAAATCTTGGAAACGTCTTGGATAAAAGGTTGACATTTTCAGCCCAGTGTGTCACAACTGCTAAACAAGCAGCAAATTGAATGTTAAGCTTTATTCTAAAAAGAATGGAAAACAAACTAAGAATATCTTAATGTCCTAGAATACTAGGTCTGTTCACGCTTTCCAAAAATACTAGGACTAGGGGGCATGCGATGAACCTACAATGTAGTAAATTTAAAACGAATCATAGTAACATAGTAACATAGTAGATGATGGCAGAAAAAGACCTGCGCTGTCCATCTAGTCTGCCCAACAGGATAAACTCACATGTGCTACTTTTTGTGTATACCTTACCTTGATTTGTACCTGTCCTTTTCAGGGCACAGACCATATAAGTCTGCCCAGCACTATCCCCGCCTCCCACCACTGGTTCTGGCACAGACCGTATAAATCTGCCCAGCACTATCCCCGCCTCCAAACCACCAGTCCCGCCTCCCACCATCGGCTCTGGCACAGACCGTATAAGTCTGCCCAGCACCATCTCCGTCTTCCGCCACCGGCTTTGCCACCCAATCTCGTCTAAGCTCCTTAGGATCCATTCCTTCTGAGCAGAATTCCTTTATGTTTATCCCAAACATGTTTGAATTCCGTTACCGTTTTTTTTTCCACCACCTCCCGCGGGAGGGCATTCCAAGCATCCACTACTCTCTCCGTGAAAAAATACTTCCTGACATTTTTCTTGAGTCTGCCCCCCTTCAATCTCATTTCATGTCCTCTCGTTCTACTGCCTTCGCATCTCCGGAAAAGGTTCGTTTGCAGATTAATACCTTTCAAATATTTGAACGTCTGTATCATATCACCCCTGTTTCTCCTTTCCTCCAGAGTGTACATGTTCAGGTCCGCAAGACTCTCCTCATACGTCTTCTAATGCAAATCCCATACCATTCTCGTAGCTTTTCTTTGCACCGCTTCAATTCTTTTTACATCCTTAACAAGATACGGCCTCCAGAATTGAACACAATACTCCAGGTGGGACCTCACCAACGACTTATACAGGGGCATCAACACCTCTTTTCTTCTGCTGGTCACACCTCTCTCTATACAGCCTAACAACCTTCTAGCTACGGCCACCGCCTTGTCACACTGTTTCGTCGCCTTCAAATCCTCAGATACTATCACCCCAAGATCCCTCTCCCCATCCGTACCTATCAGACTCTCCCCGCCTAACACATACGTCTCCCGTGGATTTCTACTCCCTAAGTGCATCACTTTGCATTTCTTCGCATTGAATTTTAATTGCCAAACCTTAGACCATTCTTCTAGCTTCCGTAGGTCCTTTTTCATGTTTTCCACTCCCTCCGGGGTGTCCACTCTGTTACAGATCTTAGTATCATCCGCAAATAGGCAAACTTTACCTTCTAACCCTTCGGCAATGTCACTCACAAATATATTGAACAGAATCGGCCCCAGCACCGATCCTTGAGGTACTCCACTACTCACCTTTCGCTCCTCCGAGCGAATTCCATTCACCACCACCCTCTGGCGTCTGTCCGTCAACCAGTTCCTAATCCAATTCACCACTTCGGGTCCTATCTTCAGCCCATCCAGTTTATTTAAGAGCCTCCTGTGGGGAACCGTGTCAAAAGCTTTGCTGAAATCTAAGTAGATTACATCCATAGCTCGTCCCTGATTCAATTCTCCTGTCACCCAATCAAAGAACTCAATGAGGTTCGTTTGGCACGATTTCCCTTTGGTAAATCCATGCTGTCTTGGGTCTTGCAACTTATTGGCTTCCAGGAAATTCACTATTCTTTCCTTCAGCATCGCTTCCATTACTTTTCCAATAACTGAAGTGAGGTTTACCGGCCTGTAGTTTCCAGCTTCTTCTCTATCACCACTTTTGTGAAGAGGGACCACATCCGCCGATCTCCAATCCCTCAGAACCTCTCCCGTCTCCAAGGATTTATTAAACAAATCTTTAAGAGGACCCGCCAGAACCTCTCTGAGCTCCCTCAATGTCCTAGGGTGGATCCCATCCGGTCCCATGGCTTTGTCCACCTTTAGCTTTTCAAGTTGTTCATACACACTCTCTTCCGTGAACGGTGCTCTATCCACTTCAATCTCATTTGTACTTTTTGCAGTCCATCGCGGTCCTTCTCCAGGATTTTCTTCTGTGAAAACAGAACAGAAGTATCTATTTAGCAAATTTGCTTTTTCTTCATCATTTTCCACATAGCGGTTCGCAGCATCTTTCAGTCTCACAATTCCCTTTTTAGTCTTCCTCCTTTCACTAATATACCTGAAGAAAATTTTGCCACCCCTCCTTACATTTCTAGCCATTTGTTCTTCCGTTTGCGCTTTCGCCAGACGTATCTCTCTCTTGGCTTCTTTCAGTTTCATCCGGTATTCCTCCTCGTGTCCCCTTTCTTGAGTTTTTTTGTATTTCTGGAACGCCAACTCTTTAGCCTTTATTTTCTCAGCCACTTGCTTGGAGAACCATATCGGTTTCCTTTTTTCACTCAACCTGTTATCAATAGAAATCAAACAAAATAAAACATGGAAAATAAAACATGGAAAAGAAAATAAGATGATACCTTTTTTATTGGACATAACTTAGTACATTTCTTGATTAGCTTTCGAAGGTTGCCCTTCTTCCTCAGATCGGAAATAAGCAAATGTGCTAGCTGACAGTGTATATAAGTGAAAACCTTCAAGCATTACTATGACAGTCTGACAGGGTGGGAGGATGGGGGTGGGTCGGAGGTATGCATGGGGACATCAAAGCATATCATTGATATTCTAACAGGATGGGTGTGGATAGGTGAGGGGTGGGGTGATCAACAGAGACATACAGCTTTATGGTTTATAATGGGTTAGGAACCCCAGATCCTTGTTACGTCCTTTCTGTTGGGTGTTAAAATATTCAATCATTCTGACTTCAAAGGTCACTCAACCTGTAATTAAACTCTGGAATTCGTTGCCAGAGAATGTGGTAAAGGCGGTTAGCTTAGCAGAGTTTTAAAAAAGGTTTGGACGGCTTCCTAAAGGAAAAGTCCACAGACCATTATTAAATGGACTAGGGGAAAATCCACTATTTCTGGGGTAAGCAGTATAAAATGTTTTGTACTTTTTTGGGGATCTTGCCAGGTATTTGTGACCTGGATTGGCCACTGTTGGAAACAGGATGCTGGGCTCGATGGACCCTTGGTCTTTCCCAGTAATACTTATGTACTTATGTCCCTGGTGGTGCATCTACATGTTGAGTACTGTGTGCAGTTCTGGTCGCTCTGCCTCAAAAAGGATACTCTTCAACTAGAAAAGGTTCGGGGAAATGGAACAAGAATGGTAAAGGGGGATGAAACGCCTCATGTTTGAAGAGAGGCTAAACAGGTTGGGGCTTTTCAGCTGGGAGAAAAGATAACCGATAGGGAATATGATACAAGTTAAGAATATAAAAACACAAGAGCCGTCCTACTGGGTCAGACCAAGGGTCCATCTAGCCCAGCATCCTGTTTCCAACAGTGACTAGTCCAGGTTACAAGTACCTGGCAGAGTCCCCAAAAGTGACAAGATTCCAGGCTACTGACCCCAGGGATGAACATTGGCTTTCCCCAGGTCAGCCTTAATAACGGTTTATGGACTTTTCCTCTAGGAATTTGTCCAAACTTTTTTTTTTTAAACACAGCTATGCTAATTGCTGTTACCACATTCTCTGGGGTTGTGTTTCAGAGCTTAACTATATGTTGGGTGAAAAAAATCTTCTCTCCAATGTATTTTCAATGTGCTGCTACGTAGCTTTATGGAGTGTCCCCTTGTCTTTGTACTCTGTGAAAGAATAAAGTATACATTTGCATTTATCCATTCCACTTCACTTAGGATTTTGAAGGCCTCAATCATATCCTCCCTTAGCCATCCAAGCTGAAGAGCCCTAACCTCTTAAGGCTTTCTTCATATGGGAGTCCGTCCATCCTCTTCATCACTTTGGATGTCCTTTTTTGGAAAATTTAAAGAAGAAACGGTTGTTTAACCTATCAAACAACACAGACAAGAGAATAGTCTATGAATCAGAAGCCCACAAGATTGAAAACAAACTGATTTATTTATGTAACACATAGTTAAACTGTGGAATATGCTGGAGAATAACATAGTAAATGATGGCAGATAAAGACCTGAACGGTCCATCCAGTCTGCCCAACAGTCACACTCATTATCAAGGGACCAACTAGAGATGGGCAGCCAGAAAACTGTTGTTGATTCCAGAAGGACTAGAGAAGGGGAGATGCTGGAACTGGCAAGAGTGGGGAACGGAGGAGAGGACACTGTTCTTGCAGCTGCTGGGGGGGGGGGGGGGGGATAGGGAGAGGAAAGGGAGTTGCTGGAACTAGTGTGAGAGGGGAAGGGTGGGAGATGCAGCTGCTGCAGTGAGAGAGGGTAGACCATGGAGAGGGTAGGGGATGGGGAGGGGAAGAGGAGAGGCTTGAACCAACATGAATGGGGAATGAGACACTGTTCTTGCAGCTGCTGGGGGGGGGGGATAGGGAGAGGAAAGGGAGTTGCTGGAACTAGTGTGAGTGGGGAAGGGAGGGAGATGCTGTCGCGCCCCTTACCTGCGCCGCTTTGCCCGCTGGGATGCCCCGCTCCGCGAGCAGGGGAGAGCGGGGTATCGCTGGCTATGGGCGGCGTGGGCAGAGAGTTGTACCCACCTCCTGGGGTATGCCGGTTCGCCGCTTCAGCGCGGTGGCGGCCGGAGAGCGCCGGCGCTGCCAAAATGGCCGGCGCTCTCTTACTAGCAGGTCCCTTCCGGGTGCGGGACCTGGGAGCAGAGGAAACGCCCCTTCAGGGTCCGGATTGGCTGGTCGCAGCTGGACTCCGCCTTCTCTCTGGGACCAGCCTATCCGGAGCCCTGGGGCTGGTTGTGTGCCCCTCCTTTCTAACAGCTGTTGAGTGTTCTCCAGACGGAGGGGGCTATTTAAGGGCAGTCGCTGGCAGTGTTCGTTGCTTCGGCTTCTACTTGCGGATCCCTGAGTTCTGTGTTCTGGATTGCTCTCCGTCTGCCTTTGAACCTCTGATTGAACCTGGACCTTGCTATTGCCTGCCGCCTGCCTTTGAACCTCTGATTGAACCTGGACATTGCTTTTGCCTGTCGCCTGCCTTTGAACCTCTGATTGAACCTGGACCTTGCTTTTGCCTGCCGCCTGCCTTTGAACCTCTGATTGAACCTGGACATTGCTTTTGCCTGTCGCCTGCCTTTGAACCTCTGATTGAACCTGGACCTTGCTATTGCCTGCCGCCTGCCTTTGAACCTCTGATTGAACCTGGACATTGCTTTTGCCTGTCGCCTGCCTTTGAACCTCTGATTGAACCTGGACCTTGCTATTGCCTGCCGCCTGCCTTTGAACCTCTGATTGAACCTGGACCTTGCTATTGCCTGCCGCCTGCCTTTGAACCTCTGATTGAACCTGGACATTGCTTTTGCCTGTCGCCTGCCTTTGAACCTCTGATTGAACCTGGACCTTGCTATTGCCTGCCGCCTGCCTTTGAACCTCTGATTGAACCTGGACATTGCTTTTGCCTGTCGCCTGCCTTTGAACCTCTGATTGAACCTGGACCTTGCTATTGCCTGCCGCCTGCCTTTGAACCTCTGATTGAACCTGGACATTGCTTTTGCCTGTCGCCTGCCTTTGAACCTCTGATTGAACCTGGACCTTGCTATTGCCTGCCGCCTGCCTTTGAACCTCTGATTGAACCTGGACATTGCTTTTGCCTGTCGCCTGCCTTTGAACCTCTGATTGAACCTGGACCTTGCTATTGCCTGCCGCCTGCCTTTGAACCTCTGATTGAACCTGGACATTGCTTTTGCCTGTCGCCTGCCTTTGAACCTCTGATTGAACCTGGACCTTGCTATTGCCTGCCGCCTGCCTTTGAACCTCTGATTGAACCTGGACATTGCTTTTGCCTGTCGCCTGCCTTTGAACCTCTGATTGAACCTGGACCTTGCTATTGCCTGCCGCCTGCCTTTGAACCTCTGATTGAACCTGGACATTGCTTTTGCCTGTCGCCTGCCTTTGAACCTCTGATTGAACCTGGACCTTGCTATTGCCTGCCGCCTGCCTTTGAACCTATGATTGAACCTGGACATTGCTTTTGCCTGTCGCCTGCCTTTGAACCTCTGATTGAACCTGGACCTTGCTATTGCCTGCCGCCTGCCTTTGAACCTCTGATTGAACCTGGACATTGCTTTTGCCTGTCGCCTGCCTTTGAACCTCTGATTGAACCTGGACATTGCTTTTGCCTGCCGCCTGCCTTTGAACCTCTCATTGAACCTGGACATTGCTTTTGCCTGCCGCCTGCCTTTGAACCTCTGATTGAACCTGGACTTTGCTTTTGCCTGCCGCCTGTCTTTGAACCTCGGATTGAACCTGGACTTACTTTTGCCTGCCGCCTGCCTTAGAACCTCTGATTGAACCTGGACTTTGCTACTGCCTGCCGCCTGCCTTTGAACCTCTGATTGAACCGGGACTTTGCTTTTGCCTGCCGCCTGCCTTTGAACCTCTGACTGAGCCTGGACTTTGCTTCTGTCTTTCCTAGCCTGTCCCTCCTCGGAGGCCTCAGCCCTGATTCTCCAGGTAAGATCAGAACTGTCTGGCTGCCAGACGTTGTTTGGCCCAAGGGCTCACTTTTCGTGACACAGGCTTGACAGAAAGCCGAAGCCATGAGCTCGCCAGATAAGCCTGATCTAACCGACTTGGCCCAAGCTCTCCAACAGCAGCAGGCCCAGCTTAACAGATTGTCTGGAGTACTGCAAGATGTGTGTTCCCAGATGTCATCACCGCGAGCACCGACTCCCGGGGCAAGTAGGGCATCTCCACCTCAGCCTGCCTTTCGTTTGCCGGAACCTCCCCGGTTTGACGGCACACCCTCCGCATGTCGCGGATTCCTGAACCAATGTCAGATGCTCTTTGACATGGAACCTGCCTCTTTTCCTACGGACAAACAAAGGATTACCTACATTATTTCATTACTCTCCGGTGCGGCCCTGGCATGGGCTTCACCTCTCTGGGAGCAACAGGATCCTCTCCTTTCGGATCTTGGAGAATTTCTGCGTCGGTTCCGCATGGTCTTCGATGTTCCAGGGCGTCCCTCCTCTGCTGCAGGAGAACTACTACGGATCCAGCAAGGAAGCAGTACGGTTGGTGCCTATGCTATTCGATTCCGTACTCTGGCAGCGGAACTCAAATGGAATCAAGAGGCTCTTACGGCCATTTTCTGGCAAGGCTTGAGTGGGCGCATTAAGGACGAGCTAGCCGGCCGGGAGGTCCCTAGTACCCTGGACGCTCTAATTTCTCTAAGTACTCGGATTGATGTCCGCTTCCAGGAACGGGCACGAGAACAAGTTGCCTCCCGTCCACCTCGCAGGTTTTCCCCTCAAAGACCACGAATTGTCTCTCCCCAGGAGGCGGTGGTTCCGACTGTGGAGGCACCGGAGGTGCCTATGGTGATTGGCAGGCACCGATTGACAGCTGTGGAACGAACCCACCGGAGGGAAAATAAACTATGTATGTATTGCGGGAAACCTGGCCATTTTGTGAAAAGGTGTCCCAACAAGCCGGGAAATGCTTAGACCCTAGCCTTGTGAAGGGGGTGGTTTTGGGTCGTTCAGGAACCCTTCCGGATAACTTAATGACTGTACCCATTATCTTACGTTGGCAAGAATTCAGGATAAACACCCTAGCCTTGCTAGATTCAGGAGCAGGGGGCAACTTTATTGATGCTAGGCTACTTCAGGGCCTAGGAAGGCCGGTTATTTCCTGTAAACCAGCTCTTCAAGTCACTTCCATACACGGCTCTGCTTTACCTCAGCCTATCACTCATCTCACGCTTCCGCTTCAGATGCAGGTGGGCCTTCTTCATCATGAGGAGATACAATTTCTTATTTTACCTCAGGCCATCCATCCTGTAATTCTAGGTATGCCCTGGCTGCGGCTGCACGCGCCTTACATAGACTGGCCTTCGGGAGAGATCAGCCAATGGAGTGGTCATTGTTTTGAAACTTGTCTGACACCAGTACACCCTCTTCCTATTAATGTGCCAGCGCTACCTGGACTCCTCCACCCCTGTGATGCTCATCTTCCAAGGGAGTACGAGGAGTTTTCTGATGTTTTTGATGCCCGGGAGGCAGATTCCCTCCCGCCCCATCGCCCGTTCGATTGTCCCATTGATTTGTTGCCCGGCACTATGCCTCCTCGTGGGCGGTTATATGCTTTGTCCCGGGAGGAATCTGCTGCCATGCGGGACTACATTCGGGACAACCTTCGTAAAGGATTTATCCGTCCATCCTCTTCTCCTGCCGGGGCGGGGTTTTTTTTTGTCTCTAAGAAGGATGGGTCCTTGCGGCCCTGCATTGACTATCGAGGACTTAACAACATCACAGTCAAGAACCGTTATCCCCTTCCACTTATCCCGGAGCTTTTTGATCGGCTCCAGGGGGCTGTCATTTTTACTAAGTTGGATCTGCGAGGGGCCTACAATTTGATTCGTATCCGTCAGGGGGACGAGTGGAAAACTGCCTTTAATACTCACGAAGGCCATTTTGAGTATCGGGTCATGCCTTTTGGACTGTGTAATGCTCCGGCTGTATTTCAAGACTTCATCAACTTCATTTTCCGGGATCTTCTGTATTCTTCAGTCATTGTTTACTTGGACGATATTCTGATCTTCTCTGCTTCACCTCTGGACCATCCCGGGCATGTTCGCACTGTGCTTCAACGACTCCGGGATCATCGACTGTTTGCCAAGTTGGAAAAGTGTGCATTTCATCAATCCACTATTCCTTTTTTGGGACATATTATCTCTGCTGTGGGATTACAAATGGACCCTGCTAAACTGCAGGCTATCCGGGACTGGCCGCTGCCCCAGGGTCTCCGTGCCTTGCAACGTTTTCTTGGCTTTGCTAATTACTACAGACAGTTCATTCCCCATTATTCGCTCCTCACAGCTCCTTTGACAGCCCTTACTCGGAAGGGGGCGGATGTTCGGCATTGGTCTCCTGCTGCCCTGGAGGCTTTTTCTGCCTTAAAGACGGCTTTCTTGTCTGCATCTGTGCTCCGGAGTCCTGATGTCACAAGGCCTTTCATCGTGGAGGTCGATGCCTCTGCTCTAGGGGTGGGAGCGGTGCTGTCCCAGACAACTTCTTCTGGTAAGAAACATCCTTGTTTTTTTTTTTCTAAGAAGTTTTCGCCTGCAGAACGTAATTATACCATCGGGGACAGAGAGCTGCTGGCTCTAAAGCTCGCCTTTCAGGAGTGGCGGTACCTACTGGAGGGTGCTGCGCATCCTATTACAGTCATCACTGATCACAAAAACCTGCTTTATTTGCAAGATGCCAAACGCTTGAATCCCCGGCAGGCCCGTTGGTCACTATTTTTTGCCCGTTTTTCTTTTCATTTGGTGTTTCGTCCCGCAGAAAAGAATATTCAGGCTGATGCCCTCTCCCGAGCGTTTGACGTTCCTGAGGAGCCTGAGGAGCTCTATCCCATGCTCGATCCTGCTTGCCTTTCTCCTATGGTGGGGGCCTCCGCCTGTCTCAAGACTACGGTTCCTGCTCGATCTCGTCGCAAGGTTCTTCAGTGGGGTCATTCTACGGCATTTTCAGGACATTTTGGGTTCCGTAAAACCTATCACCTTATTTCCCGTTATTTTTGGTGGCCTCGCATGGCCCAGGAGATTCGGCAGTTTGTCTCTACCTGTCCTACCTGTGCCCGTACCAAGTCCTTGCCAGGCAAGCCGTGGGGGCTTCTTCAACCATTACCTGTACCCCATCTACCATGGCAGGAGGTCTCGATGGACTTCATAACTGATCTTCCCTGTTCCAAGGGCAACACGATCATCTGGGTGGTGGTGGATCGTTTTTCTCGCATGGCTCACTTCGTTCCCATGCGGTCCCTGCCATCCGCGAAGACTCTGGCTTCCCAATTTATCCAGCACATTTTTCGGCTACATGGACTGCCGCATCGTATCATCAGTGATAGAGGGTCCCAATTCACCTCTAAATTTTGGAGATCATTATGCTCTGCCTTTGGGGTTACCACGCATTTCTCGTCAGCTTATCATCCTCAGACCAATGGCATGGCAGAACGTACGAACCAGACCCTTAAAGCCTTTCTTCGGGCCTTCACCAATGCTCGTCAAGATGATTGGACTGATCTCCTGGCCTGGGCTGAATTTGCATACAACAATAGTTTTCATTCTGCTTCACGGACGTCACCCTTCTTCACTGTTTTTGGTCGTCATCCACGTCTTCCACCTCCGATTCCTTTGACTACAGCTCCTCCACTACTCCAGTCTACTCTCACCACCATTCATGCAACTTGGAGGACAGTCCGGCAGCAGTTGGGGAGGGCGGCTGCTCGGTACAAGCATTATGCTGATCAGCGTCGCCGTGCCGCTCCCGTATTTCAGCCGGGACAGAGAGTATGGCTCAGCACCAAGTACCTCAAACTACGTCTTCCCTCCCTAAAGTTTGCTCCTCGCTTCATCGGGCCATTTTCTGTGTCATCTAGAGTGGGGACGGTGGCCTATCGCCTTCACTTACCTGGTAATCTGCGCATTCACAATGCTTTTCATGTGTCTCTGCTTAAACCTTTTAGGACTTCCCACTGGCATCCTGCTCCAAAGAAGCTACTGGTTCCTGATTCTGATCCTGATCCAGAGTTCGAGGTAAAAGAGATACTTGACTCTAAACTCCAGCGGGGTCGACTGTTTTACTTGATCTCGTGGAAGAACTTTGGGCCTGAAGATAACTCCTGGGAGCCAGTGGCTAATATCCTTGCCCCTGATTTGTTACACGAGTTCCACTCTCGTTATCCTGCTAAGCCTGGACCTAGACGGAGAGGGGGGGCTTACGGGGGGGGTACTGTCGCGCCCCTTACCTGCGCCGCTTTGCCCGCTGGGATGCCCCGCTCCGCGAGCAGGGGAGAGCGGGGTATCGCTGGCTATGGGCGGCGTGGGCAGAGAGTTGTACCCACCTCCTGGGGTATGCCGGTTCGCCGCTTCAGCGCGGTGGCGGCCGGAGAGCGCCGGCGCTGCCAAAATGGCCAGCGCTCTCTTACTAGCAGGTCCCTTCCGGGTGCGGGACCTGGGAGCAGAGGAAACGCCCCTTCAGGGTCCGGATTGGCTGGTCGCGGCTGGACTCCGCCTTCTCTCTGGGACCAGCCTATCCGGAGCCCTGGGGCTGGTTGTGTGCCCCTCCTTTCTAACAGCTGTTGAGTGTTCTCCAGACGGAGGGGGCTATTTAAGGGCAGTCGCTGGCAGTGTTCGTTGCTTCGGCTTCTACTTGCGGATCCCTGAGTTCTGTGTTCTGGATTGCTCTCCGTCTGCCTTTGAACCTCTGATTGAACCTGGACCTTGCTATTGCCTGCCGCCTGCCTTTGAACCTCTGATTGAACCTGGACATTGCTTTTGCCTGTCGCCTGCCTTTGAACCTCTGATTGAACCTGGACCTTGCTATTGCCTGCCGCCTGCCTTTGAACCTCTGATTGAACCTGGACATTGCTTTTGCCTGTCGCCTGCCTTTGAACCTCTGATTGAACCTGGACCTTGCTATTGCCTGCCGCCTGCCTTTGAACCTCTGATTGAACCTGGACATTGCTTTTGCCTGTCGCCTGCCTTTGAACCTCTGATTGAACCTGGACCTTGCTATTGCCTGCCGCCTGCCTTTGAACCTCTGATTGAACCTGGACATTGCTTTTGCCTGTCGCCTGCCTTTGAACCTCTGATTGAACCTGGACCTTGCTATTGCCTGCCGCCTGCCTTTGAACCTCTGATTGAACCTGGACATTGCTTTTGCCTGTCGCCTGCCTTTGAACCTCTGATTGAACCTGGACATTGCTTTTGCCTGCCGCCTGCCTTTGAACCTCTGATTGAACCTGGACATTGCTTTTGCCTGCCGCCTGCCTTTGAACCTCTGATTGAACCTGGACTTTGCTTTTGCCTGCCGCCTGTCTTTGAACCTCGGATTGAACCTGGACTTGCTTTTGCCTGCCGCCTGCCTTAGAACCTCTGATTGAACCTGGACTTTGCTACTGCCTGCCGCCTGCCTTTGAACCTCTGATTGAACCGGGACTTTGCTTTTGCCTGCCGCCTGCCTTTGAACCTCTGACTGAGCCTGGACTTTGCTTCTGTCTTTCCTAGCCTGTCCCTCCTCGGAGGCCTCAGCCCTGATTCTCCAGGTAAGATCAGAACTGTCTGGCTGCCAGACGTTGTTTGGCCCAAGGGCTCACTTTTCGTGACACAGGCTTGACAGATGCAGCTGCTGCAGTGAGAGAGGGTAGACCATGGAGAGGGTAGGGGATAGGGAGGGGAAGAGGAGAGGCTTGAACCAACATGAATGGGGAATGAGACACTGTTCTTGCAGCTGCTGGGGTGGGTGGGAGAGGGTAGACCACATTGGGGGAGGGGAGATGGAGAATGGGAGATGCTGGTACCAGTAGCTGCTGTGGTAGGAGTGGGAAACCACTACATTTGGCTACTGGAGATACTGTTAATTTGGACAAGATTTATGACTATTGGAAAACTGGGAAATCAGAAGGGAAGTCTGTTATGTTGTAAACACATATGTGTATTTGAAAACTGTTAACATTTGGAGGTTGACAAATGAATACAGTGTTGTTAAATGTCGATAAAAGTTACTTACAAGAAGTCATAAAGAGAGATTTCTGCTCAGAATTTAAAATTTTGGTGCACAACCCACCATTCCTTAGAGAAAGCAGTCCTGAAATTAATCTAGGTTGTGTGTACTGGTTTGGAGGGAGGGGGAGATGGGGGTGAAGGATGGGGAATATGTATATAGGGACCTTTTCCCTTTCCTTAGAGGACTATTAGACCTTCTCCTTTCCCCTTTCCCTTTCCCATCTCTCTTGTTCTTTATTTCTTTTCTTTCTTATGAATATTGTAGTTCCTTCCTCTCTCTCGGTAGGATATGGTCCACTCAGACCTCTTCTTAGACTGAAAGGCTACATCCTGCAAACGTCCAGTGGTAATATAAAAATGTTAATACTTGTGGATGGATTTGGAGCTCTTTTCAGATTATAGGAGGGTGGGCTTTGGGGACGGTCTCCCCCCTTCAGTAGGTTGTGCATGTGAGCACAGCGACACCCTCAGGCCCAGTGTAGCCCAAACCTATAATCATAAGAACATAAGAGTGGCCATACTGGGTCAGACCAATGGTCCATCTAGCCCAGTATCCTGTTTTCCAAACAGTGGCCAAGCCAGGTCATAAGTACCAGGCAGAAACCCAAACGGTGGCAACATTCCAGAACCCCAAAGAGTAACAAGATTCCGGAATCATAACGAATAGCAAGATTCCATGAAGAATCTCAAAGAGTAACAAGATTCCGGAATCATAACGAATAGCAAGATTCCATGTAGAACCCCAAAGAATAGCAAGATTCTGGAATCCTCAAGAGTGACAAGATTCCATGTAGAACCCCAAAGAATAGCAAGATTCTGGAATCCTAAAGAGTGACAAGATTCCATACAGAATCTCAGAGTAGCAACATTCCATACTACAAATCAGAAGAAAGGAAGCAGGAGTCAAGCGCTAATGTGGTTAATTCATAAAAACTTACCTTCCCCAGTATCTGCTCACAGTGACTCACACTCGTAAAGATCCTGACTCAGAGCAGAGCAGTGTGTCAGAGTGGAAATCCCGGCTAGTGGCATTACGCTGCCAAGGCAACAGATTTATTTATCTTACTGGGACTTATTTAACAGTCATCCAAGGCAGTGTACAATAAGAACAATCTGGACATGGACAACAGACAATTTCAGCAGTAAAAATATTGAAATAACAGTACGTAGTAAGGGATCATGTGCTTCTTACAATGGAAAGACAATACAAGCAATGAATCATTAAAAGACCTTAATAAGCAGTACAGGGTGTACGTGGACAGACAGAGAGCAGCAGAATAAGGGACTAATGTAAGGAAAGTTGCTTGAACATAATCTCAGCCAGACCTGCATGAGCAGCGTCTCCGCCCCTGCCCTTAACTGCTGCACTTTAGTCCACAAAATTATATATGGCATAGGCCCAGGATACATGATAGACCTTATAGATCTACCAAAAGGAAACAGAGTCAGATCATCAAGATCATACCTAAACCAGCACTACCCAAATTGCAAAGGATTGAAATACAAAACAACCTACGCATCCAGCTTCTTCTACATAAGCGCACAACTATGGAATGGCCTCCCAAAAGCTGTGAAAACAATCCACGACCACTTGAACTTCAGGAAATCACTAAAAACCAACTTCTTCAAAAAGGCCTACCTCAACGACCCTACGTAAACCTCCTCACCCAAAGCACAACATGACTAATGATCTTAGTGGACAACACACAACCTTCATCCCTTCGGACCCCCACATATACCTCATTCAATCACTATACAACTTTGTATTTGTTATCCACCGACTGGGCAAAAGCCCATCCAGCCATCATCCCACCAGCCTCCTCCTACCCTGCCTGATGAGATCAGCTGGAGCTGTGATTATACACAACCCTCACTACAATTGTAACGCGTGAGCATATTTGAATCGATGGTTGTGGGCTTCATAGCATTCGGTGGTTGCCCCAAGTGACCTGTGAACAAAATAAAAATGTGCAAAGGTGCTTAAAACAAAAGTTCCCTTATCAGTGCTTCAGTTCCCGACAGGCTGGCATGTTTCGCTAATATTGCGTCCTCAGGGGAGCCTGTATCTGTGGCAAGAGCTGCTCTCTCACACTCCCAACCGGCGGGGAACTCCGGTACATGCGCATGCTCCCTTATCTTGTCTGCGTGACCCTTGAAGTAATTTCAATTTTGGCACACGTCTGCCGCACGTGTCCGAAAAATATTTTTTATTTTCTGGCCCGCATCAGCTACACGCGTAAGTCATTACCACCCAGTCACCACGTGAGACCTTACCGCTAAGTCAATGGCTTGTGGTAAGGTCTCAGACCCAAAATGGACGCGCAGCAATTTTAATTTTGCCGCATGTCCATTTTCGGCAAAAATGTTAAAAAGGCCTTTTTTACAGGCGCGCTGAAAAATGGATCTGCGCGCGCCCAAAACCCACGCCTACACTACCACAAGCCATTTTTCAGTGCACCTTAGTAAAAGGACCCTATAGTGCATAACTACAAAGGGGGTGTGGCCATGGGCAGGTCATGGGCGGGTCTTACAGCTGTGAGCTTAAGTCAAGGAGGTTTGATTGACAAGAGACAGCGTCACATGACAAGACTGAAGCCACCTATACCCAAGGAGGTTTACTTGCTTCCCCTACGTAGCTGCTGCCATCTTGATGCACTCAAAATACATTACTTTGTATGGCAGCAAGATCTGCCTACTGGCTTCAGGCAAGATAATTGGCCAAGGACGCTCCTGCTGTCTCCTGTCAATTAAACCTCTTCCTAACACTTACACACACAACTGCCGGCAGTTACACCAGCCTTTGACAGGTAGAAAAAGCGACGGCCAAAGCCAGAAGGATGCTTGGGTGCGTAAAGAGAGGCATGACCAGCAGGAAAAAGGAGGTGATAGTGCCGTTGTATAAGTCTCTGGTGAGGCCCCATTTGGAGTACTGCGTGCAGTTCTGGAGACCGCACCTACGGAAAGATAAACAGGATGGAGTCGGTCCAGAGGGTGGCTACGAAATTAGTAAGCGGTCTTGAATGCAAAAATTATAGGGACAGGCTTATGAACCTCAACATGTATACGCTGGAAGAGAGGAGGCATGATAGAAACGTTTAAATATCTCAAGGGCATTTATGTACAGGAAGAGAGCCTTTTTCAAATGAAGGAGAGCTCTGGAATGAGGGGGCATATGACAAAGTTAAGAGGGAATAGGCTTAGGAGTTACCTAAGGAAGTATTATTTCACAGAAAGGGTGGTGGAGGCGTGGAATGGCCTCCCGGTGGAGGTGGTGGAGTCAAGGACTGTTCCAGAATTTAAAAAGGCATGGGAACAGCATGTGGGATCGCTTAGGAACAGGAAGAATTAGGGGTTACAGAGGATGGGCAGACTGGATGGGTCATATGGCCTTTATCTGCTGTCATGTTTCTCTGTTTCTATAAGTGCTAATATCTAAAGTTACGGTTCAATAATTGATAAATCACCTATTTTGTTCAAGCTGTGTTACAGTTTGTGTGGATCTGTTAGCAACCTGAGCTGTAACTAATATGAACATTGTTGTTTGCAGAGGACCTCCGCCCTGACGAAGTCGCGAAACCTGGCCAAGTCGGTTGAGGTTCCTGTTGTTGTGCACCTTGCCTGCCAGTTAAGTAGTTGAATTTGCTTATTATTAGTTTGTGATAAACAAGAAATGAGGGAAATATGAGACTGCTGAAGAATTGAGCACTAAAAGTAAGAAAGTGCTTCAATGAAAATATACACTAAAAAATAAATACACCCGAGGATCAATGAGGAGTTCACAACACTTAATATCTATTAATAAGTTTGATGTGTGCTTGGGAGATATTGGAAGTTTTTGATAATAATGCACATTCAGACTTATGCTATAGTCTATTACTGCAATTTCAAGATCAATTCCTGTTATAGAATTTTTGACACCATGTCTTGACTCTACTCCTATTATTTATTTATTTATTTAGATTTTGCTCACACCTTTTTCAGCAGTAGCTCAGGTGAGTTACATTCAGGTACTCTGGCTATTTCTCTGTCCCAGGAGGGTTCATAATCTAAGTTTGTACCTGAGGCAATGGAGGGTTAAGTGACTTGCCCAAGATCACAAGGAGCAGCAGTGGGATTTGAACTGCCCACCTCCAGATTGCAAGACCGGTGCTCTGACCACTAGGCCACTCCCCCACATTCCATGTAGAATCTACAAATAGTTTCAACATTCAACATTCCATCTAGAATATTTATTTAGATTTTGCTCACACCTTTTTCAGCAGTAGCTCAAGGTGAGTTACATTCAGGTACTCTGGATATTTCTCTGGGCTCACAATCTTGGTTTGTACCTGAGGCAATGGAGGGTTAAGTGACTTGCCCACGATCACAAGGCGCATCAGTGGGATTTGAACTGACTGCCTGTGGATTGCAAGACCAGTGCTATAACCACTAGGCCACTCCTCCACTAGTAGCAACATTCCATCTAGAATCTTAAATAGTAGCAACATTCCAGAATCTCAAAAAGTGGCAACATTCCACATATTTATTTAGATTTTGCTCACACCTTTTTCAGTGGTAGCTCAAGGTGAGTTACATTCAGGTACTCTGGATATTTCTCTGTCCCAGGAGGGTTCACAATCTAAGTTTGTGCCTGAGGCAATGGAGGGTTAAGTGACTTGCCCAAGATCACAAGGAGCAGCAGTGGGATTTCAACCGGCCACCTCTGGATTACAAGACCGGTGCTCTAACCACTAGGCCACTCCTCCACTATGTGCATGATACCACTTGTCCCAGAGACTGGCTAAAGTATACCAGGTGAGAGGATCTTTTTGCGCTGGTTTCCCAATGTGGAAGGCCAAGGGAGCAATTAAATAGAGAGATTTTGGAGGGAAAAGGACCTTGCCCTCTCTTTTCTGTCAAACTGACTAAGCAGGGAACAGAGTTCTTTTGCCAGTGATGGCCCAGGACAGAGAGGTTTATCAATCCTTTTACCTTTAAGAGGAGTCAAAGAGGAAGCTATGCAGAGCCTCTGACCAGCTGGGGGACACCTGGGGAGTGGACCAGTAGCCAGAAGCTGTGAAGGTCCTGGGGGAGATGACATCCTATAAGATCTTGTGTCAAGGAAGCCCTGGCACTTAGGAAAATTTGGGGGAAGTTACTTAGTTCTCTTGGGTTATGGGACCCTCCAACTGTGAGAGTGTTGGGAGTATCATTATTATTATTTTTTGTTACATTTGTACTCCACGCTTTCCCACTCATGGCAGGCTCAATGCAGCTTACATGGGGCAATGGAGGGTTAAGTGACTTGCCCAGAGTCACAAGGAGCTGCCTGTGCCTGAAGTGGGAATCCAACTCAGTTCCTCAGTTCCCCAGGACCAAAGTCCACCACCCTAACCGCTAGGCCACTCCTCCACTGTTGCTACTATTGGAGATTCTACATGGAATGTTGCTATTCCACTAGCGAAGTCGGCCCTTGCAGATCACCAATGTGGCCGCGCAGGCTTCTGCTTCTGTGAGTCTGACGTCCTGCATGTACGTGCAAGACGTCAGACTCACAGAAACAGAAGCCTGCGCAGCCTTCTACATGGAATGTTGCTAGTGGAATAGCAACATTCCATGTAGAATCTCCAATAGTAGGAACATTCCATGTAGAATCTCCAATAGTATCTATTTTATTTTTGTTACATTTGTACCCTGCGCTTTCCCACTCATGGCAGGCTCAATGCGGCTTACATGGGGCAATGGAGGGTTAAGTGACTTGCCCAGAGTCACAAGGAGCTGCCTGTGCCTGAAGTAGGAATCGAACTCAGTTCCTCAGGACCAAAATCCACCACCCTAACCACTAGGCCACTCATCCACCACTGTTGCTACTATTTGAGATTCTACATGGAATGTTGCTATTCCACTAGAAGTTGGCCCTTGCAGATCACCAATGTGGCCGCGCAGGCTTCTGCTTCTGTGAGTCTGACGTCCTGCACGTACGTGCAGGACGTCAGACTCACAGAAACAGAAGCCTGCGCAGCCTTCTACATGGAATGTTGCTAGTGGAATAGCAACATTCCATGTAGAATCTCCAATAGTATCTATTTTATTTTTGTTACATTTGTACCTTGCGCTTTCCCACTCATGGCAGGCTCAATGCGGCTTACATGGGGCAATGGAGGGTTAAGTGACTTGCCCAGAGTCACAAGGAGCTGCCTGTGCCTGAAGTGGGAATTGAACTCAGTTCCTCAGGACCAAAGTCTACCACCCTAACCACTAAGCCATTCCTCCACTCCATTATGGATGCCAATAGTTTAATAGTTTACAAGATTTGATATACCACCTTTCTTACTAAATCAAACTGGTTTACAATAAAATAATTAAAATCAGAAACCAGCTGTAAAGAGCAAATAATCAAGAAACTTCAGACAGCCCAGAACACTGCAGCTAGACTCATATTCGGTAAAACAAAATATGAAAGTGCTAAACCCCTACGAGAAAAACTACACTGGCTCACATTCAAAATATGGTCCCTAGTTCACAAAATCATTCACGGAGATGCACTAGTCTATTTTTATTACATTTGTACCCCACACTTTCCCACTCATGGCATGCTCAATGTGGCGGGCAATAGAGGGTTAAGTGACTTGCCCAGAGTCACAAGGAGCTGCCTGGGCTGGGAATTGAACTCAGGTGGCCAGGACCAAAGTCCACCACCCTAACCACTAGGCCACTCCTCTGCAGATCTGATAGACTTACCACCCAGAAATGCTAAAAAATCATCCCGCACATTCCTTAATCTACACTTCTCTAACTGCAAAGGTCTAAAATACAAACTAATGCACGCGTCAAACTTTACCTACTTGAGCACACAGTTATGGAACGCATTGCCGCGCAACTTAAAAACGATCCACGAACTTCTGCAAACTACTGAAGACCCATCTCTTTAACAAGGCATACCACAAAGATCAACCAATGTGAAAACACACAACTCCTCCACAGATATTCAGGACTGTCTTACAATATCTACTATCATGTTTTATCATTATGTTGACCAAGACCCTCCTATAACACTAAATATGTATTTTCTAATATATTTCCACCATTCATGATGTATTGTAAGCCACATTGAGCCTGCAAAGAGGTGGGAAAATGTGGGATACAAATGCAATAAATACATAAATAAAAATGACAGGAAAGAGCTCACATAACCAATGACAGCGGAAAGTAGTCTGCGAAAGGATTTCCAAGAAAGTGAAGAGGAGGAATGTTCGGAGGGAGGAGAACTGAGAGGAAGACTCCCAGTGGCGATGGATTTCTCCTGTGAAATAACAGATGAACAGTTCACTATTTTGTTTTCACCCCGTAAATTATATATCCTTGTGGATTTTCCACATTCTGCTCCCTTAAAAACAAAGTATCACACAAAGCAGGGCTTGGTTCAACAGAAAACTATTACTGTATTTAAAAGTGCAATGAACTAGAAAAGCTGCCTTATGAACCAACAATGGTCCAACTCTGAGAAATAATTCATCCTGAAGCAATACGTCATGCATGCAAGACCATTCCCTCCATCGTCCTCTGCACTCTTCTTTCAAAATGTTAATTTGCTTCTTATGGATGACATTATAAAGTCTTCTCGTAATGAATTGTTTACTGACTGTAAAGCACCTTCATACATCGGTAAAACACAGTATGTAAAATCAATACCTCAAATATTTACTCATTAGAAAATGTTGATGCAAAAGCTGATGCAGATATAACTTTATAGCTGTAGCTGTGGAGTAGCAGTCAGAGATGTCTGGGTTAATATTAACTCTGACAACAACTCAATGTAATCTACCTAAGGCCCCTTTTCTCCTAGCATAGGGGGCCACGTGATCAGAAATCAATAGGTATATGGGCCCTATGAACATTTTAGTCTGTTATAGCATGATTTTAATGCCTCAGAAACTGTGAATCTCTTCTAAAATTGTGACTTCAAACTTGCTGTATGCTCTGCAAAACCATGTGTTAGTTAATTAGGCATAAAAATGATTTTTGCTAAGGATCTGAAGTGGGCTGCATTCTGAGGTCAGGTGGGCTGCACAAGGGACACCCCTGTCCTAGTCAAGGAGGTTTAATTGACAGGAGACAGCAGGAGTGTGCATGGCCCATTATCTGGCCTGAAGCCAGTAGGCGGAGTTTGCCGCCATATTTATTTATTTATTTATTTATTTAGTTGCATTTGTATCCCACATTTTCCCACCTATTTGCGGGCTCAGTGTGGCTTACAATACATTGTAAATGATGGAAATACAGTTTCTTATATTACAATACATTACAATTATGGGTTACATTGTGAACAGATAAAAGGAAGACAAGGTCAGATCAGTCGCCTTTGGGGCGTGGAAACTAAAGGATATGGTGTAAGGGATTTAGTACGCTGATCAAATAATAGCAAGTGAGCGATGGGGTAGACAGTTTTTATCTGTGGGTAGATATTGAATGGGAGAGTACGGGGACGTGGATTGCGTGGGGTAATGTCTTGAGGCATTGTTGTGGTGTATATGGGATTTATATGTTTTGCTCCTTGCGGTATGTTTTGTCAAAGAGATAGGTCTTCAGTTGTTTGCGGAAGTCTGTCAAATCGTGGACCGCTCTTAGGCTGCGTGGTAGTGCGTTCCAGAGTTGCGTGCTCTTGTGGGAGAAGGTTGAGGCATGTAGTCCTTTATACTTTATGCCTTTGCACTTAGGGAAGTGGAGATTGAGGAAAGTTCTGGATGATTTTTTGGCGTTTCTGGGTGGCAGGTCTACCAAGTCGGACATGTATGCAGGGGCTTCACCGTGGATGATTTTATGTACTAATGTGCATATTTTAAAGGTGACACGTTCCTTAAGTGGGAGCCAGTGTAGTTTCTTGCGTAATGGTGCTGCACTTTCGTATTTTGGTTTTCCGAAGATGAGTCTGGCCGCTGTATTCTGAGCTGTCTGAAGTTTTCTCATTATTTGTTCTTTGCAACCTGCGTATAATGAGTTGCAGTAGTCCAGATGGCTTAATACGAGTGATTGTACCAGGTTGCGGAAGACAAATCTTGGAAAGAATGGTTTTATTCTTTTCAGCTTCCACATGGAGAAGAACATCTTTTTTGTTGTGTTGTTCGCATGAGCTTCAAGTGTAAGGTGGCGGTCGATTGTTACTCCGAGGATTTTTAAATTTTCTGAAATTGGCAAGTTTAGTTTAGGTGTGTTGATAGTAGTAAATTTTGTTGTATTGTATTGGGAGGTTAGTATGAGGCATTGAGTTTTTTCTGCGTTCAATTTCAGTCGGAATGCATCTGCCCAGGCGTTCATGATGTGTAGACTTTGGTTGATTTCATTAGAGATTTCGTTGATGTTTTGTTTAAAAGGAATAGATATCGTTACATCATCGGCATATATGTAAGGGTTAAGGTTATGGTTTGATAGAAGTTTTGCTAGTGGGGTCATCAGTAGGTTGAAAATTGTTGGTGAAAGGGGAGATCCCTGCGGTACTCCGCACTCAGGTGTCCATGCAGCAGATGTGGTTGAATTTGATGTGACTTGGTATGAGCGTGAGGTTAAGAATCCCTTGAACCAATTTAGGACATTGCCTCCGATGCCGAAATATTCAAGAATGTGTAGTAGGATTCCGTGGTCAACCATGTCGAAGGCACTTGACATGTCAAATTGTAGGAGGAGTATATTTGAGCCAGTTGCTATCCGTTGTTTAAATTTGGTCAGTAGGGTAGTTAGTACTGTTTCTGTGCTGTGATTTGAGCGGAATCCTGATTGGGCATCATGCAGTATTGAGAACTTGTCGAGATAACTTGTGGGTTGCTTGGTTACTACTCCTTCTGTTATTTTAGTTAGTAGTGGTATGGATGCAACTGGTCTGTAGTTAGTTAATTGAGTCACCCAAAACAATTGTAAGTGCTGATTAGAAATAAGGACTGCCTATGTTGTGACTTGGTGTGGACCAATAGTTTGCTTTGCTTTTAGTGTATCAAGATGGTGGCTGTGACTTCAGCCTTGTCATGTGATGTTGTCTCCTGTCAATTAAACCTCCTGGGTTCATCCTAGTGTCTCAAAATAGTTATAAATGGAAACTTACCATGATGATAAAAATATTATTATTTTGCCGAGGAAACAGATTTTCAGGTACTGAAAGAGTTAGTTGTTCTGATGTCTGTCAAGAGGACTGCTTTCATGTTTCTGAAGATTTGATTAGAACATATGTTAGGATCCTGTTGAGATGAGAGATGTTATAATGCAGGCTGCTGTTTTTATTGTTACTACTAATAATTTCTATTAGACTACTAGAGGTATGCAGCACTGTACACATTATATACAGGTACTTTCTGTGTCCCTAGAGGGCTCACAATCTAATTTTTTGGTACCTGGGGCAGTGGAGGGTTAAGTGACTTGTCCAGAGTCACAAGGAGCTGCAGTGGGAATTGAACTCAGTTACCCAGGATCAAAGTCCACTGCACTAACCACTAGGCTACTCCTCCACTCATTCCACCAATAAGAGCCAACCTCATCAGTGATGTCACAATGGCTTGATTGCCCGATACAGTTCCCCAGGATCAAAGTCCACTGCACTAACCACTAGGCTACTCCTCCACTCATTCCACCAATAAGAGCCAACCTCATCAGTGATGTCACAATGGCTTGATTGCCTGATACTTGGCTCACTTCTGATATTGTGATGTCATAAGGGAAAGGGAAATGGGAACTGGGACTTGATATACTGCCTTTCTGTGGTTTTTGCAACTACATTCAAAGTGGTTTACATATATTCAGGTACTTATTTTGTACCAGGGGCAATGGAGGGTTAAGTGACTTGCCCAGAGTCACAAAGAGCTGCAGTGGGAAGCAAACCCAGATCCCCACTGCACTAACCACTAGGCTACTCCTCCACTCATTCCACCAATAAAAGCCAACCTCATCAGTGATGTCACAATGGCTTGATTGCCCAATACAGTTCCCCAGGATCAAAGTCCACTGCACTAACCATTAGGCCACTCCTCCACTCCTACAGCAATTTCCTAGTTTTGCCTAGGCAAAGTTACTACATGATATAATGGTTTAAAAAGAACAGAAAAAATATCACCTATCACAACACTTCTTTTTCAAGAAATTGAGTCAGTTGTCCTTTGACTATGTGCTTCTCAATGCAACTAAAAGAACAACATTAAACGCCCTCCCCTCCTCCGTGCGATACCAGTCGCTATGTTTCGGGAAAACCGTGTTCTCTGTTTATGGGCTTACTCTTTTGAATTCTCTACCTGTCAAACTTGGATCTTTACAATCTCTTTTGAAATTTAAAGTGGCCCTTAAGACTCATCTCTTTAGGCGACTATGCTTGTCCTCTCCCTGATTCAGCTGACAGGAGATTTGGGACACGTGGTCTTGCGCCTGAGTCCTGCAGAGCAAACTGTCACCCGCTCCTCTGTGTGATGAATAATTCTGTTCCTTATCTATCTCCCTTCCTATGTTTGCTTTAGATATTGTAGTTTATTTTCTCTGATACTTTCATGTATCCTACTGTATTTATTTAGGACCATTGTAAACCGCCTGGACAGCATTTACCTTAGGCGGTGTATCAAGCAATAAAGAAAGTTGAAACTTGAAGCGGTAAGAGCCCCTGGACATGTCATGCAGAGCTCTGGCACTAAATCAGTGAAACTGTCATTTGATAATTATAATGTTAAACCTGAAGCCTGCTTGTGTGCTCAGTTCATTTACGGAGAGAGGTTTAGATGAGAGGCATTGTATGAATAACATCAATACAAGAATGGGCTAAAAACAACGAACTTTGCCTGAACCCAAGTAAAACTGAGCTTCTCTGGGTCCCTAACACAAGTGGACATGTACCCGACATCAAAATCTCTTTTGGGAAGTATGAACTCCCCCTGAAATCACAAGTCAGTAACCTTGGAATACAGTTAAGATTCAACACTTACTCTGATTCCCCAAACCCAAGCAACCTTCAAGAGCTGCTTCTACTATTTGCGACAGCTATGCTGCCTCTCTCCTTACATCGAGAAGGCAAATCTTATCCCAGTTGTGCATGCCATGGTAACATCAAGACTGGATTACTAAAATGCACTATACAATGGTCTGACTACAAAGGGGTTGCACCAGCTCCAGTTCATTCAGAATGCAGCAGCAAGACTCATAGAAGGTTGCAAGCGACGTGACCACATCGCAAAAACTTCACCGACTACCAGTACAGTACATGACTAAATTTAAAGCTCTCTGTTTGACCTTCAAGGCCCTTAAACGAAATGGCCCAGAGTACTAAAAGAACAGGATCTCCCTCTTCACTCCTCCAAGGTCACTAAGGTCCTCCTAAGGACTGTCCCTAACCTAGGGTTACCATATTTTGTCCTCTCAAAAAGAGGACACATGTCCCGCCCCATGCCCCTCCCACACCCTGCCCCTTTTGCATCCTCACCCCGCCCCCTGTCACATATTCCCCTCCCCTGGCCCCCCCATCACCTCCCCTCCCCCAGGTCACCTCCCCTCCCCTTACTTACTATCTACTACCCTGGTGGTCTAGTGGCCTCTTCGGGGCAGGAAAGAGCCCCCTCTTTCCTGCCCGGAGCTCTGTCCTTGCCCTGCATCCTGTTGCTGTGATGGTCTTGGGATTCAAAATGGCCACCGAGAGTTTAAGTCTCGCAAGGCCACTTCCACTCTCGGTGGCCATTTTGAATCCTGAGACCGTCAGAGCAACAGAATGCAGAACAAGGGCAGCTTATTTTCGAAAGAGATCACCGACCATCTTCCGACACAAATCGGGAGATGGCCAGCCATCTCCTGAAGCCAGCAAAATCGGTATAATAGAAAGCCGATTTTGTCCGGCTCTAACTGCTTTCCGTTGCTGGGATGGCCAAGGTTCCCGGGGACGTGTCGGAAGGGTAGCGAAGGCGGGACAGGGGCGTGCTGGGGCGTGATTAAGAGAGGGCGCCCTCAGCCGATAATGGAAAAAAAGAAGGGCGTCCCTGGCGAGAATTTGGTCCACTTTATTTGGTCCCTTTTTTTCAGGTCCAAGTCCCAAAAAAGTGCCCGAACTGACCAGATGACCACCGGAGGGAATCGGGGATCACCTCCCCTGACTCCCCCAGTGGTCACTAACCCCCTCCCATCCTCAAAATAAAAACTTTTTTTGCCAGCCTCAAATGTCATATCAGGTCCATCGCAGCAGTATACAGGTCCCTGGAGCAGTTTTAGTGGGTGCAGTGGACTTCAGGCAGACGGACCCATGCCCATCCTCCCCCTACCTGTTACACTTGTGGTGGAAAATGGGAGCCCTTCAAAACCCACCCGAAACCCACTGTACCCACATGTAGGTGCCCCCCTTCACCCCTTAGGGCTATGGTAGTGGTGTATAGTTGTTGGAAGCGGGGTTTGGGGGGGGGGGTTGGGGTGCTCAGCACCCAAGGTAAGGGAGCTATGCACCTGGAACCAATTTGCAAAGTCCACTGTAGTGCCCCCTAGGATGCCCGGTTGGTGCCCTGGCATGTGCGACCAAATGCCTTGGATTTGTTTGTTTTTGAGATGGGCGCCCTCGGTTTCCATTATCAGCGAAAACCGAGGGCACCCTCCAGCGTTCTCAGCATTTAGGTCGATCATCTTTAATGTTGGCCTAAATGTTGAGATTTGGGCGCCCCCAACAGTATGATCGAAATGAAAGATGGACGCCCATCTCGTTCGAAAATACAGTTGGCTCCGCCACTTCGCGGCACCGTCCTCGGAGATGGGCGCCCTTAGAAATGGTCATCCCCGGTCGAAAATGCCCCTATTTGTGTTTTGTTTTGTTTTACAGGTTCTTCAACTATGTCAACCAGATAAAGTATTTGTTTAACTTTCTTTAAATTTTAATCTTCTTTATGTCTGTCTCAGTTCTCTGGTTACTTATGTTGAATAAAGAACTTAGCTGATTTTCATACTTTCTTGGATATCTTCTTTTCTTGGTCTTTCTTTTACGTTGGGTACCTTATTTGTATTGGATGAACAGGAATCTGGTCCTGTGGTACCTACTACTCTAGCTGTAAAACTCAAAGGAATAAAACCAAATCCCTATTTAGTTTTTTTTTTTTTAACCTCAGGAAAAGAATTGATTTTAAACTTTTACCATTTTTTATATAGCTAGACTTCTATGGTCTGTGCCTTGAGAATGGCAAAGACAAATCAAACTCAGGTATATATATAAAGTATCACATACCATGTAAAATGAGTTTATCTTGTTGGGTAGACTGGATGGACCGTACAGGTCTTTATCTGCCGTCATTCTCTATGTTACATAAGTAAAGTATTGCCATACTGGGACAGACCAAAGGTCCATCAAGCCCAGCATCCTGTTTCCAACAGTGGCCAATCCATGTCACAAATACCTGGCAAGATCCCCAAAACAGTACAAAACATTTTATGCTGCTTATCCCAGAAATAGAGCCAGCCCCGAAGATGGTCGCCCATCAATTTGGCCGGCGCCATTTGATTATGCCCCTCAATATCACCTTTATCCACATGTTTGTTCACCCCTTGAAAGTAATGTAGTAGATTGGTGAGGCAAGATTTCCCTTCATAAGTACATAAGTACATAAGTAATGCCATACTGGGAAAAGACCAAGGGTCCATCGAACCCAGCATCTTGTCCACGACAGCGGCCAATCCAGGCCAAGGGCACCTGGCAAGCGTCCCAAACGTACAAACATTCTATACATGTTATTCCTGGGATTTTGGATTTTTCCAAGTCCGTTTAGTAGTGGTTTATGGACTTGTCCTTTAGGAAACCGTCCAACCCCATTTTTAAACTCTGCTAAGCTAACCGCCTTCACCACATTTTCCGGCAATGAATTCCAGAGTTTAATTACACGTTGGGTGAAGAAAACTTTTCTCCGATTTGTTTTAAATTTACTACACTGTAGTTTCATCGCATGCCCCCTAGTCCTAGTATTTTTGGAAAGCGTGAACAGACACTTCACATCCACCTGTTCCACTCCACTCATTTTTTTATATACCTCTATCATGTCTCCACTCAGCCGTCTCTTCTCCAAGCTGAAAAGCCCTAGCCTCCTTAGTCTTTCTTCATAGGGAAGTCGTCCCATCCCCGCTATCATTTTAGTCGCCCTTCGCTGCACCTTTTCCAATTGTACTATATCTTTCTTGAGATGCGGCAACCAGAAATGAACACAATACTCAAGGTGCGGTTGCACCATGGAGCGATACAACGGCATTATAACATCCTCACACCTGTTTTCCATACCTTTTCTAATAATACCCAACATTCTATTCGCTTTCCTAGCTGCAGCAGCACACTGAGCAGAAGGTTTCAGTGTGTTATCGACGACGACACCCAGATCCCTTTCTTGGTCCGTAACTCCTAACGTGGAACCTTGCATGACGTAGCTATAATTTGGGTTCTTTTTTTCCACATGCATCACCTTGCACTTGCTCACATTAAACGTCATCTGCCATTTAGCCGCCCAGTCTCCCAGTCTCGTAAGGTCCTCTTGTAATTTTTCACAATCCTGTCGCGAGTTAACCCTTTTAATAACTTTGTGTCATCAGCAAATTTAATTACCTCGCTAGTTACTCCCATCTCTAAATCATTTATAAATATATTAAAAAGCAACGGTCCTAGCACAGACCCCTGAGGAACCCCACTAACTACCCTTCTCCATTGTGAATACTGCCCATTTAACCCCACTCTCTGTTTCCTATCCTTCAACCAGTTTTTAATCCACAATAGGACATTTCCTCCTATCCCATGACCCTCCAATTTCCTCTGTAGCCTTTCATGAGGTACCTTGTCAAACGCCTTTTGAAAATCCAGATACACAATATCAACCGGCTCCCCTTTGTCCACATGTTTGTTTACTCCTTCAAAGAATTGAAGTAAATTGGTCAGGCAAGATTTCCCCACACAAAAGCCGTGCTGACTCGGTCTCAGTAATCCATGTCCTCGGATGTGCTCTGTAATTTTGTTTTTAATAATAGCCTCTACCATTTTCCCCGGCACCGACGTCAGACTCACCGGTCTATAATTTCCCGGATCTCCCCTGGAGCCTTTTTTAAAAATGGGCGTTACATTGGCCACCCTCCAATCTTCCGGTACCACGCTCGATTTTAAGGATAAGTTGCATATCACTAGCAGTAGCTCCGCAAGCTCGTTTTTCAGTTCTATCAGTACTCTAGGATGAATACCATCCGGTCCAGGAGATTTGCTACTCTTCAGTTTGCCGAACTGCCCCATTACGTCCTCCAGGTTTACCGTGAAGTCAGTAAGTTGGCTTTGTCTCATTAATCCATGCTTTTGAATATGCTCCATAATTTTGTTCTTTATACTAGTCTCTATCATTTTGCCCAGCACTGACATAAGACTCACCGGTCTATAATTTCCTGTATCTCCCCTGGAACCTTTTTTAAAAATCAGTGTTACGTTGTACCCCCCACCAAAAAACAAACAAACAAACAAACAACGTTTAATCCAGAATCCTTAAAATAGCCCACCCTCATTTACTGGTATGTTTCCTAAGGTGTGTTAGCGTTTTTAATATGCCTTTAAAGTTAAGGTGCGTTCATCGCTAACGCACCTATACATTTCTATGGGTGCATTAGTGTTTAACACGCGGAAACCATTAACACGCCTATAGCACACCTTAGTAAACAATACACTTTAATTTTCCAAGAACTTCCAATTTCAATATGAGCAATCTTATGGCTCACCAAAATACTGAGCCAATACTTTTCAATACACCAGATGTATTATTAAACTACCAATCTTCTGACATTAAAGATATAAATCAGAGCCCTCTGGAAATGAGTAGTACAAACATGAGCTCAGATTTAATTTATTCAAAAAATAATATATTTTCTCTCTGAGGAGGATTTTTCTTTAGCAAACTCCCGTCTAATAACAGTGTTTACTGTCAATATAGAACTTCCTCATCCAATTTCTTTTCTGTGGTGGGTCATAACATTTTACAGCTTCACCAATTTATTCTGTTCTTTTCTTAAGACAAGTTAAACTATTTGAAAGATCAACATTTTTTTTTTTATTTAGAGCTTCCAAGTTCAGCTGTCATTCACACAACTTGAAGCCAAAAATGAAACCGCCAGGCTTCTTAAATTAACCACCTCAATACCAAACACACTTGCTCTTTTTTTCAATTACAATTCTCTCCGTTTTAAAATGCATTTTTTTTTTAATTTTTCTGGTCAGACACTTCTTCTACTAACCTATAAATGTACTCACTCTGCTGCTCCCCAGTATCTCTCCACACTCGTCCTTCCCTACACCCCTTCCCGTGCACGCCGCTCCATGGATAAATCCTTCTTATCTGTTCCCTTCTCCACTACTGCCAACTCCAGACTTCGCGCCTTCTGTCTCGCTGCACCCTACGCCTGGAATAAACTTCCTGAGCCCCTACGTCTTGCCCCATCCTTGGCCACCTTTAAATCTAGACTGAAAGCCCACCTCTTTAACATTGCTTTTGACTCGTACCCACTTGTAACCACTCGCCTCCACCTACCCTCCTCTCTTCCTTCCCGTTCACATTAATTGATTTGATTTGCTTACTTTATTTTTTATCTCTTTGAGCTCTTTGAGCAGGGACTGTCTTTCTTCTATGTTTGTGCAGCGCTGCGTATGCCTTGTAGCGCTATAGAAATGCTAAATAGTAGTACTGTCAACACAGGTCTGTCCAGCTTCTACTCACAACCCCAACTGAGTAAATAAAACCAATTTAGAACCCTAACATGTCAGTGGTTGTCACAAGCTCCTGTCACAACATTTCTCCAGACAACACAAAAATGCAGTCTTATACCACCAGGGCTTTTTTTGAGGGGGTACTTGGGGGTACTGAGTACCGGCACCTTTTCTATTATCTGGTAAAATTGACCCATGGTCCTCAAGTTTTAATGAAAGATCTCAGGCTCTACACACCAATTCTGCCTTGTCATAGATTTGGTGACTGGTTGCAGGGGGCCTCAGTGATCAGGGCCGTGCCTAGGGTCTCTGGCGCCCCCCTGCAGACTATCATCAGTTGGTGTGTGCGCACGCCCCGATTCCACAGCGCTTTAAATGTACCTCTCTCCACCTCCAACATCTGCGCAGCGTCAGTGAAAGCGCTGCCTGTCTGACGTCTCTCCACCAGCCTTCCCTTCGCTCGTTCGTTCCCTCTGTGTCCCGCCTTCTTCTGACCTCATTTCCTTGAGGGCAGGACACAGAGGGAACGAACGAGCGAAGGGAAGGGTGGTGGAGAGACGTCAGACAGGCAGCACTTTCACTGATGCTGCGCAGACGTCGGAGGCGCAGCGAGGTAAATTTAAAGTACCGGGGAATCAGGGATGGAGCGGAGGAGTAAGGTTTTTTTTTTTAAATACAACTACGGCGTGGCGCCCTTGAAGGCAGGTGCCCCCCTGCGGCGCTTACTGCGCTTACCATGTTGGCATGGCCCTGGCTTCAACATTAGCTTCAGAACTTTTAGTACAAGAACAGTGCTGGGCAGAATTCTACGGTCTGTGCCCTGAGAATGGCAAGGACAAATCAAACTCAGGTATAAAGTATCACATACCATGTATAGCGAATTTATCTTGTTGGGCAGACTGGATGGACTGTACAGGTCTTTATCTGCCGTCATTTACTATTACTATTACCTCTGGCTAGGGACTGTCACTGGGCAAGTTTGAAGGGGATAAAAGATATGTGAAAATATCTGTGAGACAGTTCCTACTACTACTACTTAATATTTCTAGAGTGCTACTAGGGTTACGCAGCGCTGTATAGTTTAACAAAGAAGGACAGTCCCTGCTCAAAGGAGCTTACAATCTAAAGGACGAAATGTCAAGTTGGGGCAGTCTAGATTTCCTGAGTAGAGGTGTAGTGGTTAGGTGCCGAAGGCGACATTGAAGAGGTGGGCTTTGAGCAAGGATTTGAAGATGGGCAGGGAGGGGGCCTGGCGTATGGGCTCAGGGAGTTTATTCCAAGCATGGGGTGAGGCGAGGCAGAAAGGATGGAGCCTGGAGTTGGCGGTGGTGGAGAAGGGTACTGAGAGGAGGGATTTGTCTTGAGAGCGGAGGTTACGGGTAGGAATGTAAGGGGAGATGAGGGTAGAGAGGTAAGGAGGGGCTGCAGATTGAGTGCATTTGTAGATGAGTATGAGAAGCTTGAACTGTATGCGGTATCTGATCGGAAGCCAGTGAAGTAACTTGAGGAGAGGGGTGATATGAGTATATCGGTCCAGGCGAAAGATAAGGCATGCGACAGAGTTCTGAATGGACTGAAGGGGGGATAGATGGTTAAGAGGGAGGCCAGTGAGGAGTAGGTTGCAGTAGTCAAGGCGAGAGGTGATGAGAGCGTGGACGAGAATTCGGGTGGTGTGCTCAGAGAGGAAAGGGCGAATTTTGCTGATGTTATAGAGGAAGAAGCGACAGGTCTTGGCTGTCTGCTGGATATGCGCAGAGGAGAGGGAGGAGTCAAAGATGACACCGAGGTTGCGGGCAGATGAGACGGGAAGGATGGCGGGAGAGGAGAAGTGGGTTTGGGTGGGAAGACAAGAAGCTCGGTCTTGGCCATGTTCAGTTTCAGGTGGCAGTTGGACATCCAGGCAGAAATATTGGATAAGCAGGCCGATACTTTGGCCTGGGTTTCTGCAGTGATGTCAGGTGTGGAGAGATAAAGCTGGGTGTCGTCAGCATAAAGATGATATTGGAAGCCATGAGATGAGATCAGCGAGCCCAGGGAAGAGGTGTAGATTGAGAAGAGAAGGGGCCCAAGGACAGATCCCTGAGGAACTCCAACAGAGAGCGGGATAGGTATGGAGGAAGAACCATGAGAATGTACTCTGAAGGTACGGTGGGAGAGATAAGAGGAGAACCAGGAGAGGATTGAACTGGAACCTGCCAGTTCTAAGTACATCACAGTCAGCTGACTAGCTGGATCTTCATCAGAACTCCACACAGACATCACATGGCTGCATATAAATTATGAATATGGCATGGCCACCTGAAAACAAGATATGCAGCAAAGCCCCCTGCAGGCTTCATACTGATAGATGCAGGGCTTTTTTGGAGGGGGTACTTGGGGGTACTGAGTACCGGCACCTTTTCCATCATTGTCTGCTAAGATTGACTCATGGGTCCCCAAGTTTTAATGAATGAGCTCAGGCTCTACACACCAATTCTGCCTTGTCATAGATTCTGTGACTGGTTGCAGGGGGCCTGGCTATTGTGGGATGGGTCCCTCAGTGATTACCCTACCCCTGAAGGGTGGCCCAGCATTTGAGTACTGGCACCTTTTTTGAAAGGAAAAACACACTGGATAAATGTGAAGCATGAACACAACACAGACAGCTGAAGGGCAAATCTTCAGAGTTCCATGCAGGTATCATACTGATACATGTAAAAATATGAATACAGCACAGACAGATGAACATAGACATCACATTGTTGCATATAAATTATGAACATGGCATGGCCACCTGAAAACAAGATATGCAGCAAAGCTGCCTGCAGGCTTCATACTGATAGATGTGAAGTATGAATACAGCATTGATAGCTGAAGAGCAGATCTTCAGGGTCAGAGTTAGAGGGTGCAACTGCCCTGAGTCCCCATGCCACAGGGAGCCCCAAGCTAAAGGAAGAATAACCTGATGATGATTTTTGGGGTTCCCCTCCTAAATGTCTGCTTAGAGCCCCAGCATGCCCTGTTTGGAGTCCCTTCCTGGTGTCACACTGATATATGCAAAGATGGGATACAGCATGGGTAGCTGAAGAGCAAATCTTCAGCAGAAAGCCATGCAGATAAAATACCGATTCATATAAGGCACGAACACAGCATGGATGACTGAAGAGCCAGCTGTCATTAGAAACCTGTAGAAGTGTTACAGATACACATAAAGCACGAATACAGCACAAACAGATGAAAAATAAATCTTAATCAGAGTCCACATAGCTATCACATTGATACACATAAATCATGAAAACCACAAGGAAAGCTGAAGAGCAGACCTTCATCAGAACTCCATGCAGATATCACATTGATACAGAGAAAGTATGAATACAGCATGGACAGCTGAAGGGCAAATCTTCAGAGTCTCATGCAGGTATCATACTGATACACGTAAAAACATGAATACAGCACAGACAGCTGAAGTGAAAATCTTCATCTGAACTCCATGCAGATGTCCCACTGATACAGGTAAAGCATGAATACAGCATGGACAGCAGAAAATCAGATCTTCATCAGAGCCCCATGCTGACTGTAACATATTGATACACGTAAAAACATGACTACAGCACAAACAGCTGAAGCGAGATTCTTCATCGGAAGCCCATGAATAAAGCATGCGTGCAACATGGAAAGCTGGAAAGCACATCTTCATCAGAGCCCCATGCAGGTAACACATTGACACGCGTAAAAACATGAATACAGCACAAACAGCTGAAGCGAGATTCTTCAGCAGAAGCCCATGAATAAAGCATGCATGCAACACGGAAAGCAGGTCTTCATCAGAGCCCTATGTAGGTGCCAGTTCTGTGGGTGCAGGGGGGTGTCTGAGCATCCCCACTGTATGGGGGAAACTCCTTCACAGTGTGTTTTTATCTGAGATTGCTCAAGAGATGGTGAAACGTACTGTGTGTTTTGGAGCTGACTCCTTGACTGTGTGCAACTCAACTGAACTCGACCCCACTTCCTGCTCTCGACTTCTTTTCCGCTGATAGAACCGTGGTCTTGTCTAGGAGTTGGAGGAGGCGGGGTCTGGAATAGAGGGGTGGAGCCAGCCAAGGGCGTGGCTCTTTACTCTGGAAGGAGGGGCGAAGGTTCTGCTTGGTCAGACGGGGCGGGGTTAGCTGGGGTGGGCGGAATCGGGCAGGGGCGGTGGCTCTGCTCTTTCTCCGGTAGTGCCGCGTTTGCAGCAGGGTCTCTCAGACAGTCCTTCCCCGGCTCCAGCGCTGCTGCTACAGGTGAGGGGTGGGGAACAGGGTGTGTGGGGAGCCCCCTGCGGCTTTAAAGCCGTAGCGTGATAGGTGGGGGGTGAGGGGGCTTCTGTCTCGGGGTGGGGGCTACCGACTGAGACTCACTCCTTTCTCCATCCTTTTTGGCAGCTTTTGCAGGCTCCTTTCTTCCGAGTCCGATCCGCATCTCTGAGCGAGCCATGGCCGGTAAGGTGAGTGCCGGGACCTGGGTGGGGTCGCTGGGGCTGTCTCGTCCAGGACTGGGACTGTCTCTTTTTGCCCCACCTCTTCCTCTCTCTGGCTTTGGAGCTCTCTCACTTTCTTACAGCTTCTCTCTGGGGCCCAGGGCAATTGCCTGCCCTAAATCACTTCTATAGCGCTACCAGTCGTACGCAGCGCTGCACAATTGAACATGAAGAGAAGACAGTCCCTGCTCACAAGAGCTTACAATCTAAATCAGGACAGACAAACAGGACAGACGGAAGGACACATAGGGAAAGGGACTATTGAAGAGAGGAAGACAAGATAAAGGTTACAGCAAGTGCCCTGTTTGCTGACTCCTGCTATAGTTGTCAGAAGGAAGGGACATAGACTCAGGTGAAAGGACCTCGTCTGTAAATGTGACAGATTTATACAACTAGTTGACCTTACAAGTGCTTTTATTGACTGTAGCCTAGAGGTTAGTGCAGCTGGTCTTTGATCCTGGCAACCTGGGTTCAATTTCCACTGCCGCTCCTTGTGACCTTGGGCAAGTCACTTAACCCTCCATTGCCCCAGGTACAAAAAGTTAGATTGTGAGCCCTGTAGGGTCAGAAAAAAAAGTGCCCACATATGTGTACTTTTTTGGAAATTGCCCTGATAGAACTGTACCCTGATTGTGTGACTCCGTCTTTGATCTTGATGGAGTGTAACCTGCGTGGCTCTGCCCACCTTACTGGCAGACTAGAATGGACCATTCCGGTCTTTATCTGCCTTCACGTTACTGTGTTATTTTTGTGTGTGTGGCACACGCACATTCGCCCTGTCCCAAAGTTTCCTATTTAAAAGATGATGTCATGTGGGTGGGGCAGATCGTGGAGCTGAAGGATCACCTAGGGTGTCCGATACCCTTGCAGTGGCCCAGTTGTAGCAGTAACAGTCCTTTGGTCTGCGCACTCGTATGAGTGCATTGAGGAAGTCTTGAGGCCAGAATTCCCTCCCCTGCCTGCGTGGCCCGAGCAGGAGTCCAAGTCTCTTAACTGCAGTACACCCTTGTCGGTACAGGGCTAGGCTCAACTGCTTTAATGTGATGAACCTCTGGACAGCGATTTGTCAGGAATTGTTGTAATGCTGGGTCAGACTCGGATGGCACTGCTGGGTGATTTTATTGGCGTAAGAGGGACACTGAGTGGGGTGATTAGGGGCCAGATTTTTCAAGTCTGTTTGGGCAGTAAGTATCCGCTTAGATGCTTTGGGCAGTGTACAGTAGAGAATGACATTAGTACATAAGTACATAAGTAGTGCCATACTGGGAAAGACCAAAGGTCCATCTAGCCCAGCATCCTGTCACCGACAGTGGCCAATCCAGGTCAAGGGCACCTGGCACGCTCCCCAAACGTAAAAACATTCCAGACAAGTTATACCTAAAAATGCGGAATTTTTCCAAGTCCATTTAATAGCGGTCTATGGACTTGTCCTTTAGGAATCTATCTAACCCCTTTTTAAACTCCGTCAAGCTAACCGCCCGTACCACGTTCTCCGGCAACGAATTCCAGAGTCTAATTACACGTTGGGTGAAGAAAAATTTTCTCCGATTCGTTTTAAATTTACCACACTGTAGCTTCAACTCATGCCCTCTAGTCCTAGTATTTTTGGATAGCGTGAACAGTCGCTTCACATCCACCCGATCCATTCCACTCATTATTTTATACACTTCTATCATATCTCCCCTCAGCCGTCTCTTCTCCAAGCTGAAAAGCCCTAGCCTTCTCAGCCTCTCTTCATAGGAAAGTCGTCCCATCCCCACTATCATTTTCGTCACCCTTCGCTGTACCTTTTCCAATTCTACTATATCTTTTTTGAGATACGGAGACCAGTACTGAACACAATACTCCAGGTGCGGTCGCACCATGGAGCGATACAACGGCATTATAACATCCGCACACCTGGACTCCATACCCTTCCTAATAACACCCAACATTCTATTCGCTTTCCTAGCTGCAGCAGCACACTGAGCAGAAGGTTTCAGCGTATCATCGACGACGACACCCAGATCCCTTTCTTGATCCGTAACTCCTAACGCGGAACCTTGCAAGACGTAGCTATAATTCGGGTTCCTCTTACCCACATGCATCACTTTGCACTTGTCAACATTGAACTTCATCTGCCACTTGCACGCCCATTCTCCCAGTCTCGCAAGGTCCTCCTGTAATCGTTCACATTCCTCCTGCGACTTGACGACCCTGAATAATTTTGTGTCATCGGCGAATTTAATTACCTCACTAGTTATTCCCATCTCTAGGTCATTTATAAATACATTAAAAAGCAACGGACCCAGCACAGACCCCTGCGGGACCCCACTAACTACCCTCCTCCACTGAGAATACTGGCCACGCAATCCTACTCTCTGCTTCCTATCTTTCAACCAGTTCTTAATCCATAATAGTACCCTACCTCCGATTCCATGACTCTGCAATTTCTTCAGGAGTCTTTCGTGCGGCACTTTGTCAAACGCCTTCTGAAAATCCAGATATACAATGTCAACCGGCTCCCCATTGTCCACATGTTTGCTTACCCCCTCAAAAAAATGCATTAGATTGGTGAGGCAAGACTTCCCTTCACTAAATCCGGGGGGGACAAAATTCGTCCCCGTCCCCACCCTATCCCTGCGGGTCCTGTCTCCATCCCCGCCCCCAAAGGTTCTATCCCCGTGGGCTCTGTTCTCATCTGGAGAAGCCTCGAACACCACTACCACCCTCTTCTCTTCCTACCCCAACAATAGCTGACTTCTGCTACCCCAAGGAATCCTAATCCACCCTGTTAAATTGTCCAGGGGTACAAAATGCCCTAGAGGGGAGATTTTTTTAAATCTGTGGATGAATAAGAAGCCATCAACCATCTCAGGATTCAGTCTAGCTCTCTTGTCTTCCACAGTCCTTCCTGGAATCGAAGTTGTCTTCTTAGATGTGCTGGTAGCAGGATGTACAGGATCCCTCCATACAAATTTTGCTAGCTGTGACCAGCACGATTATTTATTTGTTGCATTTGTACCCCACATTTTCCCACCTATTTGCAGACTCAATGTGGCTTACATAGTACCGTCAAAGGCGTTTGCCCAGTCGGCGGATAACAAATTACAAAGTTGTATAGTGATTGTATGAGGTATAAGTGGAGGGTTGGAATGGATGAAGATTGCGTGATGTCCTGTTCGATCATAGTCATGCTGTGTTGGTAGGTGAAGAGGGTTACGTGGGGTCGTTGGGGTAGGCCTTTTTGAAGAGGTTGGTTTTTAGTGATTTCCTGAAGTGGTCGTGGATTGTTTTCACAGCTTTTGGGACCCCATTCCATAGTTGTGCGCTTATGTAGGAGAAGCCGGCTGCGTAAGTTGTTTCGTAATTTCAATCCTTTGCAATTTGGGTAGTGTAGGTTTAGGTAGGATCTTCATGATCTGACTTTGTTCATTATTTATTGCATTTGTATCCCACATTTTCCCACCTATCATGGATGAGGAAAAAAGATCTAACAAAGTTCTAGAAAGATATCTAGCAGAGTAGGGTGACGCAGGGGCGTAGCCAGTCACCCAATTTTGGGTGGGCAGAATAACTTTGCCCTGCCCCACAAGTGATTTGGTCTCTCCCTCTCTCGCCTGCATGCCATTTGGTTTCTCAAACATCCTCCCTCCCTCGCATGCAGCAACTAAGACACACTGCTCATGTTGGCCCCACCGCCTTCCCTCTGATACTACTTCCTGTTTCCACATAGGTGAGAATACATCAGAGGGAAGGCTGTGGGGCTGGTGCGAATAGTATGTATCAGTCACTGCTCGCTGCAGGGGAAGATCTGCTATTTCAGGTATGCAGGAGGGACAGTTGTTGGGAGTTTTTGGCTGGTGAGGCTTAGGGATCCCTGCCAGCCACATCATAGGTGTGCTGCTACTGGGTGGGCCTGAGCCCATCCAGGCCCACCCTTGGCTAATCCACTGGGGTGACATGGTGAAGTATTATGCTTAGGCTATGGATTTCCACGGTAGGCCTTGTTGAAGAGAGAGGTTTTCAGAGATTTGTGAAAGTTAGTAATGTCGTTAATCGTTTTCAGGTCAGTTGCTTGTTTTTCCAAAAAAATAAAAATATTTTCATCTGCATCAAACATAAATAACAGTCCAGTTCATTAACAGGCTTCAAAGTAGAAAGTGACACTGTCCCTGTCTTGACGGGCTCTGTCCCTGTGTCATTCTCTAGTGTACAGTACAAGTTGACAGGCAATCCCACGGTTCCTGCAGAGATGAGTGTTCGGTTTCTACAGAGCGCAGATAGAGGCTGGGATCAGAGTGGAAGACAGCACAAAGGGGATTAGCACGGGGATAGGTGGTGATCTTGGAGAAAAGATGGAGGGAATAGCTGGGAGTGAGGGTAGCAGAGCACCTTTATTGTTCAGGGAGGGGCTGATCCCATTCCTCTGCCTGTGGGGAGGGAACAGAGGTGAGATCCCGAAGGGGATAGAGAGACCCTGGGAAGGAGTGAGGAGGGGGTGAGGGGAAGATGGTGCATGAGGATGGAGGAGAGGAGATAAGGAAGGAGGAGGGAGAGCTGGAGATGAGATCCAGAAAGAACTAAAAGACTGAGGAAAAGTCCCAGAAGCAGGTAGAAACATCCCTGTTTTCACTTTACATTGTGATAGCAGACGTGACTGTCTCTCCTGCAGAAGTTAGCAAATGTCTTTGTGTATTTTGGTGGGGTGGGAGGTCACATGCTGCAACTTTTTTATTTTTTTTTTAAATCCATCCTTCCCCTTCTGTTTCCTTTCTCCTCCTCCCTCTGCAGTTCTCCAGTGAGACTTGGGCTGTCTATCTACCCACCAGGCCATAAACCACACTTGTGTTCCCTCTCGCTGCTTCCTGGGTCTGGTATTTCCACTTCCACGGGAGGGAAAATATTCTAGTGCCTGCTTTTGGGTCAGAGACCAGCTGAATCTTGCAGAACGAATCACAGTGCAGCTGTGTAATCGTCCCCAAATACTTGCTGTGATGCATTCGGGTCCTACCGTCCGGGTTTTTAAAGAAACTACCTTCAGTCATTTGGGCTCTCGCTTTTGACAGCGTCATCCTTGTTCAAGTGAAATCAGAATTAGGAAGAATTGTAGACCAGTGGGCGTAACCGGCTCAGCCTGCCAAGAGTTGGGTTAGCTGAAGGAAGCTGGTCACGATCCCTTTGTGAGGCTCCTGAATTCTGAAAGTTGTTTTCTTTCAGAGAACGTAGCAGCCCGTCTGACATGAAAAACATAAAGTTTATCTGCTCTGGTGAATAAATTCCAGCTGTTCATGAAATGTGTGTGTGTGTATGTGTAAAACCGTCCGGCCTGGTCAGCTTCCCAAATTCTCAAGGTCGAAAAATTCCAGAGATGTAGAAGTGGGTCTGCTAACCACCCCTGCGCTTGGTCAACTGTGTCCATAACTTGGCCTTGCTTAGCCCTGCTGTACAGGGAAAGAGATCTCTTAAACCCAGCTTAAAAAGCTTAGGCAGCCCAAATGCTAATGCAATGAGCTTTCAGAGACTGGCTGCTTATGTTAATTAAGTTTCCAGCAGTTCTGTTTGCTCCTTATTTTCATTTACTCGGCTGGAAGTTTCTAGGTCTTTTTCTCAGAAGTTTACCTTAAAGTGCATTTAATTCCGAACCTCGAACACTCCTTTCACTTATTCATGAGGTGTGTACTTACCCCAGAAACGGAAGCTGGTTTCATTATTTATAGTGTGGCAGAGCTGTACATTTCCCTGTTTGTGAATGAATCCTCTGCAGCGGTAACAGAGCCGGGCCTGGGTACAGTGGGTGGCAAGAGTTTACCCCAGCTTCCCGTTTTCTGCTTGCATCTCATGCCTTTCCCACCCTGTATTTATTTTTATTTATTGCATTTGTATCCCACATTTTCCCACCTCTTTGCAGGCTCAATGTGGCTTACAATACATTCATGGATAGTGGAAATGTGAGGAGAGTAGACATTTGGTGTTACAAAAGGAATTGGGTTGCAAGGTAATGTAATACATAGTAAGGAAAAAAGTCTGTTTAATAGTTTGCTGTGGTTCTTGCTTCAAATCGGCTGATTCCAAACTAGTGTATTTTTCCAGTATCTTGCTGGTGGGCTGTTTTTATTTTTATTTTATTTACTACTACTACTACTTAGCATTTCTATAGCGCTGCCAGGGTTTCGCAGCGCTGTACAAGTTTAAACATGGGGAAGGACAGTCCCTGCTCAAGAGAGCTTACAATCTAAAGGTGACAAACTATGTAGTCAGTGTAGGTATCAGGAATGGGGAAGGTGGTTAAGCGCCAAAAGCAAGGGAGAAGAGATGGGCTTTGAGTAAGGACTTGAAAATGGGCAGGGAGGGCGCATGGCGTATGGGCTCGGGAAGTCTCGGGATTTCTGGTAACATAGTAAAACATAGTAGATGACGGCAGAAAAAGACCTGCATGGTCCATCTAGTCTGCCCAAGATAAACTCATATGTGTATACCTTACCTTGATTTGTACCTGTCTTTTTCAGGGCACAGAACGTATAAGTCTGCCCAGCAGTATTTCCCGCCTCCCAACCACCAGTCCCGTCTCCCATCACCGGCTCTGGTACAGACTGTATAAGTCTGCCCTCCCCTATCCTAGCCTCCCAACCACCAACCCCTCTTCCCCCCACCTGCTCCGCCACCCAATTTCAGCTAAGCTTCTGAGGATCCATTCCTGCTGCACAGGATTCCTCTATGTATATCCCACACATGTTTGAATTCCGTTACCGTTTTCATCTCCACCACCTCCCGCGGGAGGGCATTCCAAGCATACACCACCCTCTCCGTGAAAAAATACTTCCTGACATCCTTCCTGAGTCTGCCCCCCTTCAATCTCATTTCATGTCCTCTCGTTCTACCGCCTTCCCATCTCCGGAAAAGATTCGTTTGCGGATTAATACCATTCAAATATTTGAACGTCTGTATCATATCACCCCTGTTCCTCCTTTCAGGGGTGATATGATACAGACGTTCAAATACTTGGTTAGTGTTGCACCTGAGCAATGCACCATCCTGAAAACAAAATAACATTGAAACGCACACTCAACCATGGTTATTTCGAGTAAGTGGTAGCCTGTAAAGCTGTGCTTTTTTTTCCTGAGTAGAAATACAAATAGAATGAAACACAGTTGTGTAAATCCCCAAAACCTTACTAATGTGATTGAGCAAGACTGATGTATACTAGATCATCCCAGACTGTGGTGCCCATCGGCAGAGACCAGTGGGGAAGAGGGATCCCAGGTCTCGGTTGACGGGTGCTTTCTGAATTCAGTCTGTCTTTTTTTTTTTCTGCTGTTTTTTTAAATTAAACATATAAATGTTATTTTGTTCGGGGGTAGGGAGTAACTTTATTCTGTGTCTCTTGCAGTGTCTGGAGGCTGAGGCCTGCGGGGGGGGGGGGGGGGGGGGTCAAATTCAGGTGGCCAGGTCCCTCCCTCTACTCCTCCTGTGGTCTCCCTTCACGGCTCTGCACTGCTGTGGATTGGTAGCCTGTCAACCTCTTCAAGGGAAGAGCGTTTTGAGGCTTTGGGAGAGAGAACTGCTGAAGGGGGGGGGGGGGGGTGTAAATTGTGTCTTTATGCTTGGGCAGACTAGATGGACCATTCAGGTCTTTATCTGCCGTCACTCACTATGTTACTATGTGTAAATCTGGGCATCAGCCTTCCAGGGCTGCCACTAAGGAGAAGCTATGCAGGGTGGGGGGAGAATAAAGCTGGATATTGGGTAGAGGGACTGCAGTAGTTGTATTTGTGGGTTAGAATCTGTGTAATGTTTGTATTGCCAGTGATAACTTATTCCAGGGGCAGGAGTTTTTGTCCAGTGCTTTGAGCTTTCTCATGTCTTACCAGGAGCTTAATTAGGCCCGCCTGGGCTTGTTGCCACAGCTTTGCCAAGGGATTCAGCATAGTTCAGGTGTGGTTGCTGAGGGATCTTAAGGGTATGAAAGCCGAGCTGCAGCCTGCGTGGCAAGAAATACTCACTGCAGCACAGCGTGTCTGAAAATCCTTTTGTGATTCTCGTAAGCCTCAAACAGGCCCCGTAGCTCACTGAATCTGATTTTCAGCTGCCACGAAGGAATCGAACGCAAGTGTGTGTGAGGGAAATGGAAAAATTGTCTTTTACCTGAGAATTTTCTTTCCTTTAGTCCTACCAGACTAGTCCAGGACGAATTGGTTATGTCCATCTACAGGCGGATGGAGACAGAGAAAAGTAGTTCTGATGCAAAGTACTTTGCAGCCTGGAATGCTCAGTATTTCGAATGGCCAAGCAATGGCGTTCAGCTGATCACATTGAAAGAGTAGAGTCAAGATGCCACTGAGATTATAGCAGCATAAAGAAGTAACGAGGCTTAAACTCAGCTGATGTGCAGGTATTACACTGAGTCAGGAGATGGGAGACATTCATATGCAGAAAATGAAAAGCTAGGGGAAGTTTCTCTAAGTAAAAATATCAAACAAGTAAACTAGATAGGGAGGATTCCTAGACTGGTCTGGTAGGACTAAAGGAAAGAAAATTATTAGGTAAGACACAATTTTTCATTCCTTTTCGTCCATACCAGACCAGTCCAGAATGAATGGGCTGTAAAAAAAAGCAGTGTCCCAATTAGGGAGGGAGAAAACGGTAAAGAAGGCAAGGGAATGAGCTCTGGAAACAAGTGGAGCCCTAGATCCTTAAGTGAAAGAAGGAATACATAGCATTGAAGACATGAGTGACCCAGAAGGAACGAACTGTAGCAACTGAGCAGAAGCTTCCCGATGGAAAGAAGCCAAGAGCATGACTTTATTTCATGACTAGTAAAAGAGGCCCGTTTCCAACAGAAAGGAAACGGGCGCTAGCAAGGTTCCAGGGCCCCCTCCCTACCTCACCCCCTCCCCTCCGAGTTCCACACCCACTACCTGCCTCCCTCCCTCCGAGTTCCAGGCACCCCTCCCAGCCTCCCTCCCTCTGCTCCGAGTTCCAGGACCCACCCCTTCTCATCCTCCCTCCCTCCCCCCTCTCTCGTCTCAGGACCCCCTCCCCACTCCAGTCCGACGGCCCCACTTCTGTCCAAGTTCCGCGCCCCCCTCCTCTGATTTCCGCAGCGCCTCCCTCCCTCCCTCTGTGGCCTCCGAGTGCAAGGAGGGCATGTGCGGGTGCCCCAGCCCTTCGTAAGTGCCAGCTGTTGTTTAAAACGTTTTACCTCCTGCTCCGCCGGCAACAGTGAAGTCCAGCACGCATGGACACCGCTTCAGACTGCCTTTGCTTTCTCTTGTGTTTCGGCTGTTCCTCTGGTCCCGTCCTCATTTCCTGTTTGCGGAAGGTCCATCTAGCCCAGCACCCTGTCTCCAACAGTGGCCCATCCAGGTCACAATCACCTGATAAGATCCACGGAGCAAAGCATTTTGTACTGCTTGTCCCAGGAATAGTGGATTTTTCCCTATGTCCATTTAATAACATTCTATGGCCTTTTTCTTCAGGAAGCCGTCCAAACCTTTCTTAAACTCTGCTAAGCTAACTGCCTTAACCACATTCTTCGGCAACAATTCCAGAGTCGAATTACATGTTGAGTAAAGAAAAATTTTCTCTTATTTGTTTTAAACTTACTTCACTCCAGCTTCATTGCACGCCCCCTTGTCCTAGTATTTTTGGAAAGCGTAAACAGACGCTCCATATCTATCTTTTCCACTCCACTCATTATTTTATAGACCTCTATCATATCTCCCCTCAGCCGCCTTTTCTCCAAGCTGAAGAGCCCCAGCCTCTTCAGCCTATCCTGATAGGGAAGCCGTCCCATCCCCTTTATCATTTTCGTCGTCCTTCTCTGCACCTTTTCTAATTACACTATATCTTTTTTGAGATGTGGCGACCAGAATTGAACACAGTATTCAAGGTACAGTCTCACTATGGAGCGATACAAAGGCATTATAACATCCTCATTTTTGTTTTCCATTCCTTTCCTAGTAATACCTAACATTCTATTTGCTTTCTTAGCCGCAGCAGCATACTGAGCAGAAGGTTTCAACGCATCATCAACGACAACACCTAGATCCTTTTCTCGTTCCGTGTCTCCTAACGCTGAACCTTGCATGACATAGCTATAGTTCGGGTTCCTCTTTCCCACATGCATCACTTTGCACTTGCTCACATTGAACGTCATCTGCCATTTAGACGCCCAGTCTCCTAGTCTCGCAATATCTTCTTGCAACTTTTCACAATCTTCCCGCGATTTGACGACCTTAACTTTGTGTCATCAGCAAATTTGATAACCTCGCTAGTCACCCCCACCTCCAGGTCATTTATGAAAATGTTAAAAAGCAACGGTCCTAGCACAGATCCCGAGGGACCCCACTAACTACCCTTCTCCATTGCGAATAGTGACCATTTAACCCTACTTTCTGTTTCCTATCTTTCAACCAGTTTTTAATCCATGACAATACACTACCTCCAATCCCATGACTCTCTAACTTCCTCTGGAGCCCTTCATGAGGGACTTTGTCAAAAGCTTTCTGAAAATCCAGATACACAATATCCACCGGCTTACCTTTGTCGACATGTTGGTTTACCCCGTCAAAGAAATGCAGTAGATTGGTGAGGCATGATTTCCTTTCACTAAATCCATGTTGACTTTGTCTCATCAGTCCATGCTTTAGAATGTGCTCTGAATTTCATTAATTGTGTAACATTGTCTGCTGTATATTGGTGGTCTAGGGTAGATGCCTTTAGATATTTGTCACATGCCACTATTCCATCTACACCTGTTTGAGCAGGAGAGTGCCAGGTGGTAGCTGTCTGATGTTAGTTTGTTCGGAAGGTCTCTGGGATCTCGTATGAAGCCGTTTTGTCTTGTGTATTAGGTAAGGATCCCCCTCTATGTCCATCTATTCCCTGTGTGAACGTATGAGTACCAGGTATGATTGGTCTGCCAGGTTTGTGACTCTTAGCAGTATGTAGAACATGCTTGGTTGAGGTTTTTATATAGTGGGATTGTATGGATTCTAATTACACACAAATGCCTTATTCTTACACTGGACAAAACGGCATCTCATATGCTGCATTTACCAGGTTGGACTGTTATTGAACCTGATGCAGCATGGATCCATGTTTCACCTGATTTGGGAAAAAGGCGAACTCCCCGAAGAAGCCAAAGGAAATGCAGGATATCAACAATACAAGAACCACCCTGGGCTTTCCCCAAGAAGGGGGAGGGGAGAAGGAGACTTTACCCTGTTGTGCCTGAGAGGGCATTTAATTATGAGTGTGGGCTTGAGGAGCCAGGTGCCCTTGGCCTGGATTGGCCGCTGTCGTGGATGGACCCTTGGTCTTTTCCCAGTGTGGCATTACTTATGTACTTATGAGGAGCCAATGAATGGATACACATCTCCCAAACAGAATAAAACTGATGTTGGGATTTAAAGATTAATACATAGACTTAAGCTCCATCAAAAGCAGCTCATGAAGCTTATTCCTCCAATGCCAATGCTGCAAAATACATTTCTTCCCCACTATGCAAGACTTCATTACCCAGGTGGCCTGAGGTTTAATACTGACACCTAAGGAGGAGACCTTGGGCAATAGGATACCGCTGGGAGAAATAAGGGTGTGCTGTTATAATAATATGATAAATTAAAGCATACTTTTCCCAAACTTTAGAAAATCTGCAATGAAAAAGGCATCTAGGATTACTCATATAATCAACGCAGGAACAGAACTTCAGCACAGCCTGCACTGTAAAAGCATTGTGCTATCCACAAGACTCGTGCGGGATGAGGCAGCTGTTTTTCTGCTAAAAAGCTAGAAGTCACAGCAGTCCCTTAATCTTATGCTTTTTTGTTTTTCTTTTCCAAAAACGTTTTCTCAATATTTGTTTTTTGTTAGGAAAATCTTTAGAACAAAAAAACAACATGTTTTTGTTTTAATTTCACTGCTAAGGGGCTTAATTCTGCATTGGTACTTTGGTTTGTACTGTTGCTCCGTCCTGTTTTAATGTGAAGACTTTTCTACAATCAAGACGTCTTGGTTTCTAGTTCTATCGTTGTTCTTTGTTGGATGTGTAGAGTATATTGTATGGATCAGTGAAACAAACTCCCACTTCAGTGCATTTTGTGTTTTAGAGAGCAGAATGTGAAAAATGTGCAGGGGTGTGAAAGGCCGGAGATGTCTTTATTTTTCAACACACATTTTTATATATGGGAGAGAGACAACCAGAGGACCCTGAGATCCAACGAGGCATTGCAAGCCCAAAGGTTCTCTTTCCAAGGTGTCTCCTTCAATAGTAGAATTGGGAAAGGTGCAGCGAAGGGCGACTAAAATGATAGCGGGGATGGGACGACTTCCATATGAAGAAAGATTAAGGAGGCTAGGGCTTTTCAGCTTGGAGAAGAGACGGCTGAGGGGAGACATGATAGAGGTATATAAAATAATGAGTGGAGTGGAACAGGTGGATGTGAAGCGTCTGTTCACGCTTTCCAAAAATACTAGGACTAGGGGGCATGCGATGAAACTACAGTGTAGTAAATTTAAAACAAATCTGAGAGAATTTTTCTTCACCCAACATGTAATTAAACTCTGGAATTCGTTGCCGGAGAAAGTGGTGAAGGCGGTTAGCTTAGCAGAGTTTAAAAAGGGGTTGGACGGTTTCCTAAAGGACAAGTCCATAAACCGCTACTAAACAGACTTGGAAAAATCCAAAATCCCAGGAATAACATGTATAGAATGTTTGTACGTTTGGGAAGCTCGCCAGGTGCCCTTGGCCTGGATTGGCCGCTGTCGTGGATGGACCCTTGGTCTTTTCCCAGTGTGGCATTACTTATGTACTTATGTACACACTCTCTGTTCTCTGCAGCTAGGAAAGCTCTAAAAATGTGGGGAGAATTTTGACTTTCAAATCAGTAGAAGCCAGTGCTTAAATCCTGCCTTTCAAATGATAAGCAAATATCCTTTTGAAAGGATGCTGGATGGTATCTTACTCAGACGGCACATCCGTTCAGACAGGAGCCTCGTGGCTTTACCTTGAAATGAGCTGCGTTTAGAGGTACCTGGGGGTTCTGGAATTGGAATAGAGGGAAATAAAATGTCTTGTAGTTTAGCACTTGATACAACCTTCCAAATCCTAATGAAAAATATTAGAACTGCAGTCTCGGTTCAGACCTGGGAGGTGGAGGGAAGGGGTCCCACATATGTCCCTTTAACTCCAGACTTAAGTGAGCTGTTTGCTGTGACCCCTTTGGTGCTGTCCCTTTGGCCACCACTTCACTCAGTCCCTCGCAGGGTCTAGACCTGTTTTCTGCAACACGGCAACATAGTAGATGACGGCAGAGAAAGACCTGTACGGTCCATCCAGTCCGCCCAATAAGATAAACTCATATGTGCTACTTTATGTGTATACCTGACCTTGATTTGTAAATGCCGTTGTCCGGGCACAGACCATATAGGTCTACCCAGCATTAGCCCCACCTCCTAACCACCAGCCCTGCCTCCCGCCACTGGCTCTGCCACTCACTCTCAGCTAAGCTCCTGAGGATCCATTTCTTCTGAACAGGATTCATTTATGTTTATCCCACGCATTTTTGAATTCCGTTACCGTTTTCATCTCCACCACCTCCCGCGGGAGGGCATTCCAAGCATCCACCACCCTCTCCGTGAAGAAATACTTCCTGACATCTTTTTTGAGTCTGCCCCCCTTCAACCTTATTTCATGTCCTCTCATTCTACCACCTTCCCATCTCCGGAAAAGGTTCATTTGCGGATTAATACCTTTCAAATATTTGAACGTCTGTATCATATCACCCCTGTTTCTCCTTTCCTCCAGAGTATACATGTCCAGGTCAGCAAGTCTCTCCTCATACGTCTTGTAACGCAAATCCCATACCATTCTCGTAGCTTTTCTTTGCACCGCTTCCATTTTTTTAACATCCTTCGCAAGGTACGGCCTCCAGAACTGAACACAATACTCCAGGTGGGGCCTCACCAACGACTTGTACAGGGGCATCAACACCTCTTTTCTTCTGCTGATCACACCTCTCTCTATACAGCCTAGCAACCTTCTGGCTACGGCCACCGCCTTGTCACACTGTTTCGTCACCTTCAGATCCTCTGATACTATCACCCCAAGATCCCTCTCCCCATCTCTACATATCAGACTCTCACCGCCTAACACATACATCTCCCATGGATTTCTACTCTTGCATCACTTTGCATTTCTTCGCATTGAATTTTAATTGCCAAACCTGCACTCTAGGAAACTCATGTTGAAAAGCTTTAGCAGAGTTGATTTATTTTTTTATTTTTGTTACATTTGTATCCCGCGCTTTCCCACTCATGGCAGGCTCAATGCAGCTTACATATTATATACAGGTACTTATTTGTACCTGGGGCAATGGAGGGTTAAGTGACTTGCCCAGAGTCAGAAGGAGCTGCCTGTGCCGGGAATCGAACTCAGTTCCCCAGGACCAAAGTCCACCACCCTAACCACTAGGCCACTCCTCCACTCCAAAACTGCTGTAACCCTTTTTTTGCTTGGATGAGTCTTAACATAAATCAGCTGGAGAGCCATAGGCCTAACAGTCCATATTCTCCACTGGTGCTCATTACCTTGGACCAGGCCTGATCTGGGGTTCAGAACCAACAGGGTTTACTTAGAGTCTTTTAAGCAAAAAGGGAGAGCAACCTCAACACTAATGTAATCCCCCCCCCCCCCCATTATAATGGGGACTTCTAAAGACCATGAGAGAATTCTCCAGAAGTACTGAGAGGGGGGAGGGGTTTCTGAGGTTGTGGGTGGTAAAGGATCCAACCCAAGGGGGTGGGTTCCTGGGTAAGTTGCAGAGGGGAAATGTTCTTGGTTGTTGAATGACAGTAGGAAAGGAATTGGTCACTAAGCGTTAGTGTTGGGGTTTGCACGATGTCTTTGGTGGCCGCTACCCCTGCCAGGACCCTTGAGAAGAGAGGGGTATGGGTTCAAGAAACTAAGGCTGAGTAAAGAGGCAGGTTTTCGCCAGTAGCCAGACTGGAAAAGAACAGATAGTAAAGAGAAATAAAGCCCCCACAAACGAAAGGAGGCCTGAATCAGTGGCGTAGCAAGGGGGGGGGGGCGTGAGGGGCGGTCGGCCCGGGGTGTCAGCTCAAGGGGGGGTGCTCCCTGCCATGCCAGCTCCCGCACCCTACCTTTAAAAAGAATATCGGGAGGCAAGGCGCAGCGCCTCGCGCCTGCCCTGCACGTAAAAGAAATGTGGACCGTCGGGTCTTCCCTCGCTCTATCTGTCCTGCCCTCCGCTGACGCAACTTCCTATTTCCGCAAGGGCGGGACAGACAGAGCAAGAGAAGGCCCAACGGTCCACATTTCTTTTACATGCAGGGCAGCGCCTCGCCTCCCGATATTCTTTTTAAAGGTAGGGTGCGGGAGCTGGTCGGGGGGGGGGTGTCATCGTGCTGCACCCGGGGGGGTGCAACGGCGAACCGCCCCGCCCCGGGTGGCAGCCTCTCCCTGCTACGCCACTGGCCTGAGTTACAAGCTTGAGTGTAACTAATTAAAGAGGAGTACAGTTTCTAACAAGTATACTAAAGCTAGGGTGGGCTGTGTGAAGAGTGTACGTGGACTTGGTGAGGTTCTCCATCAATGAAAGTATATGACTATTGGGAGCCAAGTTCAGCAGAAAATACCTTTTGAGAATAAATGTTTTGAGCGTTGCCTTACATTTTTGGAAAGAAGGTCTGACACGAAATGCCTAGTCACCCGCCTGCACCTGCCACTTGTGCTGTACACTAGCACCCTCCTTCCACTGACTGGGTCCCAACCACCTCTGGGCGAGCCCTCCCGCTCTCAAATTCTCCCCAGTGATTTATTTATTTATTGCACTTGTATCCCACATTTTCCCACCTATTTGCAGGCTCAGCGTGGCTTACAAAGACCTGTTATGGCATCACCATTTCAGGGTACAAAAGATACACTTGGTGTTACAAAGATATCGAGGCTAACAAGTTGATCTAATCAGCAATTATGGAGATAAGACAATCAGAATATGAGAGGATGTAGTGATGTGTTGTGGATTAGTTATGGATTTGTAGTTTACTGGAGGCCACACTCCCAGGGGCCCCACAGTTCCCAGAAAGCACAGACCCAACACACAAAACACCAGGGTTCTTTATCAGTCCAGACAGGCAGAGGCAATAAACTATTCTTTATTTTCTTAAAAATATATTGAACAATGAACAAAAAATGTGCAATCAGCAAACAATAACAGGTAACTAAAATATGGATCAATTATAACACTAACTAAACATTTGGTTACTTCTTGAAAAGTACCTGGGGAGATCAGGACATATAGCTGCTCACCAGTTATCAAATATAACTGTTTTTTACAGGGCTTCAATGAAGAGCTTTCGCTCTTCTCTCGGGCTGAAACGGGGGGGGGGGGGGGGGGGGGGGGAAGACCAGTACAGCTCAAAATAATCTGAGCCCAGTCAATAAGTTTCAAAAGTATACTGCTCACAGTACTGTAGATTCACTTCTTCACTGAGTGTATCTAAAAAAGGACATTCACTTTTCTATAACAGCTTTAACATAAAACATGCACCACCTGCTGGCCAAACGAGAGAAATGTACTTCAGAATTAATTTAGGCAGTTTACAGGCTTAAAACACACTTTTCTGTCACAAGGTTCAATAGGTAAGGAGTTTCAAGGTGAGGGGCAAACAACCACAAACGAGACGTGACAGTTCAAAGTAAACATTGAAATGCCTTTCAACACCCAGTTTCCTACCACAGAAGGTGAGTTATGCCACCTCCTGGATCTTGGCATTGGGATTTCAGTAGAACAGATGTGATGGACGTAAGATCCCTCTATGCCCACCACTGTTGGGATAAGAATCTTGCCAAGTCTTCGGTACTTCAGGCCTAGTCTTTTCATTTCCAATACTAACATTGATGCGCCTTGGGTTTCTTCATATAGCAGGAACCTGTCGGGGTTCCATGAAGCCCATTTTCTTCTGTGTCAGCAGGAAGCTGCACATGGTGCTGTTTATAATGTGACTTACTATGTAATAAGTACATCATTGACCATTAGAGTAATCTGTGCATGAAATACTTAGCAACCATATCCGTTCACTGCTTCTACGGTCTGTGCCCCAAGAATGGCAAGGACAAATCAAACTCGGTTATACATATAAAGTATCGCATACCATGTAAAATGAGTTTATCTTGTTGGGCAGACTGGATGGACCATAAGGTCTTTATCTGCTGTCATTTACTATGTTACTATGTGTGGACAGAGTGTGAGCAGATATGAAGATGAGAAGGAACTACGTTATGTTCAGCTTGATTGTAGTGGACAGACACAATATAAATAGTCCTTCCTGGACACAATGAAGGAACTTCTGCAATATTGGAGGTGCTCAGCACCCACTGGATACACAGAGCTGCCTCTTAATGTGAGAAATTGCAGGAGGACCTTAGGAAATTGGAAGACTGGGCATCCAAATAACAGATGACATTTAATGTGGGACAAGTGCAAAGTGTTGCACATTGGGACGAACAACTCAAATTACAGCTCACGATGTTAAGCTCCACGTTAGGAGTTTCCTCTGAGGAAAAGGTCTAGTGGTGGCCAAAAAAGCAGGGTGTTAGGAATGGAAAATAAAACCTAGACTATCATAGTGCCGCTGTATCACTCCATGGTGTGACCGTAGCTTTTGAGTATTGTGTGTAAGTCTGGTTGCCGCATTCAATTAGAAAAGGTTCAAAGAATGGTTAAGGGGACGGAATGACTGTCGTACGAGGAAAAACTAAGGAGGCTAGGGCTGTTCATCTTGAAGGTGAGATGGCCGAACGGGGATCTGGTAAGAGGCCTATGGGTAACTAGACAATTTTTACCTTTTCAGATATCCTAAGATCAGGAGTGTTCTATGAAGCTAATACGGAGCACATTTAAAACTGGTTTGAATAGTTTTTTTTTTACCCAGACGTTATGGTGGACTTGGTAGCCACTGCTTATTCTTGGATTTGACTCGCAATGAATGATCTTCTCTCCAGTCTTGCCAGGCAGTGGCATAGCCACGGGGGGGGGGGGGGGGGGGGGGGGCCTGGGTCCCTCCAAATTGGATTTGGGCCTCCAAGGTCTGCTGGTTTGGTTGGCAGGGGTCCCCAAGCCCTGTCAGCAGAAGCCTGCCCTACTTCCCCACCCCCCACGCACGTGCTCTGTTTTAGTGAAATTGAGTAGACGTGCTGCAGGGAAGGCAGCGAACAGCGCTGGAGGAGTTTGGGGACTCCCGCCAGCCCAGGTATGTGGGGTTGTGGCAGGGAGGCAGGACAGAATTCCCCCCCCCCCACACACACACTTTGGGCTCAGGCCCCCTCCAAAATTGAGGTCTGGCTACATGCCTGCAGGTACTTTTGATCAGGAAACAGGGCTTTATGGATCTCTCGGTGTAAGTTAGTATATCTGTTCTACCTTTTCAGCTATCTGAATATCTCTTCTGGGTCCCAAACCTGTCTTGGGCACACCCAGCCAGTCATGTTTTCAGGGTGTCCATGCTGAATATGCATATTATTATTATTATTTGTAGCATTTGTATCCCACGTTTTCCCACCTATTTGCAGGCTCAATGTGGCTTACATTTGCCGTTATGGCGATTGCCATTTCCGGACTTCAGATATGCACATGATTTTGCAATCAAGTGCGTACATACATGGTGGAAGAATGCATTGTGTACTTGCGTACTTGTTAACACGTGGTTTTACAATCAAGTGCGTATATATGTGGTAGAGGAATACATTGTGGTCTTGTGTAGGTGTCGGCTTTATGTAGTTGCTCAGGTGACGGTATTATGGTGGGAGTAATATTGTTGGGCAGTGATTATGTCGTTTCAGTCTTATTCTTCGTTGTTGTTGTTTAGAAGTTAGGTCGATTGTTTGTTGTATGTTTTTTGAATAGGTCCATTTTCAGTAGTTTACGAAAGATGGTTAAATCTTGCGTTGTCTTTATGGTCTTCGGGAGCGCGTTCCATAGCTGTGTGCAAATGTAGGAGAAGCTGGTTGCGTAAATGGACTTATATTTTAATCCTATGAGATTTGCATGCAGATTTAGCTCATGAATATTCATTGAAAATATTCTGACAAACCCGACTGGCTGGGGGGAATCAAAGCTCTAGGATATACATATTTAGTTCCTTTACCTCCTACCGTTTTTAGGTGTAGGCCCAGCACCTTTCGATAGTCTTCCTGTAACTTGTCCGTGTCCTTCAGCAGGAGCGGCTCCTGATTTGGATGCAGCACTCGCTTGGTGTTGACTTGAGAGGGACTTGGTGTAAGAATTCCTACACAGAGCTACCAGGAAACATAAAGTTGAACTGGTAATGGAAAGTTTTTACAAAGGGGGCTCTCCCCCCCCCCCCCCCCCCCTCTTCTTCCCAGGCACTTGCTAACTTTTCGTACCTTAGTTGAGATTACAAGATGGCTGACTGCCTCTTCTTTACTGACTGGAGATTTCCCATGAATGTGACAATAAAAACTGGAATCTGGCTGTGTCTTTTACAACATGAATGATTGTGTGTGTTTAGAAATCTGTGGAAAGATTTCTGGTCTTCGGTCTGAGCTATGCTTGGAAAAAGCCTGTCCCTGAGCCACCCCTCTCTGGCCCCAGGAGCAAGGAGGATAACATAACAGTCCTAAAATCGGTACAATTTTTATTAAAATCACACCCATATAACAAGAGCTATCAGGGTAAATAAGCTTTCAGATGGGACTTAAGTTGTGATGTGTAACCTGAAAACTAGATTAGCCTGAAGCCTGCGTAGGGTGTCTGGTAGTTTTCCAGCTCTACGTAAGCTTTTTGGCCTGATGTTATAATTTTCTTCACTGTTGCCCCTCCTTTTACCTCTCTGGATTTCCTGCCTTCCCTCTCCCGGCCCCTGACTCTAATTGTCTTTGGAGGAAGATTACACAGCAGTTTGAAAGTGTGTGCTGTAGGTTATGGATAAACAGTGGATTTCAGACTGCTGGGAATTGATGAGTGTTACTGGGCCTGTTGGGAATGGGCTGGGTGGATTCACTCAGCTTTGCTGCCACGTAGGTGTCGGCATGACCACCAGCAGGGAAGGTAGATCGGTGTATGTGGTGGTGATAATGCCTGGCTTTTCTGTTGATTACTGTTTACTGCTGTGTATGTCGAGTAGCAGTATACGGATAGAGAACAGACATGCATCCTCCCTATTCCCCTCTTCAAGTTCTGTTCTCACCCTTAACCCACCCTGAGGCGAGGAGGGAGGGGGATTGAGAAGGGTATTTGTCTGTTTATAATTTGAAGGTGTTATAATATGATTGTAAAATGAAAAATTGGAATATTAATGGTGCGCAGTAAAGGACCCTGCTGCTATGTAAACTGAGAATAGTTCAGGATTGTGAAGTTAATTCAGTAAAGATGAAATTTAAAAAAAAAAAAGTCTGTGCCCCAAGCAGCTTATGAGCTAAGAAGGAACCTGATGCAATGGGAGCTGATTTACCCAAGGTCTATATAGTAACAAAGTAAATGACGGCAGATAGAGACCTGTACGGTCCATTCAGTCTGCCCAACAAGATAAAACTCATTTTACATGGTATGTGATACTTTATACCTGAGTTTGATCTGTCCTTGCCTATCTCAGGGCACAGACCGTAGAAGTCTGACCAGCACTGTTCTTGTACTAAAAGTTCTGAAGATTCTGGAACCCTAAAGAGTTACAAGATTCCTTAATCCCAATTAGTAGCAACATTCCATGTAGAACCCCAAAGAGTAACATAGTAACAGAGTAAATGATGGCAGATAAAGACCTGTACAGTCCATCCAGTCTGCCCAACAAGATAAACTCATTTTACATGGCATGTGATAATTTATACCCGAGTTTGATTTGTCCCTGTCTTTCTCAGGGCACAGACCGTAGAAGTCTGACCAGCACTGTTCTTGAACTAAGAGGCAGATGCACTAAAGCTAAATGAGCCTTTAATGACCCTCCAACGAGGAAAATTTGATCTGTTGCATGCATCAAAGGGCTTTTACCGAGGAAGCCAGCAGCTAACGAAAACGGAATGGAGATGAGCAATTAGTGTGAAAACCCCATTGAAACGACATGCACTAACCTTTTCCGATTGCCTTTACGCAGGAAAAAGGCAGGAAAACTAACGAGAGGTCTGGACCACTCGTTAGGACAGCTCTGTGCCAGGAAAAATCATTAAGAGAAAAAATAAACAAACTTTGAGCCAATCCCAGCGCATTAGCAGAGCTAAAAGCGCTGTGATTGGTCCAAAGGACGTCAGAAAAACAAAAATAAATAAAAATAAAAAAAGGATCGGGAGGGGGCAAGGGCGCTCATCAGGAGCGTCCTGTACGGACGGCCTTGCCCCCCCCCCACTGCTCGCCACTTTCCGCCGCTCCCCCCACCCCGAAAAAGCAAAATTCGAGCAGCCCCTGCCCCCCTCCCTTCCTCACTACTCTGTCACCTCAGCTCCGCCTCCCGACATCCTCCGTCCTGTGCCCCGCCCCCTTTTGGGGTCGTCGCCGCCATTCCCCTCTTCCATCGGGCCCCCCTCCCTCTTACCGGGCCCGTGCAGCGCCTCTCTCCTCTGTCCGAAGGCGCTGCACGCGCAAGAAGAAAGCTGATGGCTGCCTTCGCCCAGCTTCTGTCGCGCGTCTCTCTCCTCCTGGGCCCGCCCCTGTCTGACGTCGGTTACCTACGTAGCTGAGGTGACAGAGTAGTGAGGAAGGGAGGGGGACCGGGGCAGCTAGCATTTTGCTTTTTCGGGGTGGGGGGAGCGGCGGAAAGTGGCGAGCAGCGGGGGGGGGGGGGGGGGGGGGCAAGCCCATCCGTACAGGACGCTCCTGATGAGCGCCCTTGCCCCCTCCCGACCCTTTTTTTTTATTTTTGTTTTGATTTGATTTGGGAGCCATGTGCTTGTGATTTGACTGTGTTTTGACTGTTTGTGGCATGCGCAGAGCAGCTAACATAACGCTTGGCTGCTCTGCGCATGATTTGGGGGCCGATTAACGATGTGTATTGTGATTCTTTGGTACATTGTACGTTTCAATACCGATCTCAGCATGTGTGACTTTTTTTTTTTGGTGCATTTTTCGTTATTTTAAAATCGTTAGGGACTTTAACGATTTAGATTTTTTTACGTTTGGTTGCTGCATCTGCCTCTAAGTTCTGAAGGTAACATCAAAGCCCCTTAAAATTTGCACTCCAGCCCATCCCTCTCTATTCAGTCACGATCAGGGTGTAGACTGTAGAAGTCTGCCCAGCTCCCGTTTCCCAATTACTGGCGTCACCACCCAATCTCTGCTAATATTCCACGGAACCATTCATTCTAAACAGGATTCCTTTGTGTTTATCCCATGCATGTTTGAATTCCATCACCGTTTTCATCTCCACCATCTCCCACGGGAGGGCATTCCACATATCCACCACCCTCTCTGTGAAAAAATACTTCCTGACATTAGTCCTGAGTCTGCCCCCCCTTCAACCTCAGTTCATGTCCTCTGGTCACAAGGAATGTCTGAGGCAAATCATGGCGAACAATGAATGAATGGGTTAGGAGGGAGGATCTACAGCAGGGGCGGTATTAATTTATATTTCTGAATTGTCTCCTGAAGAATTGCCTGAGACAAAATTAAATTACAAATGTAGAACTGAGCGGTGCAGACAGGAAGAACTGGGCAGACTGGATGAGTCGGTTGTCAGTAGATGACAGAAAAAGACTGAGGCTTTTTCCGTATTTAAATCTCCAGGCCTGTTGCTGCTTAAAGGGTGCTCCGCCAGGAGAAATTCGGAGGCTCTCTTGGTGATCTCCCTGGAAGATTCGTTTGCCCGGAGAGGAGACCAGGGTGGAGGAGGGGGGGGTTACAAGCGTGATAGGAATCTGTTACTGACACAGGACGGAGAACCAAACCCCAGTTTGTAACTGTCGTCTGTCAATCACAGCCTGCTGCTGTCACCGTTGCCACCAGATTTTGGAGCTGGAAAGAAAGTCCTTTGATTTTTTTATTTGCTCCGTCCATCCTCGGCACAGCCTGCTAGTTTTCATTCTATGTACACGTATCGATCGCTAATAATAAAATCTAAGTAGCTCACAATGTGACATGGCCAGTACAAATACTGTTGCAAACTGAAGTGACATTACTCAAGTAATCCTAACCACTAAATCCCAATGAACTTGTGAATAACCATGTGGAGGAGTAGCCTAGTGGTTAGTGCAGTGGGGAACTGGGTTTGCTTCCCACTGCAGCTCCTTGTGACTCTGGGCAAGTCACTTAACCCTCCATTGCCCCTGGTACAAAATAAGTACCTGAATATATGTAAACCACTTTGAATGTAGTTGCAAAAACCACAGAAAGGCAGTATATCAAGTCCCAGTTTCCATTTCCCTTTCCCTTATGACATCACAATATCAGAAGTGAGCCAAGTATCAGGCAATCAAGCCATTGTGACATCACTGATGAGGTTGGCTCTTATTGGTGGAATGAGTGGAGGAGTAGCCTAGTGGTTAGTGCAGTAGACTTTGATCCTGGGGAACTGAGTTCAATTCCCACTGCAGCTCCTTGTGACTCTGGGCAAGTCACTTAACCCTCCATTGCCCCTGGTACAAAATAAGTAGCTGAATATATGTAAACCGCTTTGAATGTAGTTGCAAAATCCTCAGAAAGGCGGTATATCAAGTTCCCCTTTCCCTTTACAAAAGTCTAAAATTATCAGACAGCATCTGTAAATTCAGTGGTAACTGTGGCTCTTTTGGAGAACATCTAGTTTCACATTTATTTAGTTGTTTCCATAAGCACTTAAGCGTTGCCATACTGGGACAGACCGAAGGTCCATCAAGCCCAGCATCCTGTTTCCAACAGTGGCCAATCCAGGTCACAAGTACCTGGCAAGATCCCAAAACACTACAATACATTTTATGCTGCTTATTCTAGAAATAAGCAGTGGATATTCCCCAAGTCCACTTTAATAATGGTCTATGGATTTTTCCTTTAGGAAGCCATTCAAACCTTTTTTAAGCCCCGCTGAGCTATCCGCGTTTACTTCATTTTCTGGCAATGAACTCCAGAGTTTAATTAGAAGTTGAGTGAATAAATATTTTCTCTGATTCGTTTTAAATTTACTACTTTGTAGCTTCATTGCGTGCCCCTTAGTCCTAGTATTTTTGGACAGAGTAAACAAGTGATTCACATCTACCCGTTCCACTCCACTCAGTATTTTATAGACCTCTATCATTTCTCCCCTCAGCCGTCTTCTCCAAGCTGAAGAGCCCTAGCTGCTTTGGCCTTTCCTCATAGGGAAGTTGTCCCATCCCCTTAATCATTTTCGTCGCCCTTGGCTTCATATACCACACGAGGTCCAGCATGGCTACTGCGTGGTTTGCAACACCAAAATAGAATAAACGGGGAGGAGGCAGGAGGGAGGGGTGACAGTGAAATACAGATTATCCAAATGTCTCGGAGAATAGATGGGTTTTTAGTTGTGATTTGAATTTACTCTTGAGAGGTTTTCATGCAGAGAAGTGGGTGGGAGGGCATTCCAGATTGGAATCTACGAAGTTGAAAGAAGATTCCTGAGAAATTTAGGCAAAAGGAAGGGAGGGAAGGTACAACTAACAAGTTTGCAGTGGAGGAACGAAGAGAGTGAGTGGGGGGGGGGGGGGGGGTATGACCGAGTGAAGGTAAGCAGGAGTGGTTGGGAAATGTGATTTGTAGACAAATAATTTTAAACTTGATATGTGCAGAGAGTGGTAGCCAATGTTCCAAGCAAAGTAGTGAAGTGACGTAGTCAAAATGGTGAGCCAGATGCAAAAGTTAATTGCAGTTGATTGGATGAGCTGAAAGCGCTTGATGGAATGTAGAGGGAGACCAGTATAAAGTGAATTGCAGTAATCTAGATGGGAAATGATGACGGATTGGAAGAGAGTGCAGATAAGATTAGTGTCCAGATAAGAGCGGCCAACCTAGCGGCCGTCAGAGGAGGAACTACTCGTAGTCCTTGACCCTTGAATCACAAGTCCTCAGTATACAATTTTTCCAGGGGATCATCAGTGGTAACAGCCAGTTTCAATGCCAACTGCCTTTCGTAGAATGGGTTGTGAGTTTGTGGAACGACCTCCCATGGGAAGTGGTGGAGATGAAAAGGGGGAAAGGGAAATGGAACTTGATATACTGCCTTTCTGTGGTATTTTGCAACTACATTCAAAGCGGTTTACTTACAGTGGGGGAAATAAGTATTTGATCCCTTGCTGATTTTGTAAGTTTGCCCACTGACAAAGACATGAGCAGCCCATAATTGAAGGGTAGGTTATTGGTAACAGTGAGAGATAGCACATCACAAATTAAATCCGGAAAATCACATTGTGGAAAGTATATGAATTTATTTGCATTCTGCAGAGGGAAATAAGTATTTGATCCCTCTGGCAAACAAGACCTAATACTTGGTGGCAAAACCCTTGTTGGCAAGCACAGCGGTCAGACGTCTTCTGTAGTTGATGATGAGGTTTGCACACATGTCAGGAGGAATTTTTGTCCACTCCTCTTTGCAGATCATCTCTAAATCATTAAGAGTTCTGGGCTGTCGCTTGGCAACTCGCAGCTTCAGCTCCCTCCATAAGTTTTCAATGGGATTAAGGTCTGGTGACTGGCTAGGCCACTCCATGACCCTAATGTGCTTCTTCCTGAGCCACTCCTTTGTTGCCTTGGCTGTATGTTTTGGGTCATTGTCGTGCTGGAAGACCCAGCCACGACCCATTTTTAAGGCCCTGGCGGAGGGAAGGAGGTTGTCACTCAGAATTGTACGGTACATGGCCCCATCCATTCTCCCATTGATGCGGTGAAGTAGTCCTGTGCCCTTAGCAGAGAAACACCCCCAAAACATAACATTTCCACCTCCATGCTTGACAGTGGGGACGGTGTTCTTTGGGTCATAGGCAGCATTTCTCTTCCTCCAAACACGGCGAGTTGAGTTCATGCCAAAGAGCTCAATTTTTGTCTCATCTGACCACAGCACCTTCTCCCAATCACTCTCGGCATCATCCAGGTGTTCACTGGCAAACTTCAGACGGGCCGTCACATGTGCCTTCCGGAGCAGGGGGACCTTGCGGGCACTGCAGGATTGCAATCCGTTATGTCGTAATGTGTTACCAATGGTTTTCGTGGTGACAGTGGTCCCAGCTGCCTTGAGATCATTGACAAGTTCCCCCCTTGTAGTTGTAGGCTGATTTCTAACCTTCCTCATGATCAAGGATACCCCACGAGGTGAGATTTTGCGTGGAGCCCCAGATCTTTGTCGATTGACAGTCATTTTGTACTTCTTCCATTTTCTTACTATGGCACCAACAGTTGTCTCCTTCTCGCCCAGCGTCTTACTGATGGTTTTGTAGCCCATTCCAGCCTTGTGCAGGTGTATGATCTTGTCCCTGACATCCTTAGACAGCTCCTTGCTCTTGGCCATTTTGTAGAGGTTAGAGTCTGACTGATTCACTGAGTCTGTGGACAGGTGTCTTTCATACAGGTGACCATTGCCGACAGCTGTCTGTCATGCAGGTAACGAGTTGATTTGGAGCATCTACCTGGTCTGTAGGGGCCAGATCTCTTACTGGTTGGTGGGGGATCAAATACTTATTTCCCTCTGCAGAATGCAAATAAATTCATATACTTTCCACAATGTGATTTTCCGGATTTAATTTGTGATGTGCTATCTCTCACTGTTACCAATAACCTACCCTTCAATTATGGGCTGCTCATGTCTTTGTCAGTGGGCAAACTTACAAAATCAGCAAGGGATCAAATACTTATTTCCCCCACTGTATATACAGGTACTTATTTTGTACCTGGGGCAATGGAGGGTTAAGTGACTGAGTCACAAGGAGCTGCAATGGGAATTGAACCCAGTTCCCCAGGATCAAAGACCGCAGCACTAACCACTAGGCTACTCCTCCACTCAGAAAACCGTCTTTGAATTCAAGAGAGCTTGGGACAAGTACATAGGATCTCTAAGGAAGAAGAAGGGACAGAGGGTGTTATGGATGGGCCAAGTGAATAGGCGATATGGTCTTCATATGCCTTCGTTTTCCGTGTTTCTTTGTCAGGAGTGGTTCACAGAAACTCTAACTGCTCCGTGTTGCAGGGATTTGACTGAGAACCAGATCCTGCTTTCCGGTGACCGGTGCCTGAATGAACAGCTTGTGAGCTGCATGCTCAGTCTCAAAGGCAGTTGTGTTACCCTCACTGTTTAATCTTCCTTATAAGACTGCGTTCATTCATTGAGCTGCTCCCCTGACATGCCCTGTGGCTGCTAGGGGAGGAAGTCGCAGATTACCTCATGTTCCTTTCATTTAAGTGGTCCATCCTATCTGAGATCCAGAGGTGGACTGACCATACGGGCAATTAGGCAGTACCCAAGGTCCCCTCCCCTGCAAACTACAGCCCTCCTGCCCTTCCCATATCCCACCAACCTTAAACGATCCTGTTCAGGAATATGGCGGTGGGGGTTGAGGGTGAGGGTGATCTGCAGATATCAAGGAAGCCATAATTTTTTTTTTTTTTTTTTTTAATGTATGCACTCCCCCCCCCCCCCACCCCAGCTTCTGATCCCTTTCATCAATAAATCACACCAAACGTGCATCAGGGAGGGGGGGAGAACAACATGTCCATGCCTTGGCCTTCGCTATCCTTGTGTTGCGTCAGGACCACTTGATTCCCTACTTCAGCAATGCAAAAGTAACTTCACTTTGGCATTCGCTAACCTGCGCTAATAAGATGGATTAGCGAATCCCATGGTAAAGCAGTGCAGCAATGTATTTTACTGCTTCTTAGTAAATGGGAACCTTAGTTTGTAAGGAACGGAAAAAGAGGTGATGATGTCTCTGCATAAGACACTGGTGAGACCTCATTTAGAATATTGTGTACAATTCTGGAGAAACAAAAAGGGGGTTCGAAGTTTCCACAAAAGTTCAACAAAAAAGAAAAAACTGGGAAAACACAACTTCAAGAGATCAATCCGAGACACCAGGGTGAGATGCTCCAGGAAAACTTTATTAGGGACCCTACACGGTCCGTGTTTCAGCTTTTAAAAAAGCCTTCATCAGGGGTCGATCAGTAGTTGCACAGAATATACTGACAGGAGGGCAGGGGCGATCGCAACTTCAGCTAAAAGATTTTGCAATTGAAGCAGCCAGCCTCTGGCCCCTTGGAGCAAACAGATTGGTGTTCCTTTTGGCAAATATCTGGCACCACAAGTTCAAGAGACAACATTTTATGAGCTCCATTGTCTGTCGGTATATTCTGTGCAACTACTGATCGACCCCTGATGAAGGCTTGAAGTTGTGTTTTTCCACTTTTTTCTTTTTTTTTGTACAATTCTGGAGACCAAACCTTCAAAAAGATATAAACAGGATGCAGTCAGTCCAGAGGGCGGCTACTAAAATGGTCAGTGGTCTTTGGGGGAAAAAAGGTGGGAGAGGGGAGATGTGATGAGACATTTAAACACCATAACATAAATGCCCAGGAGGTGAGTCTCTTTCAGTTGAAAGGACGCTCTGGAACAAGGTGGCATAGGATGACGGTGAAGGGGGATAAGACTCGGAAGTAACCTGAGGCAGTGGTGGGGGTGGTCCGCTCCAGGTGAACGCTGCAAGGGAGTGCAGGGAGCAGCTGTACGGCTGTCGGCTCCGCCGGTTCCCTACTTCCTCTGACGTTACTTCCTGTTCCGGGGCAGGAAACAGCTGAGCAGACAGCTGGGCAACTGCTCCCTACACCCCAGGAGGTAGGAGCAATGTGCTTTGGGGGAGGAGGAGGAGGTGGTGGTGTGATTGTCCGGGGGGGGGTGTGCTTTGCAAGGGGGGGGGCAATGTACAAGGGGGGGGGGGGGTGGCAACTGACCTAGGAGGAACACCACTGGTTTGAGGAAATACTTCTTCAAGGAAAGGATGATGAATTCATGGAAAGAGCTCCCGGTGGAAGTGGTGAAGTTGAAAATAGTATCTGAGTTCAAGAGAGCTTGGGACCAGTGGCGTAGGGCTCAGGCCCGCCCAACAGTAGCATACGTTTAGCGGTAGCTGGTGGGGATCCCAAGCTCGGCCAGCTCAAGATTTACCCCTGATGGTAACGATAACGCTAGTTTTCAGTGCATGCCTGCTGCAGACTGCCAAGATGGAAAGAAGCGTTTTCTCACCAGCTGAGATATTTTTTGGGTGGTGGTAGGGGGGGGGGGGGGGGACACTTGGTGCCCCACCCACTTCTTATTTATTTATTTATTTATTTGCATTTGTATCCCACATTTTCCCACCTCTTTGCGGGCTCAGTGTGGCTTACAATAAGATAAGAATAATGGAAATATATTTGTTACAACTTGGTTATGGGTTACATTGTACAAGTTATGCGAGACCATCGAAGTATCGTTAGGAGAATAACAATGGGACATCAACATTGAAACATTGGAAAGAGACAATGGGAAGCTTAAAGGGCAGAATTAAGACACAGAGACATATGGTGTACATATTTCTGTGAGTAAATGTATGAGTGATGTGGAATTACGGGGGATGAGGGTCAGAAGTGGATGTATGATGCATTGATGAACAGCCTACGCCCACCCAAAATCTGTTGCCTGGCAATGCCCCTGCTTGGGAAAAGTCCACAGGATCTCTCAGGGAACGATAGGGAGAGGAGATGGCATGGATGGGCAGACTGGATAAGGCCGTATGGTCTTTATCTGCTTTCATTTTCTCTAAAAGTTCAAAAAGAGCAGGCAGCTACCTACTGCACTTGAGCTGCTCTTGAAAAGGTGCAAAGTAAATTAAAAAAAAATAAAGTAAATAAAATTAAAGGCTCCAGTTATTAGGTGTTGCTGGTCTATGAAAAGCTTCATTGTGTGAGTTGGGAGGGAGGAGCTGGTAAACTGGATATTAGATGTTCACTTAATTACAGGAAAAAAAGCAAACAAGAAGAGGAACCGCTTTGCTAGGAACTGAGGCTGGACTGTGTCTGCTGCTCCGTGAGAACAGAGGCCCAGATGCATCAACGTTTCGTAAACAAATGTGAAACGTAAAAGGCCTTAACGAATTTTAAAGAACGAAGAATGCACCAAAAAAACAAGTCTTAAATGCTCGGTACGGTATTGTAAAGTACCATGCATTAAAGATACATTAAATTGGTGTAATTCCTGTCGGTAATCGGCCCCAAGGCATGCGCAGAGCAGCCAAGCGTTATGCTGGCTGCTCTGTGTATGCCACAAACGTCAAAACCAAAAAAAACCCACAAACGCGTGGCTCCCCGCTTTCCCCTGCATAAAATATAAACAAACATTAAAAAAGGATCGGGAGGGGGCAAAGGCGCTCATCAGGAGCGTCCTGTATGGACAGCCTTGCCCCCCCCCCCCCCCCCCCGCCCGAGGTCGCCGCTGCTCCCTGCTTCTCCCTGTATGAAATAAATCTCAAAATAAAAATCAAACTTTTGCAGCGCCGGGCCCCCCTCCCTTCCTGTCTCTCTCTTCTCTGCCTCCCGCCATCCTCCGCCCCCGTGCCACGCCCCCTGAGTTCGTCGCCACCGGACCCCCCTCCGCCTAGATAACGTCAGAGGAGGGCGGGCCCAGGAAGAACAGAGAGGCGTCGGAGGAGGCAGAAGCGATCACCGATCAGCTGTTCCATCCCGTGCAGCGCCTTCACACACAGGTGAGAGGCGCTGCACTGGCCATTAAGGCGGAGGGGGGGGTCCGGTGGAGGGGGGAAGCGGCGGCGACGAACTCAGGGGGGCGTGGCATAGGGGCGGAGGATGGCAGGAGGCGGAGCAGTGGTGGGAGAAGAGAGAGACAGGAAGGGAGGGGGGCCCAGCGCTGCAAAAGTTTGATTTTTATTTTGAGTTTTTATTTCATACAGGGAGAAGCGGGGGGACGGGGGCAAGGCCGTCCATAGAGGACGCTCCTGACGAGCGCCCTTGCCCCCTCCCAGTCCTTTTTTGATTTTGTTTTCGTTTCATTAGTGTTGTATGCAGAGGGAAGCGGGGAGCCACGTTTGTGATGTTCATTTTGTTTTTTCAACATGCCAGCTTGGAATTTTAAGGTGCAGGGGGAAGCGGGGAGATGACAGCTCAGGCCTTTACGACTGCTCTAACCATACGTTTAATATGTCCCGGTAAATGATTCGGTGTAATCTTCGGTATTGTTAGTGCATCCCGAATCTCCCACATTACAATGGTAGTCACTCCGTTTTCGTTAGCTGCTTGCTTCGTTGGAAAAAGGCCTTTAATGCATGGAACGGTTAGGAATTTCCTTCGTTAAAGGGTTGTTAGAGGGTCGTTAAGGTTTAGTGCATCTGGCCCCCTCGCGGTCAGATCTTCATGTCTTCAGATCACACCTCTTCTGCATCCTGACTTCCCTCTCCAGACGCCTCCAGCTCTCCCTGCTGTTGCTTCCTCCTTCCCTCAGGCCTCTTTTGAGTGTTTGTGCTGTGGTTCTGTCTCCTGAGGCTGGGGTGGTGTCGGGGTGGCGCGTCGTGGATTTTGATCCCTTTAGTTCAGTTGTAGGAATGTGTATGCAAAAGAAATGTTGAGAAATATTTGGAACCCTCCCCATTCCCAATTTTATAGACTGTTCTAACATTTTAAAAATGTCACAAAATGTGTTAATTGACTTAAAGCATCCTAATTTGTAAGTTAACGAGTATTAAAAACTGATTTAGCAGCACTAAATTAAGTGATCCGTTGACACAAATGCGCATTTTCTCTTTGTAGTAGGTTAATCCCTGCAGGGCCTTAGCGTGACGGTAGCGTGAATCGCTAATTAAATCCCCTTGAGGTTTAGTTTTCTTGTTTCTCTCTCTGTCCAGGGCACACGAGGTACAGTCAACGACTACCCCGGCTTCAATGCCAACAGCGATGCCGAGACTTTGCGCAAGGCCATGAAAGGGCTGGGTAAGTACTGGCTTGGGGGGGGGGGGGGAGGGATGGGACAGGGGGCTTGCATTCAGAGGCAGAAGTCATGCAAGGCTTATGAAACGAGATCAAAGTAGTAAGAACCTTAAATACGTTGGGGGGGGGGGAGGGGTATGTACAAGTCACATAAAGCATACCTTTCTCAGGAAAATACTCTAGAACAGGTGGGCCTGGGGGAGGGAATGCAACGTGAAGCAGGTCAGCAACAGATGGGGGTCCTGATCATAGGAGCCAACTTTTCAAAATGATTGGGTGGGCTGCTAAACCTAATGGAAATTAACCCTCCCTGGACACAGTCAAGGAGCTTGCTCAATATTGGGGGTGCTCAAGCAGCCATGAAGCTGTCTCCTATGGTCCTGATTCTGCTGCCTCAAAAATGAGGGTCTTCATTCCCTACTGAATTTCACTTCTTACCTCCTGCCGAAGAAACTGTGTAAAGGGTGAAAGGGGGAGACGGGAACTTGTGGAGTCATCGTCTGCTGCTGAAGGGACGGTGGCTTTGGTCATGGGAATTGTGTAGTACCTCTCACCCCAAACCCAGTAAAGACCAGACTTACTGACTGCGCCACAACAGCGTAGCAGTAGATATGGATGTGGCCAGTGTGCTGGGATCTAGGAGCCCTTTGGGGTGTATGAATGTGGTTTGGGACAGGTATGGATGAGGGCAGCATGCCGGGAACCCTGTTGGGTGTCTTGATTGTGTATCACGTGTTTGTAGGCAGGGATGGAGGTGGGCAGCAGTGGCGTAGCCACAGGTGGGCCAGGGCCCACCCACTTGGGACTCAGGCCCACCTGACAGCAGCACACATTTAGTGATAGCTGGTGGGGATCCCAAGCTCTGCCGGTTGACGACCTCCCCCTGATGGTGCTGAAAACATTGCTCTCCATTTCAGCGGTCTGAGCTTCCTAAACTGACGATACCAGCACCTGCGCATGCTCAGTTTTTGGCGCGTGCCTGCTGCAGGCTGCCAAGGTGAGCAGTGTTTTTCCGCCAGCTGAGATATATTTTTAAGTTGGTGGGGGAGGGGGTAGAAGACTTGGTGCCCACCCAAAGTCTGCTGTTTCGCTACGCCCCTGGTGGGCAGTGTGCCAGGGATCTTGGAGCCCTGTGGGGGGTGTGATTGCATCTCATGCTTGTAGGCAGATCCAGATGAAGACAGCCTGCCAGGAAGCCTTTGGGTGTCTGTGTGATTGTGTCTCACGTGTTTGTAGGCAGGGATGGGTGAGGGCAGCGTGTCGGCATCTGGAAGCTCTACTGACATATGATGGTTTCTTGTGCTTGTGTTGGCAGGTACGGATGAAGCCTCCATCCTGAAGCTCTTAGTTGCCCGAAGCAATTCTCAGCGCCAGAAGATCGCAACAGCTTTTAAGACTCTCTTTGGCAGGGTAAGGTCAGGAGGAAGCACTCTCTGTGTAGAACGGCAGTTAGGAAACTGGAACTATTGGTTAAATTTTAAGTGGATTTGATTAAGGTGTCCTGTTTTTCCTTAGGTTTCCTATTTCCTACCCGTTCTCTCTGCTGCTCTCCCTCTTAAGTGTTGGAGCAGCAGGTTGAGACCAGGGAAGCCAGGGTTCAAATCCCCTGTTTCTCCTTTGAATTTAATCCAGAGTGGATCCCAGCATGCTTTAGTCAACCCCAGAGGGGGCAAAGGGATCCAGATGAGTTCTAATCCCAGCTCTGCTCTCTCTCCTTGTGCCTCGGATTACCCAGTTTGTAAGGTCTTTTCCATAGGGGGCTATTTCTCCATCCCTAATGGCTAATACGGGTGGCTAAAAGTTTCCTATTTAATGTGGTGCTGCTGGTCTTGGAGCAGGTTAGATCTGTACCGGCTTCGACACCTCTAACGGGATCATCGTAAGAATCGAACTATGAAGATGTTGTGCAGAAGATTGAGACCACACAGTGGTTGTCAGCGAGTCTGTTCGTATGGAGGCTGGGTCATTTGTCTAAGAGGTGTTGCCACTGATGAATGCAGGCAGCTGGTGAGGAAAATCATCCACAGGCAGATGATCAAAAGCCCCGCGCTGTTCCAAACAGCGTGGGGCGCTATTAGAGCTATGATCAGAGATAATGCATGCAGATTTAAGCAGCACAATTATCTCTGATTATGGGGTAGAAGTGCGGGAGAATTGCGCCTGAGTATGCGCTCAGCACAATCCTCCCGCACTTGTTTGACAGGTCTGGGCAGGAGACCAATGAAAAGAGAAGAAATCGGAAGATGGACGTCCTCAATTGCCCTGTTGCAGGGACGGCCAAATTTCAAGGGGGTGTCGGAGGTATAGTGACGGGGCAGTTGAGGACGTCCAAATTTTGGATGTTTCTGCAATGGGCAGTTAAGGACGTCCAAAATTGGATGTTTCTTTGAGAAAGACGTCTTTCTCATAGAAACATCCAATTTTGGACGTCCTCAACTGCCCTCGCTGGCAGGTTTGCTGTAGGGGGGAATGGGGGCCTGCCAGCATGCAAATGCATGCTGGACAGGGCTTACCATTCCTCCCCAATGATCTGCAAACCCTAACACCAGCTCGGAGCTGGTGTAGGGTTTGTCACGGCAGCGACCCAATCTTTGACGCACTGGTTGCTGATCATTGGGGATGAATGCGTTAAGCGCTGTTTAGCATGCATTTGCATGCTACTTGCGCTAAGAGCCCTCGAGCGCGTGAAACGCGCTCAAGGGCTCTGATCATGGGGCGGTAGCAAACGCCGGTGCTAGTATGGCGCTAACAGCCTCTCGCGTCGGCGTTTGCTTTTGATCATCTGCCTGCCAGAGAGGGAGAGTTCCTGACGTGGGGTGCCCAGGATATCTACTACTACTACTTATCATTTCTATAGCGCTACTAGGCTTTTGTCCCATCAAGGCTTGTAATACTAAATACAGATGTGAAGGGCAGAGCTAGCGTAAGGGTATTTGACACTGTAGGCAAACTTTCAACCATATGACCCCTGACCTCCACCTGCAGGGAGGCTCAGATCCCTCCCCCTCAGGGCCAGAGATACACTTTCCCTTCTTTACCTCTTCTAGGAGACAGCATTCCCCCCCCCCTACCATCCCATCCCCTGCACCACTGCCAACTCCTCCCTACTTTTTCCTGGCTGCTCCAGTACTACTCTGTGGGGGGGGGGGGGGGGGGGGGGCACAGGACCTTCCAGTAGAGGCCTACACTTAAGCACTGCTGGGACCCTCCCTAATGTATTTTCCTGTCCGGGGGGGGGGCAGGGACGAAGCACCTTTTGGCCTGCACTTAAATACTGCCAGTACCCTGCCCAATGTAGTTCTTGATCACAGGCCTGTATTGGAAGCTCTCATGCCAGTGTTGGGTATTTCTGGAGCAGCTGGGAAGAGGTATACAGGTGGGGGGGGGGGGGGGGGGGGGGGAGATGAGTAACCGCTCTGTTATGCTGCCACCCTAGTCTGATGCCCTGGTGACAGGCCATTTTCTTACCGTCATGATATTTGTGACCAGTGGTTCTGGGGACGGGGGGAGCCTTGTCACTTGGATATCTAACTGTAGATTATTCTTGGAGGGCAGGATCTGGTGGATGATTTGAAATCGGAGCTGACTGGAAAGTTTGAGAATCTAATCGTTGCTCTGATGAAACCAACTCTTCAGTACGACGTGTCTGAGCTGAGACATGCTTTGAAGGTAAGGCTCCTGCCTGTGTCTTGGGGGGCCTGTCTGTGGGCTCCCTAGTTTCCTTGTCTGTCTAGATAGGGTTTTCTTTGTTCTGGTCCTGTCCGTGTGGGATGCAAACAGGTTTGCCATCGGATATATCCACCTAATGCGGGGAGGGGGAGTCACTAGAGGGTGTATGTTATATCTTCACTTTTTTTAATATATTTCTTTACCGCTTTCCTTGTTCAAAGCAGTGAATTCGTTGCCAGAGAATGTAGCATAAGCACTTCAAGAATTAATAAAGGCAGTTTTTCGGGCTTAAAACACACGGTTCTGTCACAGATACTAAGTGCTTGGGGTTTTTTTGGTAGGGGGCAGGGACCTGCGAGACGGTGCTGATTGAGATCTTGGCCTCCAGATCATGTGCGGAGCTCATCAAAATCAAGCAGGCGTATAAGGATGGTAAGATGCACTGTTAAGCTTGTCTTAAAATTCCATTAACCTGCCGTGGAAAGTGGGGGGAGGTCTGTGGTAAGAGGCAGCCTGCGGGTGTCCTATGCACACTGTGATGACTTAGGAAAGTCTGCACTGGTCCCATGGGAAACGGGGTTCATGTCGGGTATAAGACATCTCGCCCTCTGTGGAGCTTTTGTGTATTTGATGCTTTGTACCTGCCTCTGCTGTCACCAGCAGCCATGGGACCATCTTAGTGCTCACCAGTTGGTGTCTCACTGCTGGATAACATCTGGGGCAGAACTTGTCTTGCTGCAGTGCTGGCAGGTGGTGAATTGTTTTTACATTTTGGGGAGTTTTCTGTGTAAAATCTGGCTGTTCAGCAACTTAAATGACCAGATTTTATGTGCAAGGTTTGAGGGGAGGGGCAGAGGTGGTACCACAAATTTATATTCAGTGGCAATATTCAGCTACTACGGGAGTAACTCTATCCCCCCCCCCCCCCCCCCCCCCCCGTCACAAGTCTGGCCAGTATTCAGCTGGGGCCCACGTAACTTTTGTTTGTTTGTTTACAAAAAAAACAAAAAGAGCCCCAGAAGACCCTCCCCCTGCTCCCCCCCTCCTGGGCCTACCTGTATCCCTGGTGGTCCAGCGGTGGGGGGGGGGGTCATTGGGGGCAGGAGTCCAAAATGACTGCCATAACCTTTCATGGCAACTCGCAGTTGTGGCCATTTTGGAGAGGTGCTGCAAGAGGCAGGAGCGAGGGGACTGTGCTTCTGCTCCCAACGACCTCCACCGGACCACCAGGGATGCCACGGGGTGAGAGTCCGGGTGCTCCAGTTCCATTATAGAGCACGGGTGTAACCAGTCATTGCCGTGTCCACAGTCTGGGTACCTGGTATTGGGTGAGTTCCCACCAAGGACTCCCCCCCCACCCCCCCAGGGTCATTTCCCACCCTCCCTAGCCTGCCTTTGTTTGTTTGTTTTTACCAGCCATAACTTCTTTCTTGTATTGGGTCCCATAAGTCCTGGAGGTCCTAGAGCAGCAGACGGATTTACACAGAGGACGTGTAATAACAGAATAACTTTTCATGGGTAGAGTAGTAATTTGTTATAAATCGTAATCAGTCTGTCATTTTGAGAGGCTGAATTAGGTTGGAACCTAGTTTGGGGTGTGGGGGGCATTGCCCCCCCCCCCCCCCCCCCCCCCACATGAACTGCAGTTGGCATCATTTACGTATGTACTTATTTATCACATTTAGATCCCGGATTAAACATGAATTAGGTTGAAACGTGAACTGCTTGTCTGAAAGGGGAAAGGGATGTGTAAAAGATAATGTCGTGGGGAGGGGGCACTGGCCCCTTCAAACAGTCTGGAAGGGAAAAGGGAAGGCGATTACTTGCCTTGTGTGTTCTTGTCGTCCCTGGTGTAGTGGGAATTGTCCAGATGGGAATTGGTGGGTGGGAACTGACCTAGAACCGGACACCCACACTTAAAACATGTACTACCCCCATTGTACAAGAAAACAGCAGGGTAATCGATCTGCAAACTCCAAGATGGACACCAAGTGAAGCAGATATGTATGTGGAAAACAATATTTAATTGATATGGATCAATAAAAAATTAACAAGCCCGACACAGGCCGTGTTTCGCCCCACTGGGCTGCATCAGGGGCTACAAAACAAACAATCATAAAAGCAAGTAAACATAAAAATAGATATAAAATAATAATTACATTTCATTACCATAATCTCATACTCGGCTGATAGTAATAGAACACCATGGTGATACAGTTAAATAAAAAATAAATTAATTGAAATATCAAAATGATATTGTATAGAACTTAATTGTACAAATTGAATAAAAAATGAAAATATAATGTAAATCACTAACATAACATTCATATTGTTTGTCTATGAATGTTATGTTAGTGATTTACATTATTTTTATTCATTTTTTATTCAACTTGTACAATTAAGTTCTATACAATATCATTTTGATATTTCAATTAATTTATTTTTTATTTAACTGTATCACCATGGTGTTCTATTACTATCAGCCGAGTATGAGATTATGGTAATGAAATGTAATTATTATTTTATATCTATTTTTATGTTTACTTGCTTTTATGATTGTTTGTTTTGTAGCCCCTGATGCAGCCCAGTGGGGCGAAACACGGCCTGTGTCGGGCTTGTTAATTTTTTATTGATCCATATCAATTAAATATGGTTTTCCACATACGTATCTGCTTAGTTTGGTGCCCATCTACCCCCATTGTATGCAAATTTACCTCGTGCATATTCCTTGGAGTGGAGGAGTAGCCTAGTGGTTAGTGCAGTGGACTTTGATCCTGATCCTGGGGAACTGGGTTCGATTTCCACTGCAGCTCCTTGTGACTCTGGACAAGTCACTTAACCCTCCATTGCCCCTGGTACAAAATAAGTACCTGAATATATGTAAACCGCTTTGAATGGAGTTGCAAAAACCTCAGAAAGGCATTATATCCAGTCCCCTTTCCCTTGTGGGTATCCTGAGAATCTGACTGGCTGGCTGACTCTTCTAAGTTCATGACGTCCATTTCTGGGGTGTAATTTAAAGAGCCGCCAGGTCTCTTGACTGATGGCTGCATCTCTTCCTGTACAGAGCACGACAAGGAGCTTGAGGACAGCATCACCAGTGACACCTCCGGCTTTTTTGAGAGGATGCTCGTGGTCTTGGTCCAGGTAACCGTCGTGTAGCTTTCCACGCAGATGCCTCAGATTCAGCTGTTCGGCTCTATCTTTGGGCGTGGGGTTCAGCCTTTGTGATGCTGTAAACGTGCAGTGGTATTAGGAACACAGGACTATATCTCTGGGTGGTGCTTACTGTACTGGCTGTGTGCTTTTGACTTTTCTATTCTCTCACAGAAATAATTAGGCAGGAATCAGAGAAAATGTCTTTTATTACTCACCAGCACAGGATAAGATATCGGTAGCAAGTTATGGAAAATAATAGCAAACTTACAAAATCTAACATCAGTAGCTTTGATAATTATAAAAAGTCAGGCTAATTATATAAAGAACTGCTGAAAAGAGAAAAAGGAAGAAGGAAAGTTTATTCCTCACTGTCATACAAAGGTCACAGAGCTGAGAGAAAGAACGTGTGAAAGATTCTTAACCTCAAAGAATTAGTTCTTACAGGGTGGGGGGTACACCTCCCCTCGGGAAATAGGCTGTGGCAAGGATATGAAGCTATCCTGCCAGCCGGACTATTTCAGAGTCTCTTTAGATGAGCAGTTACTTATATACCCTTCCCATCACAAAGGACCACCACCTCATATATCACCCAGTCTGCAATCCTGCAAGTACATAGGAGACCTGTGATATGGCCTTAGTGTTCTTGCCACACCTCTGCTCAGTAACACACAGTTGGGGTGTCCTGACAATGGGGGGTGTCTGGTCAGTTTGTTTGTCACAAGGACAGTTGGTTGGGATGTCTTGGCAATGGTCTTGTCAGTTTGTGGTCGGCCAGAAATTCCTGCCTTGCCACTATCAGTGGAAACTCATAGAAATAAGCAGACCCAAAAGAAAAGACCGGAAAATTCCAGAACATTACTAGAGGTGTACCCTTGACTGGGGGGCATGGGTGATTCTGATTTAAGTCCCCACCTGTGGGCTCGAGATACAAAGTGCTGTGAAGCAGTGCCCTCAGGCTCTGGGGCAGTGCAGTTTTGTAGTGACTCCTTCTGCTGGGAAAGGGCAGTGATAGGCTCCTGTTAACCGCCAGTCCTCTGGCTAGTGAGGGAGACGGGGGTGGATGAAATTCAGAGATTAAGCAGGTTTTGCTATTCCCAATTTATAAACTTAGTAGCGGAGATCCTTGCAGAGTTTACATTTTTTTTTTTTTTTTTTTGAAAGCCGACTTTCACGAGGAGTAACACTGCGACTGTAACCCGTGTCTCCCAAACGCACGAGTGAGGCATCCAGAATCTGCGTGTTATGGGCACCAGAATGCAGCAAACCTGGGGGAGGGGGCCGGAGGGTAATGTGTTAATTTTTTTTCTCCATTTCTCTCGCAGGCTAACAGGGACCCTGAAGGCAAAGTGGACGAGGGTCGAGTGGAACAAGACGCTCAGGTGGGTGAGACCTTTACTTCTCCCCCCCTCCTTTCCACTTCACCCCTAAGTGTCAGATGTCCTGTGGAGTCAGGCCCCCTCCTGTCTGAGGAAGAAGTGTAAAAATGCCCTTAAAACCTGAGCCTACCCCTCTATTGTCCTGCCAGCAGTTGTTCCCTATTGGCATGTGGGGTGTCCTCTCTGCCCTCATGAGCCTCTGGGTATCACATCTCGCTCTCAAAACCCAGTGGGTTGTGTTGGCCTGTTTTTGCACCGATGGATGATTCTAGGAACGTGTGTGGTTAATCAGATGCCTTAAAATAGTGTGTTGAGCATGTGGAGGAATGTGGTTGGTTGCAGAGGGATCTGGGGCGTGTGTTTGTATTGTGGTGCAGTGGTTTGTCAGGTGTTGAGGGTTTCTTCTTGTCTTGTCCTTTCCATGCAGCTCCTAGCTGGGGGGGGGGGGGGGGGGGGGGGGGTGATGGGAAGTGAATGTCTGTATGTGGGGATAGTGTTTCTGATAGGGCAGGAACATGTTTGCAGACCAGACGGAACAGCTGGAAGAGTGTGAGCTTGTGATGCAGCTGGGAGGTGTGCCAGAGCCGCACAGCTGGCTCCTTACTCTGACCAGATGTGACAGTAAGCAGTACTTTCCATGGGTGGGCCTTGTATATTCCAGAAGTGCTGCCCAGATTTAAGGGGGGGGGGGAAGAGAGAAGGAATTCAGCTGGAATTTTAAAGCCTGGATCCCTTAAAGAGGCCCCACCCTTTAATAACTTAATAGCAATGAGTTAAGTCGGAATGAAAGTGGGGATGTGATGGCATTCAGCCTCTGCTCCTGGGTCCTGTAACAGTATGTGCTGCTGGCTGTGTCTCTTATGCAATAAGATGTTTATTGGATTCTGGCAGGCAGAATGTACAGGTGGTGATGCTCCTGTCACCCAAAGGATGCTGCAGTGTGAGTCCGGGGCACATCTGCCTATTGGAGCAGTTTAATGTGAGCACTAAACTGGCTGCCATTATTCCCCTTATTAAAAATTGCTTCCTAGATTCCTTTTTATTTTTTTTATCGGTCCTCCCCTACTCCTTTTACCCAGGTGTTTTAACACAGGTGTGACACGGATCACTCGGCCGACCTGGGCTCCCAGGCCTCTAGGACCTACCCGTGTTCCTTATTCTTGTGTCTTCCAGCATGTCCTTGTGTTCATGGCTTCCGTTTTAATTTTGGCAGGATTTGTTCAAAGCTGGTGAGATGAAGTGGGGCACCGACGAGGAGAAATTTATCACCATCCTGGGGACTCGGAGCTACACTCATCTGAGGAAAGGTGAGACACTCCTGGGACTGCAGTTTCTCTGCAGCGAGACCTCTGCACAGATGCTGCTGTGGTTTTTATTAGGCAGAGATGGGGGCAGGGTGGATTTGTGTAGTAAACCACAAGTTGAAAGCAGACGCGTAGCCAGACAACAGATTTTGGGTGGGCCTAGGCAAGAAGTGGGTGGGCACCAAGTGTTCCTTTCACCCCCCCCCCCCCCCCCCCCCCACTCCACCAAAAAAAAAAATTATCTCAGCTGGTGAAAAAACGCTCCTTTCCACCTTGGCAGTCTGTAGCAGGCATGCGCCGAACGCTGAGCATGTGCAGGTGCCGGTATTATGGACAGCAGCATTTTCGTTACCATCAGGGGGAAGTCTTCAGCTGGCGGAGCTTGGGATCCCCACTGGCTACCGCTAAACGTGTTCTAATATTGGGTGGGCCTGAGCCCTAAGTGGGTGGGCCCCGGCCCACCCAGGCCCACCTGTGGCTACGCCACTGGTTGAAAGAACTTCTGGGACAGAAGATACATAAGCAGACCGAGGGTCCACTCGGGCCTGTGTCCTACCTCCTGTAGGATTCTGGGCTTCTGGATACAGCTCAAATGTGTGGAGAACTGTAGGATAAAATGCCTCTCTGAATTTGGGGGTTCACTGGTCTGGTGCCACCACAGAACCTGAGCTCTGCAGGTCCTGCGCTCAGACTACCATAAGCCCTGATGTGGTTATCTGGGGGCTTTCAGAAGTACTCAAGTGGTGACGGGTACAGATATGATGATGGGTCATCAGGAGGGTAACAGTGGGGGAGGGGAGAATGTTGGCTCATTGCTGAACCTCCATAGTAGGTTTCTCAACTACAGCCTTGATTTTGCTGAGGTCCCCACATTCCTCTCCCCCAGCTATTCTCACCCCCCCCCCCCCCCTCAAGTTGCGTTTCTGCAAGAGTTGTGAGAGGTGGGTAGTAATACGTTTCCCTTTTGAATCATTGAGCTTTCCTTCTTGTTTTCAGTGTTTGATCAGTATATGACCATCTCTGGTTATCAGATCGAGGAAAGCATCGACAGTGAGACCTCTGGCCACTTGGAGAAGCTGCTGTTGGCGATTGGTAATGTCCTGTGGTGGTTGGAGTGGACTGATGCCACAATCATGCCATTACTGGAGCTCTTATTGCCGTTTCTGAACGTGCAGGACCCCTCGTGTGGTGTCGCTGTTACAGAGGAGACCCCTCTGTCTGTCTGGGTGCCACCTGTAGTGCTTCAGTTCACATCTGCTCAGCCTGCTGTTCTTTATTAGATACTGTTAAACATGGAGTTCTGCTGAGTGGAACTAGATTAGGAAGCTCAAACTGGTTCTTTTTGTGACCTGACATAGCTGCTCTCCTCGTGTCTGTCATTTCCTGAGTTTTGGTCTGACCCTCTTGTACTGCTACTGTTCCTCAGCCAGGGGCCACCTCTGCCCTTGTATATCGGTTCCTTTCCCTTTTAATGGCTGCAGCCCTCAAACACCTGTTAACTCCCTTCTTAGGATCCCTAGTTCCTAATACCATTGGAGAATAGTTCTGTACATTTTAATCCAGTTATATTTTCCAGCAATTTGCGATTCACACTTGAACTGAAAATGTACTGTAGATCAGTGAGTGACTGTCTCTCTCCACTTTCAGCGAAATGTGTCCGATCGGTTCCTGGTTACTTTGCTGAGAGCCTGTATCACGCCATGAAGGTGGGTCTCTGATTTTTTTTTTTCTCTTCCTACAGGTGAGAGGGTGTAGGAGAATTCCTGGGATTCAGTGCTTGATCTAGTCTTTGGGGGGAGAAGGGGGTGTTTATGGCTGGTTCAGTCTCGGATGTCTTGCCTTCCAACTGTAGGGACTGTGTTTGAAAATGCAGCAAACGATTTGTCCTCTTAACCCCAAATGATGCCATGTTCGCTCATGTTTCCACTACTTGAATTGCATCTGCCTTGAAGGCTGAATCGATAACATTCTAGATCTCTTTAAAAAAAAAAAAAGGTGGTTGGTGGGAGAGAGGAGGTTCCCCCATTCCTTAATGGATTGTCTCTTGCCTAGTACCAAATTTCTGACCCCACAGTGTCTTTGCAGGGACCTAACTCTTGCTTTTCATTAAAACATTTGGCATGTTTAGTGATCAGAGCCTGGGCAAGGGTGGGGGGCACCCTAGGCAAGCCTATAGCCTTATAGCCCCTCCCCCACCAAAATATTGATAAACTGAACGATCATGACCATTGCACAAAGATCCTGTAAAAATGCAGGTTAGTATGCAGGGCCGTGCCTAGGGTCTCTGGTGCCCCCCTGCAGACTATCAGTTGGCGCCCCCCCCCCCCCCCACACACACACATAATCAGGCACTCTTTTATTTCAGTCAACTTTGATCAAACAACAATTCTCTCTTTCATTTCTTACACACACGGAGCTCACAGCTGCATGTCTCTCTTGGCCAAACCGTCAGTTGCTCTCACTCTGTTCCCGGGCAGATTTCTAACAGGAGCTGCTCATTCAATCAGAGAGTTCTATTTGAATGCAGATTAACATACAGACACTCTAATGAAATTTTTAGTCAAAAACACTAGATAAACCCTTCGTTTTTGGGTCAAACTAAACAGTTTTGATCAAAGCCATGCCCTAACATTAAGGTTGTAAACATTTCCATCAATTTTTACCCATAAATATGCAAATGAGAACCTCCCAAAAACGGAGTAATTTGCATATGATTTAAACAAATCTGAGCATATGACAACCAAGTACAGACTCCAAGCACGTGAATTCTGCAATTAGATTTTAATGCAAATACTTTTAAAACTTAAAAAAAGCAATCACATTTTCACTTACCAGCTCTTCCTCTTTGAAACTACTGTTGAAACCATCAGCCAATGAAATGGCTTTTAGCTGTAGCTATCCCAGAATACCTGATAATTATGCACACATCATGCCCTCCTCTCAGTGTACATGATGCTCAGAAAACAAAAACAAAAAACTTTGAACCACTTACAGATTTTAACAATTACACTATTTATTTTTTATTTCTCCCCAGTCTCACTTGCACACCTCCCTCCAAACCTGTTCTCTTTAATTTGAATGTTGTTCACTTCAAGCTCACCCCGAATGAGAAGTTGTTCCCACACCAAAGACATATATAGCACTTGTATTCTTTTAAGCAACTTCAGCATAGGTGTCTGCCTCAGTTAGTTCTGCTGGGCTGCCTTCACTTTCTGACGCAGAGGGGGAAGGGCAGGGGAGAGAGGAGAATCACAAGATTTTGCAAGTGAACGGACCTGGGCAGCGCCCTCCAGAGGCTGGCGCCCCCCCTGCAGTGCTTACCCCGCTTACCGTGTTGCCACGGCCCTGTTAGTATGTGCTGGTGTTTGTTTTTGTTTGTCGGTCTGTCAGGATCTGTTGCTTTGAGTGCAGTTGCTGTTTGCAGATGCCCTAGGCAACCCCCTAGTTTTGCCTAGTGGTTGGGCTGGCACTGTTAGTGGTGGCACAATAGCAAGCCTCTGTGCATAGGAGTTGGGGAGGGGGGTGTTTCTCTCTATATAAGCTTTTTATCTCGTTCAGACTGTTCTGCTTTTCTCCTTCATAAATATGGCTGCCTATAGCGCTGAAACATTCCTGGTCGACTTACGTCCCGCTGTCTTCCTTAGGGAGCCGGCACCAGTGACGCTACCCTGATCAGGATCATGGTTTCCAGAAGTGAAATAGACTTGTACGACATTAGAATGGAATTCCGGAAGAATTTTGGGAAGTCCCTGTACCAAGCGATCAAGGTAGGTGTCCTGTTTGATACCCGTTGTTACAGCAGAAAAAAGTAGAGGCTGACCAAAGACGATTCACCACTGGAGACTTGAATCCAACAAGTGCCTACATCAGGGGTCAAATGATATAATCTATGGGTGAAAGATCATAAAGCAAACATGAAAAAACTATAAACAAACATGTATATCAATATGCAAAAGGATATGAATATTAAAGTTTAAATTCAAATCATATACAAAATGAACAACACATAAAATCAAAATGATATAAAAATGATCTAAGAATTTATGTAGAACAATAAAGGCACATATGTACCTTTGAATGAAAAAAAATACAAGTTTAAATAAAATTAAAAAAAAAATGAAAAAATGAAATGAAAAAAATGAGAAAAATGAGTAATTATCAATAAGACATCCACAATAATTGAATAAAAAAATTAAAATAATAATACCCATGTTATACATCCACAGCGCTCTGTAACAGTGAGTGTGGGGGGGGGGGGGGAGGGAGTGATGCTACTGTCCAGTCCTGCAGCACTAGTGTGCCGATGCTCAGAACCAAACACGGGCGCTAGGATATTTAGCGCCGGACTAGTGCCTGTTTTTAACTAGTGCTCAGAGGCTGGGAGCGCAGGAACTAATGAGCTCGCTGAAGAACAGCAGAATGAGCATGCAGACGAGCTCATTTCCTATTCCCTTCGATGTTCAGTGAAAGTGCAGTGAACAAAGGCGCCCCCAACCCTGTGCCAGGTCGGAGCTGGTATTAACGTGTTTGTGCCAATCCCCTGTGAGTGCCCAGAAGCAGCCCAGCTGGCCTTTGCCCCCTTTTCTTTCATTATCTGCTGCTCGTAACTCTTGTGCAGGTGTGCCAGGTACGTTCCTCCCACTTAACTTCCCAAAGCTCAATGCTAACAGCAATGCCTAAATTTGCATACTATTAGCGTTGAAAAATGACTTCTCTTCACTCGTACACTCGCCTGCTGTCTGTCCATTTCTTCTTCCACAGTAAGGGGTGAGTCCTGTCCGGTGTCTGTCCAGATTTACTCCCGCTGCAGCGCTGAGCTGATTAATTCCTGGCTTTCCCTTCATAACAAGGATCCTTGTTGTTGCTTCCCCAGGAGACTGTTCAGTTCAGCCCCCATTCTTGTAGAAATTGGGGTGAGTCTGTAGTTGTCCATTCGTCGGTGTATATTTGTTGCCAGAATGTTAGAGGGTCTATTTTGCCTCTTGTAGTGTGTGTGCTTTTTTTCTTGTTTTTGTTGTGTCTCTTTTGTTTTCCAGAGGAGGGAGGTGTTTGCCTTGTAGTGGTCTGACCATGGTGTGGCTGTCCATTTTGTACCATTGATTGTGAGGTTCGCTTCTGGCTTTCCCTTCATAACAAGGATCCTTGTTGTTTGTTCCAGTTTTTCTTAAATTGTCTCTGCTTCCCCAGGAGACTGTTCAGTTCAGCCCCCATTTTCTGATGTTCTCCCTGAGGCTCCCGTGTTAACCTCGTTCTAGTGCAGGGCTGTCGAAGCTACAGTCTCCAGGCTCCTAATCCAGCCTGCACAGCTGGTCTGAAACATCTTTCCTTCTCGCCCGTGACCTACCTGGAGACACCGTGACTCCTGCTTCAAGCTGCGTCTGCTAATTTAATTTAATACTGCTGCTTATATTCTGCTTTTTCAGTCACAAGGAACAAAAGTGGATTGCAACATCAGACAATTATTACGAAACTAGTAAAACACAAATGAAACGGGCGCTAGCAAGGTTATCCTCCGAGTTCCAGCTTGGCCCCTCCCTCCCCTCCCCTCCCCCCCTCCGAGTGGCAGCCTGACCTGTATTGCCCGCCCTCTTCAAGTTCTATGCCCCCCCTCTCTCTCTCCTCCGAGTTCCAGTTGGCCCCCTCCCTCCCCTCCCCTCCCCCCCCTCCGAGTGGCAGCCTGACCTGTATTGCCCGCCCTCTTCAAGTTCTATGCCCCCCCTCTCTCTCTCCTCCGAGTTCCAGTTGGCCCCCTCCCTCCCCTCCCCTCCCCCCCTCCGAGTGGCAGCCTGACCTGTATTGCCCGCCCTCTTCAAGTTCTATGCCCCCCCTCTCTCTCTCCTCCGAGTTCCAGTTGGCCCCCTCCCTCCCCTCCGAGTGGCAGCCCGACCTGTGTTGCCCGCCCTCTTCGAGTTCCAGACCCCCTCCCCTCCGAGTTCCAGGCCCCCCTCCTCAGAGTTCCATGCCCCCTCTTTTCTCCGAGTTCCAGACCCCCACGCCTCTGTCCCTCTCTCTCTCTCTCACCTCCGAGTGGCAGCCCGACCTGCGTTGCCCGCCCTCTTCAAGTTCCAGACCCCCCTCCCCTCCGAGTTCCAGACCCCCGCACCTCTGTTCCTCTCTCTCCCTCTCCCCTCTGAGTGGCAGCCCGACCTGTGTTGCCCGCCCTCTTCGAGTTCCAGACCCCCTCCCCTCCGAGTTCCAGGCCCCCCTCCTCAGAGTTCCATGCCCCCTCTTTTCTCCGAGTTCCAGACCCCCACGCCTCCGTCCCTCTCTCTCTCTCACCTCCGAGTGGCAGCCCGACCTGTGTTGCCCGCCCTCTTCGAGTTCCAGACCCCCTCCCCTCCGAGTTCCAGGCCCCCCTCCTCAGAGTTCCATGCCCCCTCTTTTCTCCGAGTTCCAGACCCCCACGCCTCCGTCCCTCTCTCTCTCTCTCACCTCCAAGTGGCAGCCCGACCTGCGTTGCCCGCCCTCTTCAAGTTCCAGACCCCACTCCCCTCCGAGTTCCAGACCCCCGCACCTCTGTTCCTCTCTCTCCCTCTCCCCTCTGAGTGGCAGCCCGACCTGTGTTGCCTGCCCTCTTCTCCCAGTCCTCCATCTGCCCCTCGCCTTCCTGCGTTCCCGCCTGAATTAAAAATTCCTCACCTCGGGTCGGGCGGCAGCAGTGAAAGTCGAGCAGGCACGGCTCTTCAGCCTGCCTTCCTTTCTGTCTCAGCTCTGCCTCTGGTCCCGCCCTCATTTCCTGTTAACTCTTAAATTCAGGCTGGCACGCAGGAAGGCGAGGGGCAGGCGGAGGACTGGGAGAAGAGGGCAGGCAACGCAGGTCGGGCTGCCACTGGGAGAGGGAGGGAGGGAGGCGCGGGGGTCTGGAACTCGGAGGAGAGGGAGGGAGGGGGACGGGCCTGGAACTCAGAGGGCAGGGGGGGAGGGAGGGGGCGATTCTCCCGCAATTGTATCCTCACCTCCAACGTTCTGTGGCTGGCTGGTGCTGGTTTCCATTCCCTCTCATTGATCCGCCCTCTGACGTCATCACGTTCAGATGTGAGGGCGGACCAATGGGAATTGTGTTATGAACCCAGGCATCCAGACGTAGAACGTTGGAGGTGCAAATTATTATATAGGATATACAGTAACTGCAATATTAAAACCCCAACTCCAGGCTCATCTTTATTTCAGGTCACACAGTGCCCTAATATTATTCATTAAAAAAAAAAAACAACAACAAAGAAAACAAGGCTAGATATTCATCCTGCAGCAGTGGGTTTGATTCCTTCTGCTGCCTGACGGTTGGCAGTGGGTTGAGATCCTGGGGAACCAGGTTCAATTCCCTCTGCTGTTCCGTGAGACTCTGGGCAAGTGACTTAGCCCTCCATTGCCCCAGGTACAATATCTAATTTAGATTATGAGCCCATTAGGGACAGTGCAATAATAGAAATTGTAAACCGCGTAGTCGCCTTGGGGATCACCTGCTGAAAATCAATAAAAATAAATATTCAGTGCCAAGGTTAAATCCTGTTGCAGGATCCATTGACTGTTTACGGCAGATTCTCTTTGCATATGGGGGTTTAGTCGAGCTACTGCAGCCTGAAGCTGAAGGGTAATTAGGAAAGCTGTAATTCCTGTATGGAAGGCCAGCCAGTATGTCTATGTGGCCTGCAGCAAATAATCCCCCATTAACAACCTGCATTAGTCCCAGTCAGCTGCTAGCATGCATTTACCGCCTCTCTTCTCCCCCCCCCCCCCCCCAATGCATCTTCATGAGGAGAGGGGGTGCATGCTGAGGCCGAAGTGGTGCCCAAGACCTCTGCAGCGCTTGTCTTGTGTGCTGTCATTCTGTGCTCCCTGTGGCCTAGTATGTGGAGGGCTGGGCCCAAGGCCTGCACAGACAGTATAGCAGTAGTGGGCAACCACAATCTTTCAGGGTCACAACCCAGTCGGGATTTCCAAGATTTTCACAAAGTTCTATTTGCACACAGCGGAAGCAGTACTTGCAAATCAATTTCCTGCATATTCATTGTGAAAAATCTTGAAAACCTAGGCCCGTGGTTGCCCAGCCCTTAAAACAGAGGGTGTGGGAGAGGCGTTACTGATAGGCTGCTGGGGGAGGGACGAGCTGGGAGGTAGGCAGACCGAGGTTCCCCTCCTAATTTGGCTCTGTTCCCCGGCAGTGTTGCCAGGGCTGCGGGTTTCCCACCCAATTGGGCTCCTTTCTGTGACCCGCTGTGGCTTTTTCATGCCGCGTGCAGGTTGCGGGATTTTGGGCGGCTTTTTCTTGCCCCGCCGGTGGTTTTTTCGCCCGCTGCGGGTTGACTCAGTTTTCCCGCGGCCAGTGGAGGCGGGCTTAATGATGTCATTTGTATGCAAATGGCCTCAGTATTTATTAATCATTCATATGCAAATGACCTCATTAATATTTATTAACGTCATTCATATGCAAATTGACTCATTAATATGTATTGTTGATCTCATTCATATACAAATTGACTTTGTGCGGTTTGGGGCTGGTTTTGGGCGTGAAAAATGTTTTCCGTCTGGCAACGCTGTTCCCTGGTTTAACTGGAAGGATGATATAGTGGCTGAAAGGAAAAGGGGAAAGTGGTTATTCTGCCTGTTGGAGGATATGAATTGTTCATCCCAGTTCTATTTTTTGTTCCTTCTGCCCCCACCTGCCAATGTTTTTTTTTTCTCTTCCTCTGGTAATAGTTTGACAGTCTTTACCTCTCCCCCCTCTCCCCCCCATTCTTCAGTCACAGCCACAGTCTTATAGGTGAGCCAAAACGTTTGGCAACTCCTATTCTAGAACATTCTTTCCTTGGGGTGGGGGTGGGGTTATTTGTGGTTAGGGTTACCATACGTCCGGATTTCCCCGGACATGTCCTCTTTTTGAGGGCATGTCCGAGGCGTCCGGCGGATTTTGCCCGCGCCCACGTTTGTCCGGATTTCTGGACAAACGTGGGCGCGGGCAGGCGCGTGCGTGCGGTGGGCGGGCGATCGGCGCCGTGGGTCTGGTGACCTGGTCTCCCGTCCCCTCCCCTTCCTTACCAATGTTCCCTGGTGGTCTAGTGACGTCTTCGGGGCAGGAAAGAGCCCCCTCTTTCCTGCCCGGAGCGCTGCCTCCCCTGTCTATCATCCTTCTCGGTCTGGCTGGGGATTCAAAATGGCCGCCGAGAGTTGAACCTCTCGCGAGGCCGCTTCAACTCTCGGTGGCCATTTTGAATCCCCAGCCATACCGAGGAGGATGCAGCAGGCAAGGGCAGGCAGCGCTCCGGGCAGGAAAGAGGGGGCTCTTTCCTGCCCCGAAGAGAAGACGCTACTAGACCACCAGGGCTAGATAGTGATGGGGGGGTATGTGATGGGGGGGAGGAGGGGACTATGCGACAAGGGGGGGAATAGGGGTGGAACCTGACCTGAAGGGGGTATGGCAGGGTCGGGGCATGAGGCGGGGCGGGGTAGGGGGGCGTGACGTGTCCTCTTTTTCAGAGGACACAAAATGGTAACCCTATTTGTGGTGTGTTATACTTTTTGAGGTTATTTGAATATCTCGGTCCTTGAGGGCTGCAACCCAGTCAGGTTTTCAGGATTTCTCCCCATGAATATGCATGAGATCTATTTCCATAGACTGCCTCAGTACTACGTAAATAGATTCATTGGCATAATCTTGGCAACCTGACTGGCTTGTGGCCTTCGAGGACTGAGGTTGCCCATCTCTGTCATAGAGCTTCTGCTGCAGACTCTGATTTAGCTCTGCTCTCTCTGAGCCCGATGGTCAAAGGTAAAAGCGGGCGGCGGTAGAGGCCACATTTACCTTTGCAACCAAGAGAGGCAATGGCACCGAGATCTTTTAAATTAGATTAAAATGGGCTCTGCTTGTATTCCACCCCTGTGATCGGATTCTAGAGGCGGAATAGTGCCTCAACCCTACCCCAGCTCACAGCTGGCATTGAAGATAAGGCTCTGCTCCTGCCCCACCCCCACATCAGGGTCAGACAACCCAGGTGGACCCCCCCCCCCCCCTCCATCACACAGCCCTAGCGTCCCCCTCCAATGGCGACATGGGGTCTGGGGGGTCTGCTGGACCTCTTGTCCACCAGACCCCCCTCCCCAACACAAGGGCCCAGGAGCCGGAGATCCACTTGATCTCCAGCCCCCCCCCCCCCCCAAACCTCCTAACCTCTCAAAAATATTCCTGGTGGCCCAGTGGGCTGCTAACCTAACACCCCTACCCACCCTGGTGGTCATGCAGTCCCCCTCCCTCCCAGCACTGCCTTCAAAATGGTGGCACTCAGCCCTGCCCAGTGCATCCTGGGATGCACTGGGCGGGGCTTCCCTACCATAAATGGAGTTTCTTGTGTCGGGGGGGGGGGGGGTCGGGTGGACTGGAGGTCTGCTGGACCTCCAGCCCCCCCGTGTTGCTGCTGGGGTGGGGCACTAGGGCTGTGCGATGGCAGGGGTCCAGTGGACCTCCATGTCCTTCGTTTGACAGATCCAGGCTTTTGACAACCTGACAGGGCCGCCGAGAGACTAGGCCGGGCCCGGGGCAAGGCCCCCCGCTGCTCCCCCCGCCGCTGCAGTCCGCGGTCTCACCTGCCTCCTCGGCTCCGGGCCCCCTGCATTCAAAGCAGCAGTCGTAGATTGCTTCTCTTCTGGCCTTCCCTCCCTGTGTCCCGCCCTCATCTGATGTAACTTCCTGTTTCTGCGAGGGAGGGAAGGCCAGAAGAGAGGCGATCTGCGACTGTCGCTTTGAATGAAGGGGGCCCGGAGCCGTGGAGGCAGGCAGGTGAGACCGGGGACTGCAGCGCCGATGGCCTGACCCTGGCGCCGGGGAATTTTGCCCCCCCCCCCCCCCCCCCCTCAGCGGCCCTGCAACCTGGACCTGTCAAATGCAGGAGGATTACAATCCTCCCTCACTGTTCCCCTGTGATCAGAGCTGCCTAAATTTGCATGCTATAATTTCTTGGGCTTTATTAACCGCCTTTATGAAGTGATTCACACAAGGTGGTGTTCAATAGGTACAGTTAACTCTGATTATAGTTGTGCTATCGTCCCGCACTGTTTGGAATCATAGGGGCCTCGGAGTTAGGTTCCAGAGTGGCACCCACATTGTGTATGCAAATCAGCCATTGATAACACAGATAAGAGGAACGTCTGTTGCTTCGGGGTTTATTCTCTTTTGTAGGGTGGAATCTGGCTATGCTCTGATTTCGTTTCTTCTTTTGCAGAATGACACATCTGGAGACTATCGGGAGGCCCTGCTGCTCCTCTGTGGAGGCGATGATGAGTGATGCGGCCGTGAAAGATGGTTACGATACACTGCTCTCTGGTCTGTCCACCGGTCCGTCCGTTTCAGCGACTTAGTGCTTTCTAGCTGCTTCTCTGTATCCGCTAGCACACTGCTCCTTTCGACATCTCCACTGCAGAAGCCGGCTGCGTCTCGGTTGTCCTGCGATAGTCCCTGCAATCATGAAGGCACCAGCCATGATCTTGACATGCATGGTCTGAAGAAGATGTTTACAAAGCATAAACCAACAATTTATTATAAAATTAAAGAGTTTAAAAGGCTTATTATCATGTGTTCACCTGCTTCATTTCTGGCTGATCTTTGAGGAGCATAAATGTAACCTGAGGTCATTGCAGGACGTTTGCTTGTAGGTAAAGAGCCGATCAGCGTGTGGTATATGTAACCCAGCAAGAAAATACCATGTCCAACTAGGGATTTCAGCGCAATGCATGTTGGAAGTGGCCCCTTCCCCAGCTCTTGCTCCCACCAATACCTAGATCATTTCTGGACTTCTTTGGCCCTTTCTGTTTCAGTGTTACACCTGGTTTTGTGTGCCCTGAGTGGTCCTTTCTGCACTTCAAACCCCTCCCCTCCTGATCATTAACATAAGTATGTAAGTGTTACCATACTGGGACAGACCAAAGATCCATCAGGCCCAGTATCCTGTGTCCAACAGTACTGATGCCAGGTTACAAGCAGATTTTTATGCTGCTTATCCTAGAAATAAGCAGTGGATTTTCCCAAGTTTGTCTTAATGGCTTATGGATGCTTTGTTTGTCCCCCCCTCCCCCCCCCCCCCCCCCCCCCCAGGAACCTATCCAAACCTTTTTAAACCCTGCTAACCTAACCGCTTTTGGGGAAGAGCAATGTAATTCCAATCAGGGGAAACAATTTATTGATAGTACTAAAAATATGTAAGATACAAAGGCTGTTAAGTCCAAAATATCCAGAAAACTGAATGGACCCGACGCAGTCAGTGCGGCAAGCGCTTGTCTCAGGAGTGCGAGATATTCCAGTCTAGTTGACAATGCAAAATTGTTAGCCAGTGAATGGCAACTAGACTGGAATATCTAATGGATTACTTTTACTTGTAAAGAAGATACAGGATAACGTTTGTTACTTTTACTGAAGTAATAATTTCACCAATTTTGACTACTTTTACTCAGTTACATTTGATGCTTGCAGGAAAAAGTACGTAACTGCATAAACTTAGATGTAAATCACGATTCTTTAGTAAACCAAACGAAACACCAAAGCCAGGATTAGGATTTTACTGTTGCAAACCTTGTCACGCAAACAGTGGATCATCTCATGTTAAATGTTGCTGTTCAATGAAAATAGCTTATCAGAACGGAGGAGTTGCCTGTGTTTGTTGAATTGGTTACTGGCCTCCAGCCAAACAGTGATGAGTTTGGGTCATTTTAAAGTGGAGATGAAAATGTAGAGACACATGTCTGTTCACCAAGAACTGCTAAAAGCTTCAACAGCAGACGGCTGGTCATCCCATGGAAAATGTTACATTGAGGTGACTGTCCATAGGGTCAGGGATTTTTTTACTTGCCGCTCATCCAATCTCCAACAGCTGCTGCTTCTCTCAACGAATGGCAGCCAAAGCAAGCAATAGCAGTCCTTCCCCCGCTTCATAGTGAGTCCTGAATGTGGCCTGTTCCCTTCCTCTCGCTCCCCTCTTCCCTGTGACCCTCCTTACTTTTCTTTAGCGACTCGGCAGTGCAACGATTAAGAGAGGCTGCTAGCGTCGGGGCCTTCCCTCTGCGAGTCCCGCCTACTTTGTTTCAACTTCCTGTTTCTGCATAGGCGGGACCCGCAGAGGGAAGGCCCCGTCGCAGCCTCTCTTAATTGTTGCACTGCGCTCCCAAGTCACTAAAGAAATGTAAGGAGGGTCATAGGGAAGAGGGGAGCGAGAGGAAAGGTGCAGGCCAGCTGTAGGAGTCGCCGGGAAGCGGGGTGAAGAAAGGTAAAGAGTGAGGGATCAGAGTAAAGGTGTAGATGCCATACTGGGGGGGGGGGGGGCACAGAGGAGGGGAAGATGCCATACCAGGAGCAGGGTACAGCTCAGAGGAGGAAAAGATTTCATATGGGGGTGGGGAGTGGAAAGATGCTGGCTACAGCGTGCGGGAACAAGGGAAGAGAAGGGGATAAGCTGAACATGGGGCTAAACAGTGACAGAGAAGAGAAGGGGCAGGCAGGAACTATAAGGATAGGGATGCAGAGGGGCAATGTTGAAAGGGGGAAATGCTGAAAGGGGGTAGACAGGGACACGGCAATGTTGAAAGGGGGGTAGATAGGGCACAGAGGAGTATGCTGAATGGGGGCGGTGCTGAAGGGGGCTAGAGATGCACACACGGGGCAATACTGAAAAAGGGGAGGGGAGATAGGGAGATGGGGTAATGCTGAAAGAGAGGTAGATAGGGAAATGCTGAAAAAGGGAAGGGGTGATAGGGAGATGGAGCAATGCTGAAAGGGGGTAGCTGGGCACACAAAGGAGGGCAATGCTGAAAAAGGGGAGGGAGATAAGGACACTGGGAGGGCAGATGGTTAACATGGGAGGGGGGAACAGGGACGCAGCTTGAGATGCTGGAAAAGAGGTGAAAGCATGAGATAGAGAGGAGATAGGCACCCAGAGGAGCGATGCTAGAAAGTGGGGGGAGGGGGGGCAATGGGAACACAGAAGGGTGGAATGCTGACACTCAAAATGCAGAAGGGAAATGGTGGACAGGACAAATAGGGATGCAGAGGGAAGATAGATGGTGGGCAGAGGGAAGAAATGTCAAATGGACAGGGACCCTGCTAAGACAGGAAAAAAACAGAGGAAAGCAGAAGAGAGGAACTGGAACCAAAGTGAAGGGGGAAAAAAAAATGCTTAGACATCAAAGGTAGAAAGAATTTTAGTTTTATTTTATGATAGTGTGGTAGCTGTGTTAATTTTTTGTTTGATTTGTTGTTAATTTGTAATGTAGTGAATGGAATATGTCAGTTTATGAAATTTACTTCTGCTATCTTTATAGTACTCCAAGGGGAAAATAGTTTTGTTTTTCTGGTGTCCTGCATGCCAGAGTCTGGTTTTGTTTTGGGTTTTTTTTTTTTTTGGGGGGGGGGGGGGGGGGGGGAGATTTCTGCTGGAGTTTTGTCTACGTATTTTATTAATTTATGGTCACTCTCGGGGGTTCTTTTGTTGAACCTAGGGAGTTGTGTACTATTTTCAACAATGCCTTTTTATATGTGCCATGGCTAGTAAAATAGGTGTGGCTACTGGAGGGGCGGAGCCATATGTAGTGGCCCCGCCCTTAAGGTTGGCACTTTGTCTGAGTACCACTACCTTTTTTCCTACAAAACAAGCCCTGCATAGGGTTGATAGTCTTTAGAGAAGGGCCAGACGAGCAGACTGCCTAAGACTGAATATCTTTGAGAACAGATACAAGAATGTGAAATGTGTGGGAATCCTTCAAACGGTTTGTCATCAAATGAAAAATAATTAGAACAGACGATGATTCCAATTTTGTGAAAACCTTCTTTGTAATTGGACAGCATGACGATGAAGGTGAAGATGAGACAACACTACTTCTAATACAGATGATAATAATGATGATAAAGTACTGGAGGAGTAGCCTAGTGGTTAGTGCAGCAGACTCTGATTCTGGGGAACTGGGTTCAATTCCCACTGCAGTTCCTTGTGACTCTGGGCAAGTCATTTAACCCTTCATTGCCCCTGGTACAAAATAAGTACCTGAATATATGTAAACCGCTTTGAATGTATTTGCAAAAAAAAAACAAAAACCCTCAAAGGCGGTATATCAAGTCCCAGTTCCCTTTCCCTTATGACATCACAATATCAGAAGTGAGCCAAGTATTGGGCAATCAAGCCATTGTGACATCACTGATGAGGTTGGCTCTTATTGGTGGAATGAGTGGAGGAGTAGCCTAGTGGTTAGTGCAGCAGACTCTGATTCTGGGGAACTGGGTTCGATTTCCACTGCAGCTCCTTGTGACTCTGGGCAAGTCACTTAACCCTCCATTGCCCCTGGTACAAAATAAGTACCTGAATATATGTAAACCGCTTTGAATGTAGTTGCAAAAAAAAAAAAAAAAACCCTCAAAGGCAGTATATCACGTCCCATTTCCCTCTCCCTATTTGAGATTCTAGATGGAATGTTGTTACTATTGGAGATTCTACATGGAATGTTACTATTCCACTAGCAGAAAACGAGTTCACAATATCAATGTCTCTGGTAACATTCAACTGCTAATAACCACAAACCAGGACTCAAAAGCCACCTACTGCGAGTAAGTGTAGTGATAAACAGTTATTTCACCCGTATGTGATCAATAATTTTTGTGTGTAGAGTACCCTCAGATATAAACCACCGTGACTGCAGTCAATAATGCTGCTACAACGTGGCATAGCACTTCTTTCATTGGGTAACTCTTACTATATTTTTTTGGGTAAAGAGCAACCTCTGCTCATATTTTTTTGCATCCCAATCACCACAGTGCTATAAAATCATTTATATATTTGTTTAAAAAATTACATGTACTAGGTGAAAAAAACTGTACACTTATCTCGTGAGTTCTTGCCCCTCTGGCAGAACTATGTTGCCTTGCTGAAACAATTAGCAATTGCCTTCCCCTGGATCCGCCCGACTCCGCGGGGTTTCAAAACAATTTCCTCAGGGACAAAGGGTTAAGGCTACATAAATCGCTTCTTCTTCTTTATTCTGTCTCAAGCAATCCACAAAACATTCCATGTAGAAGCCTGCCCTTGCAGATCAGCAATGCAGCCTCGCAGGACATCAGACTCACAGAAAAGAAGCCTGCGCGGCCGCATTGGTGATCTGCAAGGGCAGGCTTCGACATGGAATGTTGCAAGTGGAGGAGTAGCCTAGTGGTTAGTGCAGTGGCCTTTGATCCTGGGGGACTGGGTTTGATTCCCACTGCAGCTCCTTGTGACTGGGCAAGTCATTTAACCCTCCATTGCCCCTGGTACAAAATAAGTACCTGAATATATGTAAACCGCTTTGAATGTAGTTGCAAAAACCTTAGAAAGGCAGTATACCAAGTCCCAGTTCCCTCTCCCTATTTGTAGATTCTACATGGAATGTTGCTACTATTGAGATTCTGTTGCTACTATTGGAGATTCTAGATGGAATGTTGCTACTATTGAGATTCTGTTGCTACTATTTGAGATTCTACATGGAATGTTAATGTTGCTATTCCACTAGCAGCATTCCATGTAGAAGCCTGCCCTTGCAGATCAGCAACGCGGCCACATAGACTTCTGTTTCTGGGAATTAAGTGGGGATAAGATTGGTATACAAATGTGTTCTAAGAGATGGGGGGGGGGGGTTGTATGTGGTATGGTATGTTGTATAAGAAGAAAAAATCAATTTGAGATGGAGTTATATTACTGTATCACGGGTTAATGTTGACATGTGTACTAAGTGCCAGTATATGTTGTGAGGTATGAGACACTATTGGGAATTGTGTGGCAATATCTCATGTTGTTTTATTTATTTGTTGCATTTGTATCCTACATTTTCCCACCTTTTTGCAGGCTCAATGTGGCTTACATTATGCCTTAATGGCGATCGCCATTTCCGGAAAGAGAAATACAAAGTAGTGTTACAGTAAAGTTCATAAATATTAAAGTACAATATAAAGTAAATTAGATAAATAGTTCATTTCAGGATAAGAGATAAGGGGGTAAATCGTTAATGTTCAATCAGGTGACGGGAATACAGTTTCATCTGGTTCTGACAGAGTTTAGATGTTAGGTCATTGATGATGGGTCATTATGGTATGTCTTCTTGAACAGTTTGGTCTTTAGTAACTTCCGGAAATGCTTTTATGTCGTGCATTGCTTTTAAGGCCTTTGGTAGTGCATTCCACAGTTGCGTGCTGATATAGGAGATGCATATATTGATTTGTATTTAATTCCTTTGCAACTGGGGTAGTGGAGGTTCAGGAATGTGCGTGTTGATTTTTTTTGTGTTCCTGGTTGGCAGATCTACGAGGTCTGACATGTATATCGGGGCCTCACCATGAATGATTTTGAACGGAACTCGTTCCTTCAGTGGAAGCCAGTGCAGTTTTTCTCTTAGGGGCTTAGCGCTTTCGTATTTCGCTTTTCCAAATATGAGTCTGGCTGCAGTGTTTTGGGCAGTTTGGAGTTTCTTAGTCATTTGTTCTTTGCATATCATTTGTTTCCTAATTAGAAATCCTCTGTGTTCATCCCATGCCTTTTTTGAATTCCGCCTCAGTTTTTTTCCCCCCACCACTTCCCTTGGGAGGTCATTCCAGGCATCCAGCACCCTCTCCATGAGAGAGAATGTTCCAACCTCAATTCCTGTCCTCAAGTTTTTATGTTTTATCAGACTGAACAATCCACTTCCTGCTAGTGGAGTTAGTGAACATTTTTTTTTTTTTTTTTTAGCTGTGCCGGGTTAATCACTAACAGGCAACACTCGCATGAGTGATGGTCATTTAAAAAAAATGCAATTTTACTGAAAGCAAGTTGCCAATAAAGTTGTTGAGATAACAGCTGGTGACGGAGTTATAAAAATATATATGAATTATCACTCAAAGACAGTAATAGCACGCAACACGATGTTACAAATGAAGAGTTAACCCTATGAATGAAGTGCTATACCACTGGGCATGAGTTATCACTTATTGTCGAAGTAAGTGGGAAGACTCTGAGGGTACTCTCGCAAAAAATCATTTTGTTCAAAGAGTGAGATACAGGAAGAGTATGAGACTGTGTTATTAGGTAGTAGTAGTCCTGTTTCCATTCAACGAGCATTTTGTAGTATCTACTAGAGACTGGGGGATTTTGCTCATTTGATTGCTATCATACCGACAGACCCTCACCAAATACAGAATAAGGGATCACAAAAATTGAACTGGGAACCCCAAGAAGTTAAATTTGGCATGTACTGCTATATCATGTTGGTTCAAGTTTTTCTTTTCTGCTTTCCTGTCTTCTGTTATTGCTCCTTCAATTGGCTTCTGTCCATTTGTCTTTTCTTCTCTCTCCTGTCTTGTTCTGTTCTCTTACTACACTTTATCTGACATATTGATTGATCTTTCCTTTTTAGCTCTCCTTCTTTTTTTTTTTTTCTTTACTGCCTCTGTTCACTCAAATTTTACTCTCTTCTTTTTACTTTTCATCTACCTATCAAATTCCATCTGTTTCTCTTACCCACTATCTTTCCCATTCTCCATCTCACTCCTTCCCCCAGCCTTCCATTGTATTTCATCTTTAATCAACTCCCCACTACCATATTTCTGCCTTGTGTAATAACTATCCTCTCATTCATTTTCTTGCCACCCCTGCATGGCCTTGCCCACATAGTTCCACCATTTCCAGCGTGTTCCTCCCTCCACCCTTCTAGCCCAGCACCTGCTCCATCTTTCTCCCCTACTCATCCTTGTAGCCTGACATCTTCCTGTCCTTTCTCTCTTGCCTCCTTCCCATATGGTCCAGCATTTCTCCCTCTCTTCCCTTCCTCCAAGTGTTCAGCATCTCTCCCTCACTCCTTTCTGTCCCTGGTTCCATCTTCCTCTTTCTCCCTTCCCCCTCCTGTGCATCTCCCTCCCTCTCCTCCACCCTCATGTCCAACCTCTCTTCCCTCCTCCCTCTATCCCCCTGTCCACATCTCTCTCTCTCTCTCCCTTTTGCCCTGGATCCAACATCTTTCCTTCTCCCACCTTCATGTCCAACATTTCTCCCCCACCCCATCTCCAGCAATTCTCCCTCCCCTATGTGCAGAACTGATTTCCTCCCCCCCCCCCCCATGCATTTCATACACTGCCTACAGCAATCCCAGAAGCCTCCTGGTGTATTCTGCCCAGGCAAAAACAAAACAGGAAGTCGTGGCAGAGGGGAGGCTTCTGGGTTAGCCGTGGGCAGCAATCCTTTCACTCAAATGTGAAGGAAAGAAAGGCAGGAGATGCAGGAATGCAGAAGCCTCCGGAGCCCAGCTTGCTCCTATGCCGACACTTGCAAGGGTGCTGAGCCGCAGGGTGGGCTCATACCCACTTGTGGCTAAGCGCCTGGATGCAATACTACATATGCCTACTTGACCTTGATTTGTCCTTGCCTTTTTCAGGGAACAAATCTAGAAGTCTACCTGCCACTGGCCTTGTCCTCCAATGACTGAAGCTGTCATCTAAACACCATTAAATCTGTTCCATTCTTTCCATACAGGATTCCCTTGTGTTTATCTCATTTATTTGTTACATTTGTACCCCGCATTTTCCCACCTATTTGCAGGCTCAATGTGGCTTACATAGTGTCGTGAGGCGATAGCCACTTACGGTGAAGAAACAAATATAGAGTGAAGTTATTTACAATGAAATAGATATGAACAGACACATCAGGGAATCATAGAGAGGGAGGTTATATAACAGTCATAAAGTTCAATACAAGTTTGGCTATCTTTGTGTTGCTGGATTTAGGTAGTTAAGTTGGGTCAGTGGGATATGCTCTTCCGAACAGGTAGGTCTTTAGTAATTTCCGGAAGTTGAGGTGGTCGTACGTAGTCCTCATGGTTGTTGGAAGTACATTCTAGAGAATCATGCATTTCTGAATTCTGTTACCATTTTCATCACTATGTCCCCTACAAGGGTATTCCACATATCTACCAGTCTCTCCATTAAAAAGTACTTCCAACATTATTCCTGCATCAGCCTCAGTTTGTGTCTTCTAGTTCTACTGCCTTCCAGTCTGTGGAAAAGGTTTATTTGTAGATTAATACCTTTCAAATATCTGTGTCCATCCTATCATCTCTATCTTGCCTTTCCTCCAGGGTAAATATCTTCAGGTCATCGAGTTTTTCCACATATGTCTTGTCGCACAAACCCGTATCATTTTCATTGTTTTTCTCTGAAGTTCATCAAGCCTTAGCAAGAGATGGCCTCCAAAACTAAATAGAATATTCCGAGTGGGGCCTGTTCTGCTGATTATACCCCTCTCTGTATAGTCCAGCATCCTTCTGGCTACAGCCACCGCCTTGTCACCTATCCTGAAACCTTGACTGGCTGAGTGTTTCCTGAACCTCTTCCTAGTTTAATGTTGCATTTGGCTTTGGAGAGGTGGATGCAGCTAATGAGGCCTTATTGAGTTGGTTGTATCTGGGGCCTTTTGCTAATCTGATGGAGATTTTATATTTGTGAATATGATGGAGCAAACTGCAGCTATGTTTGAAAGCTTTGGTGATGTGTTGCTCCTTTTTTCACATGGAGAAAAGTTCTATCAATTCTTCTGAGGATGCCTGGTGGAAGTATGGTAAACCCTACTTGGAGGTTGCTGGGACTGCAGTGTATCTTGCATAGGAGCCGGTGCTGTGGGTGCTTGAGCACCCCCAATATTGAGAGAATTCCTTGTACTGTATGTGTCCAGGGAGGGGTTATTGCCATTGGGCTTAGCACCCCCAAGAATTCTAAAAAGTTGGCTCCTATGATCTTATGCTCTGTTTAATGTATGCACACTTACAGCCTACAATTCCCAGGATTCCTCAAAGACTGGATCTCTTCTGGCTCCCACCCAGGTCAGCATCTTCCCAAACCCTGTCTGGTTGCCATGGAAGAAGATGATTCAAGGACGGCTTCCCTAATTCCTGATGTGCAAAAGGAAAGTCCCTTGTGCAATTCTTATAAATAGAAAAGGTAAACATTCCCTTTAGATTTTTTTTCCTTAAAAACGTGTTTTCTATTATCAGAACTGCCTGAGCGCTTTTCATTTTGCACATGTTGGATTTGTCCTGGGTTTTGGGCTCTTATTCTCTGACAGTTGTATCATTGCCCAACCCTCCTGCCAGAGGCAGCCTGTCTGAGTCACTGGAAATCTGGGGGCTGGCCCAGACGGATGGCTGCCTGCCTCATTCCCCATGCTGACTGAGAAGCACGGTTCCACTGTCTGCATCCTGTCTGACAAAACGCGCTTAAGGAGTGCTGGACCCTGACTAACTGCCTCTTTCAAATATTACAATTATAGCAGACTGGTACAAAATGGGCAGTAACCTACTACTACTATTTAGCATTTCTATAGCGCTACAAGGCATACGCAGCGCTGCACAAACATAGAAGAAAGACAGTCCCTGCTCAAAGAGCTTACAATCTAATAGACAAAAAAAATAAATAAAGTAAGCAAATCAAATCAATTAATGTGAATGGGAAGGAAGAGAGGAGGGTAGGTGGAGGCAAGTGGTTACGAGTCAACAGCAATGTTAAAGAGGTGGGCTTTCAGTCTAGATTTAAAGGTGGCCAAGGATGGGGCAAGACGTAGGGGCTCAGGAAGTTTATTCCAGGCGTAGGGTGCAGCGAGATAGAAGGCGCGAAGTCTGGAGTTGGCAGTAGTGGAGAAGGGAACAGATAAGAAGGATTTATCCAAGGAGCGGAGTGCACGGGAAGGGGTGTAGGGAAGGACAAGTGTGGAGAGATACTGGGGAGCAGCAGAGTGAGTACATTTATAGGTTAGTAGAAGAAGTTTGAACAGGATGCGAAAACGGATAGGGAGCCAGTGAAGGGTCTTGAGGAGAGGGGTAGTATGAGTAAAGCGACCCTGGCGGAAGATGAGACGGGCAGCAGAGTTTTGAACCGACTGGAGAGGGGAGAGGTGACTAAGTGGGAGGCCAGCAAAATGCAGTAGTCTAAACGAGAGGTGACAAGGGTGTGGATGAGGGTTTTGGTAGAGTGCTCGGAAAGAAAGGGGCGGATTTAACGGATGTTGTAAAGAAAGAAACGACAGGTCTTGGCAATCTGCTGGATATGAGCAGAGAAGGAGAGAGAAGAGTCAAAGATGACCCCAAGGTTTCGAGCTGAGGAGACAGGGAGAATAAGAGAGCCATCAACAGAAATAGAAAATGGGGGGTGCGGGGAGGTGGGTTTGGGGGGGGAAAATGAGAAGCTCTGTTTTGGTCATATTTAATTTCAAGTGGCATTGAGACATCCAGACAGCAATGTCAGACAAGCACGCTGAAACTTTGGTTTGGATGCAAGGTGAGATATCAGGGGTAGAAAGGTAGATTTGGGAGTCATCAGCATAGAGATGGTAGGAAAAGCCATGGGATGAGATTAATGAACCAAGGGAAGAAGTTTAGATAGAAAAGAGGAGGGGACCAAGAACAGAACCCTGAGGTACGCCGACAGGCAGAGGGATAGAAGTAGAAGAGGATCCACCAGAGTGAACATTAAAGGTGCGGAGGGAGAGGTAGGAAGAGAACCAGGAAAGGACAGAGCCCTGGAATCCAAGTGAGGACAGGGTATCGAGAAGTATGCTGTGATCGACAGTGTCAAAAGCAGCGGAAAGATCAAGAAGAATGAGGATGGAATATTGACCTCTGGATTTAGCCAGTAATAGGTCATTGGAGACTTTAGTAAGCGCAGTTTCGGTTGAGTGGAGAGGGCGAAAACCAGATTGTAGTGGGTCAAGAATAGCATGTGAGGAGAGAAAATCAAGGCAGCGGCGGTGAACAGCACGCTCAAGTAATTTGGAGAGAAAAGGAAGGAGGGAGATGGGTCGGTAATTAGAGGGACAAGTAGGGTCGAGTGAAGGCTTCTTAAGGAGAGGTGTGACCACAGCATGTTTAAAGGCAGCAGGGACAGTCGCAGTGGAAAGTGAGAGGTTGAGAATGTGACAGATAAAAGGAATAAGAGCAGGAGAGATGGCATTAAGAAGGTGGGTGGGAATGGGATCAGAGGAACAGGTGGTACATTTTGAGGAAGAAAGGAGAAGTGTAGTTTCCTCAATAGTAACTTCAGGAAAGGAGGACAGGGAATGAGGGGAAGGAGAGAGAGGGGAACGGACTAGTGGAGGGAGAGGTGGTGAGGTAGAGAAAGCAAGGTTTATCTTTTCAACCTTGTTGTGAAAGAATTCAGCAAGGGTCTGAGGAGATAATGAAGGGGGAGTTGGGGGAGGGGGCACCTTGAGGAGAGAGTTCAATGTGGTGAAGAGACGTCGAGGATTAGAGCCAAGAGAGTTGGGCAGTTGGATATAATAATCCTGTTTGGCACGTGAAAGAGCAGATTGGAAGGAGGTCAGCATGAACTTAAAGTGTAAGAAATCAGCAAGGGCCTGAGATTTCCGCCAGAGGCGTTTGGCGGAGCGGGTACAGGAACGTAGGTAGCGGATATTAGAAGTCAGCCAAGGTTGGGGTTTTGTACGCCTTACAGAGCGGGTCATCAAAGGTGCAAGAGTGTCTAAGGCAGAGGATAGAGTATTATTGTAAGAAGAAACAGCCTTGTTGACAGATGTGGATGGTGCCACAGTAGAGAGGAGGTTTGAAACATGGGAGGATAGAGATGAAGGGTCAATATCGTGAAGATTCCTAGATAAATTAGATAAGATAGGACGGGACTGGGAGGGAGGAGATTTAAGTGTGAAAGTTATAAGATGGTGATCAGAGGAGGGAAGATCAGAGGCAAGGAAACTAGAGGGTGAACAGTTGGAGGAGAAGATGAGATCAAGACAGTGACCATTTTGATGAGCGGGAGAGGTGGAGCATAGTTGGAGATTAAAGGAGGACGTTAAAGCGAGTAACTTGGAAATATAAGAGTTGGAAGGATCATTAGCAGGAATATTAAAGTCACCAAGGATGAGAGAGGGGGAGGAAGGATCATGGAAGAAGGCAAGCCAGGCATCAAAGTCACTGAGAAAGGATGAAAGGGACTTATCAAGGGGACGATAAATGACCTTAGTCTAGATATTTATTTATTTCAGTACATTTATACCCGGCCTTTTGCCACAGAGATGCAGCCCCAAAGCGGCTTACAATGAACCAATTAAAATAAATACATTACAGTTACATTTTAGTAATTAGAGTGGGAAAACAGGAAACACAGGAAAGGAAAAGGAATGGAGGCAAAGGGAGACAGAGATGAACGGCGAAAATCCTGGCAGGCCAAGGGGAAAGATGAAAGTCCAGGCTGACACAGACAGGACCAGCAAGATGATCCCCATTTGGGACTGCAACAGGGCCCAGGTGGAACAAATGAAGACAGGCATCCACAGCGACGGAGTCAGCAGAGCAGGAAACAAGATGGTGGACCAACGGTCCGCAGCCTCAACCGTCGGGGCACTCCAGCCAGGGACCTCCACCACTGCAACTCCAACAGTCTGGCTGAAGAGGAAAAGCCAGGAAACTAATCCTGCAGGTTGCCAGAAGATCGCGAAGGCAGCAAACTCCCCAACAGATAGGATGACGAGCTGGGGGGGAGGAGGCAACAGCAAAGCATCCGGCAGACAGCGGTCGAGCGACAGCGTCAGGGGCTCCAGCAGAGCACGTCGGGCAGACCCGCAGAGCAGCAAAAATCGGCAGCTCAGGCGGACCAAGAGGAGCCCAAAGACAGAAATCGTCGGCCTAGCGAGCACCCCACGCCAACCCAGCCCCGCAAACGCTCCGTCAAAGCGGGAAGGCTGTACGCAGACTCCGAAGCAGCAGAAGGGAAGACCACCGGCCGCCCACGAGGTAGCTTGCACCAAAACAGGCAGCAAGAGGAGCCCTAGATCTAAGCGGACCCCCTGGATCAAAATCAGACCAGTGCCCAGCCAGACCATGGGCAAGCTCCAAGATGAGATCAGGAGCTGATGGATCGTCTGCCCGTTAATCAGTGGCCATTTTAGAAGTAAAAGTTAATGAATAATAATTTAAGAGACGAGGTCCTTGCGGGGGGGGGGGGGGGGCATTAATGGCTTCACCCCCCCAAGGCCCCCTTCAGAATATTAATTTCTCACAGTCCTATTCCCTCTATGCTCAGTGCACGTACTGTCCTTCTCCAAGGGAAAGGGATTTCTCTTCAAGGACCTGGTGTAGAGGTCGCTCAAAACAACCACATAGAGACGGGTTTGGGAAGCTCCAACTCACTTTTTTTTTTGTTACATTTCTACCCCGCGCTTTCCCACTCATGGTAGGCTCAATGCGGCTGACATGGGGCAATGGAGGGTTAAGTGACTTGCCCAGAGTCACAAGGAGCTGCCTGTGCCTGAAGTGGGAAAAAGTGCAAACCAAAACTGCTTTGAGGTAGTCCGTCTCCCGAGACTGTACAAAATTAATCCAACACTGAGGGCCAGATATTGAGCCTTTTCTGTTTACACTTTTTTGTGGTTTCTCGTGGGACGTTCGAGATCTCTGCCTTGGTGGATTCTCTTGGACACATACCCATCTACCTTTTAAGGCACTGCCTATCCAACTGGAATAGCCAGGGCCACCGAGAGACTGGGCCAGGCCCGGGGCAAGGCCGCGCCCGGGCCCCCCCCCCCCGAGGTCGTCATTGTCACCGCTACCCCCCCCTCCGTTCACCACCGGGCTGGGCCCCCCTGAATTCAAATCATAGCGCCTCACCTCGACCTCGCTCCGTGTGAAAGAAGCGCAGCAGCGGCAGTCTGCAGATCACTTCCCTTCGGGCCTTCCCTCCTCCCTGTGTCCCGCCCTCGCGCAAGTTATGTCAGACGAGGGCGGGACACAGGGAGGAAAGGCCTGAAGGGAGGCGATCTGCAGACTGCCGCTGCTGCGCTTCTTTCACACGGAGCGAGGTCGAGGTGAGGCGCTATGATTTGAATTCAGGGGGGCCCGGCCCGGTGGTGGATGGAAGGGGGTGGGTGAAGGCAGTGGTCTGCTGGTAAATGTTTAACAACAGGCTCTCTCCCTGGTCCACCTCTGCGGCCCCCCCCCCCCCCCCCCCAAATTGCAGAGCTGGCTGTAGCCGGGGAGAGAGCCTGGGGGAGGGTGATGCATTACTCCAAGAAAAAAAAAATTAAATGATCCCAGTTTCCAATCTAATTCATGTTTAATGTGGGATAAAATGCCATAAATAAGTAAATAAATATAAACTTTTAATGTTGAGCACCTGATTCTCAAAGTGGACATATTTCAAACACTATAATGAAAATAAAATGATTTTTTTCTACCTTTGTTGTCTGGTGACTTTGTTTATCTGATCATGCTGGCCTAGTATCCGATTCTGCTGCTATCTGTCCTCTTAATTCCGTTTCCAGGGCTTCCTTTCCATTTATTTCTTTACTTTCCACCTTTCTTCTTCTTCACAACCCCACGTAACTCTCTTCACCTACCAACACAGCATGACTATGATTGAACAGGACATCATGTAATCTTCATCCATTCTGACCTTCCACTTATACTTCATACGATCACTATACACAGTAACATAGTAGATGACGGCAGAAAAAGACCTGCACGGTCCATCCAGTCTGCCCAACAAGATAAACTCATATGTGTATACCTTACCTTGATTTGTACCTGCCTTTTTCAGGGCACAGACCGTACAAGTCTGCCCAGCAGTATTTCCCGCCTCCCAACCACCAGTCCCACCTCCCATCACTGGCTCTGGCACAGACCGTATAAGTCTGCCCTCCACTATCCTTGCCTCCCAACCACCAACCCCTCTTCCCCCACCTGCTCTGCCACCCAATTTCGGCTAAGCTTCTGAGGATCCATTCCTTATGCACAGGATTTTTTTGTATTTGTTATCCACTGACTGGGCAAACGCCTTTGATGGTACTATGTAAGCCACATTGAGCCTGCAAATAGGTGGGAAAATGTGGGGTACAAATGCAACAAATAAATAAATAAAATTTCTTGCCCTACATCTGTAAGTAAAAGCTGGGTCCTCCGCAGACTTGACTGTCCAGTGGATCCAGCTTCTGCCTATTTTCTTCATCCATGTGCAGTTTTTCTCTTCTCTTCCTTTTCCCTCATCTCATCTCCTTCCTCACTCTTTCCTCCCCTCCAGCCACCCATGTCCAGCAACCCTCTTCTCCCCCCTGTCCTCCCCTCCAGGCACCCATGTCTAGCGATTCTCTTCTCTCCCCTGCCCCCCTTCCATACACCCATGTCCAGCAACCCTCCTCTCCCCCCTGCCCTCCCCTCCAGGCACCCATGTCCAGCGATTCTCTTCTTCCCCCTGCCCCCCCTCCAGCCACCCATGCCCAGTGATTCTCTTCTCTCCCCTGCCCCCCCCCTCCAGCATCCCAGTTGTCCATTGGATTCTTTGGCACAGGCAGGAAAGATCCCCAGTCTCTCCCGCAGGCGCTACTGCATCTCTCTTCAAAATGGCTGCTGAGACTTACAAGGGCGGCCTCCAAGACTTCAGCAGAAGTCTCGGCGGCCATTTTTAAAGAGCGATTCGGCAGAGGGAGAGGGTAAGCACCGCCAGCTGCTAAATTTGCAAATGTCAGCTACATTCTTTCCACCTTTCACAGCCATCCTATCTCTATTTTCCATCACCCTGTTAATCATTTGGGTTGTTCATTGTTTTCACATGTTCATGACTCTTATCTTATCACCAGACATTATTGCACCATTGCCAAACTTGTTCTTTTCCAGAACTCATGATTTCTTTTTCTTTAACTTATATACGAATCCTCCCTTGAACCTTATTCATAAGGTTCACAACAGATTGTATGATTATAGTTTGTATCACTGTTAGACTGGGCACAATCCTGAGTAACAGGTTATCCCTCAGGCCGTCATGGCAATAGCAAACATTTTCTGTCAGATCATAGAATCAGTGAGTGAGGTTTCATTATTTGACATTAGTAGCTGCTATGCTACTATGTAGAACTCAGTGGGCAGGCAAGACTGGGCATCTTTGCTGCCTGCCCTGAAGAATGCCTTGTTCAGGTACTTGGAGAGACCCTGGAGGGAGGGGGAGGGAGGGAGGAGAACTGGTGAGCCGGTGTGAGCTCCCCTTGGAGGCCTAGGCCTAGGAATTTTGTGTCCCCCCCCCCCCCCCCCCCCCCCCCCCGGTAGCCCTGGGAATAGCTTTAGCCTTTAGTGCAGTGGACTTTGATTCTGGGGAACTGAGTTCAATTCCCACTGCAGCTCCTTGGCCCAGATGATCAAAAGCCCTGTGCTGTTCCAAACAGCGCCCTAAAAATAGCGCCGGGACAGCGCAGGGCTTTTCTGCATCGATGATCAAAGATAATGCATGCAAATTTAAGCAGTGCTATTATCTTTGATTATCATGTTGAAGTGCGGGAGAATTGCGCCTGAGCATGCGCTCAGCACAATCCTCCCGCACTTGTTTGACAGGTCTGGGCTATCAAAAGCCCAAACCTGTCACACAGCCTGCCCCGAAGCCCGAACAACGAGGCCCCCCCCCCAAATCCCCAGAAAATGTTGTGGCTGGCGCCGGCGAAACCCTCTCCCACCCAGCGACGGGGGTGGGTGGGGGCTGGAGGATAGGTGGGTCTCCAGCCCCCGAAACCCCCAGAAATCGTTGCTCCATCGACGGGGGGGGGGGGGCTGGAGGTCCGGTGGACCTCCAGCCCACCCCAAATCCTCCCCCCCAGCGTTGTCCTTAAATTCCCTGGTGGTCCGTGGTGTCATGACATCCCCCTGGCCCCGTCCCGGCCCCCCTACCTTGTGTTGGAGGAGGGACGCAGCCTGCCTGTCTACCTCCTCTTCCAGTCAGTCGACGCCCAAAATGGCGGCGCCCAGCACTGCCCACTGCATCCTGGGATGCACTGGGCGGGGCTACAGACCATGTAAGGGAATCGCTCCCTTACATGGTCTGTAGTCCCGCCCAGTGCATCCCAGGATGCTACTTGTGCTGAGAGCCCTCGAGTGCGCTGTTTCAGGCGCTCGAGGGCTGTGATCATGGGTCGCCTGCAAACTCTGGCGGTAGTATGGCGTTAACAGCCTCTAGCGCCAGAGTTTGCTTTTCATCATGAGGGCCCTTGTGACTCTGGGTAAGTCACTTAACCCTCCATTGCCCATGGTACAAAATAAGTACCTGAATATATGTAAACTGCTTTGAACGTAGTTGCAAAAACCTCAGAAAGGCAGTATGTCAAGTCCCACCATTTCCCTTTCCCCCTTTCCCTTATGACATCACAATATCAGAAGTGAGCCAAGTACAGGACAATCAAGCCATCCATTGTGACATCACTGATGAGGTTGGCTCTTATTGGTGGAATGAGTGGAAGAGTAGCCTAGTGGTTAGTGCAGTGGACTTTGATCCTGGGGAACTGAGTTCGATTCCCACTGCAGCTCCTTGTGACTATGGGCAAGTCACTTAACCCTCCATTGCCCCTGGTACAAAATAAGTACCTGAATAGATGTAAACCGCTTTGAATGTAGTTGTAAAAACCTTAGAAAGGCAGTATACCAAGTCCCAGTTCCTTTTCCCTTTCCCCCTTAAATCACTGTCATATATAATAAAAGTGAGTCAAGTACAGGACAATCAAGCCATCCATTGTGACATCACTGTGGCTCAGGCACTGGTGGAATGAGGCATTATGACATCATATCACAGTATCACCTCCAGTGGAGGAGTAACCTAGTGGTTAGTGCAGTAGACTTTGATCCTGGGGAACTGAGTTCGATTCCCACTGCAGCTCCTTGTGACTCTGGGCAAGTCACTTAACCCTCCATTGCCCCTGGTACAAAATAAGTACCTGAATATATGTAAACTGCTTTGAATGTAGTTGCAAAAACCTCAGAAAGGCGGTATATCAAGACCCATTTCCCCTTTCCCTTATGACATCACAGTATCAGAAGTGAGCCAAGTATCGGGCAATTAAGCCATTGTGACTTCACTGATGAGGTTGGCTCTTATTGGTGGAATGAGTGGAGGAGTAGCCTAGTGGTTAGTGCAGTAGACTTTGATCCTGGGGAACTGTATTGGGCAATCAAGCCATTGTGACATCACTGATGAGGTTGGCTCTTATTGGTGGAATGAGTGGAGCAGTAGCCTAGTGGTTAGTGCAGTGGACTTTGATCCTGGGGAACTGTATTGGGCAATCAAGCCATTGTGACATCACTGATGAGGTTGGCTCTTATTGGTGGAATGAGTGGAGGAGTAGCCTAGTGGTTAGTGCAGTGGACTTTGATCCTGGGGAACTGTATTGGGCAATCAAGCCATTGTGACATCACTGATGAGGTTGGCTCTTATTGGTGGAATGAGTGGAGGAGTAGCCTAGTGGTTAGTGCAGTGGACTTTGATCCTGGGGAACTGAGTCTGATTCCCACTGCAGCTCTTTGTGACTCTGGGCAAGTCACTTAACCCTCCATTGCCCCTGGTACAAAATAAGTACCTGAATATATGTAAATCACTTTGAATGAGGTTGCAAAAACCTCAGAAAGGCAAGGCGGTATATCAAGTCCCATTTCCTTTACCCTTTACAAATGGACCAGGCATTTATTTTTGCTCATCTTTTGCTATAAGCTCCGCCTACTGGCTGCCTTCAGTAATGGACTCACTAGATAGCAACATCCGCGACTCCTGTTTTCCACAACCTCCGTCCAACAGAGGGCGCTGTGCACTGCAGAGCGTCACACGGACGGAGCACCACCACCACCAGCCTTGCGTGCGCAGTGCGCACGCCTATAACGTCACCACGTAGCGCTACGTCCCAGCCAGACCCCTGCGCGGCCGGTTTTCTGCTGCTTGTTGGTCGCCCACCCGACGGCGAGAAGATGGTTCCCCCGGTGGAAGTGGCGCCTCTCATTAAGGTAAAGCGGACGCGGACTCCCCGTCGCCCCCCCCCCCCGGAGGCGGTGAAGGTGACCCCTCCCTCGGGTGCCCGTGGTGGTGACCTTCGTCCTTGGTGGCGCGCGGACATTCCGACAGCAGCTGTTAAGCCAGGGGCCGCGCGCGCCCCCCCCCTCCCCCTCCCCGTCTCCCAACACAAGAGACGTGCAAAAGAGGGAACTGGACGGTTCAGGAAAGACCATCAAAGTCCACAATGCAAAAGGGCAGGATCCACCTCTTTAACATTGCTTAACCACTTGTAACCTCCCTCTCCTCCTTCCTCTACTCATTCATTGATTTGATTTGCTTACTTTATTTTTTGTCTATTAGATTGTAAGCTCTTTGAGCAGGGACTGTCTTTCTTCTATGTTTGTGCAGCGCTGCGTACGCCTTGTAGCGCTATAGAAATGCTAAATAGTAGTAGTAGTAGTAGCAACATTCCATCTAGAATCTCCAGTAGTAGTAGACTTTGCGCCTTCTGTCTCGCTGCACCCTACGCCTGGAATAAACTTCCTGAGCCCCTACGTCTTGCCCCATCCTTGGCCACCTTTAAATCTAGACTGAAAGCCCGCCTCTTTAACATTGCTTTTGACTCGTAACCACTTGTAACCACTCGCCTCCACCTACCCTCCTCTCTTCCTTCCCGTTCACATTAATTGATTTGATTTGCTTACTTTATTTTTGTCTATTAGATTGTAAGCTCTTTGAGCAGGGACTGTCTTTCTTCTGTGTTTGTGCAGCGCTGCGTATGCTTTGTAGCGCTATAGAAATGCTAAATAGTAGTAGTAGTAGTCTCTTGTAACCAGAGCTAATATTGTGATGTCATAATGCCTCAGTCCACCAATAAGAGCCAACCTCATCAGTGATGTCACAATGGCTTGATTGTCCTATACTTGGCTCACTTTTATTACATAGCTCTTTGAGCAGGGACTGTCTTTCTTCTATGTTTGTGCAGCGCTGCGTACGCCTTGTAGCGCTATAGAAATGCTAAATAGTAGTAGTAGTAGTCTCTTGTAACCAGAGCTAATATTGTGATGTCATAATGCCTCAGTCCACCAATAAGAGCCAACCTCATCAGTGATGTCACAATGGTTTGATTGTCCTATACTTGGCTCACTTTTATTACATAGCTCTTTGAGCAGGGACTGTCTTTCTTCTATGTTTGTGCAGCGCTGCCTACGCCTTGTAGCGCTATAGAAATGCTAAATAGTAGTAGTAGTAGTCTCTTGTAACCAGAGCTAATATTGTGATGTCATAATGCCTCAGGCCACCAATAAGAGCCAACCTCATCAGTGATGTCACAATGGTTTGATTGTCCTATACTTGGCTCACTTTTATTACATAGCTCTTTGAGCAGGGACTGTCTTTCTTCTATGTTTGTGCAGCGCTGCCTACGCCTTGTAGCGCTATAGACATGCTAAATAGTAGTAGTAGTAGTATCTCTCCACACTCGTCCTTCCCTACACCCCTTCCCGTGCACTCCGCTCCATGGATAAATCCTTCTTATCTGTTCCCTCCTCCACTACTGCCAACTCCAGACTTCGCGCCTTCTGTCTCGCTGCACCCTACGCTGGAATAAACTTCCTGAGCCCCTACGTCTTGCCCCATCCTTGGCCACCTTTAAATCTAGACTGAAAGCCCACCTCTTTAACATTGCTTTTGACTCATAACCACTCGCCTCCACCTTCCTGTACACATTAATTGATTTGATTTGCTTACTTTAGTTTTTGTCTATTAGATTGTAAGCTCTTTGAGCAGGGACTATCTTTCTTCTATGTTTGTGCAGTGCTGCATACGCCTTGTAGCTACTGCTACTACTGCTTAACATTTCTAGAGCGCTACTAGGGTTACGCAGTGCTGTACAATTTAACAAAGAGAGACAGTCCCTGCTCAAAGAGCTTACAATCTAATAGACAAGTGAACGGTCAGTCCGATAGGGGCAGTCAAATTGGGGCAGTCTGGATCCACTGAACGGTAAGGGTTAGGTGCCAAACGCAGCATTGAAGAGGTGGGCTTTAAGCAAAGACTTGAGGATGGGCAGGGAGGGGGCTTGGCGTAAGGGCTCAGGAAGGTTGTTCCAAGCATAGGGTGAGGCGAGGCAGAATGAGCGCAGCCTGGAGTTGGCGGTGGTGGAGAAGGGTACTGAGAGGAGGGATTTATCCTGTGAACGGAGGTTATGGGCGGGAACGTAAGGGGAGATGAGGGTAGAATACCAGCAACATTCCATGTAGAATCTACAAATAGTAGCAACATTCTACTACTACTACTTAACATTTCTAGAGCGCTACTAGAGTTACGCAGCGCTGTACAATTTAACAAAGAGAGACAGTCCCTGCTCAAAGAGCTTACAATCTAATAGACAAGTGAACAGTCGGTCCGATAGGGGCAGTCAAATTGGGGCAGTCTGGATTCACTGAACGGTAAGGGTTAGGTGCCGAACGCAGCATTGAAGAGGTGGGCTTTAAGCAAAGACTTGAGGACGGGCAGGGAGGGGGCTTGGCGTAAGGGCTCAGGAAGGTTGTTCCAAGCATAGGGTGAGGCGAGGCAGAATGAGCAGAGCCTGGAGTTGGCGGTGGTGGAGAAGGGTAATGAGAGGAGGGGGGAACGTAAGGGGAGATGAGGGTAGAGAGGTACTGAGGGGCAGCAGACTGAGTGCATTTGTAGGCAAGAAGGAGAAGCGCTATAGAAATGCTAAATATTATTATTAGCATTTGTATAGCGCTACCAGACGCACGCAGCGCTGAACACCTGACATAGAGAGACAGTCCCTGCTCAATAGAGCTTAACAATCTAAAAGTAATACAGACAGAAAAGACAATTAAGGGTGAGGGGAGTACTGGGTGAGAAGGAACAAGGGGGTGCAATTGAGTAGTAGCTAGGAGCCAAAAGCAGTGGTGAAAAGGTGGATTTTCAGCATAGATTTGAAAATAGGTAGAGATGGAGCTAAACATACAGGCTCAGGAAGTTTATTCCAGGCATAGGGTGCCCCGAGGGAAAAGTTAGTAGTAGTAGTATTAGGAGAGGTTCCCCACCGAAGTGCAAAGACGTCTTTTTCTGCTCCCCCCCCCCCCCCCCCCAAACTCCAGGTGGGAATCTCGGGTCAGGTGCATTCACACCCACTAGGTAGTTGAAACACAAGAACCAGCTCTGGAATTTGAACCCACACATCCCTGATTCAAATAGCCATATTGGGGTCAGACCAAAGGTCCATCAAGCCCAGTATCCGGCAAAAGGTAAAAGACAGATCCTCCCAGATTCAATTAAAAACACCTTTAAAAGTACATTTTTTTTCTCTTTGCCCAGTTGTTTAGATAGGGACGTTTTACATATATCCACCAAAAAAAGTTGTTTTTAAAAGAAGACTGGCCTCCCACTTAACCATCTATCCCCCCTTCAATCTGTTCAGAACTCGGCTGCGCGTCTTACCTTCCGCCAAAATCGATATGCTCATATCACCCCCCTCCTCAAGTCACTTCACTAGCTTCCAATCAGGTACCGCATACAATTCAAGCTTTTCTTATTAACCTACAAATGCACTCAATCTGCAGCCCCTCACTACCTCTCAACCCTCATCTCCCCTTACGCCCCTACCCGTAACCTCCGATCACAGGGCAAATCCCTCCTCTCAGTACCCTTCTCCACCACCACCAACTCCAGGCTCCGCCCTTTCTGCCTCGCCTCACCCTATGCCTGGAATAAACTCCCCGGGACCATACGCCAAGCACCCTCCCTATCCATCTTCAAATCCCTACTCAAAGCCCACCTCTTCAATGTCGCTTTTGGAACCTAACCATTATACCTCTACCCAGGTAATCTAAACTGTTCCAGTTTTTGATTGTCTGCACTCCTTGTCCTTTAGATTGTAAGCTTCTTTGAGCATGGACTGTCCTTCTTTGTTTTTTTGTACAGCGCTGCATAACCCTGGTAGTGCTCTAGAAATGTTAAATAGTAGTAGTAGTAGATGTATTCAACACTGAAGATTATTCTCCCGGACCCTCATATTTACGTAGCAATCTTCCTGTCTCAGGTTTGTGGGTTAAAACACAAGAACCAGCTCTGGAATTTGAACCCACATATCCCTGATTCTCGGTCTACTGCACATAAGAAAAGCCATATTACGTCGGATCAAAGATCCCTCAAGCCCAATGTCCTGCAGTGGCCAAGCCAGGTTTTACCAAGTACCAGGCAGAAACCCAAATATTGCCAACATTCCAGGCTACCAATGCCTGGGCAAGCAGTGGCTTCCCCCATGTCCATCTCAATAACAGATTAAGGGCTTTTCTTCCAGGAACGTGTCCAGATCGTTTTAAAACCCAGATACACTAACTGCCGTTCCAGAGGTTAACCATTAAGTAATGTATTTTACCTTGCAGTTGGTAGAAAATGCAGCGGCTACAGTTTTGGAAATTAGAAGATCTGAAACAGCTTTACTGGCTCCCAGTCCAGTTCAGGATTAAGCTTAAATTGTTGACATTGACTTGTAGAGCAACCTGGAGCCTTCTGTCCCAGGATATGAACTGTGGTCCCAGAAAGCAAATTTCCTAAGGGTTCATTCGGTAAAGGTGTTACGTTTGCAATCGAGCCTTTTCTGTGGTGACTTTGCTTTCTTGGAATGAGCTTCCTCCAGAGCTGAGAATTGAAGTTGAGCCTTTGCAGTTTTGGAAATTGCTGAAGGCTTATGTGTGCAGGTTTGGCTGAGGCTGTTGTTTGGATGGTCTAGTTAAGGTGTGGATAACCACGGTCTTTGAGGGCCACAAATCAGTCGAATTTTCAGGATGTCCACAATGAATATGCATTAAATTCTTGTGATGAGATCAATACCTTTCACACCAGGCACTTAAGTATTATAACATTAAATGCGTGACTGCATAATAGAATCTTTACTCTCCTTTTATTGTTTTTCTATATACTTATTGCTCTATTTGTGCTTGTATCTCTATACTCGTACCACATTCATTCCCGCCCATGCATGAATATGCATGAGATCTATTTGCATACAGTGAAATCAGTATTCATTGCGGAAATCTTGAAAATCTGATTGGGTTGCTGCTCTCGAGGACCATGGTTGCTCACCCACGGTCTGGTTGTGGTTTTATTGTATTGGTTGGGTGGTTGGGGTTTTAGAGTGCATCTTTTATTTCATTTTGAATTTTGTTTGTAATCTGTTAGAAGTGGTTGGGTATAAACTGAATTAGATAATGTGGCCTGGAAAACTTCCCAGTGGCTGGATTAGCTAATAGAGGTCATTCCTGGTGTTACCTGAAGTGGCTAATACCAACACTGCCTGGGAGAAATCCCTTAAAGAGAGGCCACTGTGGCTTACAACATCAGCTTAACCATGGAGAGGAGATGCTAGGCAATGAGGGAAAGAGAGAAGCTGGACTGCTGAAAGGAATAGAAAGGAAAGAGGCCAAAGGAACATAAGCACTGCCATACTGGGAAAAGATCAATGGCCCATCAAGCCCAGCATCCTGTCTCTGACAGCGGCCAATCCAGGCTTCAAGAACCCAGCAACCCCCCCCCCCCCCGCAAAAAAAAAAAAAAAAATAATAATGTTCAATGGACTTTTCCCTCAGGAATCTGTCCAAACCCCCTTTTAAACTCCGTAAGGCCGGCTGTTGTCACTACATTCTCCAGCAACAAGTTCCAGAGTCCAACCACATTCTGAGTAAAGAAAAACTTTCTCCTGTTTGTTTTAAATCTACCATATTCTAGCTTCATCTTGTGTCCCCTGGTTCTGTTGTTGTTTGAAAGTGTAAACAAACGCTTCACATCTGTCCGCTTTACTCCAAAAGAAAGGGAATGGGGAAGAGGGAGGTGGATTGGTTTAAGGAGAAAAAGAAGGGAAGAGACAAGCTGAAGGGAAAAATGGGAGGGAGGGGGCGGGAAGGGATATGGTTTTAGGAATGAAGAGAGAGAGAACTAAGAAATGAGCAGTGGTCTGCCTTGGGGGTGGTGGTGCAGCACGTCAGCATTGGCACCTTATTCTAGTAAAGCTTGAGTTTTCACTTTCAGGGTTCTGGTGGACTGTAGGCTTTCTAGTTTGTTCTGAATCCAAAACGCTGCTCTTCTGCTCCTGTCACTCTGTCAGAGCATAGGGGGTGGATAACGGACAACATAAACAGTTGCCTTCCTTTGAAATCCATGGTACTGTTCAGTCACTTAAGAGGTATAGAGTTGATCAAAGACATTACGCAGGGGAGAGCTACAGTAGACTGTATGTGCAAGCCAGGAGGATTGGGCTGCTGACCTGTGCAACGTCTTAGCAGTACACTTGGCAGTGGTCACTTCTTGCTTATGGGTGGTTCTTGGGAATGACGAGAGAAAATTGGGTAATCACACTGACCACCCTTCAACATCTTCAGTCCTTCTGTGACTTCTCTTGTGCTTGACTGCTTAAATATTTTAAATTTAAACGCTTTACTTTTTGTCTATTAGATTGTACTACTACTACTACTACTACTATTTAGCATTTCTATAGCGCTACAAGGCATACGCAGCGCTGTACAAACATAGAAGAAAGACAGTCCCTGCTCAAAGAGCTTACAATCTAATAGACAAAAAAATAAAGTAAGTAAATCAAATCAATTAATGTGAATGGGAAGGAAGAGAGGAGGGTAGGTGGAGGCGAGTGGTTACAAGTGGTTATGAGTCAAAAGCAATGTTAAAGAGGTGGGCTTTCAGTCTAGATTTAAAGGTGGCCAAGGATGGGGCAAGAAGTAGGGGCTCAGGAAGTTTATTCCAGGCGTAGGGTGCAGCGAGACAGAAGGCGCGAAGTCTGGAGTTGGCAGTAGTGGAGAAGGGAACAGATAAGAAGGATTTATCCATGGAGCGGAGTGCACGGGAAGGGGTGTAGGGAAGGACGAGTGTGGAGAGATACTGGGGAGCAGCAGAGTGAATACATTTATAGGTTAGTAGAAGAAGTTTGAACAGGATGCGAAAACGGATAGGGAGCCAGTGAAGGGTCTTGAGGAGAGGGGTAGTATGAGTAAAGCGACCCTGGCGGAAGAAGAGACGGGCAGCAGAGTTTTGAACCGACTGGAGAGGGGAGAGGTGACTAAGTGGGAGGCCAGCAAGAAGCAGATTGCAGTAGTCTAAACGAGAGGTGACAAGGGTGTGGATGAGGGTTTTGGTAGAGTGCTCGGAAAGAAAGGGGCAGATTTTACGGATGTTGTAAAGAAAGAAACGACAGGTCTTGGCGGTCTGCTGGATATGAGCAGAGAAGGAGAGAGAAGAGTCAAAGATGACCCCAAGGTTTCGAGCTGAGGAGACAGGGAGAATGAGAGAGCCATCAACAGAAATAGAAAACGGGGGGAGCGGGGAGGTACATAAGTACATAAGTAGTGCCATACTGGGAAAGACCAAAGGTCCATCTAGCCCAGCATCCTGTCACCGACAGTGGCCAATCCAGGTCAAGGGCACCTGGCACGCTCCCCAAACGTAAAAACATTCCAGACAAGTTATACCTAAAAATGCGGAATTTTTCCAAGTCCATTTAATAGCGGTCTATGGACTTGTCCTTTAGGAATCTATCTAACCCCTTTTTAAACTCCGTCAAGCTAACCGCCCGTACCACGTTCTCCGGCAACGAATTCCAGAGTCTAATTACACGTTGGGTGAAGAAAAATTTTCTCCGATTCGTTTTAAATTTACCACACTGTAGCTTCAACTCATGCCCTCTAGTCCTAGTATTTTTGGATAGCGTGAACAGTCGCTTCACATCCACCCGATCCATTCCACTCATTATTTTATACACTTCTATCATATCTCCCCTCAGCCGTCTCTTCTCCAAGCTGAAAAGCCCTAGCCTTCTCAGCCTCTCTTCATAGGAAAGTCGTCCCATCCCCACTATCATTTTCGTCGCCCTTCGCTGTACCTTTTCCAATTCTACTATATCTTTTTTGAGATACGGAGACCAGTACTGAACACAATACTCCAGGTGCGGTCGCACCATGGAGCGATACAACGGCATTATAACATCCGCACACCTGGACTCCATACCCTTGGGGGGGAAAATGAGAAGCTCGGTTTTGGTCATATTTAATTTCAGGTGGCGTTGAGACATCCAGGCAGCAATGTCAGACAAGCACGCTGAAACTTTGGTTTGGATGCAAGGTGAGATATCAGGGGACTGTCTTTCTTCTGTGTTTGTACAGCGCTGCGTACACTTTGTAGCGCTCTAGAAATTTCAAATAGTAGTAGTAGTAGTAGTAGTAGTAGTAATTGTGCACCATGAAAGGGGCATTTCTTAGTATCTCTAGCTTAAGGAAGGGCCTAAAGATGAATTCTTAGTTCAGCTTCTAGCCGATTCTGATCTCGGTTACCTTTGTAGTGACGTGCCTGAAACTTTTGAATTTCAGAGAGACAATTTCTATTGTTACTAAAACGCGTAATTTAGGAGTAATTATGGATATGACTATGTCAGTGAAATTTAATGTGCAGAAAGTGATCAGAGATGTATTTTTTAAATTGAGGATTATTAGAGGATTGAAAGGTCTGTTAAATAAAGAGAGTTTTTGTTTGGTGGTAAGGAGTATAATTTCACTATGTTTTGACTACTGCAGTGGGTTGCCATTGGGTATTTGAAGGAGCCAGCTCGGAGCATTACAGGTGGCTCAGAATGCAGTAGCAAGAGTCTTAGAAGGATGCAATCAGTATGAGCATATTTCCCCAGCACTTAAAAAAAATTACATTGGTTACCGTTTGAATAAGATTTTAAAATTCTATATTTAATTTTTAAAGTGTTAACAAATCTTCTATATTGGCTGCTAAACTTCATATTTATCAGCCAAGTGGATCTTTGCAGTCTATGAATACATTTTTACTTGAAGTACCAGCATCGTATATTCTTAAATTGGAAGAGTTTCAAAACTAAGTTTTTTGTATTGCTGGGCCACAAGCCTGGAATAAATTTCCTTTGAAATTGAGAGAATTCCAGGATCTAGAGGATTTAAAAAAGTTTTAAAACTGTATTTGTTCATACAGGCTTATGAAGGAGTGTAAAGATGGGAGGGATGCATAGGATGTAGGTTCAAATCCCACTGCTGCTCCTTGTGACCTTGGGCAAAGTCACTTAACCCTCCATTGCCTCAGGCACAAACTTAGATTGTGAGCCCTCCTGGGACAGAGAAATATCCAGAGTACCTGAATGTAACTCACCTTGAGCTACTGCTGAAAAAGGTGTGAGCAAAATCTAAATATATAAAATATGGGGAGGTCTGTGTATGAGGTTCTGTGGAATGGAAATGAGTTTGATGAAAAAGGAGGGTGCTGTGATTTGTGTTGGAGTGAGTTTTGTACTGTTGTGTGGAATGTGATTATTATGTATGTAGATGATGGAATTTGCCTAGAACACTGATGATAGTGCGGAATAAAAGTTTTTTAAATAAATGAGAGGATCAAGCTTCTGTTTAGGATCTAATTTGTTTCTTTAAGGCTTTTCTAGGCTAGAGGGAATGAAGCCCTTATCTTCCTAGCTTTTAGAAACATGACTGTGGATAAAGGCCAAATGGCACATCTGCACCCTCCACTACTCTTCCAAAGAGATCCCCCCCCCCCCCCCATGCCTGTCCCATGCTTTCTTGAATTCAGACACAGGCCTTGTCTCCACCACCTCCTCCGGGAGGCTATTCCACATATTCACCACCTTTTCTGTAAAAAAAAAAAAAGTATTAGGTTTCCTTCATTTGAATGCCACAGAGATATTTAAATGTCTCTATCATGTCCCCCCTCTCCCGCCTTTCTTCCAGCACATACATTTATTTATTTGTTACATTTTCCCACATATTTGTAGGCTCAATGTGGTTTACATAGTACCGGGAGGCATTTGCCGGCACCGATGAACAAATACAAGGTGATATTGTGGTAAGATAAAGTTCGTGTGGCGCAGCCACGGTTTGGGAAATGTGCAGAGAGGAGTTGGATTATGACCATTACGTACTTTAATTTTGATGTGTCGCAGAGATCGGGTATTTAGTTTGGATCAATGGAGTATGCCTTTTTGAATAGGTTAGTTTTTAGTAATTTCCAGAAGATAAGGTGGTCGTACGTCGTTTTCAAGGCTTTTGGTAATGTGCTCCAGAGTTGTGTGCTTATATAGGAGAAGCTGGATGCGTAACTTGATTTGTATTTGAGGCCTTTGCAGCTTGGGGTAGTGTAGATTTAGGTATGTTCAAGTTGATTTTGATGTTTCTAGTTGGTAAGTCGATCAAGTCTGCCATGTATCCAGGGGCTTCACCATAGATTATTTTGTGGACCATGGTGCGGATTTTGAAGGTAATGCGTTCTTTGATAGGGAGCCAGTGTAGTGTTTCGCAGCGGGGTTTTGCGCTTTCATATCGTGTTTTTCCAAATATAAGCCTAGCTGCCGTGTTCTGGGCGGTCTGAAGCCTCTTTAGGGTCTGTTCTTTGCATCCCGCTTAGATTCCATTGCAGTAATCTAAGTGACTGAATACCATGGATTGTACCAGGTTGCGAAATGTATCCCAAGGGAAGAATTGTTTCCACATTGAGTGGAACATTTTCTTTGTTGTGGATGCCACTTGGCTTTCTAGCTTTAGGTTACTGTCTATTGTAATGCCAAGGATTTTCAGGCTGTCTGAGATAGGAAGTGCTGGGCTGTTGATAGTTGCAGGGTTGTCCGCACTGTATTGGAATGAGAGGATGAGGCAATGTGTTTTTTCGTTATTGAGTTTTAGCTGAAATGTATTTGCCCATGAGTCTATAGTATTTAAGCTGAGGTTGATTTCGTTTGGTGATATCAGACAGTTTGGATTTGTACAGGATGAATATTATGACATCGTCTGCATATATGAATGGGTTGAGGCCTAGAGTGGATAAGGAATTGGCTAGTGGAGTCATCATTAGGTAGAAGAGGACTGGTGATAGTGGTGATCCTTGTGGAACTCCACAGCCTGCTTTCCACGGTGATGATATGCTCGAGTTTGACTTTACTTGGTAGGTTCTTGTAGTTAGGAAGCCCTTAATCCAGTTAAGTATGTTTCCACCAATTCCGAAATAATCTAATAGTCTTATTAATATATTATGATTTACCATGTCGAATGCACTAGACATGTCAAATTGGAGGAGAAGGATGTTTTTGCCTGTTGCTTTTTCCTGCTTGAATTTGGCTAGGAGAGTGAGTAGTACTGTTTCAGTGCTGTGGATGGGGCAAAAACCTGATTGAGATTCGTGTAGTATAGAGAATTTGTATATGTAGTCTGTACGTTGTTTAGTTACCATGCTTTCCATCAGTTTGGTTACTAGCGAGATCGATGCTACTGGTCGGTAATTAGTGATTTCATTTATTTTTTTCTTGGTGTCTTTGGTATCAGGGTGAGTAGGATATTTCCATTTTCCTTGGGGAAGCGGCCTTGCTGAAGCATGGAATTTAGGTGGGATGTGAGGTTTTCTATGAAGCGGTCAGGGGCAGACTTCATTAGGTAGCTGGGGCAAGTGTCTAGCTTGCAGTGTGTGTTGGAGAACCTGTTAATCGCCTGTGTAACTGTTTCGACGGTGAGGCGGTCAAAGTTTAGCCAAATCCAGTCAGCCGGGTATGCTCCCGTGGGGTCCAACTCATTAAGGAAGTGATCGATGTCCATGGTGGTTTGAGGTACTGTATTGCGTAGGTTTGTCATTTTGTTGTTGAAATAATTAGCAAGGTCATCTGCCAATGGGGTGTCTGTCTTCGTTGTGGTAACCTGGTTGGTGTCTAGGAGTTTGTTCACAAGTCGGTATAGTTTCTTTGTGTCTTTGTAATCTGTCCCTATTTTAGTTTTGGTCTGCCTTATTGCGTATTTGTATTTTCTCTGTAGTTGTTTCCATGTGTTGAGTTTGTTTTCATCTTTTGTTTTTCTCCATGCTCGTTCAAGTTTCCTGGTGTGTGTTGTTAATCTTTTCAGTTCATTGTTGAACCATGGTATTGTGTTATGACTGCCTGAGGTTCTTGTTTGTAAGGGTGCAATTTTGTCAAGTATGCTTTTACATCTCTTGTCCCATTCTGTGAGGTAGTATGTGGAGTCTGTTTGTGCTGACCAATCGTTGTCGTACATCAGTTGCCAAAATGTCTTCACGTCTATTTGTCCTCTTGTGCTGTAGGGTGAGTGTTCTTGTGTTTATTGTGAACCCTTCTTCCTCCAGTGTAGGGACAGGTTTAGTTTGTAGTGGTCGGTCCAGGGTGTTTCTGTCCATTTGACATCTGTTGTTATGAAATTCTGGTCTGTTGAAAGCTTGTATGAGATGAGGTCGAGTGTGTGCCCTTTGGCGTGGATTGCTTGCAATTGTGGCCATTTAAGATCCCATAGGCGGAGGAATTCCTTGCAATCTCATGCGTTGGTTGAGTTTGGGTCTTCTAAGTGAAGGTGTCCCCTAATACTAGTATATTTGAGTTGGTTACGTGTACGTTTGAGATGAAGTCCATGAATTTAGTCTGGCCTTCATTCCAGTTGCCTGGAGGTCTGTAGTACAGGACACAGTTCAGGTGATCCTGTAGGGTTTTATTGTTGATTCTGATGGATGCAATTTCAAGTTGGGGCATTACGGATTCGGCAGTGGTTTCGATGGTAAAGTGGGATTGGTAGATTAGTGCTATGCCTCCGCCTCTTTTTCCTTTTCTAGTCCAGTGTGTGATTTTGTAACCTGGCGGACACAGGTCTAGGGTTATGGGGTCTTTTTGATCATGGATCCAGGTTTTATTAATGAAGAGTAGGTCAAGGTTATCTGATGTGATCCAGTCTGTTAGTATAGCTGTTTTATTAACAGCAGATCTGGTGTTGATGTAACCCACTTGGAATGTTTGTGAAGAAAAGGATGCCGCCACTTTTGTAGAGAAGGCTAGACGATATTTAATATAAACAGTGTATTTACAATTTTTCTGCATAGCTCAATGGGCTATTGCAGGAAGCATTTCTTGATAAACAATATACAAGCCAGAATGAATGATCAAAACAAAGCAATGTAAAGCAAAGAAATCAGAATGCTATAGACAGACAAAGAAATTAGAATGCTCAAGGTAAATCGAAATGCTTAATACCTCTTTGTTTCACTCTGTTTTTATACCGTCCTTCTTTGGCATCTGACCAATTCTCTCATACAACATTCCTGTGCAAGTCTCTGAATACCACAAAGCTGTTAATCATGGGCAGAACATGCTACATCTGTTTTCCCTTATCGGCCCCCCTTTCTTGCCAGACTTTCTGGAGCCATGCCTTTGGCTAATGTGGGCCCCATCATGTCCCAGGAGGTTTTAGTGTTGAAACAGCTAGCTCTGCATGTTTTTTTGAAGCATTCCACTTCTATTTTTTTTTATGCTTTTATTCAACATTTTTATGCTTTATTCAACATTTGGAATGGATCAACTGTTTGATATAGTGTGGATTTTTAGTAGTTGTCATCTTTTTTGTTGAAGTGAGTTTGCTTGGGTCATTTTTCCCCTTCTGTTGTAATTGAACGCGTGTTATTGTTCTTCCTTTATTTGAGTTGTTGGTTTGATGGGGTGTGGTGTATCGAGTGGTCTTTGATGATTGCACAGTGTGGGTATAATGTTACTTTCTGCGATTGGGCTGGTTAGTGTTGAGTGGATCAGTGTTAGGGAGAAGGTTCTTAGGAGTAGTTTGGTGGTGTCCATTTTGGTTTCTGCCCTTGTGCTTTCCTGTAGGCTGTGTTCTGATAGTTGGAGGGGGATGGGACTTTGTTCTTTGGTGTCTGGGGTCTGATCTCGCTTGGTGGCCCAGGATCAGTGAAATGCTGGACTCTCTTCTGGAACTGAGGTGCAGCGGAGCCCGGGGTTGTGCTCCGGTTAGCGACCGGGCGCTGGAGCAGAGGCATAGTGGCAGCCCTGGGAGGCGCGGGTCTCTCTCTCTCTCTCCCTCGCTCCGGTCTCCGCACTCCCCTTCCTGCTTGGCACGTCGGGCTCGCTCCCTGTTGAATGCGAGACGTAGCGAGGTCCATAAGCCTGCCCCCATATGTTTTATGATCAAGACCGTTTACCAGTTTGGTAGCCGCCCTCTAGACCAACTCCATCCTGTGTTTGTATCTTTCTGTAGGTGCAGTCTCCAGAATTGCACACAGTACTCTAAATGGGGCCTCACCAGAGACTTATACAAGGGCTCCATCACCTCTTTTTTTTTCCTGCTGGTCATCCCTCTCCTTATTCATCCTTCTGGCTTTGACCATCGCCATTTCTACCAGTTTGGCCACAGATACCCCCAACTCTTGCTCTTTTTTCATACAACTTCACCCCTGTACTATACCACTCCCTTGGATTTTTGCAGCCCAAGTGCGTGACCTTCATTTTCTAGCATTAAATTTTAGTTGCCAATTTCTGGATCATTCTTTAAGCTTTTGAGAGCACACGTGAAAAGCTCCTCACTGCTCCTGAACTGTGTGTGTGTGGTGGTTGGCAATTGGGTCAGGAAGATCAGTGAGCTAAAGGCCTTGTCTCAGTTTTTCCCCAAATACATGCTATTTGGACTAACTTTAATTTTCTTTCAAAGAGTCAGTTTGGTCTTTTATCTGAAGCTGGAAACGGTTCTTCTAACTTTGTATCTAGGTCTTAGAGCAGAATTGGAAAGGGACTTACTGTGCTTGATATCAACAGCTGTTTGAAGTTCTCTCTGCACACAGCATCCTGATTTTTGGCAAGTCAGAGCAGATTTTTATTCTTGCAGGCCACACAGAGGCAGCTCTACTCTTTCCTAGGCTTCTGTCTGTAGAAGGCATGTAATTATCAGATGCCTGGATTCGTGAGGAGCATTTTGAGAGCAGGTCTATCTGGAAGTCGGTGTGTACCTTCACTAAGTATGGAGATGTGCAGATGTAGCTTTTGGACACCTTTGATTAAACTCCTTATGGTGGCTATTGTGGTCCACTGTGGGCTATGATGTAGCAGAATTGAAGTTATTTACCTTACACCTTATTTTGGTGGGTCTTGCCCCAGTCTGGGGCAAGCTCATCTTTTGTTCCTTGTGATTGGCAAATTCTTAATATATGAATACGATTGATTCTTGAAGTGATGACAGGAAAAAACAAAGTACCTCATGAAAGACTCCAGAGGAAATTGGAGAGTCATGGGATAGGAGGTACATAAGCGTTGCCATATACAGACCGAAGGTCCATCAAGCCCAGTATCCTGTTTCCAACAGTGGGTACTCCACTGATGGCTTGATGGACCTTCGGTCTGTCCCAGTATGGCAACGCTTATGTTCTTAGGTAGAGGAGCCAGAAGTCCTTGTAAACTGCTAGTTTGTCTCCAGCAGATGGCACTGTATCCACATGGTCCAGGCGGGGAGTGACACTAGTAGAAAGTGGTTATCATGTAAATCAAGGTATCCCTGACTTATACTCATTTTGACCCAATTTTTGCACATGATGATTCTCATGACGCCAGACAATGATGATAGGATACTGCTGGCGGCCTTACTTCTTGCTTAGCATCTTCCCTAAATAACATCCTCTCAGTTCCTCGGGTTTAACTGCCAGTTATTCCCTCTTTCTCACCTGCCTCCATCCCAATCACGCTTTTCCAACTTTTTCTTACATCCCCAGTTCTCATTCCCTCTCTTTCTGCTACTGGTTCTGGAGACCACACCTACGGAAATATATGAACAGGATGGAGTCGGTCCAGAGGGCGGCTATGAAATTAGTAAGCGGTCTTGAATGCAGAAATTATAGGGACAGGCTTATGAATCTCAACATGTATACGCTGGGAGAGAGGAGACATGATAGAGACATTTAAATATCTCAAGGGCATTTATGTACAGGAAGAGAGACTTTTTCAAATGAAGGAGAGCTCTGGAATGAGGGGGAATATGACAAAGTTAAGAGGGAATAGGCTTAGGAGTAACCTAAGGCAGTATTATTTCACAGAAAGGGTGGTGGAAGCATGGAATGACCTCCCGGTGGAGGTGGTGGAGTCGAGGACTGTTCATGGGATAAGCATGTGGGATCGCTTAGGAACAGGAAGAATTAGGGGTTACAGAGGATGGGCAGACTGGATGGGTCATGTGGCCTTTATCTGCCATCATGTTTCTATGGTTCCTCTCTTCTGTTCCCTGGCTCACTGTGTCTCAGCCCCCATCTCATAACTCATGCTCATCTCTTTTTCTCTGTCCACCCCCAGCTCATCTCCTCCTCACCTTTTCTTAAGTCTTCTTTGGCTATACCTCCATCTTGCTATTGCTCAACCCCTGGAGTTCATCTTCTCTAAGCCTTATCCCCTTCCTTTCTCCTCTTTCACCTTCATTCTCTGTTCCCTTTTCAAAGTCGCCCACTCTGTTGGCAGTAGGTTGTTTGCGGTCATGAGGCAAGGGGGAGACCTGCAACCAAAATAGAAACGGTAGTGGCTGTGATCAGGGGAGAAGGCGCAGGTCCAACTACAGACTTGCATTTCTGGCCTGGTGCTGGTGATACGTCGGTAGGGAAGGGAGCAGAACGATGGTGGCAACAGCAAGAATATAATATCCTCAGCCAGCATGAACAATGCTGTTCAGGAAAGTGTGGGCTGCTGGTTTGTCAACTGACCCAGCTGATGGGCTTGGGAACCACTGATGTGAATTGATTCTCTACTTTCCAGTCACGTGTTTCCTGCTTTAAATTATGCTGTTTTATCCTTAACAGGTTACCAGATACTCAGCATTGTTGCTTGGCCTCATCTATGGCAAGAAAAGATACGGTAAGAAGACCTGCATGTATTCAGAAAGAACAGTCTGTATTAAAATGTGAAAATGAACCTTCAGGGGAGCCTTGCTCATCTTAAAATATTTTCAGACTAGCCGTTGAGCCCGTAAAAATGGGCTCGTATAGGGAGGGGGGGGGTTGAAAGGCCCCTTCTCCCCCCCCCCCCACCGCCGAGCTCGCCGCTGCCCCTCCGAGGTGACTGCTACGCCCCCCCCCCCCCCGGAGTCACCGGCACCCCTCCACCCGGGCCGGGCCCTCGCTTCGCTATTGAAACAGCGCGGGGACGCAGCACACAGCTCAGATGAGCCCCCTTCCTTCTCTGCCTGTGTCCGGGACACAGGCAGGGAAGGAAGGCCGACGGCAGCTCAGCTGAGCTGTGTGCTGCGTTGACGCTGTTTCTATAGCGGAGCGAGAGCCCGGGTGGAGGGTGGGTGGCGGCGGCGACTCCGGGTGGGGGGAGTGGTGGCGGCGACCGGGGGGGAGGGGGAGCGGTAGCGACGGCGGTTTCGTCCCTCTCCTTGCGCAGTAGAGACCCTCTCTGTCCCGCCCCCGTCATCACGTATTGACGCGGGGGCGGGACAGAGAGGGTCTTTACTGCGCATTTGCGAGTGAGTTCGGTCACTCGCCGTTTATATGTTTGATGTTTCAGAACTTTCTTATATGTTAACCTTTTAGTTGTAGAAACATTTAAGTAGAGATGATAAAACTGCTCCTGGGGGAAGTCTGCCCACAGTATTTCACATTGCTGCAAAATCGTTCTTTCCATACTGGTCAGAAGAATACAGCAAACTGCTGCTTCCGAGTAGTAATTATTTTAAACTTGTAAACCGTTCTTAGACACAGTTTCTGGTGCAGATTTGCCCCCAGTAATAATAAAGCACAGCCATGGCTTTTTATTTCATCAACCCACTCTGAGCTGCATACAGTGCCGAATTCTTGTGACAACCTGCAGTTTCTCTTGGGTTACACAAATTACTAAAATACGTGAAATGGAGAAGCCCTAGCCAAGATGATTCACTCTGTCCATACACACGCACATTCAAGTCATTTCCCCCTATCTTTCTCCCTCTCCCCCAGTTCTCAGTTTCCTCTAGGTCATCCCCGTTCCCCCATATGCGCTCTTGTCCCCAGCTCTCTCCCCCAAACATGTAACTCGTATGTCCTGACTCCTCCGGCCCTTCTCCCCTTCACACTGGTCTGATTATCCACCACTGCTTACTCCCTCCCTGTTTCTTGAGCACGTTGAGGTGCTTTGTAACTTCGTAAGTCTATGTGCTTTGAAAATGTTGTTTAGAATTCCCCTAGGAGTGGAAAACACAAGTCCAGAAAATGCAGTGGTTTATTAAGTGCATATAAGCACCGTGGGCTGGACGGCTATGTATCCCACAATTAAATGTGAGCTTCACACTTACCAGATGGAATAACCCTGGCTTGTTGGTGTTATCTGCAATAAATCACGTTTCAAGGAAAGTAAACTTTCTAAACATTCATTTTTCAACCTTGGCAATACATTTGGTTTTCAGAGGTTTTATAAAATATGTTGTCAGGTTGGCAATAAAGTTTGTGTTCCTTGAAAAGTCCTTTCCTTCTTAACGGAGCAGTTGACGCTAAACAAGAAACCTTAGTATCCGTGTGGAATGGGCAAGAGCCTATGAAAGACAGACTGTGCAGCTGCAGAGCTGCTAGATTTGTTACTCCAGAAAGGTGGCGTTGACTGAGCAAGCTGGGACAAGCTGTTAGGAGAAGTGTGCCTTCTCTGTACATGAGACCGGTAGTGCTCTGGGCCTGAGTAATCGACACCATAACACCAGAATGGTCCTTTAAAAATGCAGACTCAGGTAGCATGAACTCGTAGCAAGTGGGGGATGAGGAAATACAGCACACCCATTCAGAAGGTCCTGGAGAGAACACTGAACTGGATATCATACTTTAAAATATTAACTTTGCTCTCATTTTGGGGGAATGGGTTAATTGAAAATTGCCAAGCTCCCTGCAGGTAGAAGTTCTGTGAGGTGTGTGTGGCTGAGGTTGCAGTTCCTGTTTGCTTTCTTCCAGAAGCTGTTGCCTCGTGTGACTATCGGGTCTGCCTAATGGGTAAACCGACTCTGAAAATGGTTTTCTTTTTTAAACAGAAAAGCGAAAACTTTTAGGTTTGTGCAACAGCCCACAATTTTTATTTTGAATTTATTCTTTATTACAATATTTATTGTGTGTTTTGCTTATCGTATAGGATGTGCCTGCCACTTGTTCTTTTGAAATCTTTCTGTGTAACTTCGTGTCCACTTCTTGCATCCTTCCTTCACACTCACCCTCCAGCAGCTGCCCTCCCTTGTTCTGTTCCTCCTTCCAGCCTCTTACTCCCTCCTTCCCGTTAGGCTGCAGAGTCAACCCACTAATTGACTTCAGTCCCAGGCCCCGTCTCAGGATTGGACCCAGACTTGGATCAGCCAATTGTGACAGCTTTCTCTTAGCCCAACAGGGGCCATTTTTAGCCAAATGCTTGATATTTTTCTAACGGCACCTTTAAGGTTTTCAAATTTTATCACGATGCTTCACTACAAAACTTGTGTCAGAGGCTATGGTTAGGAAAGCGTTGCAAATTATAGCACTCCGCAATCTATTTTGTGCATTCTCTTTGTAATGCTGTTTTGCTATTACAGCCAATGCAAACCACTTAAATGCAGTATGGGTGATGGAGTTTGTGATTCTTGTAGAAATGCAGACAATCAGCTTAAACAATTTCAGGGAAGTACTGTGTGCTTAGGAAATATTATCTTTCCCTGCAGAAGAAATTGTTCAGAAAAGTTCTCCTTAATTTTTTTGTGTGTGCGTTTTCAGAGATCTCAAAGCAACTCTTTTTTAAAGCTTGCAAAGTCATTTGTCTGCCTTACCCTTTTCTCCTCCTTGTGCAAAGGAATGAGGCGTTCTGAAGTAGATGTCCGGAGCCTTCTTTTGAGAGAACCGCGTGGGAGCATTAGTTTATAAAGTGTTTGTTTCAGTAATATAGTCTCTCTGCTTCTCGGTGAATTGCAGATTACCTGAAGCCCATTGCTGAGGAGGAAAGGAGGGTAGAAGAAGAGGAGAAGAAAAAGCGTGAGGAAGCAGAGCGCATTGCAAAAGAGCTGGCAGCAGGTATGTACCTCGTGTAAGAGAAGGACTCGAAGGACATATACCCACAATGCTCTGCTGAAATTCTGTCCCTTGAAAATAATGTAAAGATGACCTTGATTTCTGCCATTCACTGTTCCCGGGTGCCGAAGGGGGAGGGAGAGCCGTGCTGCAGCCTGGCACGGTAGGCAGCAGAAGTAGCCACTTACGGTCCATCCTGGAGGCAAGGTGGGGAAGGGGAGAGAGGGGAACAGAAAAACCCAGAAATAGGAGTGCAGCAATTCTAAGGGTAAAAATATTTTCCCCATCTCCTGAAACTTATGGCTGTCGGCAAGGTCTGCAGTTTAAGAAACACCTACCTCAGGAATTGAACATTCTTCATAGACCATTGATGGGAGAGAAAATTGTTAAGAACACGCAACGAAAATGTGTTCTGCAGAGATGAGCATGTGTAATAAGAGACTTGCATATGGTACATAAGAGTAGCCATACTGGGTCAGACCAGTGGTCCATCTAGCCCAGTATCCTGCTTCCAACAGTGGCCAATTCCGGTCACAAGTACCTACAGAAACCCAAGTAGTAGCAAGATCCCAGAGACAGCAGTGTCTTCCCCCATTTCTCTCAATAACAGACTATGGACTTTTCCTCCAGGAACTTGTCCAAACTTTTTTTTTTAAACTGCTGTTACCACATCCTCCAGCAATGAGTTCCAGAGCTTTACTATTCTTTGAATGAAAAAATATTTCCTCCTATATGTTTTAAAAGTATTTCCATGTAATTTCATTGAGTGTCCCCTGTTCTTTGTACTTTTTGAAGGAGTGAAAAATCGATTCACTCAGTGGTTCTACAGCACTCAGGATTTTGTAGACCTCAATCATATCTTCCCTCAGCCGTCTCTTTTCCAAGCTGAAGAGTCCTAACCTCTTTAGCCTTTCCTCATGGGAGGAGTTCCATCCCCTTTATCATTTTGCCTGCTCTTCTTCCAGCCTTTACCGAGCTAAATAGTCTTCTTGAAACAGAATGAATGTTGCAATCAGTTGCTTATCAGAGGCACTTAGCAATGATCCCATAAAGTCCTTCAGGATTTGTGCCATGTCACCGGGGCATAATTCCACAAAGCACACATGAGAGATACAACAGAAAAGAGTTACAGCTGCAAGAAACAAACAGAAAAAACACACCCCACTTCTAGAAACATACAGCCTTCAAGTCACTTAAGAAAAAATCTGGAAGGGAAATATCCATTAATACATCTACAAAACTGTAAAATCTGGCTCAGGTTCATATATTGCTCTCCTCCTCCCCCCCCCCACTCAACTTTAGCCCTGTTGAGATCTCGCTCTGCACTAGATTCATATATTGCCCCCCCTCACTCAACTTTAGCCCTATCAAGGTCTCGCTCTGCACTAGTAACCAGCCCTTCCTTCCAATTGTAATGGATCATGGTCTTAAACAGAGCTGCTCGCTTCTAAATTGCAGGCTAGCTTGTCCCTCCCTCCCTTCCTGCTTTCCTGAAGATAATGCCAGCTAATGTCTCCCGTGCGTGGCGTCTGGAAATATTGTAGTAGTTTCACAGTCAACCCCACCTTTCTCCTTCCCCTTCTTAAGGCTAGGAATGTAAAGTCTTAACATTAGATGTTAATATTGGCACTGTGAGTTGGGTACAGTGAAACACCGCTTGTGCGCACCCCATAAATTATTGCACAGGTCCAAATAGTACTCGAAGCAGCATGCCTCCCAGTTTTGTATTCGGGTCTTGTTTATATGTGCTCCCTACCTTAAATCCTTCCTTTGCCTAGGCCTTCAGTAGTGACAGTGATTCACACAGGCTGGCTGTCCAAGCTCTCTGCTGTGCCCTGCCCCCTTCTGACCTAACTTCCTGCTTCTGCAAGGGCGGGGCACAGCACAGAGCATCGTCTGAGCTCAGGCAGACGGCCTGTGTGAATCACTGCCGCTGCCAAAATCCTGGCCACAGAGATGATTAGGCATATAGATAGCTGGGTGGCTGGTGGACGTGAGGATCGCCTGGTGACTTGCCTGCCTGGTGCGAAGGTGGCGGACCTCACGTGTCACCTAGATAGGATTCTAGATAGTGCTGGGGAGGAGTCCGCTGTCTTGGTACATGTGGGTACCAATGACATAGGAAAATGTGGGAGAGAGGTTCTGGAAGCAAAATTTAGGCTCTTAGGTAGAAAGCTGAAATCCAGATCCTCCAGGGTAGCATTTTCTGAAATGCTACCTGTGCCACGCGCAGGGCCCAAGAGACAGGCAGAGCTCCAGAGTCTCAATGCGTGGATGAGACGATGGTGCAGGGAGGAGGGCTTTAGATTTGTTAGGAACTGGGCAACATTCTGGGGAAGGGGGAGCCTATTCCGAAAGGATGGGCTCCATCTTAACCAGAGTGGGACCAGGCTGCTGGCATCGGCGTTTAAGAAGGAGATAGAGCAGCTTTTAAACTAGAAATGGGGGGAAGGCCGACAGTCGCTCAAAAGAGCATGGTTCGGGATAAGGTATCTTTCAAAGATATCACCATAACAGGGAAGATAGAGTATCCTGATAGTGAGGTTGCAAAAGAGATTGTAGTAGATCGGGTATCTTTAAATAACAATAAAAATCAGACAAAAGATTGCCAATTAATACTGTCAAGTACTAAGCATGATGTACTTAGGAACAACAAACATAGTTTGAAATGTCTATATGCGAATGCCAGGAGCCTAAGAAATAAGATGGGGGAGTTAGAATATATTGCACTAAATGAAAAATTAGATATAATAGGCATCTCTGAGACCTGGTGGAAGGAGGATAACCAGTGGGACACTGTCATACGGGGGTACAAATTATATCGTAGTGATAGGGTGAATCGGATTGGTGGAGGGGTAGCATTGTATATTAACGAGAGCCTTGAATCAAATAGATTGAAAATTCTGCAGGAAGCAAAACACTCCTTGGAATCACTGTGGATTGAAATTCCATGTGCAAAGGGGAAAAGGATAGTGATAGGAGTGTACTACCGTCCGCCTGGCCAGGACGAACAGACGGATGCGGAAATGTTAAAGGAAATCAGGGACGCAAACAAACTGGGCAACACAATAATAATGGGGGATTTCAATTACCCGCATATAGACTGGGGTAATGTAACATCTGTACACGCAAGGGACATAAGATTTCTTGATGAAATCAAGGACAGCTTCATGGAACAGCTAGTTCAGGAGCCGACAAGAGAAGGAAAAATACTAGACTTAGTCCTTAGTGGTGCTCATGATCTAGTGCAGGGGGTAACGATACGAGGGCCGCTTGATAACAGTGATCATAATATGATCGGTTTTGATATTGGCATTGAAGGAAGTGAAACTAGGAAATCAAGTACGCTAGCGTTTAACTATAGAAAAGGTGATTACGACAAAATGAGAAAAATGGTGAAAAAAAGACTGAAAGGAGCAGCTCGCAGAGTAAAAAACTTGCGTCAGGCGTGGATGCTGTTTAAAAACACCATCCTGGAGGTTCAGGACAAATATATTCCACGTATTAGAAAAAAGGGAAAAAAGACTAAACGTCAGCCGGCGTGGCTAAACAGTAAGATAAAGGAAATCATTAGAGCCAAAAAACAATCCTTCAGAAAGTGGAGAAGAGAACCAACTGAAAGTAACAGGATAGATCATAAGGAATGCCAAGCCAAATGCAAAGCGGAGATAAGGAGGGCAAAAAAGGACTTTGAGAAGAAATTAGCGTTGGAAGCAAAAATACATAGTAAAAACTTTTTTAGATACATTAAAAGCAGGAAACCGGCCAAAGAGTCGGTTGGGCCGCTGGACGAAAATGGTGTTAAAGGGGCGATCAAGGAGGACAAAGCCGTAGCGGAGAAATTAAATGAATTCTTTGCTTCGGTCTTCACCGAGGAGGATTTGGGGGGGACACCGGTGCCGGAAAGAATATTTGAAGCGGGGGAGTCGGAGAAACTAAACAAATTCTCTGTAACCTTGGAGGATGTAATGGGACAGTTCAGCAAGCTGAAGAGTAGTAAATCACCGGGACCTGATGGTATTCATCCCAGAGTATTAATAGAACTAAAAAATGAACTTGCGGAGCTACTGTTAGAAATATGCAATCTGTCCCTAAAATCGAGTGTAATACCGGAAGACTGGAGGGTAGCCAATGTTACTCCGATTTTTAAGAAAGGTTCCAGAGGAGATCCGGGAAATTATAGACCGGTGAGTCTGACGTCGGTGCCGGGCAAGATGGTGGAGGCTATTATTAAGAATAAAATTGCAGAGCATATACAAAAACATGGACTGATGAGACAAAGTCAGCACGGATTTAGTGAAGGGAAGTCTTGCCTCACCAATCTAATGCATTTTTTTGAGGGGGTAAGCAAACATGTGGACAATGGGGAGCCGGTTGATATTGTATATCTGGATTTTCAGAAGGCGTTTGACAAAGTGCCGCACGAAAGACTCCTGAAGAAACTGCAGAGTCATGGAATCGGAGGTAGGGTATTATTATGGATTAAGAACTGGTTGAAAGATAGGAAGCAGAGAGTAGGATTGCGTGGCCAGTATTCTCAGTGGAGGAGGGTAGTTAGTGGGGTCCCGCAGGGGTCTGTGCTGGGTCCGTTGCTTTTTAATGTATTTATAAATGACCTAGAGATGGGAATAACTAGTGAGGTAATTAAATTCGCCGATGACACAAAATTATTCAGGGTCGTCAAGTCGCAGGAGGAATGTGAACGATTACAGGAGGACCTTGCGAGACTGGGAGAATGGGCGTGCAAGTGGCAGATGAAGTTCAATGTTGACAAGTGCAAAGTGATGCATGTGGGTAAGAGGAACCCGAATTATAGCTACGTCTTGCAAGGTTCCGCATTAGGAGTTACGGATCAAGAAAGGGATCTGGGTGTCGTCGTCGATGATACGCTGAAACCTTCTGCTCAGTGTGCTGCTGCGGCTAGGAAAGCGAATAGAATGTTGGGTGTTATTAAGAAGGGTATGGAGTCCAGGTGTGCGGATGTTATAATGCCGTTGTATCGCTCCATGGTGCGACCGCACCTGGAGTATTGTGTTCAGTACTGGTCTCCGTATCTCAAAAAAGATATAGTAGAATTGGAAAAGGTACAGCGAAGGGCGACGAAAATGATAGTGGGGATGGGACGACTTTCCTATGAAGAGAGGCTGAGAAGGCTATGGCTTTTCAGCTTGGAGAAGAGACGGCTGAGGGGAGATATGATAGAAGTGTATAAAATAATGAGTGGAATGGATCGGGTGGATGTGAAGCGACTGTTCACGCTATCCAAAAATACTAGGACTAGAGGGCATGAGTTGAAGCTACAGTGTGGTAAATTTAAAACGAATCGGAGAAAATTTTTCTTCACCCAACGTGTAATTAGACTCTGGAATTCATTGCCGGAGAACGTGGTACGGGCGGTTAGCTTGACGGAGTTTAAAAAGGGGTTAGATAGATTCCTAAAGGACAAGTCCATAGACCGCTATTAAATGGACTGGAAAAATTCCTCATTTTTAGGTATAACTTGTCTGGAATGTTTTTACGTTTGGGGAGCGTGCCAGGTGCCCTTGACCTGGATTGGCCACTGTCGGTGACAGGATGCTGGGCTAGATGGACCTTTGGTCTTTCCCAGTATGGCACTACTTATGTACTTATGTACTTATGTAGGGACTGCTGGACTTGGAGCCAAAGGAGAGAGGGTTGAGGGAGGGAGTCAGTCTGCCCGGTCGCGGTGTCAGAGTTTAAAAAAAAAAAAAAAAAAAGCACCCTCGGGTTCCAGACAGCGGCCTACCATTTGAAGTAGGCTTGATGATTCATTTATACACGCACCGATAGTACTCGGTTCAAGGTTTTTGCCTGTTGTTTACCGTATACTATTGGTGCTCCAATGTAACAGTAGCCATACTGGGTCAGACCAGTGGTCCATCTAGTCTAGTATCCTGTTTCCAATAGTGGCTAATCCAGGTCACAAGTACCTGACAGAAACCCAAATAATAGCAACATTCCATGCTGTAGTCCCAAGGCAAGCAGTGACTTCCCCATGTCTGTTTCAATAGCAGATTATGGGCTTTTCCTCCAGGAGATTGTCCACACCTTTTTTTAAACCTAGATATGCTAACTGCTGTTACCCCATCCTTTGGCAACAAATTTCAGAGCTTAACTATTTGTTGAGTGAAAAAATATTTCCTGTTATTTGTTTTAAACGTATTTACCTGTAACTTCATTGAGTGTCCTCTAGTCGTTGTACTTTTTGAGAGAGTAAAAATTGATTCACTTCTACTTATTCTACACAACTCAGGATCTTAATCATGTCTACTAATACTACTGCTTATCATTTCTATAGCAGTACTAGATGTACGCAGCGCTGTACACTGGACATGAAGAGACAGTCCCTGGTCGAAGAGCTTACAATCTAATTATGACAAACAGGACAAATAAGAGATAAGGAAATTACAAAGGTGGGAATAATAAAACATGGATACTGAACAAGTGAATAAGGGTTAGGAGTTAAAAGCAGCATCAAAAAGGTGGGCTTTTAGCCTAAATTTAAAGACGGCCAGAGATGGAGCTTGACGTACCGGCTCAGGAAGTCAATTCCAGGCATATGGAACGGATAAAAGGAACGGAGTCTGGAGTTAGCAGTGGAGGAGAAGGGTGCAGATAAGAGAGATTTACCCAGTGAATGGAGGAATGTAGGGAGAGATGAGAGTGGAGAGGTACCGAGGAGCTGCAGAGTGAATGCACTTGTAAGTCAATAATATCTCCACTCAGCCATCTCTTTTCCAAGCTGAAGAACCCTAACCTCTTAGCCTTTCCTCATATGAGAAGAGTTCCATCCCCTTTATCATTTTGGTGACTCTTCTTGGAGCCTTTTCTAATTCCACTATAAATTTTTTGAGATACAGCGACCTGAACTGAACGTAATACTCAAGATGAGATCTCACCAGAGGCAGTATAGTATTCCTGGTCTTATTCACTGTCCCTTTCCTGACGATTCCTAGCATCCTGTTTGCTTTTTTGGCCACCACTGCACACCGAGTAGAAGATATCAGCTTATTGTATACAACACCACCTAGATCTTTTTCTTGGCTGCTGACCCCTAATATGGACCCTAGCATCAGGTAACTATGATTCACATTATTCTTCCCAATGTGCATCACTTTGCATTTGTCCACATTAAATTTCATCTGCCATTTGGATGCCCAGTCTTCCAGTTTCCTTCCTGCAATTTTTCCACAGTCCGCACGTGTTTTAACAACCTTGAATAGTTTTGTGTCATCTGCAAATTTAATCACCTCACTCGTTCCAATTTCCAGATGATTTATAAATTTGTTAATTAGCACCAGTCCCAGTACAGATCCACTATTCACCCTCCTCCACTGAGAAAAATGGCCATTTAATCCTACCCTCTGTTTTCTGTCCAGTAACCAATTCCTAATCTACAACAGAACATGGCCTCCTATCCCATGACTCTTGAATTTTCTCAGGAGTCTTTCATATGAGGAACTTTGTCAAAAGCTGTCTGAAAATCTAGCTATATTATATCAACTGGCTGACCTTTATCCACATGTTTTTTCACGCCTTCAAAGAAATAGAAGCAAATTGGTGAGGCAAGACTTCCCTTGACTGAATCCATTCTGACTCTGTCCCATTATTGCAGAGTTCTGGGCAGAATTTATTCACCAGTGTCTTTCTGGACCCTGCTGTTACGGGCATTGATTGTGACCACTAGATGTCACCCTTGAGCAATGAACGTGCTGTCCCTTGGGAGAGGAAGACTTGATTTGGGGATCAACCTGGGCACCTGCCACAAGGCCAACCTGTGAAAACATTTAGCTCTCGCATCTCTCCATTCCTGGGAGTTACTTACTTTTTTCTTCTTTGTTAATAGTGTTAAGAGAGCATTTCAGGATTGTTGATGCCAGGTGGGCTTATGCTTTCAGGAGATGCTGGCACAATTGTATCTTTACTCCTGGGTTGGGGGGAGTGGTGTAGTAATGGAATTTTATCTTTTTCTGCTGCTATGGAGGTTAGCAGCAGACCCTTCACATTGAGAACTAATCATAAAATGGTGTTTGGGGGGGGGGGGGGGGGGGGGGGTCACCAGCCCAACCAGAAAGTGGGTTAAACTGATTTGTGAGGTCTGCCAAGCTTAAGGGTTCATCCCTACAAGGTCATTTTAAAAATCCTGTAGGCATTCATCCTGCATTTGGTGACATTTTAGTGCTTGCTTTTAGCTGTCTCTTGGCCACGTACTATTGGTGCTCCACTGTACATAAGAATAGCATACTGGGTCAGACCAATGGTCCATCTAGTCTAGTATCCTGTTTACAGTAGTGGCTAATCCAGGTCACAAGTACCTGACAGAAACCCAAATAATAGCAACATTCCATGCTGTAGTCCCAGGGCAAGCAGTGACTTCCCCATGTCTGTCTCAATTGCAGATTATGGGCTTTTTCTCCACACTGTTTTTAAACCCAGATATGCTAACTGTTGATACCACATCCTTTGGCAACAAGTTCTAGCTTAATTGGATAAATGATAAAGGGGATGGGACGACTTTCCTATGAGGAAAGGCTAAAGCGGCTAGGGCTCTTCAGCTTGGAGAAAAGACAGCCGAGGGGAGATATGATAGAGGTCTATAAAATAATGAGTGGAATGGCACGGGTAGACGTGAGTCCCTTATTTACGCTTTCCAAAAATACTAGGACTAGGGGGCACGCAATGAAGCTAGAAAGTAGTAAATTTAAAATGAATCACAGAAAATATTTCTTCACTCAACGGGTAATTAATCTCTGGATTTCGTTGCCAGAGAATGTAGTAAAAGCGGTTAACTTAGCGGGGCTTAAAAAAGGTTTGGATGGCTTCTTAAAAGAAAAGTCCATAGACCATTATTAAAATGGACTTGAGGAAAATCCACTACTTATTTTTAGAATAAGCAACGTAAAATGTATTGTACTGTTTTGGGATCTTGCCAGGTACTTGTGACCTAGATTGGCCACTGTTGGAAACAAGATGCTGGGCTTGCTGGACCTTTGGTCTGTCCCAGTATGGCTATACATTTGTACTTATTATTCAATGAAAGGAAATGGAACTTGATATATCACCTTTCTGTGTGTGTGTGTTTTTTTTTTTTTTGCAACTACATTCAAAGCAGTTTAGTATATGCAGGTCCTTATTTGTACCTGGGGCAATGGAGGGTTAAGGGATTTGCCCAGAGTCACAAGGAGCTGCAGTAGGAATCAGACTCAGTTCCCCAGGATCAAAGTCCACTGCACTAACCACTAGGCTACTCCTCCACTGGAGGTGATACTGTGATGTGATGTCATAATGCCTCATTCCACCAGTGCCTGAGCCACCTCATCAGTGATGTCACAATGGCTTGATTGCCTGATACTTGGCTCACTTCTGAGATATTGTGATGTCATAAGGGAAAGGGGGAAAGGGAAATGGGACTTGATATACCGCCTTTCTGAGGGTTTTGCAACTACATTCAAAGCGGTTTACATATATTCAGGTACTTATTTTGTACCTGGGGCAATGGAGGGTTAAGTGACTTGCCCAGAGTCACAAGGAGCTGCAGTAGGAATCAAGCTCAGTTCCCCAGGATCAAAGTCCACTGCACTAACCACTAGGTTACTCCTCCACTGGAGGTGATACTGTGATGTGATGTCATAATGCCTCATTCCACCAGTGCCTGAGCCAACCTCATCAGTGATGTCACAATGGCTTGATTGCCTGATACTTGGCTCACTTCTGAGATATTGTGATGTCATAAGGGAAAGGGGGAAAGGGAAATGGGACTTGATATACTGCCTTTCTGAGGTTTTTGCAACTACATTCAAAGTGGTTTACATATATTCAGGTACTTATTTTGTACCAGGGGCAATGGAGGGTTAAGTGACTTGCCCGGAGTCACAAGGAGCTGCAGTGGGAATTGAACTCAGTTCCCCAGGATCAAAGTCCACTGCACTAACCACTAGGCTACTCCCACAGCATAAAACACTTCAAGGAACATTCTCTGTTCACTGAGATTTACTCAGCCCCACTGGCTTCTTTTAGCTCAAGATAACCATAATATTGTAGCCAGCCTGCGTTAGGAAGAGTAAAGCAAGGGTGGGCATCCTGGTATAACATATGCTCTTTTCTAATATGTCTAATTTATCAGATTTTTCTGGTTTTGTTTTCTTTCAGCCAATGAAGACACCATATTAAAATGAGGATTTAGCCTTGTGATGGACCCTTTCGCTGCTTATCTATTTTCTGGTTTTTATGGAGCGTTTGACCAATAAATATTTGTTGTGAATAGTCATTGCGATCTTGACTTTTCTGTGAATTTAATAAGCTGTGGGTACAGAAAATAAATTGATTTTGGTGAAATCCAGGGTAATTTTCAGAGATATTTATTGAGAGCCATTGTACCTGGATAAATTACCCACCATCTTTGTGATTAAAAGTAATTTCCAGCCTTGTATGGAGACTTTCCTGAGGCTAGGGTTAGAGCAGGGGAATGTTCTGTAACAGGAGAAAAAGCTGCATTTCTGCAGGTGTGTTTCCCAGCACTGTTTTCAAAGGGAAAGGATGCCTGCAGAGGGAAAATACTACAGACTTTACAGCTTGGGGGAGGGGGGGGACTTTTAAAAACAATATAAAATGCCAAAAGTAACTTTTTTTGCATGTATATTTTTCATGGGAAATATGACCTACACTTCAAAATATTTTAGCCTTCAGTCACTGGCACTTTGACTATTTTGTTTCTTGTAATATTTTTAAAATAAGTAAAATAATTGAATTATTACAGCAAATGTGTATGCCTTAAGTTTGAAAAAAATAAACAGTAAGCCATCGTTTCTATAGAGTATTTCACAACAATATCATGTTTCCTGTTGCCTCTTGGAATGGAACGTAAGTTTCAGGCAGCAGGTGATCTTCAGCAGGAAGTAAGTGAAGCAGTGGTGAAGAGTGTTTTCAATAAAACAAAAACCGTCTTTGCATGCGGGAAGAGAAATGGAAATAACTCAGAGGTGAAACTTGAGTAATGCTGCTAGTCATCAGAGTTTCTATCAAGTCCAGTGTATTTCATAATCATTCAGAATTTACTACTACTACTTAACATTTCTAAAGCGCTACTAGGGTTACGCAGCGCTGTACAGTTTAATAGAGAAGGCCAGTCCCTGCTCAAGGAGGTTACAATCTAAAGGACAAGTGAACAGTCACTGATCTTGCAGCAATAACAATCAAGTCATTTAGAACAAGTGTCTACCAACTTTACACAAAAACTGCCTCATCCTGTCTACAATCTTGGCAGATTAGCTCAGGCACTTTCATGTTGGTTGGGGATTGACTGTGGACTGCAGACTTCAAGTCTTGCCACAGATTTTCTATTGGATTCCAGTCTGGGCTTTAAGTGGGTCACTTGAGGACATTCACTTTCTTGTTGCAAAGTCTGATTTTCAGCAGGACAGTTATCCTAAGCACAAAACAAAAGCAACAGTGAATCTTACGAGACTGGGAGACTGGGCGGCTAAATGGCAGATGACGTTTAATGTGAGCAAGTGCAAGGTGATGCATGTGGGAAAAAAGAACCCGAATTATAGCTACGTCATGCAAGGTTCCACGTTAGGAGTTGCAGACCAAGAAAGGGATCTGGGTGTCGTCGTCGATAACACACTGAAACCTTCTGCTCAGTGTGCTGCTGCAGCTAGGAAAGCGAATAGAATGTTGGGTATTATTAGGAAAGGTATGGAAAACAGGTGTGAGGATGTTATAATGCCGTTGTATCGCTCCATGGTGCGACCGCACCTTGAGTATTGTGTTCAATTCTGGTCGCCGCATCTCAAGAAAGATATAGTAGAATTGGAAAAGGTGCAGCGAAGGGCGACTAAAATGATAGCGGGGATGGGACGACTTCCCTATGAAGAAAGACTAAGGAGGCTAGGGCTATTCAGCTTGGAGAAGAGACGGCTGAGGGGAGACATGATAGAGGTATATAAAATAATGAGTGGAGTGGACCAGGTGGATGTGAAGCGTCTGTTCACGCTTTCCAAAAATACTAGGACTAGGGGGCATGCGATTAAACTACAGTGTAGTAAATTTAAAACAAATCGGAGAAAATATTTCTTCACCCAATGTGTAATTAAACTCTGGAATTCATTGCCGGAAAATGTGGTGAAGGCGGTCAGCTTAGCAGAGTTTAAAAAGGGGTTGGACGGTTTCCTAAAGGACAAGTCCATAAACCGCTACTAAACGGACTTGGAAAAATCCAAAATCCCAGGAATAACATATATAGAATGTTTGTACGTTTGGGAAGCTTGCCAGGTGTCCTTGGCCTGGATTGGCCGCTGTCGTGGACAAGATGCTGGGCTTGATGGACCCTTGGTCTTTTCCCAGTATGGCATTACGTATGTACTTATGTACTTCTTGTTGTCCCAGTAATATGGCAGTGTAATTTAAAAAAAAAAAGTTGTCTCACCTGGGGCTGTGGTGGTCTGGAGTACTGCCAGGCAGTCAGCTGCTGGAGTCTGGAAGAGGCGGTGGAGTCAGCCTGACCGCAAACCCGGACATGCTTACTGTGGTGTTATTACAGCACTCTGGGTCTGGCCAGGGTAAGGAAAGACACTGGACCAGCAGAGTGCTGGTCCAGGGAAGGTCTAGTGGCTGCAGCACTTGCCTATGCTGTGCACCTGGAATTGGGCTGGGTTTGGCACATGCATGAGTACAGGTCAAGAGAGGAGTCTCAGATGAGAGGTGAGCAGAGCAGGCTTGGCATGTCCTGGGACCTCAGCAAAGTATTAAGGCTCTGATAGAGGGTTGAGAGCAAGGAAAATGTTTCATTTGGGTCTTCAACCAGTCCGTGGTTATGTGGGCTTTTAAGTTTAGTACTCTCTCGTACCCAGAGCTAAACACCATTGCAGGGTTTTTCATGAGACAGCCACTCTTTTAAGTGGAATGAGTTGAGTTTTTGTCTGCATGGTGAGCTTGGCTTGATATGGGCATCCTGAGGATATGGCTGGCAAAATGTGAGGGAATGCTGACAGCATTGTGGCTACCGTGGGTTCAGGTGACTGTCTCGATGCAGAGCAGAGGTAAAAGCATTCTTTTTCAGTTGAAAAACGGCAGTTGGGTGGGTACTAACAGAGTGCAGATGTGAGAGAAGAGAATTTAAGCTCATTTAGTTAGAAGAGAAGAGGGAAAGACTGATACAAATATTACAGCAGCTGTTTTTCTAGGTGGCTATTCAGTTTAGAACTAGAGAGCCAATGCATGGCTAGAAGTTTTAAAGGAAATAGTTAAAAGTTTAGTAAAAATAATTTTTAATACTGTTAATTAAATTGAGCTGCCAAGCCGTAGTTTGTAAAAGCTGCTGCTAGTGACATCTGTCGGTTAAGTTCTCTTGGTCACTGAGGATATGCAGAGCAGAGCAGAGTAGCCCTGGCAAGTGGAAAGGATACAGATTCCTAAATAGGCTGTGAGCATTCAGTTTCAGAAATTTGATGGGAGTGTACTGAACTGTTGCCAGCTGTTTTAAAGGTTTGCACTTAAAAGACTATTTATTTATTTTATTTATTTACTAGCCGTTAAGCCCGTTAAAACGGGCGCATATTGGAATGTTTTTTTTCCCAAGGCCCCCCTCCCGTTGCAGCTGCAAGGCTCCCTGCCATCCTCCTTCCCTGCCAGCTCCAAGGCCCCCTCTGTCCCTCCCTCCCAGCTCCAAGGCTCCAGTCCTCCCCCCTTCCCAGCTGCAAGGCCCTCTGCCCGCCCTCCCTCCCAGTTCCAAGGCCCCCTTCCCTCCCTCCCAGTTCCAAGGCCCCCTGCTCTCCCTCACAACTGTAAGGGGCCCCATTCCCTCCCTCCCTCCCTCCCAGTTCCAAGGCCCCCTTCCCTCCCTCCCAGTTCCAAGGCCCCCTGCTCTCCCTCACAACTGTAAGGGGCCCCATTCCCTCCCTCCCTCCCTCCCAGTTCCAAGGCCCCTTGCCCCCCCCCCCCCGTGCCTTCTTCCCAGCCAGCTGGAAGGCCCCCTTCAGTCCAGCCCTCCCAGCTCCAAGGCCCCCCCCTCCTTCTGAGACCTCCCATGTCCCCTCCCCCCCCAAGGTAGCCGCTACCGCCCCCCCCACCCCGGAGTCGCCCCCCCCCCCCCTTCACCCGGCCCGGGCCCTCTCTTCGTTATTCAACTTACAGCAGCGCCAAAACAGCAGCAAGCAGCTCAGCTTCAGCTCCCGTCGGCCTTCCTTCACTGCCTGTGCCTCACCCTTGTGTGACGTCACGTCGGCGAGGGCGGGGCACAGGCAGTGAAGGAAGGCCGACGGGAGCTGAAGCTGAGCTGCTTGCTGCTGTTTCGGCGCTGCTGTAAGTTGAATAACGAAGAGAGGGCCCGGGCCGGGTGAAGGGGGGGTGGTGGCAACTCCGGGGGGGGGGGGCGGTAGCGGCTACCTTGGGGGGGGGGAGCGGTAGCGACGTCAGCGGTTCCCTCCCTCCCCTTCCGCGCAGTTTCCCTCTCTGTCCCGCCCCCCTCGCCCCGTCATCACGTCTTGACGCGGGGGCGGGACAGAGAGGGAAGTCTCTACTGCGCATTTGCAAGTGAGTACGGTCACTTGCCTTTTATATGTTTGATTGCATTTGTATCCCGCATTATCCCACCTCTTTTCAGGCTCAATGTGGCTTACAATACATCATGGATAGTGGAAATGAGAGGAGAATTGACGTTTGGTGTTACAGAGTAATTTTGGGTTACAAGGTAATGGAATACATGATAGTGATACAGCATAAGGCATTCTTAACATTAGTAGATATGTGTGGGGATTTCACATGTTTTGGTCTTTGTGGTATATCTTGTCGAAGAGATGGGTCTTCAGCTGTTTGCGGAAGTTGGTCAGTTCGTAGGTCGCTTTTAGGTTACGTGGCAATGCGTTCCAGAATTGCGTGCTCATATAGGAAAAGGTTGATGCGAGCATTAGTTTAAATTTTAGGCCTTTACAGTTGGGGAAATGAAGATTAAAGAATGTGCGAGATGATCTATTAGCATTCCTGGGTGGTAGGTCTATCAGGTCTGGGGCCTCGCCATGGATGATTTTATGTACTAGGGTACATACTTTGAATGTGATGCGTTCTTTGAATGGTAACCAGTGTAGCTTCTCTCGTAAGGGTTTTGCACTCTCGTATTTTGGTTTTCCAAATATGAGTCTGGCTGCTGTGTTCTGGGCTGTCTGGAGGTTTTTTTTAGTATTTGCTCTTTGCAGCCAGCGTAGAGTGAGTTGCAGTAGTCTAGGTGACTGAGCACCAATGATTGTACCAGGTTGCGGAAAACGGTCCTTGGGAAGAATGGTTTTACTCTTTTAAATTTCCACATTGAGTGGAACATCTTTTTGGTTGTGTTTTTCGCGTGATTCTCAAGTGTTAGGTGCCGGACAATGGTGACTCCAAGATTTTTCAGGGTTTCCAAAATTGGTAGATTTAGTTTTGGTGTATTTAAAGTAGTGTGATTCTAATGTTTAAAATAATAGAGAGGCTAATTCAGAGCTGCCACAACAGTAATGAAGGGTCAATAAATGAGTAAAATCACTTTGAGTGCTAGGAGAGTCAGTGGGCTTGGGCATAGTAAGCTGGCAACAGTTACTAAAAATGTTAGCTATCTTTTAGACATAAAGTTTATATGGGCAGCAAATAAATTGTCCATTAATTCATAAATAAAGGAGAGTGTGAAACAAAATCAAAGTTTGCTGCATTAACAGAAAAAGAAACTATTTGGGTGGTTTTTGCTAGGGCAAATGAATTATCCATTTGTTTTTGAAGATAGAATTCACAAAAGAGAGGAAAGTCTGAAAAACAGAAAAAACTACAAATAAGCAAACATATACATATTAGGGAAATAGCCTTGTTTTGATGTAAGCTCTGTCGAGCAGGGACTGTCTCTTCATGTTCAAGTGTACAGCGCTGCGTATGTCTAGTAGCGCTATAGAAATGATAAGTAGTAGTACAGAAGACAGCAAAAGAAGAGACATACCTGCAAAAGAAGACATCTATCACCTAATGTCCCGTAAAGAATACTTGAAGATAAAGTGTTATTTTCAGTCACTTAGCACTAGAGAAATACTTAAGTACAAATACTACTACTACTACTTATTTCTATAGTGCTACAAGGGGATGGGACGACTTTCCTACGAAGAGAGGCTGAGAAGGCTAGGGCTTTTCAGCTTGGAGAAGAGACGGCTGAGGGGAGATATGATAGAAGTGTATAAAATAATGAGTGGAATGGATCGGGTGGATGTGAAGCGACTGTTCACGCTATCCAAAAATACTAGGACTAGAGGGCATGAGTTGAAGCTACAGTGTGGTAAATTTAAAACGAATCGGAGAAAATTTTTCTTCACCCAACGTGTAATTAGACTCTGGAATTCGTTGCCGGAGAACGTGGTACGGGCGGTTAGCTTGACGGAGTTTAAAAAGGGGTTAGATAGATTCCTAAAGGACAAGTCCATAGACCGCTATTAAATGGACTTGGAAAAATTCCGCATTTTTAGGTATAACTTGTCTGGAATGTTTTTACGTTTGGGGAGCGTGCCAGGTGCCCTTGACCTGGATTGGCCACTGTCGGTGACAGGATGCTGGGCTAGATGGACCTTTGGTCTTTCCCAGTATGGCACTACTTATGTACTTATGTACTTATGTAAGGCATACACAACGTTGCACACCATACACAAAAAGACAGTCCCTGCTCAAAGAGCTTACAATCTAGATGAGCCATTAAATACATCAAACCATTGTGGATTTAAGGTGTAATTTTACCTGCAGGGGCAATCTTGAATGTAGAAGGGTTAGAGTAAACTAGTAAGATAGATTGTAGGGCCTAGGCTGGCTCCTGTCCGTATACTACAAACAGAGCCTGGTGCAACTCATAAACTCAAACAGTGTTTCAATGCAGCATGAACTTTGTCATCAGTAGTTGCCAAGATTTGCACTTCAACCAAAACCTATTCTGGGAAATTCCCTATAAAATAATAAAATTAAATAATTTCTTCAAAGGCACAATAAGTTGAGGACTGAGGAAACGTGAATCAGTATATCAACTTTTTCGATTTGAAATTAAAAAAAAATGTATATGAAAGGAGGAACCTCAGTGTAAAGTCTGAGTCAACTAAGACAGTATAACTTTGTAAATGTGCCATTTGACTCATCTGACCGTAATCATTTTAGGCTGGCTTAATCCACACTATCATTGAAGTCCGTCCGTTCCCCCCCCCCCCCCCCCCCCCCCCATTCATGGTAAAGTGACGTGCTCAAAATGAACAGTGAAAATAATCGAAGCTAGTTCATATAAATCTCTCAAGTCCACAGCTGGTTGCAAGTGTAGATAAAAAAGTTGTCCACACCATAAACCTACGAAAGCTTAATAACTTATCTTGATAACTGGAACACCCGCAAGGACACATTTTCAGGTGAGCAGGGTTCTACAGAGCTCCATTTCAAGGACAACTCTTCTTCAGGAACCCATCTGACATTTGAAACTGCTCCCTCTGGACAATGGCAAACAAAATGGCACTGCAACAAGAAAGATGTGACCATGGCTCACAAGACGCAGGCCCCTACCAAAAAGGAAAATGTCAGCTGCTGGTTAGGGAAATAAAAGCAAGGCATGGCCCCCACCAAGGGTGGAGAGTGGGGGGGTATGTGATTGGCTAAATGCAGGGCTGCCGAGAGACTAGGCCAGGTCTGGGGCTCCGCCACCACTGCCCCCCCCCCCCGAGGTTTTTGTCGCCACCCCCCCCCCACCTGCCCCCCTCCGTCCACCACCAAGCTGAGCCCCCCTGAATTCAAATCATAGCGCCTCACCTCGACCTTGCTTCGTGTGTAAGAAGCGCAGCAGCTGCAGGTCGCCTCCCTTTGGGCCTTCCCTCCCTGTGTCCCGCCCTCGCGCAAGTTACATCAGACTAGGGCGGGACACAGGGAGGCGATCTGCAGACTGCCGCTGCTGGACTTCTCTCACACGGAGCGAGGTCGAGGTGAGGCGTTACGATTTGAATTCAGGGGGCCTGGCCCGGTGGTGGGTGGAGAGGACTGTGGCGCCGGGCCCCCCTTGGAAGCCCGGGGAATTTTGTCCCCCCTGCCCCCCCTCTCAGCGGCCCTGGCTAAATGCTGTTTTTCACTGTAACGGAGGTGGAGGATTGTAAAAGGAAGTGGTGCCAGCTGAAGTGTGAGCTACAGTGCAAGGCTGGCACCAACCCTCCCAGCGCGGACACCAGCAACCTCACCCCCCTGAAGCAGATGGTACACAAAGAACACACCACACAGCTGTTCTGTCCCAATGCCATGGATGCCCTCTGCCAGGAGGGCATCCACAGCATTGGGAGGTAGGATACGTCAGCCCAGGCTGAGGAGTCTGGTACATTTGGGACATAACAGCTGTGTGGCGTGTTCTTTGTATCACCTCCCTTCCATAGACATGGATGGTGTGGGGGGCCTCAGCGATACCACTTCCATGTGTAGCCCAGGTTCTCTAGTAGGTGGGGTAAGAAGGCACACCATATTGAAAGGCCGATTATTGAGGGGCCATTACAGTGCTTTTTAGTGGTCAGGTCGGGGGCCGTTGGATGGAGGGCCCCAGTATCTGTCATGTTTTGGTGCCTTCTTTCCCTCACTCTACCTTCACCCATCACCAACCAGTGCATCTCTCTGCTGTCCTCACCTCTGTGTTCCTGTTACTGTAACCTTTGCATCCCTTCACAACCCTTCTTTCCATACCCACCTGCCTGTGTGGCTGTCTGCCCATATTGTTTTCTCAGGTACACTGTGCACCCCACGCCTTGGTTCCAGCAATACTGTATGCTGAGGTTGGCTTGGCTGACAATGAGAATCATTGCAAGCTGGGGTCTAGAGGTTCACCTGGAGGGCTGTGTTTGAGAAGGCTGCAAAAGAAGGGCAGGTGTTAGACAAAAACCCGCTGAGGGAAACTTGCAACAACAAGCAAAACAAAACAGAAAGTAACCATGAAAGTAATGCAGAAAACATTTCTTCACCCAACGCATATTTAAACTCTGGAATTTGTTGCCGGAGAATGTGGTGAAGGCGGTTAGCTTGGCAGAGTTTAAAAAGGGGTTAGACGGTTTCCTAAAGGACAAGTCCATAAATCACTACTAAATGGACTTGGGAAAAATCCACAATTCCAGGAATAACATGTATAGAATGTTTGTACGTTTGGGAAGCTCGCCAGTTGCCCTTGGCCTGGATTGGCCGCTGTCGTGGACTGGATGCTGGGCTCGATAGACCCTTGGTCTTTTCCCAGTGTGGCATTACTTATGTAATTTTGGTGAGATTCAATGCAGCAACCAACTATACAAACACTCAAATAATAATGATGATAATTAGTGACCTGGGAGCCCTTGGTGTCCCTTCCTCCATCCTCTAAACGAGAGGGAATAGGGTAAATGTCACAAAAACAGTCTAATCTGCTAGTAAGTGATCACTATAAATGCGACCATTAACCCAAAACAGGCAAACACAACTATGGAACGTATTGCCAAACGCTGTGAAAACAACGTATGACCTATTAAACTTCTGGAAATAACTAAAAACTAACTTGTTCAAAAAGACATACCCTAACGATCCAACTTAAATGCCTGAACCCTGCAACACAACGAAACTAAAGCTCGAACTGGACATAACTCTTCCTCCTTTCGATTCCCTAATGTGTCTGTCACACATGAACTTACTCTACCACAATACCACTCTGTATTTGTCATACCGGAACTGGCGATCGCCTTCACGGTACTATGTAAGCCACATTGAGCCTGCAAATAGGTGGGAAAATGTGGGATACAAATGCAACAAATAAATAAATTGTACATTCACACCATCACCAGTGCTCCCAAAGTGTGCAAAATATGGCCAAATAAGTGAAAACCTTAGACCTAACTCACTTGCCGTCATTGGAGTTCGAAAGATGTGGATGCTCCAGCTTAGAAGCAGTGTCTGTGAACATTTGTAGTAAATCAAATAGTCTATGTCTACTTATCTGCAAACAGATGTTATAGCTCTTAGTCCACATGCCCCATCTTTGTCGGAGCTCTACAAAGCTTCGTTTCGAAAATCCTTCCTCGGGAACTCCTCTTCGGCATTCTGTGTTATCGAACGGGAATTGCAGAAGAGGCGTTCCTGAGTAACTGACGGCAGTTTGGCGCAAGCATTTATCTCGGCCATGGAACTGCGCACCTGCTCATGCTTACAGTTAGGCACTAAAATGCGGACTTAATGCTAGTATTTCTCTAATGACTATTACGTGTGTAGTTGTGAATATCGAATGCACATTTAGAACACAGGCAACTCTTACATAATTATCCCCTAAATTAATGCTTATAGGGTGAGAAATGTGCCATGTCCTGAACATCCAGACTTACATTCAAGCATTAGAGATAAATGCAACTCTGAAAGCATAAAAAGTTTCTCAATTCTAACGTGTTAAAAAAACTTTAACATACATTAATCCAGTGGTCTCTAATGTTTCTCATACCTCACACTAACACTGCTTTTGTCTCACCTAAAATGTAAACTGCATTGAACCCTAGAAAGGGGATATTAGCAGTATAAATGAATTGATTTGAATTGAAGTTTTTTTTTTAAACCTTTCAGCTTAAGAGTTTCTCCCTTATATGATGTGAAGCCACGCCCATGCATCCCAAGATACACTGGGCAGGGCCGGGCACAGCTATTTTGCAGGCAGCACCAATGGAACAGGAGGGAGACCACCTTCCTCCTCTAGCCTAACGTAGGGGGGGTGGGGAAGGGCCGCTAGACCACCGTGGGTGGTGGTGGGGGATTAACCGCAGCCCACTGGGCCACCAGGGACATTCAGGAATGCTGGAGGGGGGTTAGGGGGGCTGGAGACTCAGCGGATCTCCATGCCCCCCGAACCTGTGTCAAGGGAACTGGAGATTTACTGGACCTCCAGCCCCTTGTCGCTGGGTGGGTGGGGGGAGTCATCGGTTGGGTCGAGGTTACTGTTGGCGGGGGGGGGGGGGGATGAAGCACTTGGGGGGGAATGGGGGCCTGCTAGCATGCAAATGCATGCTGGACAGGGCTCACTATTCCTCCCCAATGGTCTGCAAATTCTAACGCCAGATCCGAGCTGGCCTAGGGTTTGCCGCGGCCAGCGAGCCAATCTTTGTCGCTCTGGTCGCTGATCATTGGGGATGAATAGGTTTAGTATGCATTTGCATGCTACTTGCGCTAAGAGCCCTGTTTTGCATGCATTTGCATGCTAGTTGCGTTCAGAGCCCGTGAGCACGTTTCACGCGCTCGTGGGCTCTGATCATGGGGCGGTAGCAAGCGCAGGCGCTAGTATGGCGCTAACAGCCTCTGGCACCTGCGTTTGCTTCTGATCATCAGCCCATCAGTTATCTAAAATGAAATCCTTAAGGAACTGGGAGGGCAGAGAAGCATTCTCTGAGGGTCTAGAAAAAGCAAGATTTAAATAAGGGGAGGGGGGAAGTTGCATGCCAGCTTTAGAAATTTTTGTACATCTCCCAGTTCTCAAAGGTAGATCAGGCACACTGGTTCTCATTTGCACAGAGATATTTAGGGAAGGTAGAGATGCAGCGAGGGAGGGGGATTACTGTTGAAGAATCCCCTTCAGGTGAACAGCACCAGCTCCTAAGCAGCCTCCCATCTGAAAGTTGCAGGTCTGGCCCAAGGCCCGGCCACTACTGAAATGAACTGAAGCACATGCCTGTGTGGGAAGGTGCTCTAGTCACCCTGATGCACAGAGCTCACCGCCTCCCACACTTCCCCACTATCATTATGATATGGCAAACTGTACCCAGGAAGGGAGAAGCGCAGAGTAATGATTTGCCCGGTACAGAGGGGGGAAGGGGTGCAGAACCGAGGCAGGCCCTGTGCTTGTGGGCGTCCGTCGGTGGCTTCTCAGACTGCTTTTCAGTTTCAGTTTTACTTTGCTCTTCTTTTTGAATAACAACATTATGAGCTTGTGGGTGGTAAAATGTCTGTTCAGAATATGCATTTGCTGGGGTGGGGGTGGGGGTGGGGGGGGGAGTGCTGTGCTCCGGGTTCCAGTTCTCCTGGGCTGCCTGCAGCCTGGGTTAAAGGGGCTGCACAGGGGACAGTCTCTCTGCTGTTCCTCCACCATCTCCTCTAACATTGTGCTGGTAAAAGCACTAACGAGGTGATTCTGTAAACTGAGTGCTAGAATTTATGTGCTGAGCATAACAATAAAACAGAACAGTGGCATATTGAGGAGGAGTGGTCAGAGCATCCGTCTTGACATCCAGAGGTGGCCAGTTCAAATCCTGCTGCTGCTCATTGTGATCTTGGGCAAGTCACTTAACCCTCCATTGCCTCAGGTCAGTGGCGTACCAAGGTGGGGGCGGTCCGCCCCGGGTGCACGCTGCTGGGGGGGGGGGTGCCGCGCGCCTGTTGGTCAAGTCCGCTCGTTCCCTCCCTGCTGTTCCCTCTGCATGGAACAGGTTACTTCCTGTTCCGGGGCAGAGGGAGCAGCAGGCAGGGAACGAGCCGCGCGGAGTCGGCCAACAGGCGCGCGGCACCCCTCCCCCCTAGCAGGTAAAAATGCATCGAGGGGGTCACCCTGCACCCGGGGGGGCATCAGTGATCCGCCCCGGGTGTCAGCCAGCCTAGGATCGCCACTGCCTCAGGTACAAACTTAGATTGTGAGCCCTCCAGAGACATAGTAAATGACGGCAGATAAAGAAAGGCCAGTACGGTCCATCCAGTCTGCCCAACAAGATAAAGCGAAGATACTTACCTGTAGCAGGTATTCTCCGAGGACAGCAGGCTGATTGTTCTCACAATTGGGAAATACCCAGCGTACCTGAATGCAGTGGCATAGCTACGTGGGGCCACGGGGGCCTGGGCCCCTGTAGATTTGGCCATGGACCCCCCTCATGCCGCCAACCCTCCTCCGCCGCCGTCGTTGCCTACCTTTGTTGGTGGGGGACCCCAACCCCCGCTAGCCGAGGTCTTCTTCTTCCAGCGCAAGGCTTCGTTCTGTTTCTGTGAGTCTGACGTCCATGCATGCTCAGGGCTGCTGAAAGACTGGGCCGGTCCCAGGACAAGGCCGCACCCGGGGCCCCTGCCGCCCGTGCCTCCCTGCCCCTCCCTGCCCCTCCCCCTGAGGTCACCACCGCCGCCCCCCCCCCCCCTGAGGGGGCTGCAGCCACTGCTTCCCCCCTCCAACCCCCCGAGGTCCTCTTCTTCTGGCGCAAGGCTTCGTTCTGTTTCTGTGAGTCTGATGTCCTGCACGTTGTGGAGAAAAACTACACTGGCTCCCACTCAAAGAACGCATCACGTTCAAAATCTGCTCCCTAGTTCTCAAAATCATTCATGGAGATGCACCAGCCTACATGTCAGACCTGATTGACTTACCACCCAGGAATGCCAAAACATCATCCTGCACATTCTTTGATCTGCACTTCCCTAACTGCAAAGGTCTAAAATACAAATTAATGCACGCATCAAACTTCACCTACTTAAGCACTTAGCTATGGAACACACTGCCGTGCAACTTAAAAATGATCTACGAACTAACGAACTTCTGCAAACTACTACTACTTAACATTTCTAGAGCGCTACTAGGGTTACGCAGCGCTGTACAAATTAACGAATAAGGATGGTCCCTGCTCAGAAGAGCTTACAATCTAAAGGACGAAATGTCAAGTTGGGGTAGATGAGATTTCCTGAGAAGAGATGTAGTGATTAGGTGCCGAAGGCGACATTGAAGAGGTGGGCTTTGAGCAATGATTTGAAGATGGGTAGGGAGGGGGCCCGGTGTATGGGCTCAGGGAGTTTGTTCCAAGCATGGGAGAGGCGAGGCAGAAAGGGCGAAGCCTAGAGTTGGCGGTGGTGGAGAAGGGTACTGAAAGGAGGGATTTGTCTTGAGAGCGGAGGTTACGGGTAGGGACGTAAGGGGAGATGAGGGTAGAGAGGTAAGGAGGGGCTGCAGATCGAGTGCATTTGTAGGTGAGTAGGAGAAGCTTGAACTGTATTCGGTATCTGATCGGAAGCCAGTGAAGTGACTTGAGGAGAGGGGTGATATGAGTATATCGGTTAAGGCGGAAGATAAGACGTGCGGCAGAGTTCTGAATAGACTGAAGGGGGGATAGATGGCTAAGTGGGAGGCCGGTGAGGAGTAGGTTGCAGTAGTCAAGGCGAGAGGTAATGAGAGAGTGGATGAGAGTTCGGGTGGTGTGCTCGGAGAGGAAGGGGCGAATTTTGCTAATGTTATAGAGGAAGAAGCGACAGGTCTTGGCTATCTGCTGGATATGCGCAGAGAAGGAGAGGGAGGAGTCGAAGATGACACCGAGGTTGCGGGCAGATGAGACGGGGACGATGAGGGTGTTATCAACTGAGATAGAGAGTGAAGGGAGAGGAGAAGTGGGTTTGGGTGGGAAAACAATAAGTTCAGTCTTGGCCATGTTCAGTTTCAGGTGGCGGTTGGACATCCAGGCAGCAATGTCGGATAAGCAGGCCGATACCTTGGCCTGGGTTTCCGCAGTGATTTCTGGTGTGGAGAGCTAAAGCTGGGTGTCGTCAGCATAAAGATGATAGTGGAAACCATGAGAAGAGATCAGGGAGCCTAAGGAAGAGGTATAGATTGAAAAACGAAGGGGCCCAAGGACAGATCCCTGAGGAACTCCAACAGAGAGCGGGATAGGGGAGGAGGATGAACCATGAGAGTGTACTCTGAAGGTACGATGGGAGAGATAAGAGGAGAACCAGGAGAGGACAGAGCCCTGGAACCCAAAGGAGGACAGTGTGTCAAGAAGTAGGTTGTGATTGACAGTGTCAAAAGCGGCGGATAGGTCGAGGAGGATGAGGATGGAGTAGTGACCTTTGGATTTGGCGAGGAACAGGTCATTGCAGACCTTAGATAGTGCTGTTTCTGTCGAGTGTAGGGGGCGAAAGCCGGATTGAAGCGGATCGAGGATGGCATGAGTGGAGAGAAAATCAATGCAGCGGCTGTGGATGGCGCGTTCAAGTATCTTGGAGAGGAAGGGTAGGAGGGAAATGGGGCGGTAGTTGGAGGGACAGGTAGGGTCAAGTGATGGTTTTTTGAGGAGTGGTGTGACCACAGCATGCTTGAAGGTGTCCGGGACAGTTGCAGTGGAGAGAGAGAGGTTGAGGATATGACAGATGGTGGGGGTGATAGTAGGAGTGATGGTGATAAGTAGGTTGGTGGGGATGGGGTCTGAGGAACAGGTGGTGGATTTCGAGATGGAGAGGAGATGGGCGGTTTCCTCTTCGGTGATAGCAGGAAAAGAGGAGAAGGAGGCCTGGGTAGGTTGGTTGAGAGAGTGGGTTATAGGATGAAGAGGAGGAAAAGGTTTGGTGGTGAATTCGAGGTTGATCTTCTGGATCTTGTCACGGAAGTAGTCGGCCAGAGATTGAGGAGAGAGTGAGGGGGGGAGCGGAGGGCACTTTGAGGAGGGAGTTGAGGGTGGTGAAGAGACGACATGGGTTAGAGCTGAGGGAATTAGTCAGTTGGGTGTAATAGTCCTGTTTAGCGAGGAATAGGGAGGATTGGAAGGAGGATAGCATGAATTTGAAGTGAATGAAGTCAGTATGGGCGTGAGATTTCCTCCAGAGGTGTTCAGCCGAGCGGGCGCAGGAGCGAAGGTAACGGGTGCAAGGGGTCAGCCAGGGCTGGGGATTGGTACGCCTTGTGGGACGGGAGATGGACGGTGCAAGGGTGTCTAGGGCAGAGGAGACTACTGAAGACCCATCTCTTTAACAAGGCATACCACAAAGATCAACCAATGTGAATATACACAACTCCCCCACATATAGTTAGAAATGTCTTATAATATCTGCTTGTCATACTACTATCAAGTCTTATCATCATCATGTTGCCAAAAATTTTCTGTAACACTAAATGTCTATTTTCTATTATATTTCCACTACTCATGATGTATTGTAAGCCACATTGAGCCTGCAAAGAGGTGGGAAAATGTGGGATACAAATGCAATCCTATATAATAATTCTCACCTCCAACAGGATGTGCTTGGGACCGTGCCTGCCGGAAGTGGTCTGCTAGGCAGGCACACACTGACCTCAGTGACAGACAATTTGGCAAAGCAAAACAATCTGAGTGCTGGCCATTAGGACACAGGGATAGGAGAGTTTTAAAAGACTGAAGGAAACGAAAGTGTTAAATGGGGGGAGGGGGGGAGTTCTGAACGACTGAAAGACATGAACATTTGGGAAAGGAAAACAATCTGAATGCTGGCCATTAGGACACAGGGTAGATAGGAGAGTTTTAAAAGACTGAAGGAAATGAAAGTGTTAAACTGGAGAAGGGGTGGGGGGGAGTTGTGAATGACAAAGACATGCAAATTTGGGACAGGAAAACAATCTCAATGCTGGCCATTAGCACACAGGGTACATAGGCCAGTTTTAAAAGACTGTAGGAACCAAAAGTGTTCGGGGGGGGGGGGGGGGGGGGGGGGGGGGGGGGGGGGGGGGAGAGTTCTCAATGAATGAAAGAAATGAAATTTACGAGCGGAACACAATCTGAAGGCCGGGCATTTGTACACAGGGTAGATAGGACACCTTTTTAAAAAAATGAAGGACGTGAAAGTATTACATCTTGGGGGAGGGGTGAGAAGGAAAGCGGTGGGGTATCTGGATACTGGACGTTAAGGCCACGGGGGTACATAGACTTTTGAAAGCCTTAAGGAACCCAAAGTGTGGGAAGGAGGAGGAAAAGGAGGGGAGGGAACGGGGTGAGGGGCATTAGGAACAGGGGAGGGGGCCCTGTCACACACTCTCATTCTCACACAGACAGTCTCACTCTGTCACACACCCGCACATTCACTCTGGCTCTCTCTCTCAAACATACACACTCCCAGGAAAACCTTGCTAGCGCCCGTTTCATTCGTTCCAGAAATGGGCCTTTTTTTACTAGTAAATAAATAAAACATTCAATAAAAATAATAAATCTTTTTACTCTAAATACTGTGTTCACAACATTCTTTTGATTTTTTAAAAATGTTTCATTCTATAACAACACCATTTTTTCTCTTTGTAAAGGAGGGGAAAAAAAGCCTCAGCAGCAGTCAAAAGTAGTTGCCAACAGGTGGGTAATATTAACCCACTTCTGCTTCCAAAGCCCAGGCACCCAATGACCAGGACCAATCGTCGGCTAAAAATCTCCAAAATAATCAGTTAGAAAGCAATTCTTCTATTTTACCTGCAATTCCTTGTCAACAAGTTGAAAATATATCATCAGCCGCACAAAACCAATAACAATCTTTCCTGTGCCACAATTGATGTCAAAGAATGAACTTGTTCAGTGTTCAGTCATTTAATTATCAACCACACAGCGTGCGTTAGAAAAGTGCTTAACTTAAGCTTCAATTCCTTGCAGTTCCAAAGTTATTCACTGGATTTTCAGCTTCTCACAACCGTGCTGAATTTTCAACTCCTCATGATCCCAACGGGGACCCCTTTCACCAGACTGAGCTTCTTCAGGGGATACTTCTCGACTGTCATGCAGCACTGAATCGTTCACTTTCTACATGTTGACCATATCTCAAAAAAGATACAGCGGAATAAGAAAAGGTTCAAAGAACATCGACCAAAATGATAAAGGGGATGGAACTCCTCTCATATGAGGAAAGGTTAAAGAGTTTAGGGCTCTTCAGCTTGGAAAAGAGAGAGCTGAGGGGAGATATGATTGAGCTCTATGTTTCGGCGATGTGCGGCGCCTGCCTCAGGGGTCCAGGTTTCGCTTCTGCTGTTTATAAGTTGTGTAAGTCCACATGCATGGGATAAGCATAAAGGAATCCTTTGCTGAAGGAATGGATCCTCAGGAGCTTAGTCAAGATCGGGAGGCGGGGCTGGTGGTTGGGAGGCGGGGATAGTGCTGGGCAGACTTATACGGTCTGTGCCCTGAAGAGGACAGGTACAAATCAAAGTAGGGTATACACAAAAAGCAGCAAATATGAGTTATCTTGTTGGGCACACTGGATGGACCGTGCAGGTCTTTTTCTGCCGTCATCTACTATGTTACTATGTTACTATGTCTACAAAATCTGGAGTGCTATAGAACGGGTTAAACTGAATTTGATTTTTCACTCTTTCAAGAAGTACAAAGAGTAGGGGACACTCAATGAAACTGCGTGGAAATAATAGAAATACTCTTTGCTGGAAGATGTAGTAACAGCAGTTAGTGTATCTGGGTTTAAAAAAAGGTTTAGAAAAGTTTCTGGAGGAAAAGTCCATAGTCTGCTATTGAGATAGACATGGGATTGATAGTATGGAATGTTGCTACTTGTGACCTGGATTGGCCACTTTTGAAAGCAGGAAACTGGGCTAGATGGACTAATGGTCTGACCCAGCAGTGGCGTACCAAGGGGGGGGGGGGAGTGGAGACGGTCCGCCCCAGGTGCACGCCACTGGGGGGAGTGCCGCGCGCCTGTTGGTCAAGTCTGCTCATTCCCTCCCTGCTGCTCCCTCTGCGCGGAACAGGTTACTTCCTGTTCCGGGGCAGAGGGAGCAGCAGGGAGGGAACGAGCGGAGTCAGCCAACAGGCGCGCAGCACCCCCCCCCCCTCCCCAGCAGGTAAAAATGCACCTGGGGGGAGGGGGTAATTTTGCCGGGGGGGGGGGGTGCTGCACCCTGTGGGGGGGGGGGGGGGGGGCGCATCGGCGATCCGCCCCGGGTGTCAGGCAGCCTAGGAACGCCACTGTGACCCAGTATTGCTACTCTTATGTTCTTAGCCCAGGTTCTCCATATTCCTTGGTCCCAGGAGTGGGTGTAGCAGGTTCCCTGTTCCCACTGCCCCAGTCACAGCACAGAGCTTAAGCGACTGCTGTCACTGTAAATGCTCCTAGGTCTTACCTTGAAGATTGTCCTGATTAGGGCAGTCAGGTATCACTGTCTTCTGTACTTGCTTGGGCGTAGATGTCTAGGGTCTTTGAACTGGATATGTCATCCACTCACATGCCAATGCCGGCACTCCTTTCGCATGCTCAGTTCATGCGCCAACTGAGCGCTCATGAGGGATGCCGGTGTCGGTGGCTTGAAAGCACGCCACCAGCTTCCTCACGCCATGAGAAGTTAGGGTTGTGGAGCTCTTTGGCTGGTGGGGCTTGGGCATTGAGATTACTGCAGTCTGGGGGGCTCTGAGCCCAAAGAGCGGGGCCCAGCCTCCCATGGTCTTCCTGTGGCTACACCACTGGTTTTACAATTCCCACAATTCTCCTCTGTTCCCCAAGCTGAGTGCCTGGCCAAGTTCCCGGTCTTTGCGTCCTGCCTGTTCCAGCTTCTGGGTTTTCCAGGACCCTGCCAGCCTGCTTGCTCAAGTAAGGACAGTTTTCTCCCCTTTTGGCTTCTTTATTGGGAAATAGGGGAGACTGTGATGCTTTTCTTGCCTGCTAGCCTTTTCCTTCCTTGTCTCCTTAGACTAATGGCAGCTCTACCAGTAGGCCAACTGAGGCAGGGACCTCAGGTGACACTCTTCATGGAGTAGCATCTGGCCACTGCTACCAGCTGGCCAGCCTAACTGCTTGCATCTCTTCTTCCTCTCGGGCCAGCATCGCTCTTTTCCACCCCCCATGGTGAACTGCTATGGATTTACAGCCTGCCTCACTGACACAGACCACCCAATAATTACTGTGGATTCTTTTGGATTCGTATCAAGTAAATAAGACCTTTATTAGGAGCTAAATTCTACAATGATTAAGGTATATACAATGGTTAGCACATATACAATGATTAGCTCTATACACGCAATGATTAGCTAAACAATCATTACATCACTGGTCTCTACATCTAAGCAATGCTAAGAGTTCTTAGACCAGGAAAGGAAGCAATAATACACTATACATACAATCATCACTGGTCCTTACATCCAAGCTCTTATCATCAGCCTTGGGGGGGCCCGGTTCCTAGCGAGAGCCAGGAGCTTCTTGGACCAGGAACAGATCCTCTGCGCATTACGTCTACTCACAGATAAGCCCCCACTCTGCTGTGACAAGCCCTCCCTTTTTATTAGGCTCTGAGCTCATGTTCAGAGCTAAGGAAAATTACAGAATGCTTCTCTGTTTAGGTAAAAGGAATCCTGTGCAGAAGGAAGGGATCCTCAGGAGCTTAGCCTAGAATGGGTGGCAGAGCTGGTGGTTGGGAGGCAGGGATAGTGCTTGGCAGACTTATACAGTCTGTGCCAGAGCTGGTGGTTGGGAGGCGGGGTTGGTGGTTGGGAGGCGGAGATAGTGCTGGGCAGACTTATACGGTCTGTGAACTGAAGAGGACAGTACAAATAAAAAAGTAGCACATATGAATTTATCTTCTTGGGCAGACTGGATGGACCGTGCAGGTCTTTTTCTGCCGTCATCTACTATGTTACTATGTAAGCCATACTGTGGGAACGTGGTCACATGATTTCCAACTCCAGGTGGCCAGGCTGGACCTGGAAACAAGAACCATCCTCCCCTTTGCATACCAAATTAGTTAGAGCTGTGTCTTATCTTCTGCATTCCAACTGATTTTTGTATTCACAAGAAAAGTTACTTTCGGTCAAAGACAGAGTTGAAAAACAATCTTTAAAATTCACTTCCATTACACATGGTCTGGCTTTTCCCCTCTTCTTCCCCTTCCCCGAGCCTACCTTCTTTTTTGTTTTCCAAAAGATGGTAGCAGCAGCAGCGATTCCCATATGCTGCCGTTCCACTGGCATCTGCTTGTCTGTACTGCGGCCCACTTCTCCCATGTAACTTCCTGTTTCCTCAGAGGCATGCCACAATAGAGGTAAGAAGCCGGTGCCGGCAGCAGGGCAGCACATGGGAATCGCTGCCGACGACAACTTTTGCAAAACAAGAAAAGACGGTGGACTCAGGGAAGGGGGTTGAGGAAAGAAGGGGGGAGATGCCAGACTTGTGGCCGGGGGAGGGGGGGAGTGAGTTGGGGGAGAAAGAGAGTGTGGAGAGATGGTAGACTCGTTGGGTGGCACCATCTCATCCCTCACCTCAGGCAACAGATTGCCTTGGGCTGCTTCTGTCTCAGACTGGGACTGTATGTGCTTATATTATATACAGGGCTTTTTTTTGAGGGGGTACTTGGGGTACTGAGTACTGGCACCTTTTCCATTGTCTGCTAAAATTGACCCATGGAATCCAAGTTTTAATGAAAGAGCTCAGGCTCTACACACCAATTCTGCCTTGTCATAGATTCTGTGACTGGTTGCAGGGGGCCTGGCTATTGTGGGGTGGGTCCCTCAATGATCACCCCCACCCCTGAAGGGTGGACTAACATTTGAGTACCGGCACCTTTTTCGCTACCCAAAATGCACCACTGAACGTACAGCTCGTACTTAAGTGTTAGTCTATAACTTATGTGCATAATCAGCACCTAACTTCAGGTGACCCCACGGAGGCAAGATGGCGTCTGAGAGGGAGCTTTGAAAAGACGCTCCAGATCTATTACCTATTTTCCTCTTAAACTCCTGCTCGGCAATGCCCAAGAGGAGGGACAGGCAAAGAGTTGGTCCCGCGGCTCCAGCTTTGCCGTTGGTTTCAACTTTGGAGCGTTATTTCACTCCGGGAGCAATGTCGGGAGCCTCTACTCCGCTGACGGAGAGAGTGGAGGAAGGAGAGCCGCCTCACCATCTGGAAAGTGAAACAACATTGAGCCCCGAGCAACGGTTTGCCCCGCCTATGCCGGCAGATACGCCAGGAAGGGACCGAGAAACCCCTAGTACCCAGGAGGTGAAAGGGAAACTCGGCGCGGGACCCACCCTGGTTGAAATTCTGCCGAAAGTAACAACACACGAGGTGTTGGGACTGAATGACGGGAAGGACTTGACTTGAGACCATTCTTCAGAGGGAGCAGGGCTGTTGGAGCACCCTACCCAGATGGAAGTATCAAGTAAGTTTTTACTTGCTGAGAAACCAGAAAATATAACGTTAGACGCCATTTGGGAGGCACTAAAGAAACTGGAAGCGTTGTTTGTACAAAAGCTTACCCCTTTATCAGATCAATCTCAGCTGTTGTTGAATAAAATACCAGTCCTAGAAGGACGAATACAAACTGTGGACAATTTAGTAGAAAATAATTTGCAAGAAATACGAAACTTACAGCAAGTGCAAACCAATCTAATTAAAGAGAATCAATATCTACAGAACAAAGTTGAAACCTTAGAGAATGCACAGAGAGCTAATACTCTTCGACTGATAAATTTTCCTAAGCAACCAATGATAGCTCCATTAATAACTTTTAAAAAATACTTAGGTGAAGTTTTGGGCATACCGGAAAAGGCATACCCACCCATTTCAAAAATTTATTTTCTACCACCTTATAAGAGAAAAGAGAATCAACAAACATCACAACAAGGAAATGAAATCCCATTTGATACCTTGGATTTAAATTTGACTCAAACCTTGGAAGATGATAACTTGGGATTAATACCAATGACTTTAATTGTCTCTTTTGTACTACAGCCGGATAGGGACTGGATATTAAACCAATTTTTCCGTCACAGAGAACAGCTTTTTATGAACTATAAAATAAGAATGTTTCCGGATGTCTCTAGGGCTACCCAAAAACGGCGTAAAGAATTCCTTAAACTTCGCCCAAAAATTCAACAGTTGGGCGCTATCTGGTGGTTGAATTTTCCATGTAAATGTGTAGTTAAGTTGCATTCGGTCAAATATATATTTTTTGACCCTATGCAATTTGGCTCCTTTTTGGATGCAAAAATAGCCTTACTGCCCTCTGATCAGTTAAGACAAATTACATCAACTCCGTGAATTATTAGGACTCCTGGAACGCCCTCTCATTCTCTAGTTCCTTATGCAAAGAATTTGTAGGTTATTCTTTTGCTATTTCCTGAAAATATTAGTATGCCTCTTGTTTTGTGGACTATAGATGAATAATTAATATGTTTAAAAATCTCAGCTTCTATTGTAATATAATTTTCTTGTAACTTATTTTGTCCTTTGACCCTTTGCTATTTCAGAGCAGAGCAGAGCAGGTGGGGGGAAGAGGGGTTGGTGGTTGGGAGGCGAGGATAGGGGAGGGCAGACTTTTATACGGTCTGTGCCAGAGCTGGTGATGGAAGGCGGGACAGGTGGTTGGGAGGCAGCAAAAACTGCTGGGCAGACTTATACGGTCTGTGCCTTGAGAAAGGCAGGTACAAATCAAGGTAAGGTATACACATGAGTTTATCTTGGGCAGACTGGATGGACCGTGCAGGTCTTTTTCTGCCGTCATCTACTATGTTACTATGTTACTATGTAAGAAGGGAATTTGCTATTATTTTATTTTTCCTTTGTTAAATCATCTTTGCCAAACAAGATACGTTCTTGTAATTAATGTAAAATTCTGATAAATAAATAAAAAAAACTTCAGGTGACCTGTTATAGAATGAGGGGGTCTTTGTATGAATGTGGTCCGGATTAGGGGTGGGGTGGAAGCAGCCCTAAAAATGATTCATTTAGTAGCGCTATTCACCTGGTTAATTTATCAGTTTAACTTGGACAGCTAGATAGCGAGGCCTAAACTAGATGGCTAGAGTGGCCTGGCCATTGGCCAATACGTGTATTCAGGGTCACCGTTTAATGCAAGCTGGTGACTCTACCCGCTGAAGACTGGCATTTGCACGTTTCCTCCTGTGAGTTTGCTACACATATCAATGGAGAGATATTTTATGAAACCTCTGTAAGATCTTGATAGCAAAATCACACATTCTTCTAGCTTGAAATACTGAGAGCTTCCCACGCAAACAGAAACCAGCTACGCCTGCATGAGGGGATCATTTCTACCACCTACTGCTACTACTTTAAAGAGAATACAGTTCTTTACAATAATTACCAGCAGATTTCCTGAAAATTGTGGGACCCCCTGGAGGGTGATTCATTGTTTTGATGTCTGACGTGGAGAAGTGAATACTGAGAGGGTGGCAGACTCTCTCGATCGGGTTATCTCGTCTCACCAAAATTCAACCACATTCTGTGTTCCAGAAATGACATGCAGGGATTTTCTGTTTTCTGCCTTGCCCTAGTTTTTCTCCCTCCATTCTCAATCACCTATTTCTTCCCCTGTAGGCCCTATACAGCGTCTATCGACTGCAAAAAATTGTATGTGTCTTACATGCATTGATTTCTGAAAGGAACCTAGAAAATGAACAAAAGAACATAACTGTAGCCATATTGGGTCAGACCAATGGTCCATCTAGCCCAGTATCCTGTTTTCCAAACAGTGGCCAAGCCAGGTGACAAGTACCTGGCAGAAACCCAAATGGTGGCAACATTCCAGAACCTCAAAGAGTAACAAGATTCCGGAATCACAACGAATAGCAAGATTCCATGAAGAATCTCAGAGTAGCAAGATTCTGGAACATTCCATGCTACAAATCCCAGGGCAAGCAGTTGCTTCCCATGTCTGCCTCAATAGCAGACTATGGACTTTTCCTCCAGGAATTTGTCCAAACTTTTTTTAAACCCAGATACGCTAACTGCTGTTACCACCTCCATCGGCAAAGAGTTCCAGAGCTTAACTATTCATTGAGTGAAAAAAATATTTCCTCTTATTTGTTTTTAAGGTATTTCCATGTAACTTCCTTGAGTGTCCCTTAGTCTTTGTGCTTTTGGAACAAGTAAAAAATCGATATCAACTAAGTGTATTCTACACAATGGAAAACAAAAGTGAGGACATAGGAGTGGAAAACAAAAGTGAGGATGTTATAATGCCTTTATATTGGTCCATGGTGTGACTACACCTCACATATTGTGTTAAATTCTGGTCGCCGCATCTCAAAAAAGATATAGTGGAATTACAAAAGGTACAGAAAAGGGCGACGAAAATGATAAAGGGGATGGGACTACTTCCCTATGAGGAAAGGCTGAAGCATCTAGGGCTCTTCAGCTTGGAGAAAAGATGATTGAGGGGAGATATGATAGAGGTCTATAAAATAATGAGTGGAGTGGAATGGGTAGATGTGAATCGTTTGTTTACTCTTTCCAAAAATACTAGGATTAGGGGGCCCGCAATGAAGCTACAAAGCGGTAAATTTAAATTGAATCAGAGAAAATATTTCTTCACTCAACGTGTAATTAAACTCTGGAATTCGTTGTCAGAGAATGTGGTAAAGGGGGTTAGCTTAGCGGGGTTTAAAAAGAGGTCTGGATGGCTTCCTAAAGGAAATGTTCATAGTCCATTATTAAATTGGACTTGGGGAAAATATTTCTGGGATAAGCAGCATAAAATGTATTGTACCTTTTTGGGATCTTTGCAGGTACTTGTAACCTGGATTGGCCACCGTTGGAAACAGGATACTGGGCTTGATGGACCTTCGGTCTGTCCCAGTATGGCAACACTTATGTACTTTAACTGTTACCCCAGCAAACCCCAAACTCATCCCTAGAGATAATGCCTGAAATGTAACTGGTCATGAATAACTGGTCATGAGGGCAGGAAATTCAAAAGCTGCAATTTGTCCAGTTAACTCTCAAAGTTAGAAAAATGAGAGAAAACGCTGCTACAGCCAGAAAGCTGTGGAGATGCTTTCTCCATATGAGGTAGCCCTGGTGAACAGGGAACTATTTTTTTTTTCCAGCTGTAGAAGCCAGGGAGATGCAGAACTGATATGGCTAGCTTTGGGCACTGATGTGTATCCTGGTGAGCTCCTAAGGGGGCTGCCCCTTAGTCAGCCCCTTAGGAGGCTCTTGGAAAGGTCTGCTTGCTCCTGATTGTGCTATACAGTTTAGGAGAGAAAGTGGTATTTTTAGATCTGTGATGCGGCCTTGTTATCCTCTCTAGTGAGAGTAAGGGAGTGGGTGGGCAACATTAGGGGCTTTTTGCTCTTGTGTTTCTTACATTGGGCTGTACTGATATTTTTATTGTATTTTGCTTTGGGTCTCCTTATAGGAAAGAAACTGGTATAACAGAGATCCGTAGATTCTGAGATTCTGTTAGAGCGAGCTGGGAATGGTTACTCATCTTGTAGCGAAGTTCTGATAGCAGAACATTTCCATTCATAACGGGCTTCAGACCTTGTTACAGCACTGAAATGGTCTTAAGTACCTTAGGGGTTCTTTCACTAAAGCACGCTAGCATTTTTAGCATGTGCTAAACATTAGCGACGTCCATATAATCCTAATGTTTAATGCACCCAAAATAGCGCGTATCAAAAAGGCTAGCGTGCCTTAGTAAAAGAGACCCTTAGTATCAAACTTTAAGAAAGAAATTATTTATTATTACTATTTATTGCATTTGTATCCCACATTTTCCCACCTATTTGTAGGCTCAAAGTGGCTTACAGAGTGTGGTTATGACATAATCATTTCGTGTTAACAGGTACATTTCTTATAGTTTGAATGTTGGTAAGAGAAGAGTGGAGTGGAGGAGTGGCCTAGTGGTTAGGGTGGTGGACTTTGGTCCTGAGGAACTGAGTGTAAATTCCCACTTCAGGCACAGGCAGCTCCTTGTGACTCTGGGCAAGTCACTTAACCCTCCATTGCCCCATGTAAGCCGCATTGAGCCTACCATGAGTGGGAAAGCGCAGGGTACAAATGTAACAAAAATAAAATAGATACTATTGGAGATTCTACATGGAATGTTGCTACTATTGGAGATTCTACATGGAATGTTGCTATTCCACTGGCTGCGCAGGCTTCTGTTTCTGTGAGTCTGATGTCCTGCACGTACTAGCAGGACGTCAGACTCACAGAAGCAGAAGCCTGCGCGGCCACATTGGTGATCTGCAAGGGCCGACTTCTACATGGAATGTTGCTAGTGGAATAGCAACATTCCATGTAGAATCTCAAATAGTAGCAACAGTGGAGGAGTGGCCTAGTGGTTAGGGTGGTGGACTTTGGTCCTGAGGAACTGAGTTTGATTCCCACTTCAGGCACAGGCAGCTCCTTGTGACTCTGGGCAAGTCACTTAACCCTCCATTGCCCCATGTAAGCCGCATTGAGCCTGCCATGAGTGGGAAAGCGCAGGGTACAAATGTAACAAAAATAAAATAGATACTATTGGAGAGTCTACATGGAATGTTGCTACTATTGGAGATTCTACATGGAATGTTGCTATTCCACTAGCAACATTCCATGTAGAAGGCTGCGCAGGCCAAGCAGAAGCCTGCGCGGCCACATTGGTGATCTGCAAGGGCCGACTTCTACATGGAATGTTGCTAGTGGAATAGCAACATTCCATGTAGAATCTCAAACAGTAGCAACAGTGGAGGAGTGGCCTAGTGGTTAGGGTGGTGGACTTTGGTCCTGAGGAACTGAGTTCAATTCCCACTTCAGGCACAGGCAGCTCCTTGTGACTCTGGGCAAGTCACTTAACCCTCCATTGCCCCATGTAAGCCGCATTGAGCCTGCCATGAGTGGGAAAGCGCAGGGTACAAATGGAACAAAAATAAAATAGATACTATTGGAGATTCTACATGGAATGTTGCTACTATTGGAGATTCTAGATGGAATGTTGTTACTATTGAGATTCTGTTGCTACTATTGGAGATTGTACATGGAATGTTGCTACTATTGGAGATTCTACATGGAATTTTGCTATTCCACTAGCAACATTCCATGTAGAAGCCTGCGCGGCCACATTGGTGATCTGCAAGGGCCAACTTCTACATAGAATGTTGCTAGTGGAATAGCAACATTCCATGTAGAATCTCAAATAGTAGCAACAGTGGAGGAGTGGCCTAGTGGTTAGGGTGGTGGACTTTGGTCCTGGGGAACTGAGGAACTGAGGAACTGAGTTGGATTCCCACTTCAGGCACAGGCAGCTCCTTCTGACTCTGGGCAAGTCACTTAACCCTCCATTGCCCCATGTAAGCTGCATTGAGCCTGCCATGAGTGGGAAAGTGCAGGGTACAAATGGAACAAAAATAAAATAGATACTATTGGAGATTCTACATGGAATGTTGCTATTCCACTAGCAACATTCCATGTAGAAGGCTGCGCAGGCTTCTGTTCCTGTGAGTCTGACGTCCTGCACGTAGGAATGTTGCTAGTGGAATAGCAACATTCCATGTAGAATCTCAAATAGTAGCAACAGTGGAGGAGTGGCCTAGTGGTTAGGGTGGTGGACTTTGATCCTGGGGAACTGAGTTTGATTCCCACTTCAGGCACAGGCAGCTCCTTGTGACTCTGGACAAGTCACTTAACCCTCCATTGCCCCATGTAAGCCGCATTGAGCCTGCCATGAGTGGGAAAGCGCAGGGTACAAATGTAACAAAAAGAAAATAGATACTATTGGAGATTCTACATGGAATGTTGCTACTATTTGAGGTTCTAAATGGAATGTTGCTACTGTTTTAGATTCCGTTGCTACTATTTGAGATTCTACATGGAATGTTGCTATTCCACTAGCAACATTCCATGTAGAAGGCTGCACAGGCTTCTGAGTCTGACGTTCTGCATGTACGCTGCGTGGCCACATTGGTGATCTGCAAGGGCCGACTTCTACATGGAATGTTGCTAGTGGAATAGCAACATTCCATGTAGAATCTCAAATAGTAGCAACAGTGGAGGAGTGGCCTAGTGGTTAGGGTGGTGGACTTTGGTCCTGAGAAACTGAGTTTGATTCCCACTTCAGGCACAGGCAGCTCCTTGTGACTCTGGGCAAGTCACTTAACCCTCCATTGCCCCATGTAAGCCGCATTGAGCCTGCCATGAGTGGGAAAGCGCAGGGTACAAATGTAACAAAAAGAAAATAGATACTATTGGAGATTCTACATGGAATGTTGCTACTATTGGAGATTCTACATGGAATGTTGCCACTTTTGGAGATTCTACATGGAATGTTGCTTCTATTGGAGATTCTACATGGAATGTTGCTTCTATTGGAGATTCTACATGGAATGTTGCCACTTTTGGAGATTCTACATGGAATGTTGCTTCTATTGGAGATTCTACATGGAATGTTGCTATTCCACTAGCAACATTCCATGTAGAAGGCTGCGCAGGCTTCTGTTTCTGTGAGTCTGACGTCCTGCACGTACGTGCAGGACGTCAGACTCACAGAAGCAGAAGCCTGCGCGGCCACATTGGTGATCTGCAAGGGCCGACTTCTACATGGAATGTTGCTAGTGGGACTCTGGGCAAGTCACTTAACCCTCCATTGCCCCATGTAAACCACATTGAGCCTGCAATGAGTGGGAAAGCGCGGGGTATAAATGTAACAAAAAAAAGATAAGCATAGTCGTTTCATGATGACAAGCTCAGGCAACAGGATCTTTAATGATGCAATTTGACATTTCCAGTGCTTCTGCTCTTCTACACCACTTTGGATTATGTGAGAAAGTCCTTAAGTGGTTCCAGGGCTTTTTCAAATTGAGATATTATTTATTTATTTGTTGCATTTGTATCCCACATTTTCAGGCTCAATGTGGCTTACAGTTTTCCGTCAAGGCATTGGCCAATCCAGAGTGAAAGATACAATTGGTATTACATAAAGAAACATGGATGACTAATAAAATTAAGCTATCAGGGATAGAGAGAAAACTTTCAAAATATCATAAAAGTGATGGTGCGTTACAGTTCCTATTATGGATCATTGTTAAAGAGATGCATAAAAATGTCAGGTTCCCTCTCATCTCCAGGGTCTCCTGACTGGAAGACCTCAGGGTTCTTCTCTGTCTCTCATACTATTCGATATCATGATGACTCCACTGGGCAGCAGACTAGAGACAGCAGGGGTTCCAGTCTTTCATTTGTGCTGATGATGTCACAAGCTACATCACACTGAGGGGCATAATTGAACGAAAACGCCTATCTCCATGGGCGTTTATCTCCGAGAACGGGTCCGTGAAGGGGTGGACCGAACCGTATTTTGGGAAAAAATAGACACCCATGTTTTATTCAACAATGTGTGAGCTGGGCGTTTTTGTTTTTCAGCGATAATGGAAAATGAAAGCGCCCAGCTCAAAAACGAATAAATCCAAGACATTTATTCGTGGGAGGGGCCAGGATTCGTAGTGCACTGGTCCCCCTCACATGCCAGGACATCAACCGGGCACCCTAGGGGGCACTTTTACAAAACCAAAAAAACAGGTAAAAGAGCTCCCAGGTGCATAGCACCCTTCCCTTGGTTGTTGAGCCCCCCAAATCCCCCTCAAAACCCACTGCCCACAAGTCTACACCATTACTATAGCCCTAAGGGGTGAAGGGAGGCACCTACATGTGGGTACAGTGGGTTTGGGGGGGTTGGACGACTAATAAGCATTAAGCAGCACAATTGTAACAGGTAGGGGGGATGGGCCTGGGTCCACCTGCCTGAAGTCCACTGCACCCCCTAACAACTGCTCCAGGGACCTGCATACTGCTGCCAGGGAGCTGGGTATGACATTTGAGGGTGAAAATAAAAAGTTGTGAAACATCATTTTTTTTGTGGTGGGAGGGGGTTAGTGACCACTGGGGGAGTCAGGGGAGGTCATCCCCGATTCCCTCCAGTGGTCATCTGGTCATTTAGGGCACTTTTTGGGGCTTTATTCGTGAAAAAACAGGGTCCAGGAAAAGTGTCCTAAATTCTAGCTAAAAACGCATACTTTTTTCCCATTATCGGTGAAATGCGCCCATCTTTGTTCGGCAGATAACCACGCCCCAGTTCCGCCTTCCCCACACCTCTGACACGCCCCCATCAACTTTGTCCGCATCCGCGACGGAGTGCAGTTGAAAACGTCCAAAAATCGGCTTTCGATTATACCGCTTTATTCGTTTTTGTGAGATAAACGTCCATCTCCCGATTTAGGTCGGAACTTGGGCGTTTTTCTCATTCGATTATAAGCAGGACTGTCTCTTAAGAAGATAAAGCTCGGTCTCGATTTGATGGAATCCTGGGCCTCTGAATTTAAATGAAAATTAAACAGAGAAAAAAAAATTATAAATTCTAGGCAAGAACTAATCCTTTTGATCACAATTCTTACAATAGCTTCACTATAGACCAGTGGTTCCCAAACCTGGTCCTGGAGGCACCCCAGCCAGTCAGGTTTTCAGGATATCCACAATAAATAAATAAATTACTTTTTATGCATTACTCTTTGTTTTGTATTCTATACTGTTTATTGTAAGCCATATTGAACTCAAACTTGTTTGGAATAATGCGGGATATAAATGTCACAAATAAATAAATATTAATGAGGGAGATTTGCATGCAGAGGAGGCAGTGTATGCAAATCTCTCTCATGATTATTCATTGTGGATACCCTGGGGTGCCTCCAGGACCAGGTTTGGTAACCGCTGCTACAGACCATCCACTCTGAAAATATTAGGTGTAGTTATAGACCGACACCTAACTCTTGAATTCCAGGTATCCCTCAGTAGTCACAAAATCTTTTAGGCCCCTTTGGAGATTGAAACAAATTAGACCCTTCTTCTCATCTGATGTCTTTAGATTACTTATACAGTCCCTAGTCCTAACTCAGTTTGACTACTGCAATGCCATTTACGCCGGTTGCAAGGAGTACATATTAAAAAGACTTCAAACTGCTCAAAACACTGCGGCTAGGTTTGTCTTTTGAGTATCACGTTTCGATAGAGCCTCACATTGTCTCCTCATAAAAGCTAGGACCACTTTCAAATTATGTGCGTTTAGCTTCCAAATATTACGCGGTTCAGCCCTGGATTATACGCAGCATCTCATTACACTCCCTTTGTGCAATAAAATTTATGAAGCTAGGGACCACCTAAGACTCCACGTCCCAAATTGTAAGAAAGTAATACACAAAGCAGTTTATTCGGCAGGTTTGACCTATTTAGGTACTAAATGGTGGAATTCCCTGCTGACAAGTAGAAGTCAACAACATTGCATGAAATTTCGCAAAATCCTTAAATCAAAACCATATGCTTTATCCTAGCACTGGATAACGGATCTCAAGCCTAACATATCCTGTTGTTTAACCCCAGGCAAACTGTACCCATATCTTTTTGCCTATTCAACTTTTCTTGTTATCCACTTGCATGCGCTCATTCTCATAACTTCTGCTCAAATAGTATGTATTCTACTTGAATGACTTTATACTTGCCATATAGTAAGCCACATATAGTAAAGGCGGTTAGCTTAGCGGAGTTTAAAAAAGGTTTGGACGGCTTCCTAAAGGAAAAGTCCAGTGACCTACCTCACTGATATTAACGAACAAGCACTACCACTCCAATCCTATGACGAAAATGATTTCTCTATAATTGATGACCCAACATATGATACAATCCAATCTATTACTCAGGAACCTACATACAATAACATAACGTATCCTTCTTGACCATGTATGTATGCACCTTAATGCAATACCATTGTAACTCTGCTAACTACGGCAAATGTAAGCCACATTGAGCCTGCAAATTGGTGGGGAAATGTGGGATACAAATGCTACAAATAAATAAATAAATGGACTTGGGGAAAATGCACTATTTCTGGGATAAGCAGTATAAAATGTTTTGTACTTTTTTGGGATCTTGCCAGGTACTTGTGACCTGGATTGGCCACTGGTGGAAACAGGATACTGGGTTGGATAGACCATTGGTCTGACCTAGTATGGCTATTCTTACGTTCTTATGTTCAAATTGAACTCAAGATTGTTTGGGATAATGTAGGCTATAAATGTAATAAATAAATAAATAAATAAATAAATTATTTATTTATTTATTTTATTGCATTTGTATCCCACATTTTCCCACCTTTTTGCGGGCTCAGTGTGGCTTACAATAAGTTGTAAGTCACATCTTATCCATTGGAAGCTTTGCAAACATTATAACACTGCTGTACCAGAAAAGCACTTTTTCTAAGCCGTGTAGGCACATATGTGCATCGCAGGCATGTACGTTCATCCTATGCACGTCAATTTGGAGTAATTGCCTGGGGCAACGCTGTAGCCGGGCAGTAATTTCATTTTTTACGCACGTCCGCTACATGTGCCGGAAAATAATTTTGATTTTCCCAGGGCTTTTTTTGAGGGGGTACTTGGAGGTACTGAGTACCGGCACCTTTTCTATTGTCTGCTCAAATTGACCCATGGATCCCAAGTTTTAATGAAAGATCTCAGGCTCTACACACCAATTCTGCCGTCATAGATTTTGTGAGTGGTTGCAGGGGGCCTGGCTATTGTGGGGTGGGTCCAAAGGCATAGCTAGGGGGGGGGGGCGCCAGCAGAAGTCTGCTCTCTGCTCCCCCCATGCCTTCAACCTGGTTCCGCTTCTGGGTGGGTCCCTCGGTGATCACCCCACCCCTGAAGGGTAGCCTAGCATTTGACTACCAGCACCTTTTCCATTGTCTGCTAAAATTTTTTTTTTTTTTGTTACATTTGTACCCTGCACTTTCCTACTCATGGCAGGCTCAATGCGGCGGGCAATGGAGGGTTAAGTGACTTGCCCAGAGTCACAAGGAGCTGCCTGTGCCAGGAATCAGTTCCTCAGGACCAAAGTCCACCACCCTAACCACTAGGCCACTCCTCCGCTCCTATGGTCCCCAAGTTTTAATGAAAGATCTCAGGCTCTACACACCAATTCTGCCTTGTCATAGATTCTGTGACTGGTTGTAGGGGGCCTGGCTATTGTGGGGTGGGTCCCTCACTGATTATCCCACCCCTGAAGGGTGGCCTGGTATTTGAGTACCGGCACCTTTTTCGCTAGAAAAATGCACTGGATTTTCCTGCGCGCAGTGGAAACTGGGTGGTAATCGTCATTCTATGCGTGTTGACGATGACCAACAGTTACTATGTGAGACCTTACCGCTAAGTCAATGGGTGGCGGAAAGGTCTCAGACCCAAAAATGAACGTACGCCAATTTTTATTTTGCCGCACGTCCATTTTTGGCAAAAATGTTAAAAAGGCCTTTTTACAGGCGCGCTGAAAAAAGGCTGCTGGAGAAAAACTGCTATAATCAGCTCAAGATCTCGGCTTTAAATCATCCAGGCCGAGATGCTGAGCTGATTATAGCAGTTTCTCCGGCAGCCTTCCCCTTGCCACGCAGTGCCGCCACGCTAATGAACGACCATACAGTTTGTGGAAACTTATTACTACTTAACATTTCTAAAGCGCTACTAGGGTTACGCAGCGCTGTACAATTTAACATAGAAGGACAGTCCCTGCTCAAAGAGCTTACAATCTAAAAGACAAGTGAACAGTCAGTCCGATAGGGGCAGTCAAATTGGGGCAGTCTGGATTTACTGAACGGTAAGAGTTAGGTGCCGAACGCAGCATTGAAGAGGTGGGCTTTAAGCAAAGACTTGAAGATGGGCAGGGAGGGGGCTTGGCGTAAGGGCTCAGGAAGGTTGTTCCAAGCATGGGGTGAGGCGAGGCAGAATGAGCGGAGTCTGGATTTGGTGGTGGTGGAGAAGGGTACTGAGAGGAGGGATTTGTCCTGTGAACGGAGGTTTCGGGTGGGAACGTAAGGGGAGATGAGGCGTACGCCTTGTAGCGCTATAAAAATGCTAAATAGTAGTAGTAGTAGAGAGATAGTGAGGGGCAGCAGACTGAGTGCATTTGTAGGTAAGGAGGAGAATCTTGAATTGAATGCGGTATCTGATTGGAAGCCAGTGAAGTGACCTGAGGAGAGGGGTGATATGAGTATATCGGTTCTGGCGGAATATGAGACGTGCCGCAGAGTTCTGAACAGATTGAAGGGGGGATAGATGGCCAAGTGGGAGGCCGGTGAGGAGTAAGTTGCAGTAGTCCAGGCGAGAGGTAATGAGAGCATGGACGAGAGTTCGGGTGGTGTGTTCAGAGAGGAAAGGGCGAATTTTGCTGATGTTAAAGAGGAAGAAGCGACAGGTCTTGGCTATCTGCTGGATATGCGCAGAGAAGGAGAAGGAGGAGTCAAAGATGACTCCGAGGTTGCGGGCAGATGAGATGGGGAGGATGAGGGTGTTATCAACTGAGATAGAAAGTGGAGGAAGAGGAGAAGTGGGTTTTGGTGGAAAGACGATGAGCTCGGTCTTGGACATGTTCAGTTTCAGGTGGCGGTTAATAACAGTTTTGTTATATCTGTAACATTGGACATGAGACATTGAAATAACTGTCATTAATGAGGTGATTTCGCTAAAATATGATCGATGGTGGGTCGCTGATAATGATTTGAAAGAAACGTTATTAGAAAACTTCAGCGAATATCCCACCTAACATAAGAATCAAGATTGACTATTTGAAGGCATTTTGAGCCTAAACATGTCCAAGGCTGTTGTATGAGTCTGCTGTTCGGGTGAATGTGCATGAATGGTGGGTGGAAGGGGGCTCCGTAGAAATTCATATGTTGTTTGTGAATATATGTGCATGTATTTAAGACAATTTATTAAAGCATATTATTTAATTTAGGAGTAATTTATGTGATTTAAATGTTGTACAGTTAGTACTCCGATAACAAATTATTTTCCCCTGAGACTTTAGAATTGATTGAATTTTAATTGCCAAACATTAGACCATTCTTCTAACTTTTTCAGATCCTTTTTCATGTTTTCTACTCCGTCCGGAGTGTCCACTCTGTTAGAAATCTTGGTATTCTCAGCAAAAATGCAGACCTTACCTTCTAAACCTTCAGCAATGTCACTCACAAATATATTATTTGTATGTGCAGGACGTCAGACTCACCGAAACAGAAGCCTGCATGGTCACATTGGTGATCTGCAAGGGCAGGCTTCTACATGGGCTGTTGCAAGTGGAGGAGTAGCCTAGTGGTTAGTGCAGCAGACTCTGATTCTGGGGAACTGGGTTTGATTCCCACTGCAGCTCCTTGTGATTCTGGGGAAGTCACTTTAACCCTCCATTGCCCCTGGTACAAAATAAGTACCTGCTTTGAACGTAGTTGCAAAAACCTCAGAAAGGTGGTATGTCAAGTCCCATTTCCCCCTTTCCCTTATGACATCACAATATCAGAAGTGAGCCAAGTATTGGGCAATCAAGCCATTGTGACATCACTGATGAGGTTGGCTCTTATTGGTGGAATGAGTGGAGGAGTAGCCTAGTGGTCAGTGCAGTGGACCTTGATTCTGGGGAACTGGGTTCAATTCCCACTACAGCTTCTTGTGACTCTGGGGAAATCACTTAACCCTCTATTGCCCCTGGTACAAAATAAGTACCTGAATATATGTAAATTGCTTTGAATGTAGTTGCAAAAACCTCAGAAAGGCAGTATATCAAGTCCCATTTCCCTTTGTATGTGCAGAGACTTTTGGCTGAGCCTCTTGTAAAATACTGTGAGAATTCCCCTCGTCCTGACATGAACATGTGAATTCCCCTCTCCACGTTCTATCTGGAAGGTGCCTGCACAGCAAAGTTCTCTTTCAGTGTATTTAGCTGATATATGTCAGTTCCAAAAATATTTGCTATTCTTCCAAATCCAAACAGGCCCTTTTCGGTCTCACCTCCAGGGAGGAACACTCTACACTCTACAAGTATGCAAAACAGTTTTTGAGTTTGGAGAATTCAGGGGCCCTTTTACTAAAGCCATGTAGGCGCCTACATGCGCCCAATGCCAAATTGGAGTTACCACCCGGTTACCGTGTGGCCCTTGCGGTAATTTCAATTTTGGCACACATCCGCTAGGCACGTCTGAAAAATATATTTTTATTTTCTGATGCGTGGCAGCTACATGCATCAAGTGGAATTCGATGCGCGTAGACCATTACCGCCTGGTTACCGCGTGAGACCTTACCGCTAGGTCAATGGCTTACGGTAAGGTCTCAGACCCAAAGTGGACGCCACGGCAATTTTCATTTTGCCGCAAGTCCATTTTTGGCAAAAAATTTTAAAAAGGCATTTTTTTTGTAGGTGCCCTAAAAAATAATTTTGCGCGTGCCCAAAAAACGCATCTACACTACCGCAGACCATTTTTCAGCACATCTTAGTAAAAGGACCCCTCAGCTTTCATGAGGAGCTTAATCCCAAAAAACTTTGTCCTTTATAGCATTCACACTGCCGATAATACAACACTGGTGAATGCACTCTGAATTAGATAATTGTTTGAGCCAATCAAATTTGTCCAAATATTTAAAGAAGCGAATGCCCTCCCACGGGAGGTGGTGGAGATGAAAACGGTAACGGAATTCAAACATGCGTGGGATAAACATAAAGGAATCCTGTTCAGAAGGAATGGATCCTCAGGAGCTTAGCCGAGGTCAATAACAGAGCAGGAAGTGGGAGGTGGGGCTGGTGGTTGGGAGGCGGGGATAGTGCTGGGCAGACTTGTACGGTCTGTGCCAGAGCTGGTGGTTGGGAGGCGGGGTTGGTGGTTGGGAGGCGGGGATAGTGCTGGGCAGACTTATACAGTCTGTGCCAGAGCCGGTGCTGGGAGGCGGGGCTGGTGGTTGGGAGGCGGGGATAGTGCTGGGCAGACTTATACGGTCTGTGCCAGAGCCGGTGATGGGAGGCGGGGCTGGTGGTTGGGAGGCGGGGATAGTGCTGGGCAGACTTATACGGTCTGTGCCAGAGCCGGTGATGGGAGGCGGGGCTGGTGGTTGGGAGGCGGGGATAGTGCTGGGCAGACTTATACGGTCTGTGCCCTGAAAAAGACAGATACAAATCAAGGTAAGGTATACACAAAAAGTGGCGCATTTCTTGGGCAGACTGGATGGACCATGCAGGTCTTTTTCTGTCGTCATCTACTATGTTACTATGTTACTATGATAATACAACACTGGTGAATGCACTCTGAATTAGATAATTGTTTGAGCCAATCAAATTTGTCCAAATATTTAAAGAAGCGATTGCAGACTACCATGTAAACCACATTGATCTGATTACAGAAATTGCAGTGTAACAAGCATTTTTTATATACAATAAATGGGCCAGTCCATCATAGCTGACTTGCTGGAAATACAGAACTCTGCCAAGCTTCTCTCTTTTTCCTTAACCCGAAAACTGGGTACAGTGGCATCTCCATTTCCTCTGTCCCAGTAACAGTGCAGAGCTTAAGCGGCTGGCTGCTAATTGCTCTCAGGTTTCTAGATATTCTCACCAGGGGTGTAGCCAGACCTCATGGTGGGAGGGGGCCAGAACCCGAGGTTGGGGGCCCATTTTGAGTGCCACCCCACCGCCACGCCTTGCCTCCTCGTCGCTCCCCCGCACCCCCTTGCCGCTTCCCCTCACCGCCTCATCACTCCCCCCCACAAAAACGCTCAGCGTCAGCGTGCACAGGAGAAGCAAGAAGAAAGAAAAGCAGGGGGCAGGCAGTGAACGCAGTTGCGCCGGAGACCGCGCTAAAGAAAGCTTAGTCTGGGGGGTTGGGGACCCCCGCCAGCCAAACCAGGGGCCCGGACGAAATTTGCGGGGACCCAGGCCCCCGTGGACCCCATAGCTACGCCCTTGGTTCTTACTAGGGTAACCATGACTCTTCTGTGGCCAGTTGGTTAGGGTCTTACAGCTGGACGGGCTCTCTCCTCACATGGAAGTCAGCGGCCGGGGAGTCAAGGAGCCAAAGACAAAGATTTGAACTAAGCACAGAATTTTATACTTCAGGGAGTCTCTCCTCCCCTAGTCCCAGGGAAATATCCTCCATTCTGGGGAAGTAAAGTCAGCCTTCAGGACTTTTGCAGAGCTACTACAGGGAACTACAGGATCCCAATATATCAAGACTCCAGGGCAGTGATTCCCAAAACTAAAATATTGTTTTATACGCTGAGGAACCTTCAGTTTATATATGTTCATACAAACAGATTCTAGAATCTATTTTCTTGAGGAACCCTTGAAGAGAGTTTGAGGAACCCTAGGGTTTCGCAGAATCCAGATTGGGAATCACTGCCCTAAGATGTCTACACATGCTTAGGGCATGTACATGAGAAAAGCCACACAAGGAGGAGAGAGGAGGAAGTAGAAATTGAGGGAAAGAAAGAGTGTGGTGTAGATGGGCTGAGAGGAGAGAGAGACGGATGAGGACTGATTAGGGGGTAAGTGTGGTATGGATGGCATAAAGGGAGAGATGGAGAGTATGATGTGGACTAGCTGTAAGGGGGAGAGGGAAGAGAGACTGGCAGGACCCTAGCTTTTGATTTGCCACATGAGTTTTCCCCATGCCCACATTACTTGTCATAAGAACATAAGCCTTGCCATACTGGGACAGACCGAAGATCTCAGAACAGTACAATGTTGCTTATCCCAGAAATAAGCAGTGGATTTTCCTATGTCCAGCTTAATAATGACTTATGGACTTTTCTTTTAGAAAATGAGCCAAACCTTTTTAAAACCCTGCTAAGCTAACTGCTTGTATCACATTCTCTGGCAACAAATTCCAGAGTTTAACTACACCTTGAGTGAAGAAATATTTTTCTCTGCTTTGTTTTAAATTTACTACTTTGTACCTTCATTGGGTGCCCCCTAGTCCTAGTAATTTTGGAAAGAGTAAACAAGTGATTCACCTCTACCCGTTCCACTCCACTCAGTATTTCATAGACCTCTATCATATCTCCCCTCAGCCATCCTGCTGTTGACATTTAAGACCTGGTCACTCACAACCAGCTGTGCTGTGTTTTTCTTTAATTGCTAGGTGAGGGGAAATTTGTGCTGAGTTCATGAGTTCAGCACCCTAGGACCCGATTGTAAAAATACACCCACCTGTTAGGTGTTGAAAATGGGGAAGCCAGCCTGTCACACAGCCAAGGGTAATAATGAGTGGATGCACTTAAAATTACCACTATCAGGAAACCACATTCCTCCTCTCCTCACGTCCCTCTTTCTCTGCCGAAAGGTTTTGAGGTCTTCCGCAGTGTCTCTCTGTTTGTTCAGAAAATCTCCGTCTGAAGGGTCTGGTAATGAGTCAGGACTGCTGACAAGTTAGAATTTTTTTTTTTTACATTTGTACCCCGCGCTTTCCCACTCATGGAAGGCTCAATGCGGCTTACAAGGAACATAATAGGAAGGCAAGGAACCATTGGCACAATGGTTCTGGCCAAGGACCCATCAAAGCCAGCATCCTGTCCTCAGTAAAAGCCAGTTTGGTCCCAAAGATTGGTTACTTTATTACAGGGGCATAGCTACTTGGGGCCACGGGGGCATGGGTCCCCGTAGATTTGGCCCTGGCCCCCCGCCGCCAACCACCTCAACCCCCCTCCCGCCGCCAACCCTCCCCAACCCCCGCCAGCCAAAGTCCTCTTCTCCGGCGCGGCCGCGTTGCTGACCTGCAAGGGCAGGCTTCTGTTTCTGTGAGTCTGATGTCCTGCAACTACGTTATGGTGGTCAATATGTATTTTTTTTCCCTTCTTCTCATCATTTAATACGTTACTGTGGGAAATGCTGAGATGTTTCATATTCTTTGTATTTTTTCTGAAATCCCTCATTTATAGTAAAACTATAAATAAATACGTAAAAAAAATGGCTGCCAAGACTTCCTGTGGAAGTATCACGAGACTGCCGAGAACTGTGAGACTACTGCAGTAAGTGTTGGCAGCCATTTTGAAAAACATGGCGGCGCTGCCATCGCCGGGCACAGCAGCAAAAGCGGGCATGAAAGAGTGGAGTTCTTTCCTGCCCCCCCCCCCCCCCGAAGAAGCCTCTAGGCCACCAGGCCCTTCAAGGTAGGACCAGGGAGGGTGGTGCGGGAAGGGGGTGACGCTGTAGTAGGGCAGCAGGCAATGACCCGGGGAGCTCAATGACCTTCACTGCCTGGGGGCCCTGACCACCGTCAGTCCACCCCTGGTTCGTGAACAAGGGATTTCTCTTTCAAATTTGTTTCAGATTTCTAGTGATGAGTTTGCTAATGGTTTTCTTGCAAAAGGGAAAAGGATAACGGACGACTTTGATCCGTCAAAATTATTATTATTATTTGTTACATTTGTATCCCACATTTGCCCACCTTTTTGCAACCTCAATGTGGCTTACGTAGTACCGTAAATGGCGTTAGCTGATTCCAGTATGAACAAATACAGGTTTGAACAATACAAGGTGAATTTGTGGTAGAATGGATTACATTATTATTATTATTATTATTATTATTATTATTATTAGCATTTGTATAGCGCTACCAGACGCACGCAGCGCTGAACACCTGACACAGAGAGACAGTCCCTGCTCAACAGATCTTACAATCTAAAATAATACAGACAGACAAGACAATTAAGGGCGAGGGACGTACTGGGTGATAAGGAACAAGGGGAGGCAATTGAGTAGTAGCTAGGACCAAAAGCAGTAGTGAAAAGATGGGTTTTCAGCATAGATTTGAAAACAGGTAGAGATGGAGCTAGACGTACAGGTCCAGGAAGTCTATTCCAGGCATAAGGTGCCGCGAGGGAAAAGGAACGAAGTCTAGAGTTAGCAGTGGAGGAGAAGGGGGACGACAAAAGAGATTTGTCCAGTGAGCGGAGTTCACGGGGAGGAATGTAGGGAGAGATGAGAGTGGAGAGGTAATGGGGGGGTTGCAGAGTGGATGCATTTAAAGGTCAGTAAGAGAAGTTTGAACTGTATGCGGAAGTGGACAGGGAGCCAGTGAAGTGACTTGAGGAGTGGGCTAGTGTGGGTATAACGGTTTTGGCGGAAAATAAGCCGTGCTGCAGAATTTTGGACAGACTGGAGAGGAGAGAGGTGACTGAGCGGAAGACCAAGGTCAGCCAAGGCTGGGGTTTGGTACACCTAGTAGGGTGGGGCATGGAAGGGGCATGAGTGTCCAGAGCAGAGGAGAGGATGGTATTATAGGAAGAAACGGCTTCATTGACAGATTTAGATAGAGTGATGGATGCATGTATGGTAAAAACAATTGGGGGGAACTTAGAGAGGGAAGGGGGGAGTTGGGGTATGTCCATTACGGTCTTTGGTTACGTTGTGTCGCAGGTATCCAGGTTTTTTATGTTGGGTCGGTGGGGTATGCTTTTCTGAACAGGTCTGTCTTTAGTGCTTTTCGGAAATTTAGGTGGTCGAGCGTAGTTTTTACTACTTTTGGCAGTGCGTTCCATAGTTGTACGCTTAGGTAGGAAAAGCTGGATGCATAGGTGGATTTGTATTTGAGTCCTTTGCTGCTTGGGTAGTGGAGGTTTAGGTATGATCGTGCTGATTTTATGGTGTTTCTGGTTGGCAGGTCGATGAGGTCTGTCATGTACCCCGGTGATGATTTTGTGAACTGTCGTGCAGATTTTGAAAGCGACACGTTCCTTAATTGGAAGCCAGTGCAATTTTTCTCGGAGTGGTTTGGCGCTGTCAAAACGCGTTTTTCCAAAAATTGCCATTGGAGGTGCAGAGTACTTTACGGGATGATGAATTCTGAGGTAACCCAATGCATTTTCTAAAGTGAACAATAGTATCTGTAAGAATGATATCTGTCAACCATCTGTATTAAAGGGACTTAGGAAATAACAATCCCTGTGTTTACTAAAATTATCAAGAAGCAGGTTTAGTATCAGTTACTGTTAAGAAGGCTGATGTAAGACCATTATTGAAGAATAAGAATGCTGATTCAGGGCCGCCAAGGTGTGTGTGTGGGTGTGTGTGGGGGGGGCGTTAAGATTCCCCTGAGCCTGGTCAGGGCCGCCAAGGTGTGTGTGTGTGTGTGTGTGTGTGTGTGGGGGGGGGGGGTGTTAAGATTCCCCTGAGCCTGGTCAGGGCCACCAAGAGACTAGACCGGGCCTGGGGCAAGGCCGCCCCGCCTCCGCCCCCCCCCCCCCCGCTGCCCTGCCTCCGCCCTCCGTCGCTCCCCCCGCTGCTGCCACCCCCCCCCATCGCTCCCCCTGCTGCTGCCGTCTGCGGTCTCACCTGCCTGCCTCCACGGCTCCGGGCCCCCTTCATTCAAAGCGGCAGTCGCAGATCGCCTCTCTTCTGGCCTTCCCTCCCTGTATCCTGCCCTCGTCTGATGTAACTTCCGGTTTCCGCGAGGGCGGGACACAGGGAGGGAAGGCCAGAAGAGAGGCGATCTGCGACTGCTGCTTTGAAAGAAGGGGTCCCGGAGCCGTGGTGGCAGGCAGGTGAGACCGGGGACTGCAGTGCCGGCGGCCTGACCCCGGCGCCGGGTCCCACTTGGAGGCCTTAGAGGCTGGGAAGGAACAGACACAGGGCTTCGTGGCCTCTGGTTTGCCTGGTGGGGGTCCCCAATCCCTGCCAACAGAATCCTTCCTCCAGTGCTGTTCTCCACTGCTTTGCCTGCCCTGTGGTTGCTGTACTCCTCAGTCGCACTGGAGGAAGACTTCTGCTGGTGGGGCTCGGGGACCCCTGCCAGCCAAGGTATGTGGAGTTGCGACAGGGGGGGGGCAGGGAGGTGAGACAAAATGTGCCCTTCACTTTGTGCTCCGGCCCCCCTCCCAATTTTTGTGGTCTGGCTATGCGGTGCTCCAGGGAGTGGCAGTCCTGGGGGTGGGGCCTGGCAGCGGCGGTCCTCAGGAGAGAGACCTTGGGGTGCTGGTGTTGGAGGATCTGAAGGTGAAGAAACAAGGCGACGGCCGTGGCCAGAAGGATGCTAGGCTGCGTAGAGAGGGGCATAACCAGCAGAAGAAAGGAGGGGTTGATGCCCCTGAACAAGTCATTGGTGAGGCCCCACCTGGAGTATTGTGTTCAGTTTTGGAGGCCGTATCTTGCTAAAGATGGAAAAAGACTGGAAGCGGTGCAAAGAAAAGCTACGAAAATGGTATGGGATTTGCGTTGCAAACCGTACAAGGAGAGACTTGCCGACCTGAACATGTAAGACCTTGGAAGAAAGGAGAAACAGGGGTGACATGATACAGACGTTCAAATATTTGAAAGGTATTAATCCGCAAATGAACTTTTTCTGGAGACGGGAAGTCAGTAGAACTAGAGGACATGAATTGAGGTTGAAGGGGGGGCAGACTCAGAACTAATGGCAGGAATATTTTTTCACGGAGAGGGTGGTGGATATGTGGAATGCCCTCCCGCGGGAGGTGGTGGAGATGAAAATGGTAATGGAATTCAAACATGTGTGGGATAAACACAAAGGAATCCTGTTTAGAAGGAATGGTTCCGTGGAATCTTAGCGGAGATTGGGTGGCAATGCCGGTAATTGGGAAACAAAACGGGAGTTGGGCAGACTTCTATGGTCTACACCCTGATCGTGACTGAATAGAGAGGGGTGGGCTGGAGTGTAAATTTTAAGGGGCTTCGATGTTAGCTTCAGAACTTAGTTCAAGAACAGTGCTGGGCAGACTTCTACGGTCTGTGCCCTGAGAATGGCAAGGACAAATCAAACTCGGGTATACATACCATATAAAATGAGTTTATCTTGTTGGGCAGACTGGATGGACCGTTCAGGTCTTTATCTGCCGTCATTTATTATTATTATTATTTGTAGCATTTCTATCCCACATTTTCCCACCATTTTGCAGGCTCAATGTGGCTTACATATTACCGTAAACGGTGTTAGCCGATTCCGGTCTGCACAAATACATGGTTTGGATTAATTCAAAGCGATATTTTGATATAATGAGGTACATATATGGTAGGTACAGTTGGGGGGAACTTAGATAGGGAGAGGGGAGGAAGAGTCATGTGATGTCCATTACAGTCTTTGGTTACGTTGGGTCACAGGTATCCAGGTTTTTTATGTTGGGTCGGTGGGGGTATGCTCTTTTGAACAGTTCTGTCTTTAGTGCTTTCTGGAAATTTAGGTGGTCGAGCGTAGTTTTTACTGCTTTTGGCAGTGCGTTCCATAGTTGTACGCTTAGGTAGGAAAAGCTGGTTGCATAGGTGGATTTGTATTTGAGTCCTTTGTTGCTGGGGTAGTGGAGGTTTAGGTATGATCGTGCAGATTTTATGGTGTTTCTAGTTGGCAAGTCTATGAGGTCTGTCATGTATCCCAGTGCTTCACCGTAGATAATTTTGTGAACAGTCGTGCAGATTTTGAAAGTGATGCGTTCTTTGATTGGTAACCAATGCAGTTTTTCTCAGAGTGGTTTGGCGCTGTCATAACGCGTTTTCCTAAATATAAGCCTGGCTGCTATGTTTTGGGCGGTCTGAAGTTTCTTTATGATTTGGTCTTTGCATCCCGCATAGATTCCATTGCAGTAGTCTGCGTGGCTTAGTACCATTGACTGTATCAGGCCACAAAATATTTCCCTCGGGAAGAATGGTTTCATGCGTTTGAGTTTCCACATTGAGAAAAACATTTTCTTTATGGTGGATTTCGCTTGGGTCTCTAGTGAGAGTTTACGGTTGATTGTTATTCCGAGAATTTTCAGGCTGTCAGAGACAGGGAGGGTGTATCCTGGGGTGTTAATGTTTGTGGGTTTGTATGTATTGTATAGGGGTGAGATGATGAGATAGTGTGTCTTTTCTGTATTGAGTTTTAGTTGGAATGCATTTGCCCAAGAGTTCATGATGTTTAAGCTTAGCTTGATTTTGTTGGTGATTTCTGCCAGATCATGTTTCTGCCAGATCATGTTGGTGAGGCCCCACCTGGAGTATTGTGTTCAGTTTTGGAGGCCGTACCTTGGGAAGGATGTAAAAAGAATAGAAGCGGTGCAAAGAAAAGCTATGAGAATGGTAAGGGATTTGCATTACAAGACGTATGAAGAGAGACTTGCGGACCTGAACATGTATACCCTGGAGGAAAGGAGAAACAGGGGTGATATGATACAGACGTTCAAATACTTGAAAGGTATTAATCTGAAAACGAACCTTTTCCAGAGAGGGGAAGGCGGTAGAACGAGAGGACATGAAATGAGATTGAAGGGGGGCAGACTCAAGAAAAATGTCAGGAAGTATTTTTTCACGGAGAGAGTAGTGGATGCTTGGAATGCCCTCCCGCGGGAGGTTGTGGAGATGAAAACGGTAACGGAGTTCAAACATGCGTGGGATATGCATAAAGGAATCCTGTGCATAAGGAATGGATCCTCAGAAGCTTAGCTGAGAGTGAGTGGCAGAGCCAGTGGCGGGAGGCGGGGATAGTGCTGGGCAGACTTATACGGTCTGTTCCCTGAAAAGGACAGGTACAAATCAAGGTAAGGTATACACATATGAGTTTATCTTGTTGGGCAGACTGGATGGACCATGCGGGTCTTTTTCTGCCATCATTTACTATGTTACTATGAGAGAATCCAGATCTGAGTGTGCTCTATTCCAAGACTAGTGGAAGGTGAAAAGCTGCCCACCCCGCTGCACTTCAGCTCCACTTCCGAGGACGGGGGCGCACTGTATCATCGCACCCCATGGAGAGATTAGCCGACGCAGTTACCAAAATACATGAAATAACACAGAGGGGATGGCGTTGGCAGATATATTTCAGAAATGCTTCATTGTACAGATTATGTTTTGATTATCTTTATATGTAATTACAGAAAAGTGGCACAGAACTGGTTTTATACAATTCATTGCTGTGTAACTAAGCTGGTGTGGCTTGTGACTGCTCAGGGCTGGTGGGAGGGGAATTGCTTTGATAAACATCTACTTGTGTGTATCAGAAATGTTAATGTCACTCTTAGGGTTCCCTCTTGGGACTTAAATAACAGCATATATATAACAAGTTAGGTGAATTCCTAGAAATTGGTAAATGGCACTCAGATCTTACAGTAAAGAAGAGGGACACAACCTTTCCACTCTGGGGGTGGATTGTTCACTCTGCTCTCGTGTTTCCACCTGCACAGTAAGCGTGCCGAGGTGTGCGATTGTGACTGTTCCATTGCACAGTCATGTTAAGCAGGGAATCCTTTCATTTCGATTCTGTCTGTGGGCAGACATCTGAAGATCGCCTGCCCTTCGATGGAGCAGCCCCTTTCTGACCAGAGGGGTTTCCCTCTGCCTCATATATACTTTCTACAAATCCCTCAGCACTCACTCGATAGAAAAGAGTCTCGTTGATTCGTGAAGCAGCCTCTTAGCGGGACCTAAGAATGGAAGTCAACCTGAAGAGCAGAGGGGTGAGTGCGGCCACATTTCTATCCTGTAACTTGTGCCGTACAGCAGGGTTTTCTGAGTCCGGTCCTGGAGTACCCCCTTGCCAGTCAGGTTTTCAGGATACCCACAATGAATATGCATGAACTTTATTTGCTTGCATTATTATTATTAATTTTTTGGGGGGGAGGGGGGGTTGCTGGGTTCTCGAAGCCTGGATTGGCCGCTGTCAGAGACAGGATGCTGGGCTTGATGGACCCTTGGTCCTTTTCCCAGTATGACGGTGCTTATGTGCTTATGTGCCTCCAGTATATGCAAATGTCTTTCATGCATATTGATTGTGGATATCCTGAAAACCCGACTGGCAAGGGGGTACTCCAGGACCGGACTTGGAAAACACTGGCACAGAGCAGCTGCATAACCATGCGTCAGAGCTGCTGGGGAGTTTATTTATTTATTGCATTTGTATCCCACATTATCCCACCTCTTTGCAGGCTCAATGTGGCTTACAATATATCATGGATAGCGGAAATAGAAGAGAATATACATTTGGAGTTACAGAAGGATATTGGGTTGCATGGCAAGAAGGCTAGGGCTATTCAGCTTGGAGAAGAGACGGCTGAGGGGAGACATGATAGAGGTATATAAAATAATGAGTGGAGTGGAACAGGTGGATGTGAAGCGTCTGTTCACGCTTTCCAAAAATACTAGGACTAGGGGGCATGCGATGAAACTACAGTGTAGTAAATTTAAAACAAATCGGAGAAAACTTTTCTTCACCCAACGTGTAATTAAACTCTGGAATTCATTGCCGGAAAATGTGGTGAAGGCGGTTAGCTTAGCAGAGTTTAAAAAGGGGTTGGACGGTTTCCTAAAGGACAAGTCCATAAACCGCTACTAAACGGACTTGGAAAAATCCAAAATCCCAGGAATAACATGTATAGAATGTTTGTACGTTTGGGAAGCTTGCCAGGTGCCCTTGGCCTGGATTGGCCGCTGTCGTGGACAAGATGCTGGGCTCGCTGGACCCTTGGTCTTTTCCCAGTATGGCATTACTTATGTACTTATGTACATGATAGTAATATAGCAGAATACATTATAAAACATTTCTGGATATATGTGAAGGATATTACATGTGTTGATCTTTGTGTTATATCTTGTCAAAGAGATGAGTCTTTAGTAGGTTGTGGAAGCTGGTCAGTTCATAGATCCCTTTTAGGTTGCGTGTTAAGGCGTTCCAGAGTTGCGTGCTCATATAGGAAAAGGTAGATACGTGCATTGATTTGTATTTTAGACCTTTACAGTTGGGAAAGTGAAGATTAAGGAATGTGCGAGAAGGTGTTTAGACAGCCAGAAATCAAAAGAGACAGTGTGAGGGCAAAAGAGGGATGCATTAAGGACCCACAGCACTGATATTGATGGGCAGAACCAGGGACTACAATTCCCATACAGTTTTATTAGGATTTATTTACTGCCTTTCTGTAGAGCCGGCAAGAATAAGCCAGACATAGGCAATAGACAATTATAGCAGAAAAATTATTCACATAATGAGAAGTATTATGATATATATTATGATACTTCCAATGTCGGGATGTAAGTTCAAAACCAGGATTGGCCACGTGGAGGGGCATTTTCAAAAGAAACGTCCAAGTTGCGATTTGGACGTCCTTGCAAAACGGCGAAATCCAGGGGCGGGGAAAAACGTATTTTCGAAAAAATATGGACGTCCAACTTTCTTTTTGAAAATACCATCGGAGACGTCCAAATCCTTAAATTTGGACGTCCCTAGACATGGACGTTTCTGACTTTTGGCGATTTTCGAAACCAAAGATGTCCATGTCAAAAACGTCCTAATGCAAGCCATTTGGTCAGGGGAGGAGCCAGCATTTGTAGTGCACTAGTCCCCCTGATATGCCAGGACAACAACCGGGCACCCTAGGGGGCATTGCAGTGGACTTCATAAAATGATCCCTGGAACAAAGCTCCCTTACCTTGCGTGCTGAGCCCCCCCCCCCCCACAAAACCCACTATCCACAACTTTACACCACTACCATAGCCCTTACGGGTGAAGGGGGCACCTATATATGAGTACAGTGGGTTTGTGGTGGGTTTTGGAGGGCTCGCTGTTTCCTCCACTAATGTAACAGGTAGGGGGGGGGGGTATGGACCTGGATCCTGGGACCTGCATGTGCTGTCATGGACCTGAGTATGACATCTGAGGCTGGCACAACATATTTTTAAACATGTTTTTTGAGGGTGGGAAGGGGTTAGTAACCACTGGGGGAGTAACGGGAGGTCATCCCCGATTCTCTCCGGTGGTCATCTGGTCATTTCGGCCACCTTTTTGTGCCTTATTCATTAAAAAAAAAACACGTCCGGGTGAAAACGTCCATGTGTTCGTCAGGGACGTCCTTGCTTTTTTCGATTATGAGCCAAAGATGTTCAAGTGTTAGGCATGCCCAAGTCCCGCCTTCGCTACACCTCTGACACGCCCCCTTGAAATTTGGACGTCCTTGTGATGGTCTGCAGTTGGAGATGTCCAAAATCGAGTTTCGATTATACCGATTTGGACGTCTCTGGGAGAAGGTTGTCCATCTTCCGATTTACATCGAAAGATGGACGTCCTTCTCTTTCGAAAATGAGCCCAAAAGTCTCCTCCAGGGACTGAGTTACTTGGTAGCTCTGAAAACTGAAGTCACTCTTGTGCACTTGTCTCCTAGCCACTCGGCTCACTGTCTGACCAGTGTCAAAACAGAAGTGGTCCAGCTAGGATTCACCAGCTCCATTTAGATATTTTAAAGATGTGTTGGTCAAGTCCTGCTTTTACTGTCTCCCCCTGCATCACACCTGTTTGCCATTTTGGCTGCCATATACTAAGCAGAAGATTTCAACATTTTGTCCATGGTGATTCCTAATACTGAAACTAGCCTCAGGCAGTTATAATTTGGGTTATTTTTCCCAATGTGTATCACTTTACACTTGTCCATATTAAATGTCATCTACCATTTGGATGTCCAGTCTTCCAATCTCATAAGGTCCTCCTGCAATTTCTCACAGTCCAAATGCAATTTAACGGATTTCAATAATTTTTTTCTAATCTGAAAATTTGGTCACCTCACTCACTGTTCCCATTTGCAGATCATTTTTAAGTATGTTAAATAGCACCGGTCCTAGTATAGATCTTTGTGGCCCTTCACTATTCACCTTCCTCCATTGAGAGAATCGGCCCATATAACTGTACTGTTTTTCATTTTAACCAGTTCCTAATTCATCATAAAGGGAGGAATTGGATAAATGCTCCCAAAGTTAGTTGCCGAGAGGATCCGTGCTAAACTAGTATTCTGCGAAGGGCAAAAGAAATAAAGATTTCTAATGCTATTGTCACTGTAGACTGTATGATTAAGATAACCGTTGTTTTTATGGAATTCGTTGCCAGAGAATGTAGTAAAAGCAGTTAGCTTAGCGGGGTTTAAAAAAATGTTTGGCTAGCTTCCTAAAAGAAAAGTCCATAAGCCATTATTAAGATGGACTTGGGGAAAATCCACTGCTTATTTCTAGGATAAGCAACATAAAATGTATTGTACTGTTTGGGGATCTTGCCAGGTACTTGTGACCTGGATTGGCCACTGTTGGAAACAGGATGCTGGGCTTGATTGACCTTCGGTCTGTCCCAGTATGGCAATACTTATGTGCTTATGTAGCCTGCAACCTATCCTTATGAGTCGTTACGGCAGTTTAAGGTGCAAAGAAACATTACTTAATACACAGAAGACCAACGGACACTATCAAAAAGTTTCAGCAGAAATAATAAATCTTCCTTCGGGTATATCTTTAAAGACTGATCCTAAATTAAGAGTACTTGGTATAATTTTGGATTCTAGACTTATTCCCCTGTTTACAAAGCCGCGTGGCAATGCCGACACAGCGCATCCAAAGCGAACAGACTGCGTTGGCATGACCACACTACCAGCAGCTGTCACGGCTTTGTAAACGGGGGGGGGGGGGGGGGGGGGGGGGGGGTTACTTATGAATACCAGAACAATGCGTCAGTAAGAAATTATTTTTTCATCTGCAAAAACTTTGAGCGATTAGAGCGTCTTTAAGTCCTACAGAATTTTGAAAAATTGCACAGATAACTTTACTTCCAGTACTTGATTATCGCATGTCGTTATATTCTAATGTAAATAAACAGCAGATGTGTCGGCTTCAACCTTTACAAAATGGAGCTGCAGGGTTGATTTTCAGTTTAAGAAAATTTAGTGAAGTCCTTTTTTTGGATAATTTACATTGACTAAGATTAGAAGCTGGTATTCAATTTAAGATTGCTCGTCAAATTTACAAATGCGTTTATGGCACGGATTCTGTTATGGTAGGAAATCTAATGTCATCTCCAGGTCTAAGAGGTCACCTGAGGAGTTCAAAAGAAAAATGTGACTCTTGATATTCCTTCCATAAGGAAAATGAAATTGAAAACTGCCTGGGAACATTCTTTGTATTTCAGGGCCTGGAAATATGGAATTTATTTATTTGTGACATTTATATCCCACATTATCCCAAACAAGTTTGAGTTCAATGTGGCTTACAATAAACAGTATAGGAAGCCCTTGATCCAGTTAAGGACACTTCCACCGATCCCGAAGTATTCTAGTATATTGAGTAGTATGTTATGGTTCACCATGTCGAACGCGCTAGACATGTCGAATTGTAGGAGAAGTATGCTTTTGCCTGTTGCAATTTACTACTACTACTACTTAGCATTTCTAGAGCGCTACTAGGGTTACGCAGCGCTGTACAGATTAAGAAAAAGGACAGTCCCTGCTCCAAGGAGCTTACAATCTAATGGGCGAAATGTCAAGTAGGGGCAGTCCAGATTTCCTGAATAGAGGTATGGTGGTTAGTTGCCGAAGGCGACATTGAAGAGATGGGCTTTTAGCAAGGCTTTGAAGGTGGGCAGGGAGGGGGCCTGGCGTATGGGCTCAGGGAGTCTGTTCCACGCGTGGGGTGAGGCGAGGCAGAAAGGGCGGAGCCTGGAGTTGGCGGTGGTGGAGAAGGGTACCGACAGGAGGGATTTGTCTTGAGAACGGAGGTTACGGGTAGGAATGTAAGGGGAGATGAGGGTAGAGAGGTAGGGAGGGGCTGTAGATCGAGTACATTTGTAGGTTAAAAGGAGAAGCTTAAACTGTATGCGGTACCTGATCGGAAGCCAGTGTTTGAATTTGGCTAGGAGGGTAGTTAGTACTGTTTTGGTGCTGTGGTTGGAGCGGAATCCTGATTGTGATTCGTGTAGTATTGTGAAGTTGTTTGTATGGTCAGTGAATGGTTTACTATACCATGGTCTGATCACTTCTCAGCCCACTTTAACCTTCACATCTGCATGTCCTCTAACAACGCTAGGAAATGTAAGCCCATTATAAAAACAACAGGGAGAATTTATTTATTTATTTGTGACATTTATATCCCACATCATCCCAAACAAGTTTTTCAATGTGGCTTACAATAAACAGTATAGGATACATAACAAAGAATAAAGCATAAGAAAGTAATTTGTTGTAAGAATCCAATTTTACAATACAGTATCATAAACATACTGGGATAACATGTTCTATCCTTACTGTACACTGCCTTGAGTGAATTCCTTCAAAAAGGCGGTAAATAAATCCTAATAAATAAACTATGGAAGTTTAACATTTAGAAAATATATTATGAATGAGAAATTGTACATGAAGCAAAGAGAAAGTTAATGGTAAATAGAATAATAACCAATTTAGGTGGTAATTAGTTGTTTGAGATATGGTTGTTCTTTGTGAGGGTTTGAATAGGAACGATTTGAGGATTTTGCGGAATCTAGTATATTCCTTTATATTATTTTGGGTGATAAGGAGTTCCACCATTTGGCTCCTGGGTAAGGGAAGTCTGCAGAGTGAACAGTTTTGTAGATCATTTTTTTTGCAATTTGGGAGGTATAGTGTGTGAGAGTTTCTTGCCTCATATTTAGTGTTTCTTTGAGGTAAGTTGATTAATGGTACCACATAGTCTGGAGCTGTGCCATTTGGGATTTGAAAGATACATAATTTGAAGGTGATTCTCGCTTTGCTGGGAAGCCAGTGTAATTTGATTAATAAAGGGAATAATTTACCAGTGTCCATACGATTAATATCTAATTATAGTTTCTAGGTTTTGAGACCCCAATTTTTCCTGATGTATCAAGAGGTACTCAACACCGACGTAAGCGGTTTTTGCAATTGAAACCTGGTGTTCTTCAAATAGGGGGAACTTTTTTCCTAGGATATCCAAACATGTTTTCTTTGAACCTTCTCACCTCTCAGCCTTTTTGGCAACCAAGCGAGTTTCAGGAGATTGAGTTCAGCTCTTCATTTCATTATTATGTAGCTCAAGTACCAGGGGTATCTTATTGTCTAAAATGCTTTCTTATATTTTTGTTTTATCCTCTCATTAAGTCTTGGATCTAAAATGATATTTTATGTATTTATTTATTTGTTGCATTTGTATCCAGTGGTGTGCTGGAGCAGGCTCTCACAAGCTCGCAAGAGCCGGTTGTTAAGTTTTTCAGAATTTTTGGAGCCGGTTGTTAAAGTAGGGCTCTCCATGTCTACTTTAACAACTGGCTCCCAAAATGTGGGCTTGAGCCCCCTGATGAATTCTCTTTTACTTTGCTGGTGGGGATGCTGAGCCCTGCCAGCCAAGTAAATAGACTACTGCTGCTCCCCGCTCCTTGTTTCTAGCTCTGGCAGCAGGCTGGGACTTCTCGAGCATGTGAGTGAAGTTCCAGCATGCTGCTCAGAGCAAGACGTTGGGAGTGGTGGCAGTCCATTTATTGGTTGCCAGCAAAGTTATGCCTAGCGTGCCCGCACGAAGGGAGGGAGGAGAGAGAGGCAAGCGTTGCTCCACCCCCCCCCCCCCCCCCCCCCCCCCCCCCCCGGCTACCCCTGGCCCTTCCAACTGCAGAGCTGGCTACGTCCGGAGAAAGAGCCTGTTGTTAAAAATGTACCAGCACACCCCTGTTTGTATCCCACATTTTCCCACCTATCTATAGGCTCAATGTGTCTTACATAGTTCCGGAGAGCTGGTTACAGACTTTTTTTTTTTTTATTGTGGACTTGAGTATTTGTTTAATTTCCTTTTTGGAATGTCTTATTGGAAGGTTTGATTTTCTTTTGTAACACTTTTCAGTACAAGTGAAAGTGATTGGAATATAATTGTTAAACTCTATTAAAAAAAAAATCTAATTATAACAGAGGCATAGCCAGACTTCGGCAGGAGGGAGGTCCAGAGCCCGAGGTGAGGGGGCACATTTTAGCCCCCCCCCCCAGCGCCGCCGACCCCCCCGCCATTGCTGATCCCCCCCGCCGCTGCCACCACCACCACCTACTTTGACCCCCCCTTGCCGACCACCCTCTCGGCCCCCGCTTCCGCTGCCGCCTACCTTTGCTGGCGGGGGACCCCAACCCCTGCCAGCCAAAGTCCTCTTCCGGCGCAAGGCTTCGTTCTGTTTCTGTGAGTCTGACGTCCTGCACGTACAACGTGCAGGACGTCAGACTCATAGAAACAGAACGAAGCCTTGCGCCGGAAGAAGAGGACCTCAGCTGGCGGGGATTGGGGTCCCCCGCCATCAAAGGTAGGCGACGGCGGGGGAGGGTTGGCGGCGGGAGGGGGGGTCCAGAGCCCGAGGTGAAGGGGCACATTTTAGCCCCCCCCAGCGCCGCCGACCCCCCCCCACCATTGCCGATCCCTCCCCCGCCGCCGCTGCCACCACCTACTTTGACCCTCCCCCTTGCCTATGACCCTCTGGACCCCCGCTTCCACCGCCGCTGTCGCCTACCTTTGCTGGCGGGGGACCCCAACCCCCGCCAGCTGAGGTCCTCTTCCGGCTCAAGGCTTCGTTCTGTTTCTGTGAGATTGACGTCTTGCACGTACAATGTGCAGGACGTCAGACTCACAGAAACAGAACGAAGCCTTGCAGATCAGCCAGCGAGGTCCTTTTCTTCCGGCGCAAGGCTTCGTTCTGTTTCTGTGAGTCTGACGTCCTGCAGACCTACTCCCTGGGTAGCGCATGAGACCTTACCGCTAAGTCAGTGGGTGGCAGTAAGGTCTCAGACCAAAAATGGATGTGCGCTGGTTTTTATTTTAACGCACGTCCATTTTCCGGCCCCTTAAAAAGGTCATTTTTCCAGGCCCGGCTCACACTGCCCCAGGCCACGTTTTGCTGCATCTTAGTAAAAGGACCCCTGAAATTTTTGTTAAAAGCAGTATAAAAGACACAGAATAGAATAGAATCTCAGAGTTCTGGCTTCAACGAGAAGGTTTGAATGAAAGACTATCATTAAATCCCGTTTACATTTCTACATATGATTACCTTGATCACGGTCAACGGTGACAGTAGCATTAGAAATCTCTATTTGTTTTCCTTTAGTTCCTTCTGGTGAAGATTCTCTCTCAATAATAGCAGTATTTTGTGGGATCGACTGACTTTAAGCCCCTGTTTTCTTTTCTAATCGATAATTTTGTGTTTATAATTTTTCATGCTTGTTTGTTAATTCTTTACGTATTGCCCTTTTTATTAGACACAAGGAGCTAAGCCAATGGTTCTCAAACTTTCTCGGGTCATGGCACCCCTAGGCTACCCATTTCTTCTCAAGTCTCCCCCTCCGCCGCCTCAGCCAGCAGATTGTCTTGGGCCCACCCCTGAACCTAACTGCACCTTTTCCAACATTACCATGCAACTGCGATCACTGAAATGTGGAAAGGGCACATGTAACTTACAATATTCTGTAAACTGCGCATGTGAGTGGCAGCTCCGCCCATGCCCCTCCCATGCTCCGTTGAGGCTTCGTCCCTCCGTGCCCGTAAGAATACTGGAATTCTGAACATTGACATGCGCAAATGACATGTTAATGCAGCTACCCGGTCCGTTACTAATACTGTGCAGGCGTGTTCTGGACATGCAGCTCACTCACTCCTGCTCCCTTGCTCTCTCTTTTTAACTCTATAGGTGTGCTGTGACCAGCTCAGTGTCAGAGTGAAAGACGTGGAAGGTTCCCTGGATTTACGTTCCAGCTCGCCTGCAGACTCGGAAAGGTATGACAGAGTTAACGCTTCTCCTTGCCTTTGACCAGCTTCCGGGTGACACAGTTTTACAAGCTGAAGGATGTTTGGATGTGCCAAATACAATACAAATCACCCCTCCCTGGATACAATGAAGGAGCTTGCTCAATATTAGGGGGTGCTCGGCACCCACTGGCACCCACGGAGTTGCCTTCTATGGATGTGGCCTATCTGGATTTCAGTAAAATCTTGCACACAGAATGCTGAAGAGTCGTGAGATATTAGAACAGAGGCGGACTGACCATTCAGGCAACCGGGCAGTGCCCGAGGGCCCAGAGCCTCTAGGGGGCCCAGAGACTCTGCCCGGATGCCTGCTGCACACTACAGCCCTCCCCAGTCTTACCTTTAAAGCAGGGGCATAGCCAGACTTCGGCGGGAGGGGGCTCCAGAGCCCGAGGTGAGGGGGCACATTTTAGACCCCCCCCCGGCGCTGCTGCCCCCCGCCATTGCCAACACACAACCCCGCCATTGCTGACCCCCACCGTCACCACCAACTTTGACCCCCCCCCCCCGCCAACGACCCTCTCGACCCCCCCTCTCCTGCCGCCAACCCTCCCCCGCCGTCGCCTACCTTTACTGGCGGGGGACCCCAACCCCAACCAGCCGAGGTCCTCTTCTTCCTTTGTTCTGTTTCTGACGAAGGAAGAAGAGGACCTCAGCTGGCGGGGGTTGGGGTCCCCCGCCAGCAAAGGTAGGCGACGGCGGGTTGACGGCGGGAGAGGTGTCGAGAGGGTCATCGGCAGGGGGGTTCAGGCCCAAATCTACAGGGGCCCAGGCCCCCGTGGCCCCACGTAGCTACGCCCCTGCTTTAAAGGTGCCACTGGTGATCTAGTGGCCTCTGGGGGGGGGGGGACATGTTCTTTCCTGCCTGTTGTGCCTGCCACTATTCCCCCTGCCCGGCACCGCTGTGTTTTTAAAATGGCATCCATGACTCCCCGCGGAAGTCTCGCGAGACTGTCGACACCCACGAGACTACTGCGGGAAGTCTCGCCCGCCATTTTGAAAACACAGCAGCGCCAGCAGGCGGGAGAATAGCAATCGCACAGCAGGTATGAAAGAACGTGTTACCTCCCTCCAGATGCCAGCGCCGGCCCCCTTTTGCCGCAGCTTGGTAAAAGGGGCCCCTAATAAGCACCGAATTAGAACATTCAAATAACATTGCTATGATACTAATCCTTTCCTACAATACGGCTGAGGGGCCAAACTGAGATATATAGATTTATTTATTTTATTTATTTGTTACATTTATACCCCACATTTTCCCACCTATTTGCAGGCTCAATGTGGCTTACAAAGTATCGTAGTGGCGTTTGCCATTACGGTTGATAACAAATACAAGGTTGTGTTATGGTCAAAGGTAGAAGTGTTTCAGGCGTCATGGGGTCGAGGATAATAAATTGTCCAGTACGATCATAGATTATCTTGTGTTGCTGGGTGTGGGGATTTATGTTGGATCAGTGGGATAAGCTTTTTTGAAGAGGTGGGTTTTCAATGATTTCCTGAAGTTTAAGTGGTCATGGATTGCTCTCACAGCATTTGGGACTCCATTCCATAGTTGTGCGCTTATGTAGGAGAAGTTGGATGCGTGAGTTTCGGGCGCACGCAGAATTTTTCAGCACGCCTGCAAAAAAAGGCCTTTTAAAAAGTTTTGCTGAAAAACGACGGACGTGCAGCAAAATAAAAATTGGCGCACGCCCGTTTTGGGTCTGAGACCTTACCGCCAGCCATTGACTTAGCGGTAAGGTCTCATGCGGTAACCATCTACGTACGTAGAATGATGATTACTGCCTGGTTTCCGCCACGCGCGTGTAGCGGATGTGCGTAAGAAACAAAATGACCTCCTGGGCTTCATGGCAGCAACTCCAAATTCACTCACATTGGGCACTCGTACGCACCTTTGCGACTTAGGAAAAGGGCATCTAACTATTTAATGTGTGGGGGGATTTTTTTAGAGACAGAGAGTGTGTGTGTGTTTTCTCAGAGAGAATATTGAGAATTTCTTTCGGGGAAAGCAGATATGGAAACCCAGAAGCATGGAAAGTAATTTTTCCTTCTGCACCCTGGGGTGCTCCAACTGAGTGCGAACGTTTACTTAAAATTCCCCTGTAACTGTGTTGTGATTTTGTAGTTAGGGAAATAGGTCTGTTTTGGCTACTAGGGGATCTCTGGTGTTGCCTCTCCAGATTCGTGGGTTATAGTCTGTGGTGTGCTGGAGCCAGCTTGCACCGGCTCGCAAGAGCCGGTTGTTAAATTTTTTACCAACTTGCGAGCCAGTTGTTCCTAAGAGCGAGCTGGCTCCTTCCTTCCTTCCTTCCTCCCTCCTTGCCTGCCTGCTGCCGGCGCTGACCTTCCCCCGCTGCCGGATCGCACTTTAAAAATGGTTGCCGAGACATCCATCAGCAGCCTCGTGAGACTTCTGCTGGAGGCCGCCCTTGTAAGTCTCAGCGGCCATTTTGAATAGCGATTCGGCAGCGGGGGAGAGTCAGCGCCGGCAGCGGACAGGCAAGACTGCCTGCCCTGAAGAATTAGCTGAACAACCTCAGTAGCTGGAGGGGGTGGCAGGGGAGAGAAGGGAGTCGCTGGACATGGGTGGCTGGAGGGGGGCAGGGAGAGAGGACAATCGCTGGCATGGGTGGCTGGAGAGGGGGCAGGGGAGAGAGGGCAATCGCTGGGTATGGGTGGCTGCAGGAGGGTCAGGGAAGAGAGGACAATCGCTGGGTATGGGTGGCTGGAGGGGAGGGGACGGCAGGGGGAGAGGAGGGTTGCTGGACATGGGTAGATGGAGGGGAGGGCAGGGGGGGAGAGGGGGTGGCTGGAGAGGGGGGCAGCTGGAGAGGGGGCTTTTACTTACAGATGTAGGGCAAGAAATGAAGAAGAAAGGCGGAAAGTAAAGAAATAAATGAAAAGGAAGCCCTGGAAACGGAATTAAGAGGACAGATAGCAGCAGAATCAGATACTGGGCCAGCATGATCAGAAAAACAAAGTCACCAGACAACAAAGGTAGAAAAAAATCATTTTATTTTTATTATAGTGTTTGGAATATGTCCACTTTGAGAATCAGGTGCTCAACATTAAAAGTTTATTTTTATTTACTTATTTATGGCATTTTATCCCACATTAAACATGAATTAAATTGGAACCTGGGATCATTTAATTTTTTTTTCCTGGAGACAGTAATGCATTGCCCCCCCCCCCCCCCAGGCTCTCTCCCCGACTCTAGCCAGCTCTGCAATTTGTGTGTGTGTGTGAGGGGGGGGGGGGGCACGCAGAGGTGGACTGGGGAGAAAGCCTGTTGTTAAACATTTACCAGCACACCACTGGTTATAGTAATCGGGGAATTTGAAAGTACTCTGCTCAAGTACCTGGATCTTTTCTTAATATTTTTTCCTTTATTCTCCTCTATGTTAGGAGAATTGGTTATTTCCATTGCTTAACACTAGGAATCCTATGATAGCATTGTGCTTATTTGAATCAGTTGTTTTGTACGAGTTTTGTTTGATTTGTCTTTATTTTATTTTTTAAATTATGACATTTCAAATCAACTTCTTATCAACAGGGGGCAGGGCGGAGCTAGGCAGGGGGCCAGGGGGGGCCCAGTGAAATGACCTGCACAAGGCCCCACAATTGCTAAGACCGGCCCTGTCTGAATTAGTTGGAGCTGATACAATGAAATGAACATTTGCAAGACGTTAATATGTTTAGGGTCCCTCAGTCTGGCTAGTAGGTGTCTCCTTCGAGCAACGGGTGAGACCACCATCCTTCAGGGGTTGAATCAGACTTCAGCTCTGCTGCAGAATCTCTGAGCATGGGAAGCAGACGCCATGGCCAAGAACTGACCCAATGTCCTCCAGATCAGCGCTCAGCACTGGCCACTGATTCACCAGTCTGGCCATGGACTAAGAGTATTACCATTTCAGAATAATAACGCCTTCCCTTCCTCATGTAACTGACAAGACAATAATTCGTGAGTTATTTGTAACAAGATACTTCATCCTGCCGAGCAGAGAAGCTGAGAAAGAAACTTAGAGGCCTGCAACCCTGTTATTCTGACCTTGGGGCCATGTTTTCTTTCAATTGACCCCATGTGTCTCTCCTTCTCTGATGCTTGTTCAAATAATTAAATTCGGGAGAGTTAATATATTTTTATGGGACCCATCTAACAGCCTACAGCTGCCGGCTTGGTGGTCTCTCCATACCACACTCAGTAAAAATGAAAGCTAGGAAGATTTACGGTTTAATTAATTCATTAGATCTGACACGAGAGATTAAAAGAATCAGAGTATCACTTGAAGTCATGGAAAATTGGAAACAATGAGATTTCGGAACAGGGGAACGTCCAGAGGGGTGGCTCTGGGTTAGTCTATAGCAGCAAAATAGCACTGAGGCCGGTGGCTCCCTTCTGGACTGACAGAAGGATGGGGAAGGGGGAGTAATTTGGGGTTTAACTTGCACCTTTTCCACAGTAGGTCAAGGTGAGTTACAGTCAAGTACACTAGGGATTTCTCTGTCCTGAGGGTAAGTCAGAGGCGTCGCTAGGTGAGGCGCAAGGGGAGTGGTTGCTCCCCCAAACGGATTTGGATGAAACAGCGCCTATGCGGCTCAGTCCTTCAGCCTCGCATCGGTGTCTATTTTACAAAAGCTCTGGGTAAGTGACTTCCCTGGATCACCAAATGGCTCTTTAACCTGTATGCGCCTGCCGCCTAATCATTAGGTTACTTCTGACTTGAAAAGTTGTCAGTGCAAAGGTATTAGGTGCCTTAGGCAAGCCTTGAGCTGGTACACAGCCCCCTCCTCCCCCCAACTTACCTATAGGGGGCAGCTCTGGCAGTGTAGTCTTTACTACCACTTGAAGTGGCTCCAGCACAGAAAGTCCCTCACTTCCAAGTCCATTGCCAGGTCTCTCTCTCTTTTCCAGCACCCACCCATACTGGGACTGACCGAAGGTCCATCAAGCCCAGCATCCTGTTTCCAACAGTGGCCAATCCAGGTCACAAATACCTGGCAAGATCTCAAACAGTACATTTTATGCTGCTTATTCTACAAATAAGCAATGGATTTTCCCTAAGTCCATCTTAATAATGGCTTATGGACTTTTCTTTTAGGAAATTATCCAAACCTTTTTTAAACCCTGCTAAACTAACTGCTTTTACCACATTCTCTGAGTTTAATTACACGTTGAGTGAAGAAATATGTTCTCAGATTCGTTTTAAATTTACTACAATGTAGCTTCATCACATGCCCCCTAGTCCTAGTATTTTTGGAAAGCGTGAACAGATGCTTCACATCTACCCGTTCAACTCCACTCATTATTTTATAGACCTCTATCATATTTCCCCTCAGCCGCCTTTTCTCCAAGCTGAAGAGGCCTAGCCGTTTTAACCTTTCCTCATAGGGAAGTTGTCCCATCCCCTTTATCATTTTCGTCGCCCTTCTCTGCACCTTTTCTAATTCCACTATATCTTTTTTGAGATGCGGCGACCAGAATTGAACACAATATTTGAGGTGCGGTCGCACCATGGAGCGATACAAAGGCATTATAATGTCCTCATTTTTGTTTTCCATTCCTTTCCTAATAATACCTAACATTCTATTTGCTTTCTTAGCCGCAGCAGCACACTGAAGGTTTCAACGTATCATCAACGACGACACCTAGATCCCTTTCTTGGTCCGTGACTCCTAATGTGGAACCTTGCATGACGTAGCTATAATTTGGGTTCCTCTTTCCCACATGCATCACTTTGCACTTGCTCACATTAAACGTCATCTGCCATTTAGACGCCCAGTCTCCCAGTCTCGTAAGGTCCTCTTATAAATTTTCACAGTCCTCCCGCGATTTAACGACTTTGAAGGTTATCAATAGAAATCAAACAAAATAAAACATGGAAAACAAAATAAGATGATACCTTTTTTATTGGACAATAATTTTTTATTATGTCCAATAAAAAATGTATCATCTTATTTTCTTTTCCATGTTTTATTTTGTTTGATTTCTATTGATAACCTTTAAGAGTGGACTAACACGGCTACCACACCTCTCTACTTAACGACTTTGAATAACTTTGTATCTTCAGCAAATGCAATTACCTCACTAGTTACTCCCATCTCTAGGTCATTTCTAAATATGTTAAAAAACAGCGGTCCCAGCACAGACCCCCGGGGAACCCCACTGACTACCCTTCTCCATTGAGAATACTGATCATTTAACCCTACTCTCTGTTTTCTATCTTTTAACCAGGTTTTAATCCACAATAGAACACTACCTCCTATCCCATGACTCTCCAATTTCCTCTGGAGTCTTTCATGAGGTACTTTGTAAAACACCTTCTGAAAATCCAGATACACAATATCAACTGGCTCACCTTCATCCACATGTTTATTCACCCTTTCAAAGAAATGTAGTAGATTGGTGAGGTAAGATTTCCCTTCACTAAATCCATGCATCCAGAAATTGCAGGAAGAGTGTGTGTGTAAATAGCAGAAGGAATTTAATGTGCACAAGTGCAAAATGATGCATATCGGGAAATATAATCCTAATTATAGGTACACATCACTGGCTCTGTGTAAGGCACCCTTGCCTCTGCTCAATGCATGGCAGTGATTTAAAAAAGGGAAAATATAATCTTAGGAATTATTCAGAAAGGAACAGGAAATAAAATGGACAATATTCAGGGCTGTCTGAAACAGTAGACAAGACTAGGCAGTGACAAATAATAGATCCTGACAGCCACACAAACTCTAACAACCATCAAATGGTCCTTTTACCTGCAGGAAGGGGGGGGGGGGCAATTTTCAAATAGACCATTTAACGTTAATTGAGCAAGGGGGAGGGGTTAAAGGTTTGCCTAGGGTACCCAACAGCCTTGCAGCAGCCTTGAGAATATCACAATACTAGAGTTTACTCCAGTTCAGCAGAGAGATTTGATCCAGTCCTGGGCTTGCCCTAGTGCATGCTGGGATTTGTAGTTCTGATTGCCCAATTGTTTTCCAAACAAAACGCGAGACTACACTTCCCTGCATGCAGTGGGATAAAACTGATCCAAAGAGCCTTGACGCTACAACACCTGATCTACACGGTACAGCACAAAAACGATGCAACTCCACCCCCTCTAACAGCTGCATAAGGAAGATGAATGCCAAACTAGCCCCTTGCACAGGCATCAACAGCTGCAGAGTCACCAGGTTCAAAACCTGCGCTTTTACCATGCTGGGATTTACAGGCTGACCACATTTCACTTTTGCTTTCCCAACTGCCCTGCAAACCATATTTGCTCTTCACACCACAGCAGGGGCTGCTGACACCACAGAGGGAGAGGAAGGTATCTGTCACACACACACACACACACACACACACGCTCTCTCACACTCGCTGTCCCTCTGTGTGTCTCTCTCTCACATACAGTGTATCTGTGTGAAACACAGTGTCTCTCACACACACACTCTCTCACACACTCGCGCCCACACTCACTCTGTCACACACACACACTCTCTCTCTCTCTCTCTCTCACACTCACTGTCTCTCTCTCTCACACACACACTCTCTCACACACTCGCGCCCACACTCACTCACTCTCTGTCACACACACACACACATTCACTCTCTCTCACACACACTCTCTCAAACATACACACTCTGAGGAAAACCTTGCTAGCGCCCGTTTCATTTCTCTCAGAAATGGGCCCTATTTACTAGTTCACAAAAAACGTTCTTCCTTTAAAATATTTAATTTCTTTTATTACAATACATATATCACATAAAACCACTTATGCTGTGTAAGTTCCGGAACTTGCCCAGTCACACCCTTCACTTCACCACCCATTCACATAAACCTTGTGTGGGCACATTTCTATATATCCATAATCTGTGTACATGCTCCCCAATTGTTGTTTCCTCAATTTCAAATCTTCCACATGTCTTAGATATCGTCCTTATTTACTAGTGTCATATAAATGTAAATCTTCAGGCAAAAAGATGCAGTACTTGAAAGACTATGCAAGGCTTTGTAGGGGGAGGTGTTCTGTTTATCCTGCTCCTTAAATTTGACCCTGACTCCACAGTTTAATATAATGGAAGAAGATCCTAATTCCCAGTCACCTCAATGCAAACAGTAAATCTCACCAGTGGCGTACCAAGGGGGGGCCGGTGGGGGCGGTCCGCCCCGGGTGCACGCTGCTGGGGGGGTGCCGCGCGCCTGTTGGCTCTTTGTTTTCATGCTCCCTGTGCCCCGGAACAGGTTACTTCCTGTTCCGGGGCAGAGGGAGCATGAAAACGAAGAGCCAGCAGGCGCGCGGCACCCCCCCCCCAGCGGCGTGCACCCAGGGGGTTCTTTTGCCAGGGGATCGGGAGTTCTTTCACCGGGGGGGGGGGGGGTGTTGTGCTGTTCCGGGGGGGGGGGGGCGCTGCACCCGGGGGGGGCGGGGTGCATCAGCCCCCCTAGGATCGCCACTGAATCTCACAGAGAAAAAAGTACACAAGTATTGCCACAATGGGACAGACCGAAGGTCCATCAAGCCTAGCATCCTGTTTCCAACAGTGGCCAACCTTTTTTAAACCCCGCTAACTGCTTTTACTACATTCTCTGGCAACGAATTCCAGAGTTTAATTACACATTGAGTGAAGACATATTTTCTCTGATTTGTATTAAATTTCCTACTTTCTAGCTTCATCGCGTGCCCCTAGTCCTAGTATTTTTGGAAAGAGTAAACAAGCGATTCACGTCTACCCATTCCACTCCACTCATTATTTTCTAGACCTCTATCATATCTCCTCTGAGCTGTCTTTTCTCCCTGCTGAAGAGCCCTGGCTGCTTCAGCCTTTCCTTATAGGGAAGTCATCCCATCCTCTTTATCATTTTCGTCGCCCTTCTCTGTATCTTTTCTAATTACACTATATCTTTTTTGAGATGCGGCAACCAGAATTGAACACAATATTCGAGGTGCAGTCGCACCATGGAGGAACACAAAGACCTGTTCTGGGGTGCTGCGTTATCCTCATACAGTGAAAGCCTGAAATAATGATATATTTTTAGGAAAAAGCTTTGCAAGTTCTTTAAAAGGAAAAGAAGTGGGGGACTTCCAGGAAGAGGAAAATACATTAAAAAAAAGCAATGTGCTGAGTGAAAATTTGCATAAATTCAACTGAGGTTCAGGAGAGATGAGTCACAAAGTCAGCAGCTTCAGTATGATGAAGATTCAGGACTTTATCATATACTAGTAAAAAAGGCCCGTTTCTGACACAAATGAAACGGGCGCTAGCAAGGTTTTCCTCGGAGTGTGTATGTTTGGGAGAGTGTATGTGAGAGTGACTGTTTGAGAGTCAGAGTGAAAGTGTGAGTGTGTGTGTGTGAGAGAGAGTGAGTCTGGGTGTGAGTGTGTTTGTGAGAGTGTGTGTGTGAGAATGAGAGTGTGTGCAAGTGTGTATGTGAGACACAGTGTGAGAGAGTGTGTGTGTGTGTGTGGGCGAGAGAGAGAGTGTGTGTGAGACACAGATTCTCTGTGAGAGTGAGTGTATGAGACCAAGCGAGTGTGTGAGAGTGAGAGTCTGAAAGACATTGTATATGAGAGAGAGAGTGTGAGCCGTGCCCTCCCAATCCATGCCATCCATGTTTCTCTGTCACCTGCCCCCTCCATTCATCCCTATCCAGCATTTCCCCTCTCTGCCTGAGGCCTGCCCTGCAATCCATATCCATCCATGCCCATCTGTCCCCTCCATTCATCCCTATCCAGCAATTCCCCTCTCCCTGAGTCCTGCCCTTCCAATCCATGCTCATCTGTCACCTGGCCCCTCCATTTTTCCCTATCCAGCAATTCCCCTCTCTCCCTGAGGCCTGCCCTGCAATCCATATCCATCCATGCCCATCTGTCCCCTCTATTCATCCCTATCCAGCAATTTCCCTCTCTCCCTGAGTCCTGCCCTCCCAATCCATGCCCATCCGTGCTCCTCTGTCCCCTGCCGCCTCCATTCATCCTTTTCCAGCAAGTCCCCTCTCTCCCTTCCATGACCCCCACTCACATCCATGCTCCTCTCTCTCCCATGTCCCAGCCTGGCCTGCCCTCTTCCCCCCCCCCCTTCGCATCCATGCCCCCCCCCCTTCGCATCCATGCATCCCTTTTTTTTTCTTTCTTCTTTTTAACTTTACCTCCGTGGCGGTTCCGGCAGCGAAGCATCAGGGAAGGAGGCGGCGCTCCCGATGTCTAGCTTTCCCTTCGCTGTGTTCCGCCTTGGCGGAACACAGTGAAGGGAAGGCTAGACGTCGGGAGCGCCGCCTCCTTCCCTGACGCTTTGCTTCCGGATTTGTTTGGTTTGAGGCGAGGGCGGGGCAGAGACGGCTGGCTGGCTTGAAGGCTTCACACCATGAATCCACGAACCCTTCAGCCTGGGAGTGACGTCAGATGGCTTCATGGCTTCACAGAACGTTGTCCTCAGAACGTTGAGGGTGCGTTTTATTATATTAGATTTATGATGCTGCCACAAAGCAGGGAACCCACATGTTTTAGATGCTCAGGAGACCCTCAAGCTGCCTGCAACGTCCTCCAGGATCTTCCACCCAGTCTCCTGGCTCAGATTCTACTTTCTCCCTCCATTTCCTTCTCAGACAGTAGCAGGAGTGGAGGATGCTGACAATCCAGCTTATTTTCGAAAGTCATAGGCGTCCAAAAAGCGACCCAAAAGGCATATGTGCGTCTCCGTGACCAAAGTGCGCCCAAACCTAATAATCGAAAGACGACTTTAAAGACGCTCTCTGCGCGTGAACGCCCATCGATGGGGGGTGTCGGGGGCGGCGTTACAAGATAGAAGTTTTTAACGTATAACGGATAGCAAAATGGTTTGCATGGGCGAGGACATGGGGGTTAGTAGTTGGACCTGAAATAAAAGCGAGCAGAGTAAGGGCGAAATCGTCTTTAGACCCATTAGCGATTGTGCGGAGTTGGAGAGTGGCGAGATCGTTGTTGGGAGAGCTGAATTGTTGTTGGGAGAGAAAGCTGAGAGTTTGTTCAGTACCTGTTACCTTTGTCTGTGTGCCCTAGTCCGAACGTTTTCACCCTCACCTGCGTCTTCTGTGTTTTACCTTTTCGCCTTTCCCTACCTCTATCTGCCCCATCCCCTCCCCCCTATCCCTCTCCATTCACTGTTCCCTTACCTCTGTAGTGCTGCAGCTGTGTGTGGGTCAGTGAGAGTGTTTGCAATTGCTGCGTGTTTGTCGGTGTTTGGAGTCAGGTTCTGTTTGTTGTTGTTGTTGTGCACTGGTGGGGAAATGGAGGGTCTCAATTCACTGGTGGCTTGCATGGTGGAGGAAGAGGACACACCCCCCGCAGCGGCAGGAGCTACTCACGGCCCCGAGTGTTCAGGGCCCGCACCACTTTCCTAGACCTCACTGACCAGCAGTGTCTCACAAGGTTCCGGTTCGATAGGGCAACCATTCAGCAGCTTTGTGAGGAGCTGCAACCCCTCCTTCAGCCCAGGACCCGTAGGAATAACCCCATCCCTGTCCACCTCAAAATCACTGCCTCTCTCTCTGTACTAGCTGTTAACACAGGTCTCACCCAGGCTTCTATTTCAAACTGTCTCACCCAGTTCCTCGCTGCTTTCCTTACCCACACCTCTCAACACATCACCTTCCCCACCCCACCCCCAGGCCCTGCAGAACAACATGGCTGCCTTCTACGCTGTAGCTCAGTTCCCCTCAATCATAGGTGTGATAGACTGCACACATGTTGCACCGAGACCCCTCCTCCCCCCAGGCACGATAGGCCATTACAGAAACCGCAAAGCCTTTCACTCCATGAATATGCAAGTGGTGTGTGATGCCCAGGGGGAGATCATCGATGTGTGTGCCCGCTACCCAGGGTCCACTCATGATGCCTATATCCTGCAGCACTCGGGCATCTTCCAGAGGTTTGAGCGAGGGGAGTTCACTGGTGGATGGCTACTAGGTAAGTGCAGCATGGATCTGCCCAAACTATACCTCCTGCACAACCCACTATAACCCCCCCCCCCACCACCACCACCACCACCACCACAAGGTACCTGCTCCAAACAACACACACTCATCTTTCTCATTCTGCGTCTCCCCAAAGGTGACAGAGGCTACCCACAGGGGACGTGGCTCATGACCCCCGTGGTGAACTCACAACCAGGGCCAGAACAGACATACAATGCCAGACATCGCAGCGGACCTTTGGACTACTCAAGAACCGTTTTCGCTGTCTGGACCGGTCTGGAGGGGAGCTCCTCTACAGCCCCCAAAAGGTGGCAAACGTCTTCATGGCCTGCTGCATGCTACACAATTTGGCCCAGCGCAGAGGACAGGCCCTCCCAGAGGAGCCACAGCCACCAGAGGAGCAGGCCCCAGATGAGCCGGATAAGGAGCCCCCTCCACCTCCCGCCCACAGAGCAGAGCTCACTGCTCACCAGCTGGGGGTCAGAGCCAGACAAAGACTCATGGAAACAAGTTTTCTGTGAGAGTAAGTTTCAAACAATCATATAAGTATTTACAGAACACCCCCCCCCCCCCACCAACCCTCACCCTCCAGCCTGTCCCATCACTTTCCCCGTCCCCTCCCCTGTCTCCTCCTACCCCTCCCATGGTGTTCCTTTGCAGCTGGTGCTGCAGGGGAAGTCTGTTCAGACTCCTCTGATGTGCTGCTCCCACTGTCCTCTGTATCCACACAGCAGCCTGCTGCCTCAGCTCGGCTGCTCTGTGGAAGTCCGGCCACCTTGTGGGCTGCAACCTGTGCACAGGACCCAGAACGGGAGCTGGTGGGGTGGGTGCTGCACCAGTGGCTGGGGAGGCGGACGATCTCAAGGTTCTCCTCTTAGCTGGTGGTTGCTGTGCACTGGAGGAAGTGGACGCCAGCTCTTGGTGCTGCATCAGGCCTGGAGTTGGTGGTGTGATGTCACGGTGCAGGTCCTCAATGCTATGCTCCAGCCGTTGGAGTTGCTGGAGTATAGCATGTTGGGCCTGTACCGCTCTGAGCCTGGAGTGCCTCCCTCTGAGCCTGAAAGGCGTCCCGCTGCAGCCGTAATTTCTGCTGCTGGTACTCGTACACGTGCACATTGTGCCGCAGCAATTCAGTGGCCATACGCAGTAGTTGCCTCCTCTGGGTGGATGGCCTCTGCCGATGAGGTGCCCCCCTTTCTACATCTTCATCAGCAGAGGCTACAGGTGGTGCAGGTATACCCTCGCCTCTACTGCAGCTTCTGCAGGTGGTGGAGGTAGAGCCTCTACTGCTGCTTCTGCAGGTGGTGGAGGTAGAGCCTCTACTGCTGCTTCTGCAGGTGGTGGAGGTAGAGCCTCTACTGCTGCTTCTGCAGGTGGTGGAGGTAGAGCTTCTACTGCTGCTTCTGCAGGTGGTGGAGGTAGAGCCTCTACTGCTGCTTCTGCAGGTGGTGGAGGTAGAGCCTCTACTGGAGTGTCTGCTGCTTCTGCAGGTGGTGCAGGTAGAGCCTCTACTGCTGCTTCTGCAGGTGGTGGAGGTAGAGCCTCTACTGCTGCTTCTGCAGGTGGTGGAGGTAGAGCCTCTACTGCTGCTTCTGCAGGTGGTGGAGGTAGAGCCTCTACTGGAGTGTCTGCTGCTTCTGCAGGTGGTGGAGGTAGAGCTTCTACTGCTGCTTCTGCAGGTGGTGGACGTAGAGCCTCTACTGCTGCTTCTGCAGGTGGTGGAGGTAGAGCCTCTACTGCTGCTTCTGCAGGTGGTGGAGGTAGAGCCTCTACTGCTGCTTCTGCAGGTGGTGGAGGTAGAGCCTCTACTGCTGCTTCTGCAGGTGGTGGAGGTAGAGCCTCTACTGGAGTGTCTGCTGCTTCTGCAGGTGGTGGAGGTAGAGCCTCTACTGCTGCTTCTGCAGGTGATGGAGGTAGAGCCTCTACTGCTGCTTCTGCAGGTGGTGGAGGTAGAGCCTCTACTGCTGCTTCTGCAGGTGGTGGAGGTAGAGCCTCTACTGCTGCTTCTGCAGGTGGTGGAGGTAGAGCCTCTACTGCAGCTTCTGCAGGTGGTGGAGGTAGAGCTACTGCTGCTTCTGCAGGTGGTGGAGGTAGAGCCTCTACTGCTGCTTCTGCAGGTGGTGGAGGTAGAGCCTCTACTGCTGCTTCTGCAGGTGGTGGAGGTAGAGCCTCTACTGGAGTGTCTGCTGCTTCTGCAGGTGGTGGAGGTAGAGCCTCTACTGCTGCTTCTGCAGGTGGTGGAGGTAGAGCCTCTACTGGAGTGTCTGCTGCTTCTGCAGGTGGTGGAGGTAGAGCCTCTACTGCTGCTTCTGCAGGTGGTGGAGGTAGAGCCTCTACTGCTGCTGTACTGCTTTGCTGGGACTGGAGGCCCCCACATGTCTTAAGAAGAGAGATGATAGAGTGAATATAGGAGTAGCCTAGTGATTAGTGCAGTGGACTTTGATCCTGGGGAACTGGGATTGACTCTGGCCAAGTCACTTAACCCTCCATTGTCCCAGGTACAACTAAGTACCTGTATATACTGTGTAAATTGCTTTGAATGTAGTTGCAAAACCCACCAGAAAGTGGTATATCAAGTCCCATTTCCCTTCCCCTGTTTGAGATTTGACACGGAATGTTGCTACTAGAACATAAGAACATAAGACTAGCCATAATGGGTCAGACCAATGGTCCATCTAGCCCAGTATCCTGTTTTCCTAACAGTGGCCAAGCCAGGTCACAAGTACCTAGCAGAAACCCAAATCATGGCAACACTCCATACTACAAATCCCAGGGCAAGCAGTTGCTTCCCATGTCTGTCTCAATAGCAGACTATGGACTTTTCCTCCAGGAATTTGTTCAAACTTTTTTTTAAATCAGATACTACTACTACTACTTAACATTTCTAGAGCACTACTAGGGTTACGCAGCGCTGTACAGTTTAACAAAGAAGGACAGTCCCTGCTCCAAGGAGCTTACAATCTAATGGGCGAAATGTCAAGTTGGGGCAGTCAAGATTTCCTGAATAGAGGTGTAGTGGTTAGGTGCCGAAGGCGACATTGAAGAGGTGGGCTTTGAGCAAGGCTTTGAAGATGGGCAGTGAAGGGGCCTGGCGTATGGGCTCAGGGATACAATAACCGCTGTTATAACACATCCTCAGGCAAAGAGTTCCAGTTCTATTTGTTAAGTGAAAAATATTTCCTCCTATTTGTTTTAATAGTATTTCCATGTAACTTCTAAGTTTCCCCTATTCTTTGTACTTTTCGGGGCGGGGGGGGGGGGGGGGGAAATGAATTTACTTCTACTTGTTCTACATCACTCAGGATTTCGTAGACCTCAATCACCTCTCTTCCAAGATGGCCTGGATGGTAGAGCTTCAGCGGCAGCAACAATTTTAAAGCCTCTATACGCCCTTCTCTAACCTCCTGTTTACTATCCTACACTAACCCCCATCAACTTTTACAAAGCCGCACAGCTTTATAAAAGGGGGGGGGGGGGGGGGACATTTGTAGATCCCTTTTTCATCTCTGGAATTTTATTAATTTTTTTTTGTAAACCACTTAGATTTTTATTTCAAGGGCAACAGTATATCAATCTATCAACAATAACATAAACAAACATATCTCCACTACTGCCAACTCCAGACTTCGCGCCTTCTGTCTCGCTGCACCCTACGCCTGGAATAAACTTTCTGAGCCCCTACGTCTTGCCCCATCCTTGGCCACCTTTAAATCTAGACTGAAAGCCCACCTCTTTAACATTGCTTTTGACTCGTAACCACTTGTAACCACTCGCCTCCACCTACCCTCCTCTCCTCCTTCCTCTACACATTAATTGATTTGCTTACTTTATTTTTTGTCTATTAGATTGTAAGCTCTTTGAGCAGGGACTGTCTTTCTTCTATGTTTGTGCAGCGCTGCGTACGCCTTGTAGCGCTATAAAAATGCTAAATAGTAGTAGTAATCTGTTCCCTTCTCCACTACTGCCAACTCCAGACTTCGCGCCTTCTGTCTCGCTGCACCCTACGCCTGGAATAAACTTCCTGAGCCCCTACGTCTTGCCCCATCCTTGGCCACCTTTAAATCTAGACTGAAAGCCCACCTCTTTAACATTGCTTTTGACTCGTAACCACTTGTAACCACTCGCCTCCACCTACCCTCCTCTCTTCCTTCCCGTTCACATTAATTGATTTGATTTGCTTACTTTATTTTTGTCTATTAGATTGTAAGCTCTTTGAGCAGGGACTGTCTTTCTTCTATGTTTGTGCAGCGCTGCGTACGCCTTGTAGCGCTATAGAAATGCTAAATAGTAGTAGTAGTAGTCTCTTGTAACCAGAGCTAATATTGTGATGTCATAATGCCTCAGGCCACCAATAAGAGCCAACCTCATCAGTGATGTCACAATGGCTTGATTGTCCTATACTTGGCTCACTTTTATTACATAGCTCTTTGAGCAGGGACTGTCTTTCTTCTATGTTTGTGCAGCGCTGCGTACGCCTTGTAGCGCTATAGAAATGCTAAATAGTAGTAGTAGTAGTAGGTTTGGGAGGAATATATCTGATGGTGGCAGTAAAATGTGAGCGGTATGAATATGTGGGTGAAATTCAAAGGGGGGGGGGGGCGTGGGTGCACTGCACTTTTTTTTTTGAGGGAGTGGGATACTGGGTCTGTGGGTGATACTTCTGGTAGTAGGGTGGTATTTCTTGTAGTGATGGGATGCCGGATTTGTAGATGATATTGGGAGCGGAGAGGGTGCGTTGTATTTTTTTTGGGGGGGGGGAGGGGGAATTGAGGCTGCTGGGTTTGTGGGTGATATTTGTGGTGGTGGGGGGGTGAGAGTGGGATACCAGCATATTTGTGTATGGGGGGAGGGGACGATGTCGAGCCCCGGTCCTTACCGTACTCTTGGCACAGCAGACGCTCCGTAGCGTCCCGTAAAGATAGACAGCAGGGCCATGAAGACGAGGCTACCGTACGCCAATGCCGTACCCGCCGGCATGGCCACGAGCTTAGCAGTACCGTTGATAGCATCATCTGTGTTATTAAACGGGTAAGACTGGACAGAAACCTCCTCTGCCTCCGCCATGTTTCTACACTGGGATTTGGGCTAGCCTAAGTAACGCCGCTAAGGCCACGTTACATATTCAACAACCAGGATGTGACGTCACTATTGGAGATTCTACATGGAATGTTGCTATTCCACTAGCAACATTCCATGCAAAAGCCTGCGCGGCCACATTGGTGATCTGCAAGGGCCGACTTCTACATGGGGGAGGAGTGGCCTAGTGGTTAGGGTGGTGGACTTTGGTCCTGGGGAACTGAGGAACTGAGTTGGATTCCCACTTCAGGCACAGGCAGCTCCTTGTGACTCTGGGCAAGTCACTTCACCCTCCATTGCCCCATGTAAGCCGCATTGAGCCTGCCATGAGTGGGAAAGCGCAGGGTACAAATGTAACAAAAATAAAATAGATACTATTGGAGATTCTACATGGAATGTTGCTACTATTGAGATTCTGTTGCTACTATTGGAGATTCTACATGGAATGTTGCTACTATTGGAGATTCTACATGGAATGTTGCTATTCCACTAGCAACATTCCATGTAGAAGGCTGCGCAGGCTTCTGTTTCTGTGAATCTGATGTCCTGGGGAACTGAGGAACTGAGATTGATTCCCACTTCAGGCACAGGCAGCTCCTTGTGACTCTGGGCAAGTCACTTAACCCTCTATTGCCCCATGTAAGCTGCATTGAGCCTGCCATGAGTGGGAAAGCGCAGGGTACAAATGTAACAAAAATAAAATAGATACTTTTGGAGATTCTACATGGAATGTTGCTAGTGAAGGAGTAGCCTAGTGGTTAGTGCAGTGGGGGGGATTCTGGGGTTCGATTCCCACTGCAGCTCCTTGTGACTCTGGGTAAGTCATTTAACCCTCCATTGCCCCAGGTACAAATAAGTAACCTGTATATATAAAAACCACAGAAAAGCAGCATATCAAGTCCTATTTCCCTTTCCCACACCCACTCACAGTGACAGAGAGAAAACAGCATAGGGTGAATCATGCTGCACATGACAGGGAGCGTGACTGACAGAGAAGTCATATCAGAGAACACAGTCCACGGGGGGGGAGGGGGGGGGGACAGCAATACAGATCTCACTCAACAGGAACTGGAGATGAGCAATCAGCTTACAG